>NC_141698.1:208182274-209382314 GCF_964263255.1 Lissotriton vulgaris
CTCACTCTTGCAGCGGCCAGCAGGCCTCAGGTAGGTCCACAAGCAGGTGTAGTACGGTCCACTTGCAGAACAGCAGCTGGTCAGCTATAGAGAGGCCTCTGAAGCTCCCACAAGAGGTCTGTCAATCGACCCTTGGAGTCACTCTCTTTATCCTGGGATGAAAGCAAGCAGTTACAGTCTCTCTCCGCTGACTGCAAGGCAGTCCTTCAAGCAACATTACAGCCCTCTGACAGCAGGGCAGTCCTTCTTCTGTAACTTCCACTGGTCCAGGAGTGTTCTAAAGGAGGGTCCTGAGGTCCTGTTTTTTTTCTGGGCCAGACTTTGTTTGGATTATTTGGTTCTAGAAAGTTTTTCCCTTTCCCTGGTCAGGGCTCCAACCTGTCTGGGGTGACAAAAGGCAGGGCAGGCCTGATGTCCAGTTCCTTAGTGTTTGCTGGATGTAAAACCCTTTGAAGTGTAAGTGAGGCGGGTTACAGCTCTGCCCCAGCAATCCTGTCAGGAAGTCCCTCTCCTAGATAACCCCACGTCCCAATATTTACTGTTAGGGTCTAATACATATTTTTAAGGGAGGCATTACCAGGTCTAGGTAGCGGAACACTCCTATAAAGCCCCAGAAAGGCGTGGGCAGGAAAATACCAACTTTCAAAAAGTGGTACTTTTAAACTTGTAATTAAAATCCGGCTTTACAAATAAAAAGGATTTTGAATTAGAAATAATTTGAGTGTAAAAAGTATATCTCTATCTGCTCCAAATCCAATGTTCTCACTTATGAATTGAAATAAGGTAACCCAGTGTTACCCTAAGGAAAAGATGGGCTTTACAGTGGTGAAAAATTAATTCAGGAGTTTCTCACTGCCAGGACATTTAAAACTTAACCTCACATGTCCTGTTTTTATATACCATGCACACTGTCCTATTAGTCTTTAGGGACCATCTTAGGGGTGACTTATAAGTATTAAAAGGGCAGGTTTAGTTCTGGCAAAAGGTTTATTTGGGCAGGTTAAAATGTCTGTTTAAAACTGCAGTGGCCGACCTCAGACATGTTTTAAAAGGCTACATTAGTGAATGGCACAATGAGTCCTGTAGCCTTCTAGTAGCATAGTCCTGGATATATGTAGTACAATTTACTAGAGACTTATATTTAAATTAAATCTACCAATCAAGTTGATGCCAATTGTACCATGTGTTAGGGAGACAGCACAAACACGTTACAACTAGTTAGAAGGGAAAAAGGACACAGAGAGCAAATGCCAACAAACACGGATCCAGCAGCAGAAGGCAACAAGCATTGGCAATGCAAAAGGTCTTGCATTTACGAAACTGACGAAAATGTAAGACCTGTTGCATTGCATAATAGTTGTTTTCAAAACCGCCCCATGTTGCTCTTTCAGTTTAATGTCAGCTGCACCCCTTTACTTAGACGCGTCTCATCTAAAGAAAGGGGCGCGGCCGTCATTAACATGAAAGCGCGGCATGGAGCACTTTAACTAACAAAAGTTAAATGACATTTTTTTTTTTAAACTATGCAGTTGCGTTTGGAGCAGCAAAGCGCCCACAAATAAACCAAAGGCGCATCTGCCACTGTGGTGTGCCATGCTATAAGAAAAAATAAATAAAGCCTTACCAGAGAGCGTGGTGAAAAGCATTTAACAAAATAGGGCTCGGAGGTTGTAATTATAGCCTACCAAGCACCAACACATGTAATAGAGGGTGTCCTCATGGGAGGTTACAAATGAAGACAGGGCAGTACTAAGGAGGTCATAACAAGCCTATTAACGAATCAGAAGCCAGAATTTACCAAGGACACTGACACAAGCCAATGAAAAATATGAGTGGAGAGTGGGCGGAGCTTCAAGGCCATACCTGAATTCAGCATGCCTCACAGAGCAGCACATGCCCTGCCCAGGCTCGACTTAAAATTCTGAGGGTGACCTTTCAAAAAGGACAAGGTCCATCAATCACCAAGACTGCTTAGGTTTTGAAGTCCTTTCACAAAGATGCACCAATGTGAAAGGTTTTTAAGGTCATGGCAGAAGCACATTCAATATTTCTAAGAATTAGATCACACTGATATTTAATATATATCATTTTAAATCCATAGAATAAGTGTTATATAAGAGTAGGATTAGGAGTCACACCAATGTGAACCACATTTACGATGACTCAATCCTCAACCGCCTATTTTACCTCGAGGAGTCAAAATCCTCAGAATTGTTACTGTAATCCTGATAGTGCCCAAGAATTTTTAAAACTTTTGAGAAAAGAATGCTTCTTTTAAGGCTTCCTCCTTTGATAAATACATATTTTGTGAAAGTGATAAGGTTACTTTTAAAGCATTTGTACCCCCTCCCAGTGCTTAATGTGATCAGTAGGTGCTTGTGGGCACCACCAGCACTCATTTGTTTGGGGGGTAGGACCCACCAGCACTCAATCTTTGAGACTAGCTTCTGTTTTTCCTCATCCAACATTTCCTTAGAGCAAGAGATGGAAAACGTGCAACAAAGTAAAATAAGAAAGAGAGAAAAACCACCATGAATGGAGAAAGAAGGCTCATGAAAGAGAGAGACAAATGGGCATGGCCAGTCTAGAAGTGGGTTAAAGAGGCATTGATTTCAGACTATGCAGCATTCGCATTCTCAGCACTGGTGCCAGCCGTGGGCTCCTGAGCAAAGCTGTGGGCACCGGCACTTAGTCTTCAATAAATTAATCCCTCTGAACTTAGGCTGCGGGACAATTAATAGAAGGAAAAAGAGACTCGATGAGATGCTTGATGATGCTTGCGGTTCTTCCAACCTCTCGTAATCCTAATTCTTGAGAGAGATATGGAAGGAGAAAATGTCATGCAAATAAGACAATGCATCAATAGAACGTGATTTGCACTTTCTGCCCACTGTCCATAGTATGCTGAACTTTGTAGAAGGTTGTCACATCTAGGATCTAATGCACAAAAAGACCATTGGTAGCCCAATGCTTTGAGCTGCAATGTGAGTAGTTTCACCTTTTTGCACTACAAAAGAGTTTCTGATCCTTTGCAGTACAATGGAAATGGTGGTGGGGTGGTGCAGACTGCCCACCTCATAAATATTTAGGGGCACAGGCGCAGGCTTTGCGCCTCATTTCTACCACTAGAGTAAGCTGGAACGGATGCCTGCATGAGAAAGCACGCCCCCATCCATTAAAGTGGCAGCGTAAAAATGTCACAAAAAGTGGAACATTGTGAATGGAACACAGAGAGTGCATACAGTGTCCCTTGAGACTACTACTTGTTTCTCTTGATGTTCAAAACCTACAAAAGCACAGTGCTAGCAGTTAGATATTGAAAGCATACACTCAGGGCCTGATTCACAAAGGGACTACCAAGGTTATAAGGGAGTCTCCACCCTTGGGCGGAATCTCCTTAGTGAGAATTCTCATTGCATAGATTCCTCCCAGAGTGCAGAGACTCCCCCGCGACTGCGGCCCTCCACCACGAGTGCAGAGGCCCTTTGTGAATCAGACCCTATGTGAATTGTTACAACCTACCCAGGGCTTTCGGCAGACATTCTCTGCTTTGCAACAGAAAAAAGACACGCTGAAAAGCATTTACATTGTGAGTCACCCCAGGGTAGGAATGCACTTTGGCCAACTCTTTTCCTTTGTGTCTCACAACGGTTCACAAGGTCTGCCCTATTCATAATACTCTTCCCTCTAATTGGGTAGAAAAACTGAACTAATGTGACAATAAATAATTAAACATGCATACTTTGCGGGAGAATTTTGTAATAATTCCATTATAATCCCTGATAACATTGTAACCTCATCTAAATATGTTTCTGGTCATTTAAAATGTATATTATCTTCAGAAATTTTTCTCACTAGATCATGACTGCTTTATGCTTTTCTATAAGTGTATGAACTGAACTTAATTGTAAATTATGCCCACGATAACATTTCCACTACATCACTTCATAAAAACGGATAGCCTGAAGCATATGCAGATATTATGCAATTAATATTAAACAGGATTTACAATGCAATCATTTAGGTATAAATAGAGATCATTGATAAGTTGGGCTATAATTTTTCTACAGTTTATGATTTATTGAAATAGTGCAAACTATTTCAGACGCAGAACGGACATTATTAAACATGTCAAAATCTAAAAATTATTCAGCCTATAAAATCAACATAAAGTTTATGGACTTGAACTGATTAAATGTTGTTTTTTGTGCGCATTCGCTCACATCTCTCTTTCCGAGAGGGTTTTCTTCAATCTGAACTGCATTGAGCTCCCTACAATGTCTGTGATACGCCTCCGGACAGGTGAGAGTGGGAAGCACAAAATACATTCAGTATTCTTTTCAGCAGTGTCTTGTGAATTCCTGAAGGTTCCTGTTGAGTCATGTACTTGAGGCCCACATACTTTTGTAAATGATTGACGAAAGAACAGGGGCTGATTTACACAAAAGTGACACATCTGTGGATATGCGTCACTTTCCCTGTGCCACCCTGAGAAACCCTTGTACCACCATGGATGCACTGTATTTACAATACGGCGCACCATGGCGCAAGGATTGACAGATGCGTCAGAAATTCTGGTGCATCTGTTGGGGTAAAAGTCAGTACTGCTGGAGTTGTGTCACAAGCACAACACAACTCCAGCAATGCATTTTGAGACCTATTCCCATTACACTGCGTCACTCCTTACACCTGCTGTAACGCCTGTGTTGGATGGGTGTGGGGGTGGGTGTAAAGGCCAGCCTTCAAGGAGTGTCTGGTAAACTTGTGCCTACTGAAACACTAAAATGTCACCAACATGATACTACATTTCCTATCTTTATAAAATGCATTTAAAGCTAAAATAATGTTGCCAAATTTAATGACTATATAAAAAAGTAAGGGATCACCTACTTATCAGATACAAAAATCTCATTTTCTGATGAGACTTCGCCTTTGTAGTCCAGATATAAACAATTGTATATAGCTTGTATATCTTTTATGTACACAACATGTACACAAAGCGGCTCTAACTGCTCGCAGTCATCTTTAAGTGCTAATCCTACCAGCACTTTATCTACATTTCTTAAATCCTTCAAATTTCTGATGCCTTACCTTTTGTATGTGCTTTACTGGTTTATTACATGACTACTGAATAGAAATGTATGCACACAGCACCCATGGATTTTGACGCTGTCCCAGATTTTCAAAATCACATAAACCTGGTGCATCGCCTAAAGCTTAAGCCCCCCCAGAGCAGGCGTGATGAGGAGATTGGTTTCATTTCTCCTCGTTCTTTCCTCTTTCCTTGTGTGCTGTATTCTGACCCTTCCTGCACAAAAACAACCATGCCTGCAATTTGCGCACCATTGCACCATGGTGCAAGGGTGCCTACATTGGTGTTAGGCAGCAAATTGTGAACTAGCACAAGGGGAATAGACAGGAATGCACCATATTTCATAAATATGGTGCATTTCTGCCCTTTCTCATTGGCTTAGGGCAGCGCTGCGAGAAGACTTGTGCTGCCTTACACCAATTCCTCATAAATGAGGACGATAGTTGCTGCAGATGGAACTTTTTTTTTAATTAGGGCATCACAAAGCGAACATGATAAAACATTAATCAAAAGCGAAATACATGAACGTGCTGCATGCATCATATCAGTATAAATATCAATAAATACATCCTTCATAGAAGAATATTCTATATAATAATGCACTTTGGGATTGACATGTCAAGACCAGCCAATACCTCTGACTCCCAATCTCTTAATAGATCCCAGGTACATCTCAATATCGTTATGTTCTTAATCTCGTTCTGTGCTGATCATTTTCGAGAACTGACATTTCAAGCGAACAAATATTTCGAAATTCTTGTCACCACATCTTGGGATCAGGCGCACTGGCAAGTAACCAGGGCTTTGCCAATGCCAGCCTAGCCGAAGTGATAGCTAAAAAGTAAATCCCTGATGGAGCTGATGGGATCCGAGCAGAATATTTTTTCTCAGTATTATCAGCTTATAGTTCCATTGGCAATCAATAGAAAATAGCCCATTCAGCTTCCAGAAAATAGCATGCCCCTGTAAACGAATACCAGTATCAAATTTGTGAACCACACCAGGTCCGTCAAACCCACACCTAAAGTATTGACTGTCCTACATTATCCTCATTTTACGTAACAGTATGTATAGTATAAATCATTCAGAAACTTAAAAGGGTGCGCCTTCACTCGAGACATTGAGGAATGTATGTGCCAAGATATTACTACTTTGAATTTCTTGCAACGCCACCTTACCTCTCATAGAGGCGGTCCACTCTCCCTTCTACTCCGGCTGCAAGAATTATTTAATGGGAGGACTTTATACTTCCTTTACAATTCATATCTATGAGAAATTCAAGAAATTAATTCTGTGCACAATTCATCTCTCTCACTTCCAGTCCCACCTAAAAATGATGAAGCTGAGGAAATCTAAAAAAGACTCTGACGAGGAAAAGATAACTGCTGTTGTAGTGCCTCAAAACAGAGCATAGTCAAACAGAGAGCATATGTCAAACAGTTAACCTAATGTATGCAGTTCCAGCATACCCCAGCAGCTGAGCGCACTTTAATGTGTGGATAATGAGAGATTCAGGTTAAAACCTAATAGCGTGTATTGATTATACTAGGTGACACCAGGAAATAACTTTTTTACATAAACCCAGGTTTGAAGATAACTGTAAAGTCTTCAACCTCATCCACTTGAAGTAGCCCATATCTATAATGCCTGTGTGTGGTCCAACATTTGCCCCCCACAGTAAATAGTCTTAAAATATTGACCTGAGTGCCCTTCGTTCCTTGCCCAGAACCATAGTAAGTCAGAAAATTAAGGATGGTAGGTAATATATTCGGATAGCAGGTAGGGACATTCCGCTGCTCTCCTGTGGCAGCTGGAGATGCTGTATCTTACACCTCAGCTTTTTATAGCTCCATATGATCCAATGCCACAGTGATTCAGTCTTACTAAATAAGTCCTTTGGGAGATATAATGGTATACATCCAAAGAGATACAGATACCTAGGTAATATTATCATTTTAAGAAGATTACACCTCCCTATAAGCCCTAGGTGTAATTGGTTAAATTGAATAAAAGTCTCCATAGAGTGATTGTAAACCTTACCATAATACAACTGAAGGATTTCCTCTGCTCATATGGACAATACCACATCTAAGTAAGTGTCGCACTCAACATTCCGTTGATCTGAATCTAGAGCAGAGACATTTGAGATCACCAACGTCTTTTTTTTTTTCGGGAGGACATAAAAAGAACTATGGGCCATATGTATCAAGCTAATTAGCATTCGCAAAGGCCGAAATTCTGCGAATTTCGGCCTTTGCGAATGCTAATTTGACAAATGGTATGTATCAAACATGTTTGATGCAAAATAAGGAATTGCAAAATTAGCAATTCCTTATTTTGCGATTGCACTTAAGGAATCACAAATTTTGCGATTCCTTAAATGCAATGTATCAAGCAAAAAATATTCAAAAAATGCCACTAAGGACTCGCAAATTACCACCAACTTCTAGTTGGTGGTAATTTGCGAATTCTTTTCAAAATGCTTTTTTCCAAAAAACAAAAGGTGCCATATGACGCCCATACATGCCCCTAGGGCATGTATGTGCGCCATATGCCCCCAAATGTCTTTTTCAGGGGTGCAGCAGGGTGTTCTTGAGACACCCCTGCACCCTTGAAGAAATTCCTAATTTGCGATTAGCTAATTGCTAATCGCAAATTGCACCTTCATTCCTATGGGCCTCCTGGCCCATGGAAATGAATGGGTAATTTGCGATTAGCAATTTGCTAATCGCAAATTAGGAATGGTAAAGAATCGCTATTTAATAGCGATTTTGTACATACATACCATTTTGCGAATTCCAAATAGCGATTCCTTAAAATTCGCTATTTGGAATTCGCTAAACGGTAGTATGATACATATGGCCCTATGTCTTTATCTTTGAACTTGAATATAGTCCTTGATCTCCCACTGGTTATCTTTAGTATTTTGGATGGTCTCCAAAGCTCAGAGAGGAAGCTAGTTTTTTACTCTATCTTGCTTGCCAGGAGGGAGATATGCAGAAAATGGAAAGACTCTTTGCCCCCTACAATCAAAGATTGGTACACCTCTGTGTTAACGATCTCCAGATTAGACCTGGGTAGGTCTGGTAATTCAAACAAAAAGGCGTTCTGGCATTTATTAAATTGGGCGCACTGAGTGTTGGGGTTTTTTTTTTCCCCGGGTCCAATGATTAAGCCACTTAGACCTAAGCCAGGGCCTGATATAATTGTGGAAATATCCACTCCTTTCTTGATTGGTTTTTGTTTGGTGAATTAGAGTTGGTTGAGAAGGAGAGCTGAGGGTTAAGTATCGAGGGTCAAGTTGAGCCCTACCAGCTATTCATTAGCTGAGACAGTATCCCGCTCGTATACCACTCGACTTCATCATGGAAACAAAACCATTGTGGCAAATGAAGAAAAAAAAAAAAGAGGTCACCAACGTCTTATCCAAGTTAAGCTTATATCCATAGAACCGTCCAAACTCCATTGCTAGCAACTCAACCGCCTTCAAGGCCGCCACTGGATGAGATGTCAGAAATCCGACATCATCAGCATAAGCCAATACCTTGAGCTCCAAGTGATGTATACTTAATGAACAAATAGAGGGGGCTAGTTGCAGAGCCTGGATATAGAGCTGCAAATATAATGCAGAAAGTTGTGATTATGTGCAACTTTGACACTTACCCCAGGTATTTTTAATAGGGTCCGATAATTTGTCACAACAGATTATCCTTGCTGTTAGCCCCTTATAGAGCAACTTAAACTGGGTAATAAACCCCGAGCTAAACCCTGACCTAACCATCGTCACACAAATACCTTGCCATGCTTTTCGGCATCTAACAGAATCATCCCAATAAGGGTCTCCACCACTGACACGACCTTCAGGGCAGTTATAGTCATGTTCACATCAGAGGTCATATCCCGCTCTGGGATGAACCAACGTTGCATAGGATCTACCAAATCGATGATCACTATGGATAGTCTGTTGGCCAGAGCTCTATTATAGATCTTGGAGTTTGCATTGATCAAAGATATCAGCCAATAAGAGCTACAGTTTGTTGGGTTATTCCCTTTCTCAGGAAAGATGACTATCTTGGTCTCTCACCATGAGTGTAGTGTAGTTCCTAGTTTCCCACTAGGCCCTGCGCATTGGAATAACATAAACAGTAGTATCGACGTGGAACTGCTTATATTCCAGGCCTCCACTGACTATGCTAAACTTAATTGGGTTGTGTTACCAACTAGCTCAGAGGTCACTGGAAACTTTCTTCTCTGCATAGGAAGTGATCAGCTTCCTTGGCACAGACAAGAAGGGATTCAGCTTTCCAACAACCGTGCAACATGACAACTTTGCTCCTCAGATCAAGAGTCGATCTCTAGGGTCGTGTGAAACAATAGACATAGATTTCACTCAGTCAGTCTAGTGCAGTTTACTTTCACAGTATGTAGAGAATAGAGAGACGGGCGTGTATCAATAAAGGTTAACATTTATTGAACAGTCTTTCTTCTCATACAAGAGAAATGTATTGCCACAATTGCAATAACTGTTATTATGAAAAGTACGTACAGTAAGATAAGAATAGCGAAATAGAACTGTAAAAGCATTGATATGGTTTCTTAGCCATACAATGGTTTAAAAGTAATAAAACATTTATACAGTCATATATACATTAGGCTAACATACTCAACTGGTGCTTCTAACTAAGCCTACCCCAGTGTGCCTGACCTAGGCCTAACACGTGAGAAGGGGGAGTAAGTAAGTAGCTTAAGTTAAGTTGGTTTTGCCAAGGTTTGTTTCAAGAATTCTCTTCTAAGGGTTTAGTCAACACCATACCTCTGAATAGAATGATGGAGGATTGGTATCTCCTTCAGGGGTCTCTCTCGATATCCCAGTCACCTGCGAGGGTAAACTGGAAGCGCCGGGACTGGATTTCTCTGCACGAGAAAGGCAGCGGCTTCTCTCAGCGCGTCTGGAGGAAGGAGGGGTGACAGCGTCCGCGGGCAGCTGGGCTGGATGTCTTCGCAGAGGACGGCTGCACGGCTCCTCAAGCGTACTGCACCATAGGTCGCGCTGTAGCGGCGATAATGGTAATCAGTAGCTTCACCACCACAGGATAGCAGGCTGCAGCGACAGAGTGCTAGTTGTTACCAACACGGGGTCATGCAGGCAGCTGGCATCAGCAACATGTTCGCTCATTGCTTAAGGCAACGTTGGTAATATTTATACCTGACAGGTGCCGGGTTTGACGCAAGTTTGCTGGACATAAGACGTCAATTAAAGATGTCACTAGGAAGTGGCAGCTATCAGTTGCTCATTAGAGTTCTATTACTAATCAAAACATAGCAAGCGGGGATTTCCAGGTTTGCTAAGTTTTTATCTTGTTGAAGAACTCGGAGTGTTATCTAGGAATATCAGATAGTGACTGCTGCTCTGTCATTGCACTAATTGGTCGCAAAGGAAGTAGCAGAGAGTCATGCTGGAATGTGGCTCTGTGGCTCTGCTCGTGTGAGGCCAGAGATGACTTTACAGAAAATCGTACTTGAACGGTTATGCCAATATAGGGAATAAAGGGCTTTATAGCCGAATAGGGGCATAAGGTCACAGTATCGATCAGGAACCTAGATAAGCACATGACATGAGCACGGGCTTGGCTAAGGAAATAGGGTATTAAAAAGGTCTCTAAGAATGGGTGCTACTAGTACCCATGAGAACGATTTGTAGAATTCCAAAAGAATGTGATCCACACCACAAGCCTTCCCATTATCTAGTTGCCTAATTACCAATTCAACCCCTGCTAAAGAGATGGGTTCCTCTAACTAATCAGACTGCCTTTGTCTTAATTTACACTCATAATATTCCTCTATGCAGTCATTGACATCTTCACTGGAGGTGACACAATCCCCTGTATATAGATTTTGATACAATTGTATACATTCCTTCCTGATCCTCGTCTCATCAACCAGTAATTTACCCTGTATATTAACAACTCCCCAAATCAAATTACTACTGACTCTATCTCTAGCCCTCAATGCTAGGAGACGGCCCATTTCCTTACTGTTTTCAAAATAAAGCAGTTGCTTAGCACTGATCTTTTTATTAACCCCTATCCCAGATGCCTTTCTTCATGGTTGTCTGCAGGACCTGTAGCTGCTCTGATGCCACAGAGGTTCCTTGCAAATCCTGTACTATGGCCCTTTGGGCTAATCTGGCCTCGAGCAATATAAGAGTTTCTTGTGTCTGAGATTCCTCAGCACATACATCCTTCTACTGATGTATTGAGTGGATTAATGTCTATCCCCTGCAGAAGACCTGAAGAGAGTCCCATACTACAGTTTTGGGTGAAGAACCAATAATAATATCCCACATTTTTCTCAGGGCTCTATCAATAGCCAGGACATATCTCTCCTCTAGCCGCAGTTTTGGATCAAAAGACCAGCTGCCAGGATTGCCAGGTTGATATAGCAGGTCTGCGCCAATGTAGAGTGGCAGTGAGTTATGATCTGATATTATTCGTAGGTTCGTAGGTTCAACCTGGATCCAATAACCGACTCGACTTTCAAATACTCACCAAAGCATAAGAGCGAATGAGCTGCCACAATATTCCACTGAGGGGCTTCTTACCCCCTCCCCCTATTGTTGCATTGCCAGGCTCTTTACACGTGGAATCTACCCCTGAGACAAGGATAACATTAAAAAAGGTTCCAGCCAACGTTGCAGCTCAGCTAGTAGATAGTCAAATGCACAGGGATCGTCCTTGTTAGGCCTGTAGACTATACATACAGTAAGTTTCAAGACTCCTCTCTGAATTACTGTAATCAACCATCGGCACACAGTATCTGCCTTAATTTTGACCACAGACCAGCTGGAGTCACAAGCTAGAACTGCAGCACCACAGCTAGCCGAATTAAAGCAAGACACCTACAGTATTCTATAACCAAGCTTGTTCAGCAACACAGTTTGATCCCCAGACAGGTGTGTTTCCTGCATACAAATCTATGTGTGGCTTAAGAGTGCACAGCTCCTCTTTTATCCGTTTACGCTTATTGATGTCTTTCATACCATCATTATTCCAGGTAAGAATATGCGATTACTGGCCACAACATGTCTCTCTCTCCCAGCCATCATCCTTATCTAAACCACATCTGATGCCACCAACACCCTCAACCGCACTATCTGTGGAATATACCCCATCTTGTGTATGCCCTCTGAGCTTTTCTTCTGATGCCTCTTGTAGCAGGGTGGTAATATTATCTGGTACGGCTGGGAGGATGTAATATTGACACAATACCCAAAAGTGCATATTGGATTCACACTAGTAATCCTTTTTTCAGTCTTGCTAGAGTGGCAAAAAGCAGACAGAAATATGTGTTAAGCATTTTACAGTACCATCAGTGACGATTAGTAATTAAGATAACTCGAAATAAATTTGACACTACCTTACAAAAATAGAGCATATTTTTAAATAAATGTAGACACCGAAATGATGTCAATACTAGGTGGATAACTGGAGTTATCAATTTTAAAGTGTTTCAAGAAATCAATGCTTTTTAGAGCTGTCAAACTTTACCATTGCGGTCAATGGAGAAAATCTCAGGGGACACTTGGTCACTTGTGGGGTGAGTTCAATGGAACCCACTTGGAGTTAAGTTCTTGTGGGTCCACAGACCAAGCTGCGATAGTCAGAACAATTTTACCTTGCCCATGGAGTCTGATTGCAGAAGTCACTTGGCTGTCCTTGGTGCTGAATGAGAGCCGCTGGACCTGTCAAAAACTACACTTGACAAAATGATGCTTGCAGGTTGAGTTCAGAGGAGGCCCTTGGCGGTGAAGCTTGGAGGGGCCCCTGGACCAGAAATCATCAGGCAACACAACTCTGCCTAGGTGCGGAGGTTTACCAGGCTATCCGTGGGGCTAAATGGGACTGTCTGTGCTGACTTCACCCGGGGTGTCAACAAAACCTCCAGTGGGAAGCAAGAACTCGACAACTGCACCACAGAAGTGGAAGGGGGATTGTGCAGAAGGCTCCCTCTGCGTGGGTCTTTGAGTGAAGAAGTTAGTAGTCAGCTTGACCACCAACAAGCCTCAGTCATGGCAAAGGTCATGGCTGGATCAATCTTTCTCAAGAGGACCTGGGAACCCTGTAGGGAGCTGAGACTCAGTGAGAATCAGGACTACACTTCCCAGAAGGCAACTGGTAGTTACTTTCGAGCTGGTTGTTCGGTTCGTGCCTGCTGGCTGAAGGGGACTAGTACCTCTAGCCCATAGAAGTTCTGGTGAAGTCTTTGGCTTGCAAATGGGTTCACCTTCCTTTTGGAACTGGTCTCTGGTCCTGGACAAGTCATAGTCTGGTGGGTGCAGGGGGCTGCCACAGGTGCAGTACTTTGCGCCTCTTCTTTGTGGAGTCCTGCCTTGTGCTGACATAGCTTCTCTATGTCCTCTTTGTCTTCAGAGCGGATCTGAAGTTCGGGGGTCAGGGGTTCTGTAATAAAGTGAATACAAGGGATAATTGGGTTCAAGTTAGAGGTTTTTATTAAACAACCTCATCCAGCATCACAGGAATAACTGCCGCAACTAGAACATTCACAAGGTTCCCCTAAGGAACATTTCCCTGACTTGGTTCTATGTCGGAACATTCATCATAGATCCAAGAGACATCATCACACTCCTTCCCCTTTACATTTCACAAGTTCAAACTGTAAAAATGATAAGATGAAAAGGCAATGATAACAAAATGGAAACAAGACGCCAAGTTGAAGAATACCTTTCATAACAAATATCCCACATCTCCCTTTCAATAAAAAAAAACATTGAAACAAGACTCCCATAGTAGAAAAGTTGTTACACATAATCATTTAGATAAGCAGGAGCTTTAGTAAACCTGCAGGATCTTCAGAAGACATTAACTCTTTTATCAGAATTTGACCCACTATTTTCAGAAGAAACAGATGGTAACAAAACATCACCTGAAAATTGTACAGGCACATGTGCAACACGATTTAGGATCCAAATGCGCCCATCATTTGTCTTCACAGCATTTTTGAACATTTTTACAATCCTCTTCACATCTGTAAACTTAGACCATCTCTTACAACCAACTGGAACTCTAATTTTTACCATGTCACCAATTTTAAAATTGTGAACCAACACATTTTTCTTCTCATCATAGTACATTTTCCTTTTCCTATGTAAAATCAATTCTTTGTTTCTCCATTGTCCAATACTGTTATCTTTTAAACCTTTACCTTGAATTATCCAACCCGGACATAAATTGGTGTTGTAAGATCTTCCCCTAAACAACTCAAAAGGTGTTCTCCTGGTTGTGAAATGAGGTGTGAAGTGATATGCAGAAATTCTAATCTGCAATTCAACCCTCCGATCCAAAGAATTCACTCTAGCTAACTGAATTCCCTCTTTTAAAGTTTTGTTTAACCTTTCCAATGAACCATTTGATTCGGGATGATACAACGATATCTTTTTGTGAACAATGCCACAAGTTGACAAATAATTTTCAAACTCAACTGAAAAAAATTGAGGACCATTGTCCGAGAGTAATAACTTTGGAAAACTTTCCCTCTTAAATAATGAATCAAGAAATGAAATCACACAATGAGAGGTAACCTCTCTCACAGCACTAACTTCTACCCACCGAGAATATAGATCCATCAACACCAAAAGATAAGGAGTATTTTGCTCACCATGTAAAGGACCAACAATATCTATAGCAACTTCATCCCAAGGACAGAACAGTAATTTTCTGCAAACCATAGGTGAACAACTCGGTTTAAGTACCTTGTCACTCACTTGGCACGCCACACAGTCACGAACAGCTCTCTCCACCATCAAACCCAGTCCAGTCCACCAAAAGTCTTGCCTAATACACTCCTTTGTTTTTGATATGCCCAAATGACCAACATGGGCCATTTTGATGATATTGTTCCTCAAACTCACTGGAGGAATTAATCTAGTTCCTCTTGCTAGAATCCCATTCAGCACTGCCAGTTCATGAGAAATTAACAACCAAGGTTTTTCTAATTTCCCGAAAGTATTCTTAGAAACATTACTCATGACTTCAACCAATTCACTATCCTTGCCCAATTCTTCCTTCCACTCATCCTCTTTTATCGCACCTAAAGTGACATCACAAACTCTAATCTCACTCTCCTCATCTCCATCACTGACACTCACCTCATTTTCCAAATCTTCCACAGAATTCACTAAACACGACAAACAATCAGCAGAAACATTAGTACAGCCAGGAATATATTCAAATTTAAAATCAAATTCCTGAAGGGCAATTACCCATCTCCTAATTCTAGCAGAAACAGCGTCAAGACCTTTCTTTTCCAAAATCTCTCTTAAAGGCTTGTGGTCTGACCTCACTATAAATCGACAACCCCAAACAAATTTTCTAAACTTATTAATAGCCCAGAAAATGGCAAGCGCTTCTTTCTCTATTACAGAGTAATTAAGTTCAGCACCTTTCAAACACCTAGATGCACAAGCAATGAGATTTTCATCACCATCCCTAACCTGAAATACCAAAGCACCAAGCCCTTTACAACTCGCATCTGTTACAATGAAAGTTGGTTCACCAGATCTAAAAGTTTGTAAATTCGGTGCAAGTTTGAGTTCTTTTTTAATTTGTACAAATTCTTTATTGCACTCATCAGTCCACACAAACTCACATTTCCTACACATCATACCTCTTAATTTCTCTGTTTTGTCTGCAAAGTTCTTAATGAATTTATTGTAAAATTCAGCCATGCCCAAGAAGGACAAGAGTTCCTGCTTTGTACAAGGTTCCTTTAGTTGTTCAATAGTTTTTACCAATTCTTCTTTGGGCCTTACACCAAAACCAGAAACATAATGACCTAAATAATCCAGTTCCGTCACTCCAAACTTACATTTGTCCCGTCTAAGAGTTAGTCCAGCATTTAACATTTTCCTAAGAACACACTTCAATCTACAATCATGTTCTTCCTTTGTACTCCCACAAATTAGCGCATCGTCCAGATAACATTTCACTCCATTTACATCCTTAAACAAGTCATTCATAATACCCTGAAACACCGAGGCTGCAGAAATTAAGCCAAACGGCATTCTTTTAAATTTATATGAACCAAAAGGAGTTATGAAAGCTGTTAACTCTTGTGATTCAACTGACAATTGAACCTGATGATATGCCGAGGCCATATCTAATGTTGTAAAGTAACACGCCCCGTCCAATGTTGCAACCAACTCTTCCATGTTCGGAAGAGGAAATTTATCTACAATTGCCTCCTTATTCAAAGCACGAAGGTCCACACAGAGACGAATCTCATTATTGGGTTTTCTCGCAACGACAATCGGGGCCAACCATTCAGTCGCTTCCACTGCTTCAATCACCCCAGTTTTAAGTAATCTATCAATTTAATTCTTTACAGCATCTTGCATGCAAATTGCAACATGCCTAACTTTTGCTGCAACAGGGATCACACCAGTTTTCAACTTGATCTTGTGTTTGTAACCTCTCAAATATCTTAGTTGTTCACTGAACAAATCTTTAAAACTTCTAACCACTTCCTCACTGTCATCTTCCACAGTTTGCACTTGAATTGATGGATTTGCATTCGGATTGAGCACCACACCCAAATTTGCTTGATGTGACCAGCTAATTAAGCTATCAGCTTTTTCCGCAACATAAATTTTCCCCACAACATATCTCTCATTGTATTCAATATTCTCAATGAAGAAACCTAACATTTTTATTGGGTCTTTTCCATAACCCATCAGATTTCTTCAACACAATTTTTCCTTTAAAATATTTTAAATAGTCTTCTTTAGAAATAAAAGTTAAGTGTGAGCAAGAATCGAACTTCATCATAATCTTAACCCCACCTACACTACCCAGTCAGATGGATGATCTATGATGTCATCATTAATTTCAAATGTAACTTCTTTAGTTTCAACTCTGGTGTCTCTTCTAAATCTTAATCGACAATTCTTGCCTAAGTGACCCTTCTTCCCACACACATTGCAGGCAACTTTCAAAATTGGACAATTTTTATCATTAGCCATATGTCCCAATCTTCCACATCTGTAGCAATTGCCCTGAAAAGTATTCCCACTTTTCTTTTCCAACACATTTTTCCCTGCTTGACTATCACTAATGCCAGCTTTGGTATCTAAAGAATATTTTTTCTTTTTTTTTTCTAGATTTTTCACTTCTTGAACTTGAATTTGAATTTGAATTTAAAAGCATTTGTTTAGCGCGCTTATACCCAGCGGTTTCATGGCGCTGAAGGAGCTACTACCAGCAACAGCAACAAGAGGGACAGATTAGGCATCAAAAGCTCTGGAAAAGAGGAAGGTTTTGAGATTCTTCCGGAACTCCAAATAGGAAGTTGCGGATCTAAGGGTCATAGGAAGGGAGTTCCAGAAGACAGGTGCGAGGACCGCAAATTTCACCCCGCCTGCTTTCTTTTTCTTAAAGCGAGGGGTGGCCAGGAGTGCCATGTGGGTAGAGCGGAGTTCTCTGCCCGGCAGGTAAGGTTTGATGGCCGAGCATATAAACTCGGGAACAGTGCCCATCCTAGCCTGGAAGGTGAGGCAACCTAGTTTAAATAAGGCCCGCTCCCTCACAGGTAGCCAGTGCAATGATTTCAGCAGTGGGGTTGCTCGATGGAATTTGGGCAGCCCATGGATCAGGCGGGCAGCCTGATTTTGCACTAGCTGCAATCGGTGTATGGCATAGGCCGGTGCACCGTTGTAGATTATGTTCCTATAATCGAGGCGCAAGAGCACCATTGCCATCACAATTATTTTCAGTGCCGGGAGGGAAAAGAAGCGGGATATCTTTCTAATTATCCGGAGGGAAAAGATGCAGGAGGATACCACCGAGCTCACCTGGGGGTTTACAGATAGTTGGGGATTGAGAAAGATACCAAGGGTTTTAACTTTAGGGACCAGGAGGGGGGGGACACCAAGTGAAGGGGGCCAGAACGAAGGGGACCAGGGACTGCAACTACCTCCTGTCAAGACCAACTCTGTCTTGTCAGGGTTGAGTTTGAGGTGGTTGCAGTTCATCCAATCTTGGATGAATAACATGATGGTTTGAAAGTTTTGAACAGAGGAGGCAGAGTGAGAGAGATTAAAGATAAGCTGGAGGTCATCGGCGTAATTGTACTTCTTCTATCTTTTCATTACTGCTCGTATTCTTCCCAGCTTTGCTCAACTCTCCCACACATTTGACCATGTGTTCTACCCGCTTAGCAATAATCATCACTTCATCCAAAGGTGGTTCATCTTTCATCCAAAGCTCTTCTCTTATTTTGTCATTGGTACATCTCAGCGCGAATTGATCTTGAATCCTCTCCTCTGTTAACTCACCAAACTTACAGCTAGATGCTAATTTTCTTAAGACAGTTACAAACTGTTCAACCGTTTCTTCCTTTCCCTGCTCTCTCAGTCCAAAATAGTATCTCTCCATTATGGTGCTTACTTTTGGCAGGAAATGTAAGTCTTACTGTTTTATACAAATTTCGTACTCATTAAGTCCCCTTTGTTCAGCCTGACTCAATGTAGGTACATTTTCTAGCTTTACTTTAAGATAACTTTATTTCGGTCATAGACCATAAAAGTGCAGATAAAATATGTACATAAATAGCAATAAAATGCTTAAATAATTGAGAACTTTAAGTTAAAACGTTATTAAATTGAAAGTTATCAGAAGTGCACATCACAATTTTAAAATGATTAGTTAATTAATTAATCAGGGAAGACCTTCTTCGCCACATTCCATATAAAAAGCGGGAGACCGAGAAGACGATGGGAGGGAAGTGTTGTGCCTTAGCATTCTGCAAGCCTGCACACATTGCCTTAGTCCCAAGTTTTTACACAGCGGCACCAGCCAGCACCTTCGTATTCTGCTGTATGCAGGGCAGAAGAACAGGATGTGGGCAATGTCCTCTTTGCTACAATCACAGGCTGGGCAGGATCCATCTTCTCTCCCTGCCCATGAAGATGTCAATGCCCCAATGGGTAAACAGCCATGCCTTAATTGGATATACAGTTTTCTCGCGAGTGGAGGCTGTATTAAGTCTAGGAATTCCTCCCTCTGAGGCACCAGTTTTACCTGTAAGAACTCTTTGGACAGCCTGCCCATACTTGCCGAGCTACATAATAAGCTTAGGTTGAAATGCCTCACAGTGGCCAGCAACTCTTTTCTCTGCACCGCTGGGCAGCTCACCTCCGGGGATTCCCACAGTTGGGGGAGGCCAATTTGTTGAGCAAGGGTTTTGATATGCAATAGCCATGGTATGCGCTTGCTCTTCAAGTGAGCCCAAACAGCTGAGAATTCCGCTCTGTAGTCCTCAAGCTCTGGCACAGTCCACAGCCTTCTCCAGTACAGCAGCGGTCGTGCAGACAGTAATTCAGTAATGGGCTCAATTTCCAGATCTAATCGCAAGGGTGTCAACGGAGTGCTCTGGGGGAGACCCACCAAGTTCCTCATGAAGGCCTGCTCTACCTTGAGCACCGTTCGCGTGTTCGCGTGACCCCAGAGTTCCGCTCAGTATGTTACGGCTGGTCTTGCTTGAACACCATAGAGCTCGAGGGCAGGGGTAACTGGCTTAAAGAAAGTTGTTTTTTTAAACTTGCCAATGCCCCCAGTGATTTGCGAGAGTCTCAAGGTGGATTTGGCGACCTGTGGGCCCCAGCTAAAATCTTCATTTAGGGTGATGCCCACATAGACGAACGTTTTTACCCGCTCAAGCGGTGTGCCATTTAGCATGGGGACCGGGCGGGTGCGCCTTGGGGGGCTGAAGTTCATGAACTTGGTCTTACCCAGGTTGATCTCCAGGCCCCGCGAGGCGCAGAATGTAACAAACCGGTCTAGAACCGGCTGGATGCCCGTTGATGTTCGCGAAAGCAACAAGGTGTCGTCGGCGAACATCAGAGCGGGCACCCGGCCTGTGGACAACCACGGGGCATCACTATCACTGACTTTAAGTAGATCCCCCACCAGACTGTTAATATACAGGCTGAAGAGCGTCGGGGCTAGGGCGCAGCCCTGCCGGACACCTCTCATTACTGGGAAGTGGGGGGATAAGTCTCCATACCTGCCACACCTCACTTGGGCATAGTTCCCTACATGCAAGCGTGACAAGACGTCTAATAGGTAAGACGGGAGGCCAAGACTTTTCAGAACCTGCCAAAGACTTGCCCTGGGCACAAGATCGAAAGCAGCCTGCAGGTCCACGAAGACGAGGTAGAGGCTGCCACCCTCTACCAAAACTGTCTTCCAGAAAAGGACCTGGAGCCTAAATATTTGATCCAGGGTCGAGATTCCCGCTCTAAAACCTGTCTGGAGGGTAGTCAATATTTCAAAGTCCTCCATCCACCCTAGTAGACGATCTAGGAGGACTCTGCCCATTAGTTTCTGGGAAGTATCCAGAAGACTGATTGGCCTATAGTTTGCTGGGGATAGAGGGCAGCCCTTTTTAAAAATGGGGACAATCTCAGCACCCAACCAAGTATCCAGGGGGTTGGCTCCGCCAAGAACCACATTAAACAATACAGCGAGGTACGGTGCCCAGATTTTTGGCTGCGAGCGTAATAAATCGCCTGGCAGCCTGTCGAGACCAGGGGCCTTATTCGGAAGCAGCCTGGCAATGGCCAATTCTACCTCTTTGAGGGAGATGATCTCGATATTTCCCGGGCCTACCTCTGTTTCAGTATCCTTCTCGCCCCTCAGACAGTCCCTGCCGCAGGTCCCCCGCAGTCGACACTCATGCGAGGGGTCTGGGGCCAGAGGAGGCTGGGAGGCACTGTCGAACTCAGGTGTCCGGGGCTTATTTGTACATTCTGGGGTGTCAGGCTCGGGGCTTGAGTAGAGTGCTGCAAAGTGCGCCTCCCAGACAGAGGGGGCAATATTTGGTAGAGAAATTTCCCCTCCCCCTCTCGCACCAGAGCTTACTATTGCCCAAAATAATTTAGCGTCCCTTACCTGCAAGGCGCCTCTCAGTTTTTCCCACCTGTCTTCCTCCCACTCCCTCTTAGCCCTGCTGATTTCCTTTTTGTACAGCGGCCTGATTGCCCTGGTTTTGACTAGATCACCGGATTTGATTGCCGCAAGGAGCTCATTTTTTAATTTCTTGCAGGCAGCATTGAACCAGGGATGTGTCCTTGGCACTAATAGCTTATTCCTACTTACAGGGTAAAGCACATCCCTCAAAGCCACTGCTAGTTGCCTGTGTATGTCTACTGGGTCCTGAGCAAACGTCGAATCACCCATCTGCGTTATAAAAGGGATTGCAAGCTGGTATATTTTTGCTAGCTGTGAAGCTGATTCAGCTAGCTGTGGCCATTTGACCCTTCTTCTATTATTAGACACTACCAATTGAGGTGGTGCCGTGTCAAAGTTTGGAGCAGGGTTAGCTAGGCCAAAGGATCTGGGTTTTAGGGTTAGGACAAGGGCATTATGATCACTGTCGTGCCTTTTCACCACCCTGAATTCCTTCAGCTTGTCCCAGTTGCTTGCCTCCACCATGACATAGTCAATGATGGAAGTTTGCCTTGCCCTATTATAGGTAGCTAAACCTGGGCGGTCTGGGTCTAGTCTTCCATTGCACGCCCACAAGGACGTTACAAGGGTAAGAGATTTTATTTGAAGGGCCAGCGGGGTCCATGCCCTAAGCGGGGCGGCATTAAGCTCGGGAATGTGCCACATTGCATCTACTTCGTCCTGCTCACCCAGCTCCAAGTTGCCCAGCGGCTCGTATTGGCACTTGAAAACTCCGCCAAGGATTATTGCAATGGAGGGGTCTAACACCTGGATAAAGGAATTCAGGGCTGTAATCGTTTTAGATTCTTGCCCATTCCTTGAGGGCCTTGAGTAGACGTTTATTATAGCTACTTGGGAGTTGATGGGAGTTTTTAATAAAACACACTGGATATTCCTGGAGTTAGTTGCAACTTGAGTTGCCTGAATACCCAAATGGGGTCCAATCCAGATGGATAACCCACCCGAAGGCCGGCCTCTACCTTGGGACACTGCCAGGACATCAAATGTTGCAAAAATCTGGCTACTGCTTTCCTCCAGTGCCCAGGTTTCTTACATCAGGCATATGTCATGTTCCGCCATGAAGGATTCCCATTCTGGAGTAAGTAACTTATTTTTCAACCCGGCTATATTCCAGGAGATTAGTTTCAAGCTCCCATCGGATGTTTTAACAGGACCGCTTGCTTCCTTGCTCCCCTTGGTGGTAGACCTCTCCCTCAATGCAACATGAGTTTTTGACACTTCCCTGGGTAGGGGCAGTGGGGGGTTTTCCTCAGTTCGCCCTGCCTTGCTCAGAGATTCATTGTCCTCTTGTGGGGGGAGCTTCCCTTGGTACTGAGTCAATCCATCTCTTCCAACACACTGAACCTATTCCAGTGTGGCGTAAGCGGGAAGAAAGGACTACAGAAGGGCGTGTCCTCTCTGGTTGACCATCGATAAGGCATATTACAAGGTGGGGGGTAGCGGCCCCTGTTATTGTATCCTCTTTTGGGGTGGAATTGCTCCAGGCTAGGGGTAGGGTAGAAATAGGAAAGGTGTAGTGGGCAAATTTGGGTATTAAAACTATGAAGAGGGGTGTTGCAGATATATTCAACAGCAGTGGCGTCCCTAAAATTCAAAATTATAACATCTCCTGCTACTATCTTGGGGCCCCTCCCAACCCAGCCTACTCTCCTAGCTGATAAGATTTCACCCGAGACATTAGGCGGGAGAGGTCTGTTAACGCTGAGCCATTGAATGCACTTGTTTTTTAGCTCGCTCTCACTTTCACTTTTCCCCTCGCCTAAAGATGGGACACCTGCAAGTGCTACCACATACAGTTGGGCTTCTGGGGGTAGATTTATTGTTGGCAACGGATTGGGGGCAGATCTTGGTGTAGCATTCCTTGTCTCTGGTGGGCTAGCCTTGCCTCCCTTTTTACTCTCTTTAGCAAGTGTGGCAGACTTGTCCCTGACGAGGGGCAAGTTTACCGCAACTTGGCATGATTGGCCCTGGGAGGTGGTATTGGGCAGGGGGCGAGGTGTGGCTTGAATCTGCTTTGGAGTGTTAGACTGGGCTCCTGTGTTAATGGTCTGTGGTGTAGGAATTTTCCCCCCAGCTTCCCCGCGCTTGAGAGTATTGTTGAATTTAGTGCAAGGTGCTGGAGATGCGACACATCCCGGTCATTTGTCTGTCTCTGCTGTTCTAGCCCCCTTAGCGTTTATGACCGAGATTAATTTGTCAAGTTTTGAGACCAAGGGTTTAAGTTGGGCCACAATAGTCCTCTCAAGGCATGCTTGTAGGTCAGCCACCATATTGGTGACCCAACAGGGAATGCCTGGTGACGCTGCTAATGGGTTGGCGGTTGGGGTCACCAAGTTGTGATTTACCAAATTGCTTTTGCCCAATTTCTTTGGGATATGCTCTTTCTTTTTCCTGGGACGTGCTTTGCAGGATTACAGTATTTTTATTAGGGATGGGGATGTTAAAATGATCGGCGGGTCCAGGGCATCCGCTGAAGTCTCTTGAGATACCTGGCTACAAGGCAGGTCTACATAAGATGATGATAAGTAGGAATTAGCCTCTAGGGCATCAGTCATGGTGGTCGAGGTGTTCCCTTCCTGGTTTTGGAGAATGAATGATGGAGTTAGTGACAGCCTTCTTTCGGTGTTCTCGATAGCAGTGGCTACCACCCCGATCGTTTGCTGCAACATTTTATCAATCGCAGTCAAAGTGGGTAAAGGCTGGTGTTCTGCTGGCTGCAATTTAGTGTTTGATCGAGTGGCAGGCATTTTGGCTTTTTTTCCCCTGTTGCTCATGCTGTTGACTGAAAACACGAGATAGCAATATCCAAATCTCAGGCGCTAGTCCCAGCTGTTGTTTGGCCCACTTATTAATAACAGTACCTTGGGGTGTATATCGGTAGTCAGTCTGCTGCTCCTTAAGAGGCGAAAGGGGGGTAGGCCGCCCCGTCCTCCGTTGTCCCAAGACGGACTGCCCTTTGCCCGGGTTTAGCCCTGGCGTGCTCCTGCGAAGCGGACAATCGGAGGTGATCCTTAGCGGCAAACTGCTTCCGCCCGCACTGGAGCCTGGGACCAGTAGTCCTAGCAGTCCTGGCTCCCCTCCGCCCGGCGGCCACACAGGTCACAAGAGTGCGGCGGCGGGAGGGAAGCGGAATGGGTTACAGGTCGGTCACAGGTCGGCTCTGATGACAGCGTGCAGCAAGCTCCCGGTTCGCGGCCCCCCTTGTCTTTTCTTATTAAATTCAAGTCCTTAACTCGGCCTCTCCTCTCCTCTCCTCGCGGCACGCCACCTCTCCTGCCCCTTTGGGAGCCCTGGAAGGGAAACTATTCAATAAGAGACAAGATATAACTACGGCTTGATAAAGGTGGTACAATATTAAGCTACAACAACAGAAACGCGTTGACGCATAAATTACACCATTAAATCCGAGGAACTACTGAGGGTGCCATCAGTTAACAAAAGTTGCACCAAAAAACTTGATTCTAATCGGATTAATATTTTATGATGGTTTTCAATGAATTCACTTTGCTTTCTGTCTCTTACTTATAATTTTAATTGTGTATATTTTGTATGATATTCTGTTTTTAACATTACAAATTTGTGAATGTTATGTAATTTTTAATGTATTATGTTATAACTGTATAATAAATTTACAAAAAACTCAACATCAGTTAATTTCTGTTATATATACAAAATGTAGGTTATATTTTGTTTAGGAGCATTTTGATCTCTGTCACTGGAGTGAATGAAGGGTATATGTATTTTATCATTACGTAAGCCTTCTTACTCAAGGGGCCCTTCTTTTTGTTGATCATAATCAGTACCCAGCCCCTTGATAGGTGGGTCACTCCCTTTTTCTTTTTTGGTGTAAAGTATCTTGCCAATTGGATGTACCAAATCACATTAACTTTTGAGGTAGAGAGCACTGGCACTGGGGCCTGGTTAGCAGGTCCTGTTGCGCATTCAGTTCTAAAACCACAGCATCCTGGGCAAAAGGCAAAATGTGTGTGGGTGACCGACCAAAAAGGGCACTTTCCTACACACCTTTTACCACTTCGATCTCTGAATGTCTCCTCAAACTTGCTAGTGATCCTACACCATTACCTTGACCCCAGCCACCCCGATCACCCTCCGCTCCCTGCCCCCACATATCCCCCATCCCCACCATCTTTTGCCCAAACCCTGAGCCATAGCCCACCAACGGATCACTGAAATATTATCGACGGGCACATTATCGACTTGCTAAAATATCGTTGAAAAATTATCGACGACAAAAATATCGACTTTCTGTACTTATTACACAAACTACAAAAATATCGAGTAAAATATATCGACTCTTTACAATATCGAGTACATAAATATCGACCAACTATATATCGACTACAAATATATCGTTTTTCATAAAATTACACCTAACACTACAAAAATATCGACTACAAAAAAATAGATTACTAAAATATCTTTTCCTTAAAAATATCGAGTTTATTTTATTACCCTTTCATGTATAAAATACCATATTAATAGTCTAAAAAAGGCATGGCACTATACTAAATACATTTTACATATAATACCAGTTACTTTTATAACATTCCTCTTTATCTACATTTTCTATACATTCTATAAAATGCGTGCTATTATTTTATAAATATTCATTACATTTAACTAACATTTTGATTATTTATTTTCACTTACACATCTATTCTCTTTAACAACTAACCTGCTTTAATGCTGAAATCACCATATATCACCATTCTCACATCAACAAACACACCAATTAACTTAAAAAAAATTCAAACTAGCCTTTACAATGCTTCTTTTCTTCCTACAGCCAATCAAATTGAAGCACACAAAATACACATACTGTAAAAGGAATACATGCATGCTACCATTTGTTGCTGCTAACTCTATAGAAATAAGATGCCAACACTCTGAGGATCTTGTTCCTGAACAAACATCTTAAAAGATCCAGCTTACTAGCAAATTATTCAAATAAGTTACAGTTAATTATTTAACATTCTAAATTTGTAGTCTACTATTTTTCTTATATCTCCTAACTCTTTCACTTATTTTATTTTTATCTCCTCCTACATTTCTGATAGAAACTACTCCTAAAAAAAATCCTAATACATGCTCCTATTTCTTCACCTGGAATTTCTGATTGTAAGTATATAATAATGCTCTGTTATACACCAAGTGCAGTTTTTAAACACTATTTTACAAGATTCATTCTTTATTTTCAATATTTTATTCACAGATAGTCTGAGATTTTCCTAATTCAACACTACAAATGTCTAAAACGACACTAATTAAACATGTAAGTATATATGTATTTGTTATTAAACACCCAAAATTAAATAAGCTATTTTCTAAACACCATATCTTGCATATAACATCTTCCCTACAGATCCTATAAAAATATCCTACATCAACTATACCAAATGACAAGACTACCCTTGTTAAAAATGTAAGTATACTTGTAATTTTTCTACAACTCCCGTAAAAAACTAAAACTATGTTCTAAACACCATGTTATATATTTTATATTTCCTCTACAGATAATCTGAATACATCATACATCTACTCTACCTACAGCAAACAAAACTACTTTTTTACAAGTAAGTATATTTTTAAATATTTCCCATTTCCCAACCGTTCATAATATTTTTTCTAATAAATTACATTTATTTATTATATTGTCTCTACAGATTTCAACTTTACTACCTTGATGTACTCCACCAAATACTACAACTCAACTATTTAAACAAGTAAGTATATCTAATGTTTACATTAAATGTACTACTAAGCTAAATAGAAAACAGCTTTATCCTAGGAAAAACGTTTGTTATGTCTAAACATTTACTTAGCATTTCTATATTTTCATACCAACAGTAATTAAAGAAGAACATACAGGATTATCTTTCAAAACACAGTTCAGCATTTTTGATTACAACTTTTAGTAACTGTAAGTATAAATGCATCAAAAATTATGTATGCACCACAAAGTGAAATATATATTTTTAAAAAATGTTTCTTTCTACTCTTTCCTAGAACAAGTAAAACAACATGACAGAAGGTGCTGAATTTGTTATGTCACAGAAAAATAAATTACTGTTATGTTATATGGGGTATGTTTATAATCAGGAAAGACAAAGTGGTAGAAATGGATTCTGGAAATGTACCAAATATTACTCAAACAAATGTTATGGGAGGGCTACTACTGAAGAAACAAATGTGTTATTTACCAGGGAACACAATCATCCCCCTAATGTCACAGAAATAGCAATTAGAGATGCTTTGGAAAGTATAAAAACTGCTAGCACACAAAGTGATAAACCAACAACACAAATCCTTAAAGAAGAACTGTTAAAAGTCCCAGCCCATGCTTCAGGTCAACTACCCTCTATTGACTCCCTTAAACGCACAATTGCACGCACTAAAAGACTAACTACCACAGCACAACCCAACCCTACTACATTTGAGGAAATTATTATTTCCCCAGAAATGAGCATAACACACAATAAAGACAAATTTATCCTTTTTGACAATGAAAGCACTACAAACAGAATAATAATGTTTGCAACTGCAAGTAATTTAAGAAAAATCCAACAATGTGACCAATGGATGATGGAGTGAACTTTTAAACCATGTCCAAAACCTTTTTATCAACTATATTCCATCCACGGTTTATACCATAACTATAACATCCCTTTCATTTACTGTTTGTTACCTAACAAACAGCAAAACACATATACAGAAATATTAAATGTTATCAAAAATGAAATCAATAATTATTTTCCACAAAAAATAATTATTGATTTCGAGTTAGCTATGATTAATAGCATTTTGAAAACATTTCCCCACACAGCAATCCAGGGTTGCTACTATCATTTCAATCAGAGCATATGGAGACATCTCCAGAAATCAACCTTAAGTATTCTATACTCAACAGATAGCACCTTTGACTATCAAATTAAAAAATTGATAGCACTGGCCTATGTTCCTGTTACCGATGTAGCGGAGCACTATAATTTATTAATTGACAGCACATATTACAAGAGGAATGAAGATAAACTAACCCCATTACTGGACTATTTCGAAGATACTTGGGTGGGAAGGTTACACAGATCTGGACATCGACGCCAACCCAAATTCCACATCCCTTGGTGGAATGTCTATCTTAGTACATTAAACCAAGAGGCAAAAACAAACAACAGTGTAGAAGGGTGGCATAATGCATTCCAAGCTACAAATAGCAGAGGCAAACCCACATTCCATAACCTACTAGAAGCTTTAAAAAAAGAACAAAGCTATCAAGAACTAAGAATCGAACAATCTGTGACCCAAATTGGTCCAAAACTAACTAAACAAACGAAACAAATGTTCAGACTCCTGAAAAGTCAAGTCACACTATATCCGACAACTAGAGGATTAGAATACCTGTCACTAATAGCTAAACACCTACCATAAATAAATAAACCAAAAATACTAATATCTTCTTACAAGAATGGTAAATATAAAAAACATAATCTTTCAAAACAATTATAAATAATACATATTTGTTTTACATATTAATAACATTTTGGTACATTATTTCTGAACAAATATGCAATATTTATAATAACATCACACATACACATTACATAAATATCGACATTTCCCACCCAATGAAAAATAACTTTAAAGACTTACCATTTTTGTAGATGAGAAAGACGTAATCAAGCCAAATAGAATCCATACAATCCCTTCCAATGCAGGACAAATCCAATATCGGAAACCCTCAAAAACCCGAAAGTTATGTAAAAATAAAATAAACGCTCCAGGAAATCCCGAAAACACTAGTGTGGACACTTTAGTATTTAAAGTGATATACACACACCTTAAAAAAAACGGTAACGCATATTAGTGTATCAATCCAATATGAAACCCTCCAAAAACCCGAAAAATGTTTAAAAAATTTAAAATCCGCTCCAGGCAATCACGAAAAATAGGAGATACATGTAAAAATATAACCATAATAACTCATACAGTAGTTTCTCCGCCAAAAAAAAGCTTCCTTCCATGTACTTCTCATGCAGGGAACCGGAACCTGTAAAAAAGCATACATAAAGAAACCCACCCACAAATACCCCATAACATTTGTAAATACACTCACAATTAACATTAAACATGTAAGAAGACATTTCCTAACACTTAAAAGAACACTAGAACTGAAACATACACGACGCATCCATAACTACGACATTTCACCTAAAAGATACATAAACTATTCATACATACACACAAAAACACTACACAGTTCGAATATACCCTCAAACAGTACCACTCAGTTAAAAATTGTATGTAAAATTAACCTTACCTCTCTCCACGCGAAGCAACTCCCAACCGCGAGCTTCTCCAGTCCTGAATGAAGCTCAATAACCTTACGCGGTAAAAAAGTAGTCCCCTTAAACCATATTTCAAAAGGAATCATAGTAAATACAATGTTATAGTAAAACATATAATACATACCCATAATTATTATATAAAAATAATAGAGTAGACTCATTATAATTTAAAGTGTTTCAATAAATATATTTTTTTAATATTAATTAATATATAGTAACTATATTATATTATTAATATTAAAAAAATATGTTAAACTGGAAATGATAGATGTAAATATTTTCTAATTGTGTACATTGATTGTAATAACTTTTTGTTTATTTTTAACTAATAATTATATTTTTTATGGTAATTATTCATAATAATAAATAATATAACTTATTTATTGTTATTAATGTAAAAAATATACCCATTTGATATATAAACAATTACCTAAAATAATGTATTTTTCTTTTGCTGAATTTATGTGTTTCTGAAAATAAGAGATAAATTATCATGTTTAGTAATTAATAATAATAATAAATATTTATTTGTTATTATTTTTTATTAATTATTACAAAATGTTTTGTAATAATCACTAAGTATTATAAAAGAATATAATTGCAAAAATAATCTTTTTCCAATACCAGATATTATTATTCAACATATTGTTCCCCTATACTGTTATAAAGTTTACAACATAATATATGTATATGTATTATTTAAAATGAACATTGTATTTAATATGTACCAAAAAATGTCTTAATTTGTATTTACATATCTTGAACAAATATAATAAATTTGCTGTTACTTTATAAAAATGTATATAATATAAATATATATTTAATAATATTAATATATAATATTAACATTATTAAATATACATTTAAAAAGCTGATAAAAAAGTGAATTATTATTTTATTAAATATAAATACTTGTTACTCAAAGCTAATGATTTAAAAAATGATGTTTTACTGAAAAAATATTGTGAAATATTTCTTTCTGATAATTTACAACATGTCCATACATGATAATGTGTTATTCTGCAAATACTACATTGCAAAATAATGTTATGTAAATTTTGGTTTTGATTTTATTGTACTATGCATAAATAAATAAAAAAATCTGAATAAAGTTTAGTGTAAACATCCATGTTGCATTATTTTCTAAGATAATGACACAGTAATGTACAATTATATGCAAATGTGCTGGACACTGACCAATTAATAGTTACTATTCCTACTCCAGTCAAGCTAATATCAGGGAAGGTGCTGGACACTGACCAATTATTAATTACTATTCCTACTCCAGTCAAGCTAATATCAGGGAAGGTGCTGGACACTGACCAATTATTAATTACTATTCCAACTCCAGTCTAGCTAATATCAGGGAAGGTGCTGGACACTAACCAATTAATAATTACTATTCCAACTCCAGTCTAGCTAATATCAGGGAAGGTGCTGGACACAGAAAAAATAAAATTAATATTCCAACTCCAGACAAGCTAATATCAGGGAAGGTGCTGGACACTGAACAAATAAAAATTACTATTCCAACTCCAGTCTAGCTAATATCAGGGAAGGTGCTGGACACTGACCAATTATTAATTACTATTCCAACTCCAGTCTAGCTAATATCAGGGAAGGTGCTGGACACAGAAAAAATAAAATTAATATTCCAACTCCAGACAAGCTAATATCAGGGAAGGTGCTGGACACTGACCAAATAAAAATTACTATTCCAACTCTAGTCTAGCTAATATCAGGGAAGGTGCTGGACACTGACCAATTATTAATTACTATTCCAACTCCAGTCTAGCCAATATCAGGGAAGGTGCTGGACACAGAAAAAAATAAATTATTATTCCAACTCCAGACAAGCTAATATCAGGGAAGGTGCTGGACACTGACCAAATAAAAATTACTATTCCAACTCCAGTCTAGCTAATATCAGGGAAGGTGCTGGACACTGACCAATTATTGATTACTATTCCAACTCCAGTCTAGCTAATATCAGGGAAGGTGCTGGACACTAACCAATTATTAATTACTATTCCAACTCCAGTCTAGCTAATATCAGGGAAGGTGCTGGACACAGAAAAAATAAAATTAATATTCCAACTCCAGACAAGCTAATATCAGGGAAGGTGCTGGACACTGACCAAATAAAATGTACTATTCCAACTCCAGTCAAGCTAATATCAGGGAAGGTACTGGACACTGACCAATTATTAATTACTATTTCTACTCCAGTCAAGCTAATATCAGGGAAGGTGCTGGACACTGACCAATTAATAATTACTATTCCAACTCCAGTCTAGCTCATATCAGGGAAGGTGCTGGACACAGAAACAATAAAATTACTATTCCAACTCCAGTCTAGCTAATATCAGGGAAGGTGCTGGACACTGACCAATTAGTAATTACTATTCCTACTCCAGTCAAGCTAATATCAGGGAAGGTGCTGGACACTGACCAATTAATAATTAATATTCCAACTCCAGTCAAGCTAATTTCAGAGAAGGTGCTGGACACTGACCAATTAATAATTACTATTCCAACTCCAGTCTAGCTGATATCAGGGAAGGTGCTGGACACAGAAACAATAAAATTATGATTCCAACTCCAGTCTAGCTAATATCAGGGAAGGTGCTGGACACAGACCAATTATTAATTACTATTCCTACTCCAGTCAAGCTAATATCAGGGAAGGTGCTGGACACTGACCAATTAATATTTACTATTCCAACTCCAGTCTAGCTAATATCAGGGAAGGTGCTGGACACAGACCAAATAAAATTACTATTTCAACTCCAGACAAGCTAATATCAGGGAAGGTGCTGGACACAGACCAAAATAAAATTACTATTCCGACTCCAGGCTAGCTAATATCAGGGCAGGTGCTGGACACTGACCAATTATTGATTACTATTCCAACTCCAGTCTAGCTAATATCAGGGAAGGTGCTGGACACTAACCAATTAATAATTACTATTCCAACTCCAGTGTAGCTAATATCAGGGAAGGTGCTGAACACAGAAAAAATAAAATTAATATTCCAACTCCTCACAAGCTAATATCAGGGAAGGTGCTGGACACTGACCAAATACAAATTACTATTCCAATTCCAGTCTAGCTAATATCAGGGAAGGTGCTGGACACTGACCAAATAAAATTTACTATTCCTACTCCAGTCTAGCTATTATCAGATAAGGTGCTGGATACTAATTATTTTTGATTTAATGATCTAGGTCCAGTCATGCAAATATCTGGGAAAGTGCTGTACACTGACCATGTATAAATTAGTATTGCTACTTTTGTGTAATCCTATTTTATAAAATATTGTGCACTATTTATTTTCTTTTAAGTAAATTAAATTACATTTATATATTTGACTTTTTTTGCAGACTAGTGCTAATTGTTTTAATTTGCAGAAATATTTAAATATTTTCAACTTTTTGTAAATAATATTTCTTCAATTATTTAAAAAAAAAATGTATTTGCACACATTATATTCCAAAGACACCTATTATGTATATTTTATTAATTACAAATATTTGCATACTAGTGGTAAAAGATTTATTTTTCTGAATTTTTTGCTAAATTGTTTGAAATTTTTTATTTACTTTAACATTATTTTTATTTAATTATTTTGCACTCATTATATTCCTTTGACAAATCTTATGTGACTATATTTTTTTGGAATTCTTTGCAGACTAGTGAAAATAATTTTAATTTGCAGAAAAATTTGCAACTTTTTATTTTGCAAATCTACTTTTGCCAATATATTTTTTTATCCCTTTTACCATATTTGTTCTTATTTATGTTTTATAATTTTTTTTATATTTGACATTTTATTTTTTAAATTACTCCCCACCCTTATCCCCTATTAACCCAACATCCCGCTCCTAAAAATGAACAACAATTTATATTATTTTTATTATTATTATTTTTTTTTATATGTCCTTTTTTCTAGATAATATCGATATTTTTTACTTTTACTATTTATCGATATTTTGGCTAGTCGATATTTTTGAGTCGATATTTTTGTACTCGATATTTTATTATCATTATTTGATTCGATATTTTGACAAACGATATTTTTATTTACGATATTTTATTATTGTCGATATTTTTGACTCGATATTTTATCCATTCGATATTGTGGTGTCGATATTATGTCTAGTTACCCCTACCAACACCACACCAGCCACAGGAAGCCGCTAGGCTGGACACCGAAGTAGCCCCACCCGAGACAACCCAAATCCAAATGAGCCTCAACCAGAATGACCATTGCAAATTATAAAGAGTTTAGTGAAAGTGTGAGGAACCAAAAAGGAAGACCAAGATAAAAGAATACATATGACAATCAGAAGGCGTTGCTACTCTTACAGCTCCAAAAAAGAAAAAGAATGAAAGAAAAGTCCCACAGTGACACAGTGAATCATATCACCACCCACTGTCATCTTTTCAAGAACCCTCACTTAGTAGAAAACCACATTTTCAGCAGTTCTTTAGCTTTAACATTGTCCTTACAAAAATGTGTTTGTCCTTCAAATATAATCAAAAAGATTGGCAGGCTCCAACACTGAGTCCATAGCCCAAACTTTCTGAAAGGCCAGAATAAGTTCACACATTTGCCAGCGATGAACCACAGTTTCATGACAAAAGTCAGACCGCACAAAAAAATGTAATCCTGCCTGCTTTGATGGGACAGCGTGTGCCTGCGGCCTGGTAAATCTCTTGCCGTAAAATTACGTTTTTTACATAAATTAACATAGCCAAAGGATAACGGGTGGTCCCCACTTTCCAGAATTGTCGGAAAATGAAAAGGTGTGCCCCTTTGTGGCATTGAGGCCATATCCCAGTCACCTAGTGCCGGAAATCTTCTCTAAAAAGACAAAGAATATAGCTTCTTGGGTTGTCTCCCTCACTGCCCCCTGGAATGGCAAAGACTCTTAGATCATTCCTCGGTGATAAATTTCCCAGATCATCTTATTTTGCAGTAAGACCACCCAGTTGAAGCTCATGTTTACTGATCATTGCAATGTTCTCCATCTATCTAGTGCCTCAAGGTCTCCAACCCTTGTATAAAGAGTGCCCATATCTTCAGATAGCTTTCTGAGGACGTTTTTAAGTGTGCCATGTTTAATGTGAGGGAGTTCTTTTTTATATTCTTCTCTATGAATCTGCAGAAGATCATCGATAGCAGCTAGTGTGGGAGTGCCTGATGGATTTGGGTTCTCCCCCTCCATTGTCTACTGACATATTTGGCCCCCTGGACATGGTCTTCACAGGCTTGAGAGTTTGGGGGTGCAGTGATGAAAGCTTCTCCTGTGAGAGCAGATGGAATTTTTAGGAGTGGGTTCCAATCCCTCTGGGACCCAGAGCATGTCTTCCTCTCCTAGGGTCAGTGTGGGGTCTAGTTTCCCAATACAGTAGTGACCAGAACCTCTATCTTCTGAGTTGTTAATGTCTGCATAGAGAACGAGGTTCATATGTTTTTCGTTTGTAGTGCATACATGAATGCTAGAAAGAAATGGCTAAAACCAATGTGTAACCTCTTGGGAACCAGATCCTGCTCTACAGCCTATAGGATCATGAAAAGTAATTCAACCCAGTACATTGTATTTAGCATAAGTAAATTCCTATATTCTGTTTATATAATCCGTAAGAAACAAGGACAGGTACTTTGAGTTGGACAGGTGTATATGTTTACAAAACTCTTACATTTTTAAAACAAAATATATTACTAAAATGAAATGTTTTTTAAAAATGAAATGTAAAAACTATTTTTTTCCAAGTACCATTTTTTAATTAATTGTTGCCATGCATATTGCTTGATTTTCTATGTATGTATGTATGTGACTTTTATGGCCAAATTGGCCGAAATAAAGTAATAATAATGACTTAGCCATGTCCGCCATTGCATCCCAGCTCTTGTGACTTTCCCAGGGTGCTCTCTTAGTCCCATATCTGGTTCTGGCATCATCATCAATCTGGCATCCATTAACTGAGCTCTGCCTGGCTACACTTCTCCCATGCCATCAGCATCTAGCTCTGCTGTCTCTAAATCAGACACACTGGCAGAGTCAGAAAGAGAAAAGAAGGCCCCAGCTGATGCCTACTGATTAGTGTCAAGATTTTGAATGCACAAGGGAGCTGAGTCTTCAGACTAGGTCTGCTGTGATGCAGCAAGCCCCTGTGTGTTGAGCAGCTGTAGTCCAGCCATTGCTTGTAAATTAACCGCCCGTTCAAGCCGCATTGAAAAATATTGATGTCAGGTTCCATCATATCCATCTTATTCATCTTATCCGTTGCGCCCACAAGTGGGCAGAAGGAGGTGAAAGTTGAACTAGAAGTGAGGAATAGAGATATACCTATTGGGAACCTAGCAGAGGCTATAGTCCCGGACGGCCCCTGAGAGTTATTATTGTTAACATCATCATATTGTTTGAGAAGGCTATTAGTCTCAGGCTGCCATCCCCACCGTATGGACATCATCAATTTGGTAGGATGTACATGCTGGTCTATAGTTCAATATCACTTGTTCCTCCATTCTCTTTGCCCTGCTCAGCTCTCTCTAAGCGTGTTTTTGCTGCAGATCACTCCTGCCACAAACGACCAGGAGCGTTATTTTTCCTAGACTTTAATGTCCTCTGCACACTCTCAACTCCCTCATCCATCTCCTCAGTTACTATCTTAGATGAGGATAAATTACTTTTCCCAGATGGCAGGCACTTGCTGGATGTGGAGCGTAGTCTAGAGGAGTGACTCATTAGTGTCTATTATCCCCGCCTGCCAGAAAATTTCAAATACCAGCTTGCCCAGCAGTGCTGATGGGCCAAGCCAACTGAGGTAATTGCTGCCAATATAATTCCAGGCTCAGTCTGAGTTGCGGGAGATAAATTCCTCCCATGCCGAGAAGAAAAAAACAGGATCCAGAACTGCCTCAGCGCTCCAAGCCTGCCAGTAGTCCCCCGTGGATGCCCATCAGAGTGGTACGTCTGCAAGCACCTTCAAATCTCGTGCTGTAAAAAACACTGGGGAACTTATCCTGCATCTGGGCTGGGCCGCTCTCCGCAGTGCGCCACCCGAATGTCACCAGGAAGGAGAAGGAGAGGGATGCTGCAATCCTCGCGGAAATCACCACTGCCTCCCAATGTCAGGGTAGCCTCAAGTCATGTCACAGCCTCAGGCATTAGGAAGCGCCCTGCTCCACATCTTGCGGCTGACGCAGTGACCTCCGGATTTCAGGCATGCCTCGATCTGCCTCTGGGAGGTTTCACGTGCTCTCTTTCCTAGCCATGCACCACCATCTTGGACTGCTCAACTGGTTCTCGAGAATTTATTACACCCCCCCCTCTCCCCCCCAGATGGAACTTTGTTGCAGTCTGCGTATATTTTGGAGTCCACAAAAGATTGAACTGGAAACTTTATTTCCAAGTACTATTTCAGGAGTCATCCTCTTAGGATTATGAACTTGTATATCGTTATTTTTATGTGAGTAGCCAAAATGAAAATTATCAGTTAACAGACGTTTGAGAACTTTTCATTAATACTCGTATGGTTTTAAGAGACATTGACAATGTATGGGAAAGTAATTGCCTGTTGTCTGGTAAACTCCATAATACTAATGTTCCTTCATTGTACTACAGTTTGTGAACCTCTAAAGATAAGTGCCTAGACACCCATGGACCTTTGTGCCCTTCACATTCCAGTTTATTTCATTTAATTTCAAGTCGAACCACAGAGCATGTTCATATTACAGACAAGGTAGTTGTCTGCAATGCAGTAAAAATATTGTGGAAAAACTGTAGACTGCAAAAACGCTGTGTAAAAATATTGTCTACTGCAAAAAAAATGTAAAACACTTTGTCTTAAGGGGTACAGGTAGGTGTGCTGGAAACAGAGGCAAAGGTGCCCTTATCCTGCTAAAGTATAGAGGACATTTATAGTGAAGAAGTGTAGCTGCAGTGGACTAGTAGGGTTTCTTAGGATTCAGGAATGGTAGCCTTAAGGAGGCAAAAGGAGTTGGTAGGGTTAAGGGATTGATTGTGTTAAGGCGCGGTTAGGGAGTTTTAGGGCTAATAAAAGGGTAGTCTTAAGGGGTAGGAAGGGCTTTTAGGGTTAAGGGAAGGGTAGCAATAATGGCAAAGTAAGAGGTTTTTAGCTTCCAGAAAATTTAGTGCTAAAGCGTAGTAAGGTGCTTTATGATTCAGAGACAAGAAGCTCCAAGGGGTCTTGGAAGGGAAACATTAAAGTAAGGGGTTTTAGGTTCGGGGAAGGAAAGATTTATAGGATCATACAGGGTTTTTAGAGTTCAGGGAAGGGTAGTATTAAGGGGTAGTAAGGGGTTTTAGGTCTCAATGAAGTGTAGATTAAATGGATAGTAAGGGGTTTTTAGGGTTCAGAGAAGTGTGCATAAAGGCATCGTAAGGGGTTGATGGGTTCAAGAATTGGTAGCATTAAGAGTTCGGGCTTTTAGGGTTCAGGGTAGTGTTATGAGTGAGTAGGGGTATTTTAGGGGTCAGAGGAAGGTAGCATTAAGGGGTAGTTTTTTAGGTTTTAATGGTTATGGGATGGGAATAGTTAAGGGATACTAAGATGTATTAGGGTGCAGTTAAATCCTTTAAGAAATGCATGGAATAATTGAGACTTTGAAAAAGTGATATTTTGGGATATGTCATAGGTAATAATGAAGCGCACACCATTATTACCTTTACAAATCCAATTCAAATTTAATGTAGTTTCTTTTTTAAAAGTCAACTTTATTATATGCAATTGAGAAAGGAATGATAGCCCTGAAGGTTCACAGTGATTTTGTAGAAGGTACTTGTGTTTATGGTCCAGGAAGCCACAGAGTTTCATTATACCTTAGAGAGATGGGAACACAGAGCCCCGAGATATTTTTTATGCAGTATTGTAAATCAGGCACTGTAGCAAGATTGATAAATTCACTAAATACTTCTTATGTTTAACTCTCTTCCAGTTAAAGGCCAGTGTCTAGCTGTATGATGAAGCAGAATGATGATGTTGAGAGTCTGTCTTTTCTCTCTGATCCCATGCCTTTTTTGCCGTAGGCCCAGTTTTTTCCATGTTCTTGGTTTTTGAACTTGGTATCCTTGGTGTGGTATCCCCTGGCTTTTTGCCTCTACCTCTTGCATTTTTGATTGTGTGATGGATTTTGTTTTTGCTGGCTTAGATGCTTTGGGCACTTTGCCACTGCTGAACAGTATCAAAATGCAACTGCTCCCTGTGTGAATTGTAATTATGATTGGCTATCTATGATTGGCATATTTGATTTATTGGTAAGTCCTAGTACAGTGCACTGAGTGTGCCAGGGCCTCTAAATGACATGCTACTAGTAGGCTTGCAGCACTTGTTGCGCCATCCACATGGGTAGGCTTATATATATTCATAAGAACTGTCACTGCAATTACTGCGCACACGAATCGCATCTGTTACCATGCATGCTAACACAACGCATGGCTTAACTAGGCAGTCAATACCATGACTGTGATGTTACCATGAGTTCAATTACAACGCAAGACATTATAACGACTTGCTTTAGGGAAGCGCTGGACTTTGGAATAGTTTAAATTACTTATCCAACTTCAGTTGGTGTACCCGAATTCCCAAAAGTAAGTTGTTGTAATGACTTGCGTTGCAATGGAATTTGTGATAATGTTGCAGTAGTGGTACTGACAGAGTTGTGAAGACACTACGTTGTAATGTCTGCTTTTTAATAGATGTTTCCCGCGCACGCAGTTGTAAACTGTCATGTCGACCAAGCAAGTGCACCCATTTGCCAGGTCCTAACCTTCCCTTTTGTTACATATAAGGCACCCCTCAGGTAGGCCCCAGGTACCCCCATGGGCAGGGTGCAGTGTATGTGAAACGTAGGGCATGTACTGGTGTGTATGTGACATATCCTGACAGTGAAATGCTCTGTATTTTGTGTTTCACTATTGAAAGGCTGGCTGTCCCATAGTCTATCATTGGAACTGCATTGCAACATTTACATGTGTAACTTTCAATTCGGAACAGCTAGAGATTTGGGGTTTAGGCTCTCTGAACTTGAATTTAATAACACATATTTTAGTAAAGGTGGTTTTTAAACTGTGAGTTTGAAAATGCTGCTTTTAGAAAGTGGGCATACTCTTGTTTGGTTTTGGAGTGACAAGAGCTGGGGATGTGCATTCACTCTAGACAGTCATGAGGGGGGTTGATGTGTGTCCTGCCTTGCCTGGGTGATACATAGCTGGGATGAACAGACCTTTTGTGCATTTAGAGTGGTGGGAGGAATTTTTACTAGCACCTGAATAAGCTGTGTCTTCTTTGTACAATGCTGTCTCTACCTACTGTAGTGAGTCTGTATCAGGGAGGTCAGAACTTGTTTTCTCGTACCTCGCGGTCTTCGTTCTAATTTAGATTTGTACCTATGACAACGTGTATTTTTGCAGTATTCCTTTTAAAAGTCATATTTTGAATTGTGAATGTTGGATTTTTGTCATTTTTGTCTTGTTTCGTTTAGATAAAGATACTTTATTTTTCTAAACTGGTGTGGTGTCCATCTGTAGTGTTTTCACTGTGTTTCTGTTTGTCTGGGTGCAAATACTTTGCACATTACCTTTGGGATAAGCCTGTCTGCTCATGTCAAACTACCAAGGGGGTGAACTACCTTATTCGACTAGAAGCAAGGGTCCCTATTTGGACAAGGGGCATAACTCTGCCAACTCTGCCAACAAGAGACCCCCATTTCTAAGAGTGGTGGGTTCAGAAAAGTGTGGCAACATATATTGCTCCCTTTGAAACCAGACTAAAGTGTTAGCACTTTCTGAAAAAAAGCCCACAAACAATGTATATTGTGAACTGCAGTGATTAACTCCAATGTTTGCAACAAAACTGCAGGAACTGATTCAGATTTTGTCAGTCTTTAACATTTTACCTGTGTTGGGTCTTTCATGTTGTGTTGGGAAGAATTATAATATTTTTAGACATTACATGGACACTACATGGAATGGTGAATAGAGGGGTTCAAACTATTCACATTTCTGCATCCCCCTCAGGTATGCAACAAATCTCTCAGACCTGCCATGAGCTATGTCAGTGAAAAAGTCAATTAACTGTGTTGCTGACATGGCGACTTGCGAAAGGGACAGCAGACTTGAGCAACTAGGAAATTTTCCAACTGAGTGCTTCAAAGATCATATGTGGATCTATGTTTCATAGCATGTTTTACTTCTAGACCCACACCCATACCAACATTGATCGCATCCTCTGTGAGATACTGTCAGGAAAAGCCTGCTGATCTTAAATAAAATAACAATAATAAATAAGCCCCAGAGCCTGGTCTAAAAATTCACAAGGTGTCAGGCTAATTTATTACAGCTTTTTATCAAAAACAAAATGTATACATGCTAAGTGCTAGATTAATTATTTGGCCTGTGACCCACTGTCCATCAGGGTGGCTGAGGACATTACGTCTGACACACTGATGGACTACCACCCACAAAATTAGATCCCTCCAGCCCTGTGGTGATCTGTGTGCCTTTCCAGCAACCACCATCATGATGGTTCCTTTGAAGGTACTTCAAATGTGGTGAATCATTGCTACCTGTTAGATGGCTGTTCAAAATACGAATTTCTTTTTCTAAAACAAAATCCAAATGCAAAATTCAAGGTAGATAACAGAACAGATGTTTTGTTTATACGCTCGTCCCACCTTGCCAATATCTAAATTAGGTCTCGAGTTCTTGAATCACTTCCTCAACAACACTATTAAAGTCTTTTTTTAAACCAAAGGAGTATTTTTTTTACCTTTCTCCTGTTGTTAAAGATTGGAGGGATTTGTTAGCATGAGCTGAAAGCCATTTTGTATTTCTGGCAGCCATCTTGTTTTCCATGTGCTGCCACGGGCTCGCCATGTGCTCTGTCCTCCCTCAGTGTTGACTGCTCTTGTAATCTGCCTAAAAACAAACTATATTTAGCATCTTCCACCTTCGCACATGCTCAGTTGAGCTTGCAGCTTTTCCTAGTCTGTAAATGTCAGGATGTGTTCACCAGAATTAGCAACTGTTAGCTCCTCCCACTTTGTTGAGCAAGCAAATCTTGTATGCCCATATTAGTCATTTTGCATGCTTACATGATCCAGGACTGCCCCTTGGTCTTATGCTGACTATGCAACCCTAAGCATATATAGGGCCTCTGTTTTCTGTACTCCTTGGACTGCCTCATTCAGTTGCTAAGGCTTCTGTGTGACGTAGTCTCCCTCATCTGAGGTGAATAAATGCATTCTTTTTATATTTCAGCTTCTGTGCCAATTTCTTCTTTGTTGGTTTCAAAGGACCAAGTATCAGTGGGACCCCTGAGAAGGTTTCTATGTTCTTCAAATGGCGCCCAACGTCGAGCTTATCAGAGAAGTGGCTATCTAAGGAGTGATCTTGGCAGGAGACAGAAATCTCCTGAGGAAGACAGGACAGGATTCTACTAAGGAGGTACTCTGTACACAGAGATTCTGGGGATTCTCTGTCTCTGCAGCCCAGTATATTTCTGATCTTCCTGATTTTGATTCTCCACATGATGTCACTCCTGAATTCAAAACTTTTTCTAAAAAAAAATGACCATTAGGTCATTCAGAACTTGGCAGTTAGAATTTGGACACCAAGTGATTGGTAAGGGTTGTTTTGATGCAACACTTGATGTTGGTTTGATGCCTTGTATTGGTAAGGTAGTTTAGTAACACTTACTGTGGCTTTTGATTTGTATGATTGGCCAATATTTGTAATTGTATATATGTAATATATAAATTGCAATTTATGTAGGCAGGTAATGAGGAGATTTTTCTCTGTTTTGAATTGATTTGAACGGCACATAGTACAAGAGTACCTTAAGTGCTACTTTGATTATAATACTTCATATGGTGCACTATTTTTTGCATGCCTGTTTCAATCACACATCGAAGAATGTGTTGCTTTTTGGAGGTACCATAGTGAGATGTGAATTAAATTAGCTGGATCCCCTGAGGGAATACCTAAATAGGTTTAGGTATAAAAACATATTTCTTTCTTTGTGATTCTGTATCTCCAGGGAATTAAAATATGACAATAATACAAACAAAGATCCTTTTCTGCCCACTTTTATAAATGGAGATATGCAGAGTGATTTTTTGGTGTTCTGACAGCCAAAGCTAATGAATTGAGTGTAGTTTGGCTTCTGGGAAATAAAACAGTCTGTTGGGCTATTTCTTTTTTGCAGTCTTTTGGAATACTATTGAGAAGCGCTTCTTGTAAATATGACTGACAGCTAGTATTTACAAATGGTTTGGTTTAAATACAGTCTGTGGGCTGTCCTTTGTTTCTGTCCTAAGTGTTTATCTGTGGGTTAATCATGTGTTTAAATGTCTATGTGGTTCGTGGTTTCACATTAGGGATACTTCTGTAAGTAAATAGAAATTGCGCTATTTGTGAAATAATGGCTCTTAAGCGCGCTGTATCATGTGTTCTGAGTGTATGACCCCTTCTGTATATGTCTGGAATGAGCTCAATGTGTTTGTTTGTGTTTTCTTGCTGTCATCAGTCTGTTATGCAAAATGTCATTTAATTAATATTAAATAAAAATCCAGAAATTAACCATATGATATGCTAAATAACTACATGTTACTATTAGATTGTTAAGAGTAAGCAACTATGCACATGTACAAACTGCCAATGCTTAAAAGATAAAATTAGAATTCACATTGAATAGGAATAAAATAGGCCTCAAAAACGAAAAAGTGTGTTTTGCAATAAATAAACTATTATAAAATGTTACAACATTTTCCTTAGATATATTGTGTTAGATATAAACAGGCAAGCACATCATCTGAGTAAATTGGATGTTGTTGAACTAAAACACATATTATAGAACATGCATTGAAATGCCTCCGTTTTGAATCGACAGTCGCTGTGCTTCCATTTCAACACTAAAAAATGCTTTACAACAGCTGTGTTTTAACTGCCGCTTAGCAGCAGCTGTTGTTTTGATTGTAGGTTATGGAGAGACAGGAATGTTGACTCAGCTAGGATTTTGTCAGTTAAACACGGGGTAAAATCCTGCATTTCAGACTGCTGTTTTAAAAAGTTACAAAAATCAGGTTAGTTATTTTGGATAACAGTAAAACATTTAAAGTAAGGATTTCCTTTCTTAAAGCCTTTTTTAATAAGCATATTCGTGGTTCTGATGTTAAATAATTGTCCTTTTAAAAAGTGGCGCAAAACTTTTCATGTTTCAAGTTAGACTTCTGTGCTAAGGATTATGAATGAATGCGTCTAAATATGATAGGCAAGGAATGAAGCTTGCCTTTCCTATGTGGAATTATCAAAATGCTTGGTTTTATTAAAAAAATAAGTGCTTTTAAATTCGTTTTTTAATATTTATAAAGCTTAATACTCATACTGTGACCTCCTAGCATTAAAATTAAATTTAAGTTGTGTTGTACTGCATCATGAGGAAATTTGCATATGAAATATCACTCTGCGCAGATGTAACAAACTCACTTTTATAAGGGTATATATGATGTATTTTTGATTTCTCATTCCTGGGCTATCTAGAGAACATTCTGAGGATTCCTATTATGCTAACAAATTATAGGATATATTCATTTTTAAGTGCCCCAAATATCAAAGTCAAAATTGGGGAAAATTCACTAATTTAACAACAAATTCTGCATTCAGAGCAGCTTTTAACTTGCCTTAGGCCTCAGTAAATGCATACATTTAGGCATAATACAAACAGCTGACTTCAATATTGTTAGACATGTATACTGCACACTGCGTTTAATTCAAAATATTTATAAAAAATGAGCAGAAGTTATTTTCTTAACTCTAAACTGACAAACAGGGGAATGGGGCTCCATTCCCACACAGAATAGGACAGCTGGGAAGGGTTGAATGTCAGTTCTATATTTAGAAGCCTGGCAGGGCTCCCAGAGCAAGGTCTGTTTTGACTTTTTGACCTGTCAAACTTTTTGAAAGAGGACAGGGGAGAGAAGGAGAAGTTTTACTTTTTTTGGCAATAGCAAGCACTTTATGGACTCATATGAGAGAAAACTATTTAATGGTATATGTAAACTTTGATTATCAGATAAGCTTTGCCACATATCTACAGCACTAATGCTTTAAGTCTGAGCATTCAAAAGCTGAGGCAATGAAATTTAGTTTGAATTAATTCGCCCTCATGTTACATTTGTACATTTGTTAAAAGATTGGAGTTTGGGTGTTCATGTTTTTTTAGCTCTCTAAAAAGTGCTATGTATCTCCTATAACTTTGTTTATGCCAAGTTGTTACAAATAGGGGTTGATAGTGTTGATAGAAGTGACACTTGTTTCAGGTTTCCTACTGTCAAAATAGGGGAAGGATGCCTACTCCTCTACAAATTAAGGCTAGGTAATATGTATGTTCCTCTCTTTTTTTCAATTTTTTTTAGCCTGCCTAAGCTGTCTGTGAAATAGCAATGCAACATTTAATTGGCTATTCAGTACTACTGTTTTAATTATTGTTAGCATTAATAAACTGAATAAATGTATATGTTATGTTTCTGCCTATCCTGTTTGATGAAATATGACAGGATCAATATTCAAGATTGATGTGCCCTTATTTTGATATTTAAGAGGAACTAGATGTGGGTAGTTTTTGTTCTAAAATTCATAGATGATAATACCATTATTGTATGTTATTCTCATGCTGCATAGTTTTGCAAGGGCATTGCTAGTTTTTTATTAGCTAGTCTGTGTAAATAAACTGACAGTCCTTATTAGAGCTGATGTTGCATTGTTTGGATCATGAAAAGTAGAACGCAGGAAAGATGCCCATGTGATCCTTAGCAGACATTTTTGAAGGAAATATTGTTTTATAGATAAGAAATCCTGTTAAATTAGCAGTTTGGAATTTTCTTGTTCCTCCTATAACATGAGAGCATGGTCCTAAGCATACAATGTAGGTGCTTTTATTAAGAAGAATCATTTTAGAAGTGTCTGCAGTCCTGTACAAGTAATTTAAAATCTATAAGTAAAAAAGTAGAACATTTCCTTTTTTTTAGGGTTTTCAGATTGTAGTGTAGTTCCTATTTTCCCAATAGGCCCAGCGCATTGGAATAACATAAACAGTAGCATCGACGTAGAAGTGCGGATCTTCCAGGCCTCCACTGACTATGCTAAACTTAATTGGGTTTGTTACCAACTAGCTCAGATATCACTGGAAACTTTCTTCTCTGAATAGGAAGTGATCAGCTTCCTTGGTACAGACAAGAAGGGATTCAGTTTTCCAACAACCGTGCAACATGACAACTTTGCTCCTCAGATAAGATTCAATCTCTAGGGTCGTGTGAAACAATAGACAGTTATTTTACTCAGTCAGTGGTTGTGCAGTTTACTTTCACAATATGTAGAGAATAGAGAGACGGGCGTTTTCAATAAAAGGTAACATTTATTGAACGGTCTTTCTTCTCGTACAAGAGAAATGAATTGCCAAAATTGCAAGACTTGTTATTATAAAAAGTACGTACAGTAAGATGAGTATTGCGAAATAATACTGTAAAATCATTGATATGGTTTCTTAGCCATACAATGGTTTAAAATGAATAAAACATATATAAAAACATATATACATTAGGCTAAAATACTCAACTTGTGCTTCTAACTACGCCTACCCCAGTGTACCTGACCTAAGCCTAATACTTGGGAGGGGAGTAAGTAAGTAGCTTTAAGTTAAGTTGGTTTTGCCAAGGTTTGCTTCAAGAATTCTCTCTAAGGGTTTAGTCAACACCATACCTCTGGAATAGAATGATGGAGGTCTGGTATCTCCTTCAGGGACTCGATATCCCAGTCACCCGCAAGGGTAGGCTGGAAACGCCGGGGCTGGATTTCTCTGCAGGAGAAAAGACAGTGTCTCTCTCAGCACATCGAGGAAGAGGAGGGGCAGCATCCGCGGGCAGCTTGCATCTGCTGGGCTCTTGCAGGGGGACGGCTGTTCAGCTCCTAAGTTCACCACACCATCGTTCGCTCATTAGCAGCGATAGCAGTAGCGATAGCAGCTATGGTATCATCAGCATAACAGCAGCAACTTCAGCAGCAACTTCAGCGAAAACAGCAGCGTTTGCTTAAGGCAACGTTGGTAATATTTATACCTGAAAGGTGCCTTGTTTGACGTAAGTTTTTGGACATAAGACGTCAATAAAGATGTCACTAGGAAGTGATCGTCTATCAGTGCTCATTAGAGTTCTATTACTAATCAAAACATAGCAAGCGGGGCTTTCCCAGGTTGCTGAGTTTTTATCTTGTTGACGAACTCGGAGTGTTAATCTAGGAATCTTAGATAGTAACTTCTGCTATGTCATTGCACTAATTAGCTACAAAGGAAGTGGCAGAGGAAGCGATTCTGAAATGTGGCTCTGTTCGTATGAGGCCAGAGACGAGTTTCTGAATATTGCATTTGATCGGTTATGCCAATATAGGGGGACAAGGGGATTATAGCCGTATAGAGGCATAAGGTCACAGTATCGATCAGGGTCCTAGATTAGAACGCTACACCCACTCCACGAATTCATGTCCATGAAATTACTAAAACTAGAGCAATAAGATGCATGTGTAGCATTGCCCACCCCAAAATACATATATGCATTTGAAATAGGCATATTTCTAATACGTGAAAATGTAGGTACTGTACGTTTTTGAAGCATAGAAATCATTCAAAATTATAGCATATGAAATCAATGAACGATTTTGCAAAAAGAATTACACATGAAATATCTCTGAATACAGAAAGGAAGGGCGAGATAATTTCATCACATATAAATGCATTGCAGTAAAATGTGCTAGAGGCTGGTGTAAAGTTCTTATGTCTCCATATGTATCTAAAAATATAGAAGTAGAAGCTTCTGTTCTCTATGAATAGTTCTACTTTAAGCAAAGAATTTTTCGTGCCAGAAAAAGGGTGAATATTAAAAAGTGTTCAATTCAAAAGAATTCTTGCTGAACGGGGAAAATAGAGTTCCAACGCTTTTAGCAGTTTTTGTTGTTCAAAACTGAAGGCCGAATTCAGAGTTCATGGGAACTCTGTGTGTCGGAATGCTTCTCTAAAGTTTATTGTTTCTGTTCGGGTGAGAACATCATATCAGACAGGCTCTCAAAGAATTGGTCTACAAAATCAGGTGACAGTTCGACCAAATTCGATAGTGCTGTAACTTGGCAGGTGTGAGAAGGTGTGTCATCAAAGGCTGGATCAGCAATGTTCACAGAAGGTCGTACCTGGGTGATGTTGCTTTTGTCACTCGCTCCACTGTTACCACCTAGTCGTAGCACAGGAGTCTCAACGAATGCCGTCATCAGGATTGGTAGCCGCTGGGGACAACACAATGCGTGAGCCGTTATCGGACTTAGCAAAGTATCGAAATCCATTGGTACTGCTGATGGAAGTGAAAGACAGGTGTCCAACACGCACTCATCTCCGTATAGCATACATCGAAGTACAGGTAAGATGCAGTTTTGCCATATCGGTCTGAATGAAAGGAACCAGGTCATGTTTAGATCTCTCAGCCTGGCCAATCCAAGGACTCTAGTTATTCTGTCCCGGTAGCGCACTGCTAGGATTGTTTCTTCCATTCCCATAGGAGTCATGTCTGAGCTGTGGCTTGCCATATCAGAGCAGGAGGGTCAAAAATAAAATGCCTGCTACAAGTCCCAAAAATAGGGGTATGCCGCCAAAAACAGAGTGGACAAAATTTGGAACGATTCCCAGAATTGCTTGAAATGGTGTAAGCAGTCCCGTAAAAATCGTCTTAAATATGCCTGGGATGCATGTGGCACTAGACATGTTAAGGAGTTGGCTCAACATTTCTACGAAATGCACGGGGCAATTTGTTGATAAAAGGTCATGAACCTCCGTAGCTGTCCTTGCAACTAGGAGATCATACGTCTCTTTTGATGACATGATGGGCACTGTTGTCTGCAAAAGCACAGACTTCATTTTGCTTAAAGTATCAATTTGTATAGAAGAGAAATGCAGACAAGGCCAGATGGGAGTCTCTATGTCTCCAGGCCCACTCGGGAACAATGCTTGCATACAGCATTTGACCATGGAAGTTACGCTTACGAGATACGCTTTCCCTGGCAAAAGGCCACAACATCTGTGATCCGTTCTTAGAATGTAACTCCCATTTGCGAGTTGCATAAAGAAAGGCTCTATCTGTGTTGCAGGTGTGAAAAGCTGGTGGCATGAAAGGTTGTTAGAATTACCTTCACAGGCTCCATGTAAATTAATACCCTGGCGCAAAAGTTTACCGCTTAGTGAACGTTTACAGTTTTCACCACTAAGAAATACATTTTTGTTGCTGTCACTATAGCATGAATGTGTGTATGGTAATTTCCATGCTGACTTAACATATCCTTTACCAAATCGTTCATACTGGCCAGTAGGTATGTATTCAAGGCACTTCTTAAATCAGAAAGTTGTTATCGGAATTGTGATAATCCCGTGTATTATCCATTCAATGACAGGACTTTCTGACATTGTCAATGGTAATCTCTCAAGTTTTTCGATGCTCAGAGATTGTATAGTCTGCTCCTTTCTGTGCCAAGCTGATTTGTTTATCAGTAAGGTTAAAAATGGAAAACAATGACGTTGTGTTGAATAAACGCCAAGGCACATAGCCTGAACGAAGATTTTGCAGCGTCCAGCCTAATTGTACAATAGAACGTAATTGCGACTGGCCATGCTGTAACATTAGCAAGTCTCTGTCTATTATATCAAAGGCAGAGGATACAATATTGTCCAACAAATATATTCTGGAGGACAGAGTCATTAACCCATTGTCCACTACAGAAAGTGATTTTTCCAAATTAATACGATCAATTTCTCGTATTTTTTCAGCTGTTTCAATTTGTGTGACTTTCCAAGCCTCGTTGTATGCAGCATAGATGCTGGCCGCTATGAAACGCTTTTGACGCTGTTTGCGTGGTCCAAGAATGAAATCGCGCAAATCAGCACCATCTTTAAGTAAAGATAAGTGTTGCTTAATTTCAGCCAGTGTGGATGATCCTAGCCATTCGAGGCAGAGTTTCCCTACACTGTATGTTGTTACTATCCCTGGATGTTGTCTCTGGGAGTATCTAGGGTCTTGTCTGGTCAGTTTCAACCCCTGTGTTTTGTTCAGGAATCTATCTTGACAGTTGTTTGTGTCAGTAGGCCAGATTACCCACTTTTTCCAATCAGGATGTGTTCTGTTAAAATGTAAAATTTTAGATACGTCTATCTCAATATCTGTTGTTAAATTTTCAGGTATTGGCTTCGGAATAGACGGTTTGTTTAGGTCTTTGATCTTAGCTAGGCCAAGACAGGATGTTTGGTGAATTGTGTCATTTAAAAACATCATTTTTTCTGGTATCATGCAGGTTCTGAATAGTGCTTCTAGGCCTTGTACCTGCCAATCTTTCGTACCCCAAATGGTTTTTGTTTCAATGTTATTTTTCCAATAATCAAAACCAAATGTCATCATTTTTTCATAAAATGCTTCTGAATATATCAATTTAGTGTTTGTCAGCATTGTTTTCATTTCTGTTTTATCTAACAGTTTGTAATAAAACGTTTCTGCATCACTGGTGTTAAACCCTGAGAAGTACTTAAATTTCTCAAAGAATGTTTTAGAACTGCTTTTAGGTGGTGTAGCACAATGTTCCCATTGATTATACTTAAAAACATTTCTAGGCTGTGCAGATTTATGCAAATAATGATCGCCATAATGTGTAAAACAGAACAACTGTTCATAACTAGACGAACCTTGTAAATAATCATGATCTGTGAATCTAGCTGACATTACTAAATCAGACATCATGTCATTAATACTGTCAAAGTCCCAATCATCAGAGAATGTACTAGGTTTTACAAAGTCACTTAAGGAAACCTTCAGTTGATGAGGATACTTCAGGGTCTCGACTGGACCATAGATCTCATAGTCAGTTTTCTTCCATACTACCCCACCGGGTATTGGAATGGCTGTGACATTTACTGTTGACAGTTCTCTTTTCTTCATGTGGGATGATCTGTGTAGTTTGAGGACTAAGTTGATGTTCTGACTTGCTGTGTCCATTGTACTATATTTTCCCTCAATGAATTTTCCCAAACAAAAAGTACCATGATGAGCCAAAGCAGGAGGAAAATACACCTAGACCGAACCAGAACTCTAACCAAGGGGAAATAAGGTAGATTTCCTTCAGTTGATGAAAGAGTTCCGTTGCTTTTTCTTTAAAAGTCTTTTTTGTTTCTGGCATCACTTTGGGGTTACTTTGATCCTCGGAAAAGTTGTCGAAGTCGATGAAATAACCAGAGGCAGTTCTGTCAATTGTTGGGATTGCTCTTTCAATTTGTCTTTCGGTAGCACTTTCTGATGCCACATTATTGTAGACTGGTGTTTCTTGACGAACTGTTTCAATCTGTGTCTCAAGAGGCACGAGTTCCATGGCATTATTGCATAGTCCTTCTCTGTGCACTGCAGGCTGATCGAATGTGATTAGTCTTTGAGTTTGAACCTCTTGGATTGTTGCAAGTTTGGGTATTCTGTTGTTTCTCGGGAGTCCACTGGGCCTACTGTTGATTATAGGCCACATGCTTGTGGTTTTACCAGGTCGATTGATACAACTCTGTTCTCCTTTTTACCAGCAAGGGGCGGTAGTACTACTGATCTTGTTCCGGTGACTGCCAAGACAGGTACTGCTTTTCTGTAAGAAGGCCCAAATTCCTTCTTCACTGCTATTTTTTCTCTGACTAGATCCCCAATCTTTGGAATCCAGACAGGCCTTGCTGGGGCTGTTGCTTGTGGTGCCTCATCAGTGGTAGCTGGCTGTTGCTTTAACTTTATGTTGCTTAAGGATTTTCTTGTTTCATTCAAGTCCTGTAAAACAGCCAAACGATCTTTGATGTCAAAGTCTGTTTTCTTATCTTGTACCACTGATACTTGACTATCTAAGTCCTGAACTCTCATTCTAGTTCCGAACAATAGTTTGTATGGGCTGAAACCTTTTAGAGAATTTCTTGGCAAATTATTAAGACTGATTTGGACACTTATTAGATGTTTGACCCACCCATCACCCGGACCTAATACCTTCGCTGTTATAGATCACTTTATGTCCCGTTTTTTTCTTTCTACCACACTATTCCCTTCGGGGTGTGACGGACAAGAATACCACAACCCAACTCCCATGTTGGGCCATGGCCTCCTTATAAGCTCGAGAATGGAACATGGCAATTGCGTATGTGCTGATAAAGACTCGCAGATCTTTTATAACCGTTCTGGCGTCAGCCGAGCGCTGGGGCCACATGTTTTTAAGTGTGTTTAGCCTTAATGATGTACAATGGGACGCTTTTCTCTTTTTTGATAGCGCGGATAGATTGCCTAATGCTTTCTATTAGGGCTCCTGACACTACACTTGCCGGTTCTCCACTGCGATCTCTGTTGCAGTCTTCACAGTTTTTTGCAAACTCATGAATACCTTCACTCATTTCCGGCCACCAGTACTCTGATTCTAATTCTCTCAGAGAGTCCCTGATTGTTTGGTGTCTCAGACCCAACCCCATATGTGCTTCCTGTGTAAGGAAGCCCCTCCGGTCCCTGTTTGGAATCACTCTATCCCCCACTCCAGGGATTCGAGCAAAAGGAACGGAGTTTGCATCGATTACGTATGCATAATTGAGTGGATAGTTCACGGGTAGTGCTGCACAGTCGCCTTTTACGGTCGTTTTTACTGCCAGCATGGTTTCCCCGTCTATGTATTTTTCTGCACGCTTTTTCGTGGCTACGGAAGCCGGTTTAGTTGCTTCCGCTGTGGCTGTATTAGCCAATGAATTTCCTGCAACGTGAACGCCATCACGTTGAAGACTCTGTGCGTGCATCACGTGAGTCTTTTGTAGTTCTTTCTGAAAAAGAGCTACCTGTTTCCAGAGCAATTTATGCTTTATTGTGGCACCTGTGTCCTCTTTGTAATCGTTTTCAATCCACCTCTGCAGTTTATTATTGTAAGAGTTGACGCAAAAATGAGAATCGCACACGATTAGTGTCGGGAATTCACGTTCTGCATTTTCAAGCGCCATTTTAAAGATCTGATTTCAGCTCTCTGAGCCGAACAGTTTCTTACTGATTCAGTTTTTGTTATTTTCGGTCTGAATTTACCGCACAGTCAACGACCTTTAACAATCGCACAGGCTGCATCGTAGGATTTGCTCTCTACGTTGAAATGCTGTACAAATCTATCTGTATAGATTATACAGGCGTATTGTAGGAGAGGCAGAAGTTCGATTGGCAGAGGATATTCTTCTTCATATTCTAAATCATTCAGTTCTTCGAATTGCGGGGCGAAATAATATTTCACATCTTCCGCTCCAAGAGAATGTACATACTGTATCCATTTCGGATCCAGTGACACTGTAGGCAGGTTTACTGGGCTGAATAGCGCCTCGAAGGCGGATTCGGCTGTGAGGATATTAATCCTTTTACCATGTGCTAATTCTCGTTCATTTGCTAATGCAATTTGCACTGCTTTCACAGTTCTTTCTGTGTGACTGAATGTTTTTTCTGCTTGTGTGTACAAGTGAGATTTAATTGAAATTGGTACCTTTTCTCCCTCATTAGAGGTTAGGTACGTGAATCCGCATCCTCCTGGGATGACTCGGATTACAAGATCGCGTGTGTTGTCACGTGTATCTAATTTTGTTTCTGCTAACATGTCTGTTTGCAGTGATCTCAAAATTTCTGTGTGTTTTTGAGTCCAGGTGATTTGTTTAAAATCAGGTTTGATTAGTTCGTAGAGAGGTTTAACCCTCTCTGCGTAATTTAGAATGTATGTTCTTCCGAAATTCAGAAAGCCTAGAATTGATTGTAAATTCTTCAGCGTTTTTGGAGCTTGGAGTACAGCGCACTTCTCAAAGAAGTTGTCCGCTAGGCTTTTTCCTTCACTTGATAATTCGTATCCTAAAAATAATACTGTCAGATGGGCAATTCGAGACTTTTTAAAGTTGAATTTGTAACCCTCTGCCGCGAACCCAAGTATAATGGTGTTCACTCTTTTCAAGTGAGTATCCAAGTCGTCGTCTGTGAGATAGATATCATCTACGTAAGATAATGCCTCATCATCATATATTTGTAGTAACTCTGTTACTCTAGCTGAGAATAGTCCTGGGCTGTTCTTGAACCCCTGTGGGAGCCTACAGATATTTTTCTGAGACCCCATTACGGAGAAAGCGGTCAAATACCTGCTTTCTGGTGCAATGTTTTGACAAAAGAAACCATTAGATATGTCTAATGTCGTTTTATATTTTTTTCTAACTATGTTGTTCATTAGTGCAGCACTGTGTGAGTTTTGTACTGCAAATGTTTTGCAACATGCATTAAGGTGTCTGTAGTCCAAAACTAGACGATATGAATTGTCTGGCTTGGAGACAGGAAACAAAGGATTGTTCATTTGAGAGGTGCATGTTTCAATCACCCCCTGGTATTCAAGTTGATCTAAGATCTCCCTGACTTGTTTTTTAGCTTCTTGCTTAATGGGATACTGCCGTTGGGCAGTTGGTTCACTTTTTAACTGGATTTTGTGAGGAGGTGAGTCCTCATCCCATCCTACATAATTTTTATATAATGCCGGTGCCTGGGCCACTGCCCATTTCCTTGCATAAGTATATTTTTTGTGAATCGGAATGTGATTCGAGAAGGCAGGCATAATAATTTCTTCGCCACGAGGGCACTCCCTGACAAACTCTGGGGGCCAATCTTTTTCAGCTAACAGAATATCATAGCCTTTTGAGAGTTTATCCCAAAATAGACCCTTCATTTTCCTAGTCTTATCACCCTCTATACGCAATGGCATTTCGTATATCTTATGGGGCTCGCTAAGTCTGGTGTTGGCAGATTCAACCTGAATGTATTCATTCGTGTCCACTGTCTCCAGATGACTCATCAAGATCTTGCGGGCTATACTGATTTCTGCTGCACTGTCTAACATTGTCTGTGCCCACTCCCCGTTTTTCAACTGTGTCCTCAGTATTCTCGGCATTGTTGATTACTCTAACACTGGCTACCTTCTTTTTCGGAAATTGAGATTTTTTACTCTGAGCAGGTTCCTTGTCTTTGGACTTGGTGTGCTCTCCTGGGTCTGACCGTCCTCTTCTTTCCGATTTCTGCGAAAAAGATCGAGAGGGACGTGTATCAATACTTTGATATCTATCAGGTTTTTTCAAATTATCCCTATTTCTAAGGTTATATCTTTTCTCAGAGGGCTCCCTCTGGGGAGACTGGTGTTCTTGAGTCGGAGTTCTTTCCCTCCGTCGAGGAGACCTTCCTCTGGACTGGAAAACGTTTTCCTTGGGAGTGGATTGTTTATTTCCATCCCAGCTCTTTTTAGCAGTGTTTGAATTGTTTTTAATAAATAATTTTTCAGGATTTTCGAGCAGTTGGGGCTTTACTGGTTTTCCACCAAAGCTGTCTCTACCTAATTCTTCATAGCATTTTTCTATGATTCTGGCAAGCTCAATTGGCTGATCTGTTATATCCGTTTCCTTCAACTTCTGGCGGATCGCCACAGATGCTGCTTCTCCCTTTATGTTGGCTAATAATATAGCCAAGACCTGCTTGAAGTCTTTCAGTAATTTCATACAAAGAGTTAAAGCAGGTTCTGGACCATATTCATTTTGAATCTGTCTTAGTACATCTGGTATTACCGCCATAGACGGAACACCATGTGTTTTTGTGTAAATGGAAGCAAAGACTGTACCCCAAGTGTCACAGTCCTTCACGTGTGGTGCGATTCCCATAGGAAGGCAGGTGGTCAAGATTCTGTGTTTCTCGATAGGGGTAGTATCCGGAAATACTGCCTCTATTTGAGTGTTTTTTTGCGCTAACCAGAAAGGAATTTTTTCCCGTTTTATGGGTGTTTTACCAAGACATGATTGTATGTTCTGTGGTGTGATTTTATTAGTGTTCCCCTGATGAGGGGTCAGCTGTGGTACAATCACAGCTGGTATGACTGTTGCAGTCCGCATTACATATTGGACTAATTGCCTATGTGTTTTGTTTTTTTAGCTGTACTAACAGCTCTTCTTTTGACATTTTTTCAATGTCCGGATGTGGTGTGTAGCTGGCTAGAACCGGCCACGTTGCTCCTGGTCTACCTAGTGGACCGAGCCTGGTAATATGATCATTATGTTTTAGAGCGCCTTTAAACCAAAGTAAATGTTCTTGGTATTTTAATGGGATTTCAATCTCCTCGAAAGGAGCGTATTCATCCGGTGGAACTCCTGCTACATAGTAGTGGAACTCGTGTGTTGCGGCGTTTGCCGCTGGAAATTTTATCCATGAATAGAATACCTCTGTCTGCCGATATTCGTGTGCCTCTATCATGAAGACGACTGTGCGACCTTGTGTGGTCAGTCCATTTTCTATAAGTTTTAACGTTATAGATTTTCTTAAATGTGCCGGGATGATTATCGCACCCGGTTCAGTAGTACCGGCGTCCCGTTGATTTGCATCTACTGCTGTTTCAACGGTCCCGTTTTCTCCTGGCATTGTATAAATGCAAGGTTTGCAGAGCAGGTCTCCAAGGAGACAAAGATTAGGTGCACAATATTTTGGAACACTGTATCCTTCAACGTTGAATAAACCAGAGCTTTACATAGGAATCTCTTCCTACTGAGTTCGGGCGGATTTTAACTTTTCACCCACTCCAGACGTCTATTGGAGTATTTACGGGAGAAAGGGGTCTGTGTGAAATATGCACGACTGAGTTACTCTAACGTCTTGCGTTAGTTTATCGCCTTACCAAACGTTTGGGCGCCATGTAGTGTAGTTCCTATTTTCCCAAAAGGCCCTGCGCATTGGAATAACATAAACAGTAGTATTGACGTAGAAGTGCGGATCTTCCAGGCCTCCACTGACTTGCTAAACTTAATTGGGTTTGTTACCAACTAGCTCAGAGGTCACTGGAAACTTTCTTCTTTGAATAGGAAGTGATCAGCTTCCTTGGTACAGACAAGAAGGGATTCAGTTTTCCAACAACCGTGCAACATGACAACTTTGCTCCTCAGATAAGAGTCAATCTCTAGGGTCGTGTGAAACAATAGACAGTTATTTTACTCAGTCAGTGGTTGTGCAGTTTACTTTCACAATATGTAGAGAATAGAGAGACGGGCGTTTTCAATAAAAGGTAACATTTATTGAACAGTCTTTCTTCTCGTACAAGAGAAATTAATTGTCAAAATTGCAAGACTTGTTATTATAAAAAGTACGTACAGTAAGATGAGTATTGCGATATAATACTGTAAAAGCATTGATATGGTTTCTTAGCCATACAATGGTTTAAAATGAATAAAACATATATAAAAACATATATACATTAGGCTAAAATACTCAACTGGTGCTTCTAACTACGCCTACCCCAGTGTACCTGACCTAAGCCTAATACTTGGGAGGGGAGTAAGTAAGTAGCTTTAAGTTAAGTTGGTTTTGCCAAGGTTTGCTTCAAGAATTCTCTCTAAGGGTTTAGTCAACACCATACCTCTGGAATAGAATGATGGAGGTCTGGTATCTACTTCAGGGACTCGATATCCCAGTCACCCGCAAGGGTAGGCTGGAAACGCTGGGGCTGGATTTCTCTGCAGGAGAAAAGACAGCGTCTCTCTCAGCGCGTCAAGGAAGAGGAGGGGCAGCGTCCGCGGGCAGCTTGCATCTGCTGGGCTCTTGCAGGGGGACGACTGTTCAGGTCCTAAGTTCACCACACCATCGTTCGCTCATTAGCAGCGATAGCAGTAGCGATAGCAGCTATGGTATCATCAGCATAACAGCAGCAACTTCAGCGAAAACAGCAGCGTTTGCTTATGGCAACGTTGGTAATATTTATACCTGAAAGGTGCCTTGTTTGACGTAGGTTTTTGGACATAAGACGTCAATAAAGATGTCACTAGGAAGTGATCGTCTATCAGTGCTCATTAGAGTTCTATTACTAATCAAAACATAGCAAGCGGGGCTTTCCCAGGTTGCTGAGTTTTTATCTTGTTGAAGATCTCGGAGTGTTAATCTAGGAATCTTAGATAGTAACATCTGCTATGTCATTGCACTAATTAGCTGCAAAGGAAGTGGCAGAGGAAGCGATTCTGAAATGTGGCTCTGTTCGTGTGAGGCCAGAGACGAGTTTCTGAATATTGCATTTGATCGGTTATGCCAAAATAGGGGTACAAGGGGATTATAGCCGTATAGAGGCATAAGGTCACAGTATCGATCAGGGTCCTAGATTAGAACGCTGCAAGATTAGTACACAGGAATACACCAATGTAAGGATTTAGGGTATGTCTGTGTAGTTTTTCTCTTTTCCTCACAATTTAGAAAATGAATACAGACTTCCTTGGCTGCTTGGGATTGGGTGATGTATTACTCTTGTCAGTTCACCAAAGAGTTCCTTTTATACTTGTCAATAGGTCCAGGATGTTGTTTTTTTTACTCTGTCATAGATAGATGAAAGTGGTTCTTGGGTGCCTTGCTAATATATGGGGCGTCCCAAGACTAGGAAATATTCTGAGACTATCCTCTCTGTTGATAGACTGTTTCTGGGCCTTGTCTAAAGACCTTTTGTTCTGTCCACCAATAGATATTTGCTGCCTTACAACCATTGCCAGAGTGGCCCGGGCATCAGATTCAGCCTGGGGAGTCAGCGTCAGCACCAGTCCAGCTTGAATCCAAAGTGACGGTAACCAGCACAGGCATTGCTGGCAACTAGGACCTCAGTGAAGGCGGAAGCCCTGAGATGTTATGTGTACCCCTACCACTGTCTTGGGAGAAAGACGGGGTCACAAATCAGAAAGGAGAAATTGTGGATTAAGTTTTGATGCCCAGCTGAGAGCCACAGACCGACCAGAATGGCGAGGAAGCTTTACTTGAGGCAACCCCTTTTGAAACAAGGGTTGCTTCAGAGATCCTAGCATCAGGCCTTTGAATCCTGGCCCCAAAGTGAATACAAGTTTGCTTCTTTGTTTGTTGGTCAAGAGATACCTGAGCGCACTGGATGCAATGTGTGGCCCCAAACGTATGAGCAGTGCGCCAGCAGAGCAATACAGGAGCTAGGAAAGGACATGAGTTCAGGGTACAGGTGCTGTGTCTCTGGTGCCTGTTATATTGAAGTGAAGAAAACTGGTGCGCTGCCTGAGAAACTGGACAGGATTGTTGAGAGCATTTGCCCTGGTGGGTGACTGCCCTATCCTGAAAGAAGAGACTTTATTTCCTTGAAACTGGGCTATGATTCTTGAGTTGCGAGTTGTGCAGCTCCACCGTGGAAACAACTAGAGCCTGCCAGTGAGGCTCAAACGGACACAGGGAGAAGACTCCCCTCTGGTTGGTTGTACAGCGGCTTCAATTTCCCCAAGGACTTCTTCTTTTTGTCAATAATGTACCCCTTTGGATGTCCCGTTTTTAAGGAGGAGCAGCCCTTTGCAGCTCTTGTTCCTAATTCCTATGGCCCTGTGTGGTCCTTCTGGTCCCTTTGAGCCAGGATTGTTTTTGTAATAATCTGTTTAGTAGCTTTAATATTTGCATTAGCAATATTTATTATGCACGAAAAACATTTTTCTGAGCAATTGAAAAATGTGACTTTGCCTTTTCCTTGAATGTATTAAATTGATGTTCTAGCCCTCATAAAAGGAAAATGTAACAGTCAATTGGAAAATGTTTTTTTAGAGATGTCCTGTTAGCTATTCTGAAACTGAAATAGATGGTCACTGCAATGCACAGGAGCCCTAAAAATGTTTACTAGATGATTTTAGGATTTGCTTTTGCTTAGGACTAGAACAATTATTATTCTGTTTGTAATAGTGGTCATTACTTTCTCCTGCTATCTGTATGTTAATGATGACCTGATGCTCCGTTCCCTTTGTATTCCTGCTTATACCTCACATATACCCGCTTTAATGAAATGTTGAGAATGGAAAATGCCCACCTAGCAATGAATTAGGATATTGATAAATTTATGAAAATTGATGTGCAAATATTTTCTGTGTTCCTACTGGATCACAGGAATGTCTTTAGCTCATGCTAAAAGGACCACCTGTTAAAGATTGGAGGGATTTGTTAGCATGAGCTGAAAGTCGTTTTGTATTTCTGGCAGCCATCTTGTTTGCCATGTGCTGCCATGTGCTCGCCATGTGCTCTGTCCTCCCTCAGTGTTGACTGATCTTGTAATGTGCCTAGAAACAAACTATATTTAGCATCTTCCACCTTCGCACATGCTCAGTTGAGCTTGCAGCTGTCCTTGCAGCTGTTCCTAGTCTGTAAATGTAAGGATGTGTTCACCAGAATTAGCAACTGTTAGCTCCTCCCACTTTGTTGAGCAAGCAGATCTTGTATGCCCATATTAGTCATTTTGCATGCTTACATGAGCCAGGACTGCCCCTTGGTCTTATGCTGACTATATAACCCTAAGCATAAATAAGGCCTCTGTTTTCTGTACTCCTTGGACTGCCTCATTCAGTTGCTAAGGCTTCTGTATGACGTAGTCTCCCTCATCTGAGGTGAATAAATGCATTATTTTTATATTTCAGCTTCTGTGCCAACTTCTTCTTTGTTGGTTTAAAAGGACCAAGTATCAGTGAGACCCCTGTGAAGGTTTCTATGTTCTTCACTGTAATCCATTTGCACCAAGGTGTTACCAAGGAAATCCAGCAAACAGGTTGCATTGATTATTTTTGTATATGCACCATATGGTTGGGATGTATTGAGATATGATCAAAATACTAAAGGCACTTGACAAGAAGTTGAATCATGAGCATTTGTTAAACCTCTGCCAGAACTTCACATCAGTGTACCTGTCCTTAAACTGGAGCAATGCCAGTTTTTCTAAGAATACTGCTTTAGGTTTAAGAGAACAGCATGTATGTATGTATGTATGTATGTACGTATATGATATTTCTATAGGTCGAACCTAGCTAAAAGCTAGAAGAGTGCTGCACATATTCAAAGACCAGCATAAAGTCAATGAGTAAGGGGAGATGGAACTGGTTTGAGGATGGTCAGTGCATTTTGCTGTGTAATGCATTACACTGTAGAAGTTATCTCTTTCCTAAATTGTGACAGCATTAGTGTGGTCCTGATGGGTGTGAAGCTGTTGTTTCATATCCTAGGTGCATAGATGGAAAAGGCCTGCTATTGTTTATTTTATTTTTGACACTTGATAGTCTGCAGTTTGATGGCATCCTGGCTGCAGCTGTGCAAAGATCAACCAGAGATGGTGAGCTAGTATACAGTACAGCAGGGGTGCTGGTTGTGATAGCTTTGTAAATGCAACAGCTGGTTTCCATCAGGAACAAGTAGCTGTAAACAAAAAGAGCTCCTTTCAGTTTAATGGGATATTGCTACCTTGTTTGCTTGTTTAGCTAGGAAAATCCCAGCCCAAACAGCCAGATCACGTACCCCCTGAACAGTGACACAAGAATCCAAGACTTGTTTCCCCATCTTGAGGCTCATGAGCAAGGTACAATTTTAGCCATATCACTAAGTGAGCAAGAAACCAGTGTCGGGCATACCCACACTACTTAGAGTGATTTGGTTAGAATGCACAAAAGTGATGAATGAATATTCTTGAATTAATCTGAAGCCCTGGTAATCCGGGCCCTTTACATGCTATCACTTTTTCAGCTCATTTCTGCCATTAGAGAAGTGAACCAACCTTATGTAATCCAGTCTAGCAACTGCACTGTTTTGCACTGCTAAGCCCAAACTGCCAGACCTTGTTTACTATGAGTGGAACATACACAACCAGAGATCAGTTTTCAGATCTTTTGGGGCTCATTAGTGAGGTGCAACTTGAGCCTCATAACAGAGAGCAATTAGCAGTTACTGAGATTAAGTCAAGCTGCCCATCCATCACTTTCAATTTTCTCTCAGTGAGAAGACCTAAATGCAATGGCTTTGCCTAGATGCGGCTAGCATGCACACTGCATCATAGGACTTCAATTGCACATCAGTGAAGAGGTCCTTCAAGGCCGAAATGTATCTGGCCCCGCTTGTGTTCAGTTGAAGTGGGGCCAGAACCTTTGCTTTGACTGTCCCTACTAGGTAGGCTCAGGACTGATTTGCATAACAGTGGTCCTTGTTTGTGGTAGCACTGTGAGCCAAAAAGAATGGACTGGAATACGGCCTTCAGCAATTGCCAGCAGCTGCGAATAATTTAAAAAGTATGGTGCTATGTGTGGTAATACTTAAAGGGAACATGAGCTATCAGCTTGAGCTGAAGTGTCCCTATTTTGGTAGGGCCAAGATTGATCTCTATGGGGTTGATCCCAGTGTGTTGTGTCACAGAGAGCAAAATAATGATGAACTGGAAAGCTCAATCCATTAGATTTTTCTTTTTCTCAACAAAGACCCATGTTTTTAAATGCACTTTTTGTGAGTGAAATTAAGGGCCAGATATAGGTAGCCTAATACCGGTTGGTAACGGCTGAAATTACCGAATTTCGGCCGTTATCGACCGGTATTAGGCTTTTTAGATGTAGGAGGCCAAATTGAAGGATTCAGTAATTTACTGAATCGCTAATTTAAGGAATCAGGAAATTACCGAATCCTTAAGATACCGATTCAGTAATTTACTGAATCCCTAATGTAGGGAGCACTCAATTGAGTGCATTTCTCATTTATCGATTCATTATTTACCACTAACTACAAGTTGGCGGTAAATATTGAAAACCGTTAAAATGTTGTGCTTTTTTAACAGTGCAATGTGGCAGACATCCATGCCCTTAGGGCATGTATGTGTGCCAAATGTGCACCCATGCACTATGCAGGGGTGCCACAGGGTGTCAATGTGACACCCTACCACCCTCGTAAGTCTTCCCCCTATTACCGATTCGGTATTTACCAAATCGGTATTTCCCTTTCATTCCTATGGGCCTCCAGGCATGGGAATTATCGATTCGGTGGTAAATACCGAATATTACTGATTTGGTAACATTTACCGAATCATTAGCTACATCACATTTACCGATTCCTAAATACCGAATCGGTAAAATTCGGTATTTAGGAATCGGTAATATGTGATTACCTACATCTGGCCCTAAATGTTTTCAGGTTCGGTAAATAAGAATGTGGAACTTACCCTCCTATTTGTAACTCAGGTGCACAAAAACTCTGGGAATGATGCTCAAAATAATGGTATGCACTAAAACACCAACCTCTTTTCACAGAATCCCAGACATGAATACATTCAAATAATGCACCACAAACTCCATACAGACATAACACAGAAAATACATTCTAAGCCACTCATCTATACACTTCCTCCAATGGTCATTTATTTTTTGTACAGCACATACACTTAAACATATCTCTATTGTCTTTATCTAAGTTTGGTTGGCAGTGTAGCTATGATTTACAAGTATGTATTACCAGGTTCTGTGTGTACATTTAGGGTTTAGCTATATTTATACTTCAGTTTAAATTTTAGGAAATGTGATTATGTTCTTACACATTCTTTTCTTGCTATTATACATTAAGTTATTGCATACATCAATGCGCCTCTTTGTTCTGCAGTTTTATTCCCTGTGTTTATCAACATGATCAAACGTTTATAATGTATTCCTACTCCCTTTGCAGTGGCTAGTTCAGTTTCCGGTTCACAAAAGGCAAATACTCTGTTTCTCAATAAATGGTCTGTTCTTCCTCATCATTCAAAAGCAGCCCTCACTATCTTCATCTCTTCATCACTCGAAAGTCTTTAGGGGCATGGACAGTAGCGGCTCCTCGAAGGAGTGCTGCGGGCGGTGCGGTGGGGGAGGGGCAGGGTGGGGGGTAATAAACTCCGGAATTGGGTCGAACGGAGTGGAGTAAAGAAATAAATGAATAAAATGAATTACATTGCGCACGCTGCAGCACCAGATCGGCGATGCAGCGGGCAATGTTTTTTGTTTTATTTATTTATTTCTTCACTCAACTCCATTCGGCACAATTCCAAAGTTTCCTACCACCCACCTAGCCCTTCCCCCACCCTGCCTCATCCCTGCAGCACTCCCTCGAGGAGCCGCTACTGGGCACAGACCATTTCCATGTGCGCATTAAGAGTTACTGCATGCTGCCAGTCTGTCAGCGGAAGCTGGCTTTTACGTCCCTGAGGCTTAAACAATTCTTGTAGTTGTTCATACCCTCACATTTCCACAATTAGCTCATTCTGTCTGAGCTATGTAAAAATAATGCTATAGTCTTTGATATCAAGTAATGCCAGAGCTTCATTTACTTTCTCTTTATACTGTGAGGCATATTTACTAGTTTTGTGGTGCAGCCAAGCTAGTTACTTTGATGTGCTGCCCGCCTCACAGGGAAAGGTCAGGAATGTGCCGTATTTAATGCAATATGACACATTCCTGTCCTTTCCCAAGCTCTGGCGCACAATGTGCTGCCTAGCGTCAAGGCATGCACCCTTACACCATGTGCAAGGATGCCTGGACTGCATGCAGGATTGTTTTTCTGCAGGATGGGGCGCCTTCCTGCACAGAAACTTTACCAAGGGGTGTTTTCCCCTTTTGTGTATGTGCTGCAGAATGCAGCACACATGGAAAGAGGAAATAACAAGACAAAATGAAGATATTTCTCCTCCTTTCGCCTCCCTCGGGAAGGTATATCTTTTTGACACATTCCCAAGTTCACCAGTTCTGGTAAATCAGGGAATGCTTAAAAAACCATGGATGTTGTATGTGAACACCCACACAACACCTTCCCAGGGCGGATTTTCCATTCAGCTATTTGCACTGTGTTGCCTTACTCCAGATTTATGAAGCCACTCAGGGCCATGCAAGGTGGCCTTGAGCGGCTTCATAAATCTGATATTTGAATTGCATCACACTTGCACCACATAGCGTGATGCCAGCGCGATGCAACAGGGCTCGTACATATGACCCTGAATGTATTTGTCTACAATGCAGCCATCTTTGAGATACGAGTTAGTTCTTTCCACTATTTATAGTGAACGGAAAGTCATGACTCCAGCTCCCTGTAATGGAACAGCATGGGCGGAGTGGGTGCAGGGTCGGAGACAGGGGCAGCTCCTCCGCTGAAATGGAGGAGAGTCGCCCCACTGGTCTGCGAGCAGTGTAAAAAGGAAAACTAAAATAATAAAAACCAACGTTAACATCGTTTTAGTTTTCCTTCCTGCACGGATACAGGGAGGGTGGGTTCGCCGGGCTGACCATTGCAGGGGTCAGGGGAGGATTGTAAAGCACACTCTAAAGTGCGCATGATGGTTTGACTGGCTCAAGACGGCCGGTCAAACCACCAATGCCACTTTGCATCTTCCCCACTAGGCTGCATTGCACAGCCTGGTGGGGAAAATGCAAAGCCTCCAAGCCCCTGTCTGAGCACCGATCCATGGCGCTCAGACCAATCACAATGCTGCTTAAGGCAGCGTTGTGATTGAACAGGGGATTCTGGGAGGCTGGGAGCTTCCTGTTGCAGCGCGGAGGAGACGCAGCAAAGGTGGCAGCACCCAGCGGCCATTTATTTTTATTTGTTTTATTCCCCTTGCCACTCCCTCCCCCCCCCCCCCCCCCCCCCCGCAACCACTACCCACGCTTAGCAACAGCAGCTACTGGTGGGAGAGACGTTGGTCAAAATATAATGCAGTTTACATACATTACAAACGCAAGAAATGTTGTTAAGAAAAATCGAGTAGGCTGTTCTAAAATAAAACAAGTAATGCCTTAATCGCGTAAAGAAAAATACAGAACAATTGCAAAATAAATTAAACTTGAATACTACTATTTGTCTAATGAAATTGCCCTTGTGGAATGTAGCTGGTGCCCATATAAGAGGCTCCAATACCTTTGGGTCGAGTTCGAGCTATATAAAACTGCACATAAAAAATACACATGCAGGTGTTTTAAGTGTACCAGCTACATATGGAGTATTTTCTCAGAATCAAAGACGTTTTATTTTGTGAAAAGGGCATTTGAAAAGCACACCTTGCCATAATTCTTCAAGTCTAATTTTACAGAAACATTATTGATCCTCAGGCTGATGACTGACCCACAAACCCAATTTGCAGTCTTAAATGTATTTTATGTGAAAATAAAAGTATCCCAGCTCACAATAAACCCAAACCTCTGCCCTTACAAAACAACCTATGACACAAATAGTTCCTAGTTTCCCACTAGGCCCTGCGCATTGGAATAACATAAACAGTAGTATCGACGTGGAACTGCTTATATTCCAGGCCTCCACTGACTATGCTAAACTTAATTGGGTTGTGTTACCAACTAGCTCAGAGGTCACTGGAAACTTTCTTCTCTGCATAGGAAGTGATCAGCTTCCTTGGCACAGACAAGAAGGGATTCAGTTTTCCAACAACCGTGCAACATGACAACTTTGCTCCTCAGATCAAGAGTCGATCTCTAGGGTCGTGTGAAACAATAGACATAGATTTCACTCAGTCAGTCTGGTGCAGTTTACTTTCACAGATGTAGAGAATAGAGAGACGGGCGTTTATCAATAAAGGGTTAACATTTATTGAACAGTCTTTCTTCTCGTACAAGAGAAATGTATTGCCACAATTGCAATAACTGTTATTATAAAAAGTACGTACAGTAAGATAAGTATTGCGAAATAGAACTGTAAAAGCATTGATATGGTTTCTTAGCCATACAATGGTTTAAAAGTAATAAAACATATATACAGTCATATATACATTAGGCTAACATACTCAACTGGTGCTTCTAACTAAGCCTACCCCAGTGTGCCTGACCTAAGCCTAACACGTGAGAAGGGGAGCAAGTAAGTAGCTTTAAGTTAAGTTGGTTTTGCCAAGGTTTGTTTCAAGAATTCTCTTCTAAGGGTTTAGTCAACACCATACCTCTGAATAGAATGATGGAGGATTGGTATCTCCTTCAGGGGTCTCTCTCGATATCCCAGTCACCCGCGAGGGTAAACCGGAAGCGCCGGGACTGGATTTCTCTGCACGAGAAATGCAGCGGCTTCTCTCAGCGCGTCGAGGAAGGAGGGGTGACAGCGTCCGCGGGCAGCTGGGCTGGATGTCTTCGCAGAGGACGGCTGCTCGGCTCCTCAAGCGTACTGCACCATAGTTCACGCTGTAGCGGCGATAATGGTAATCAGCAGCTTCACCACCACAGGATAGCAGGCTGCAGCGACAGAGTGCTAGTTTTTACCAACACAGGGTCATGCAGGCAGCTGGCATCAGCAACAGGGAACGAACTTGCAGCTCGTATCTTTCTCTCGCTTAAGGCAACATTGGTAATATTTATACCTGACAGGTGCCAGGTTTGACGCAAGTTTGCTGACATAAGATGTCAATTAAAGATGTCACTAGGAAGTGACAGTTATCAGTTGCTCATTAGAGTTCCATTACTAATCAAAACATAGCAAGCGGGGATTTCCAGGTTTGCTAAGTTTTTATCTTGTTGAAGAACTCGGAGTGTTATCTAGGAATATCAGATAGTGACTGCTGCTCTGTCATTGCACTAATTGGTCGCAAAGGAAGTAGCAGAGAGTCATGCTGGAATGTGGCTCTGTTCGTGTGAGGCCAGAGATGACTTTTCAGAAAATCGCACTTGAACGGTTATGCCAATATAGGGAATAAATGGATTTATAGCCGAATAGGGGCATAAGGTCACAGTATCGATCAGGAACCTAGATAAGCACGCAACACCCACTCCACGTTTTCATGTCCATCAAAATTACTAAAACTAAGCAATTAGATGCATGTGTAACATTGCCCACCCCAAAATACATAAATGCATTTGAAATAGGCGTACTTGTAATACATGGAAGTTAGGTACTGTACGTTTTTTAAAGCATAGTAATCATTCAAAAGGTATTGCATATGAAATCAATGAACGATTATGCAAAAAGAATTACACATGAAGTATCTCTGACAGAAGAAAGGCGAGATAAATCATCACATAAAAATGCATAGTAATAACATGTGTGCTAGAGGCTGGTGTTATGTTGTTATGTCTCTAGATGTGCTTAGAAATAGAAGTGTGAAGCTTCCGTTCTCTAAGAATAGTTTTTACGTTAAGCAAAGAATTATTCGTGCCAAAAAGAGAGGGTCAATATTTTAAAAAATTGTCCAATTCAAAGAAAATAGATTTCCAAAGCTCTTGGCAGTTTTTGTTGATCAAAACTGAAGGCCGAATTCAGAGTTCATGGGAACGCTGTGTGTCGGAAAGCTTTTCAAAAGTTATTGTTTCTCTATGGGTGAGAACATCGTATCAGACAGGCTCGCAGAGAATTGGTCTACAAAATCAGGTGATAGTTCAACCAAATTAGATAGCGCTGTAACTTGGCAGGTGTGAGAGTGATTGCTGTCATCGAAGGCAGGACCAGCAATGCTCACAGAACGTTGTACCTGGATGATGTTGCTTTTGTCACTCGCTCCACTGTTACCACTTGGCTGTAGTACAGGAGTCTCCACAAATGCCGTCATCAGGATTGGTAGCCGCTGGGGACAACACAATGCGTGAGCCGTTATTGGACTGAGCAAAGTATCGACGTCCATTGGTACTGCTGATGGAAGTGAAAGACAGATGTCCAACACGCATTCATCGCCGCAAAGCATACACCGTAGCACAGGTAAAATGCAATTTTGCCATATCGGTCTGAATGAAAGGAACCAGGTCATGTTTAGATCTCTCAGCCTGGCCAATCCGAGGACGTTAGTTATCCTGTCCCTGTAGCGCATTGCTAGGATTGTCTCTTCCATTCCCATGGGAGCTATGTCTGAGGCGAGGCTTGCCATAACGAAGCAGGAGGATCAAAAATAGAATCCCTGCGATGAGTCCCAAAAATAGTGGTATACCACCAAAAATGGAGTGCACAAAATTAGGAAAGATTCCCAAAATTGCCTGGAAGGGTGTTAGCAGTCCCGTAAAGACTGTCTTAAATATGCCTGAGATGCTTGTTGCACTAGACATGTTAAGGAGTTGGCTGAACATTTCTACGAAATGCACGGGGCAATTTGTTGATAAAAGGTCATGGACTTCAGTAGCCGTCCTTGCGACTAGAAGATCATACGTCTCTTTAGATGACGTTATAGGCACTGTTGTCTGTAAAAGCACAGATTTCATTTTGCTTAATGTATCAATTCGTATAGAATAGAGATTCAGACGAGGCCAGAGGGGAGTCACTATGTCTGGACGCCCGCTCGGAAACAATGCTTGCATACAACATTTGACCATGGACGTAACTTGTACTAGATAACTTTTTCCGGGCGCGAGGCCACAACACCTGTGATCCGTTCTAAGAATGTAACTCCCGTTTGCGAGTTGCATAAAGAAGGGCTCTATCTGAGTTGCAGGTGTGACTAGCTGGTGGCATGAGAGGTTGTTTGAATTTCCATCACATGCTCCGTGTAAATTAATACCCTGACACAAAAGTATACCGCTTAGTGAGTGTTTACAGTTGTCACCACTAAGAAATACATTTTTGTCACTGTCACTATAGCAAGAATGAGTGTATGGTAATTTCCATTCGGATTTTACATATCCCTTACCCAATTGTTCATATTGGCCAGCAGGTATGTACTCAAGGCCTTTATGAAATCGGAAAGTTGTTATCGGAATTGTGATAATTCCGTGTATTATCCATTCAATGACAGGGCTCTCTGACATTGTCAATGGTAATCTCTCGAGTTTCTCGATGCTCAAGATTGTATAGTCTGCTCCTTTCTGTGCCAAACTGATCTGTTTATCAGTAAGGTTAAAACTGGAAAATAATGACGTTGTGTTGATTAAACGCCAAGGCACATAGCCTGAACGAAGATTTTGCAGCGTCCAGCCTAGTTCTATAATAGAGCGTAATTGAGACTGGCCATGTTGTAACATTAGCAAATCTCTGTCTATCACATCAAAGGCAGAGGATACAATATTGTCCAAAGAATATATTCTGGAAGACAGAGTCATTAACCCATTGTCTACCACAGAAAGTGATTTCTCCAAATTAATACGATCAATTTCTCGTATTTTTTCAGCAGTTTCAATTTGCTTTACTTTCCAAGCCTCGTTGTAAGCAGCATAGATACTGGTCGCTATGAAACGCTTTTGACGCTGTTTGCGTGGTCCAAGAATGAAATCGCGCAAATCAGCACCATCTTTTAATAAAGACAAGTGTTGCTTAATTTCAGCCAGTGTGGATGTAGTAAGCCATTCTAGGCAGAGTTTCCCTACACTGTATGTTGTTATAATCCCTGGATGTTGTCTCTGGGAATATCTAGGGTCTAATCTGGTCATTTATAACCCCTGTGTTTTATTCAGGAACCTATCTTGACAGCTATTTGTGTCTGTAGGCCAGATTAACCACTTTTTCCATTCAGGATGTGTTCTGTTGAAATGTAAAATTTGTGACACGTCTAACTCAATATCAGCTGTTGCATTTTCAGGTATTGGCTTTGGTATAGACGGTGTTTTAAGGTCTTTGATCCTAGCTAGGCCAAGACAAGATGTTTGGTGTATTGTGTTGTTTCTTGGGAGTCCACTGGGCCTACTGTTGATTATAGGCCACATGCTTGTGGTTTTACCAGATCGATAGACACGACTCTGTTCTCCTTTTTACCAGCAAGGGGCGGTAGCACAACTGATCTTGTTCCGGTGACTTTTAAGACAGGTACTGCTTTTCTGTAAGAAGGCCCAAATTCCTTCTTAACCGCGATCTTTTCTCTGACTAGATCCCCAATCTTTGGAATCCAGACAGGCCTTGCTGGGGCTGTTGCGGGTGGTGCCTCGTCAGTGGTACTTGGCTGTTGCTTTAACTTTATGTTGCTTAATGATTTTCTTGTTTCATTCAGTTCCTGTAAAACAGCCAAACGGTCTTTTACTTCAAACTGCTTTGTTTCTTCTTGTACCACTGACATCTGACTATCGAGGTCCTGAACGTTCATTCTAATTCCGAACAATAGTTCGTATGGGCTGAAACCTTTTAGAGAATTTCTTGGCATGTTGTTAAGACTAGTCTGGACACTTATTAAATGTTTGACCCACCCAGCGCCTGAACCTAATACCTTCGCTGTTATAGATTGCTTTATGTCCCGGTTTTTTCTTTCTACCACACTTGTGCGACGGACAAGAATACCACAACCCAATTCCCATGCTAGCCATGGCCTCCTCATAAGCTCGAGAGCTGAAAGCAGGACCCTGGTCAAAATGGAACGTGGTAATTGCGTATGTGCCGATAAAGACTCGCAAATCTTTTATAACCGTTCTAGCGTCAGCCGAGCGCTGGAGGCCTCATTTTTTAAGTGCTTTTCGTCTTAATGGTGTACACTGGGACGCGCTTCTCTTCTTTGATTGCGCAGATAGACCGCCTTATGCTGTCTAGAAGGGATCCTGAAACTACACTGGCCTGTTCATTACTGCGATCTCTGTTGCAGTTTTCACAATTTTGAGCAAAACATTGAATATCTATGCTCATTCCTGGCCACCAGTACTCTGATTGCAATTCTTTCAGAGAGGCTTTGATTGTTTGGTGTTTCAGACCCAACCCCATGTGTGCTTCCAGTAGGAGGAAGCCCCTCCTGCTCCTGTTTGGAATTACTCTATCCCCCACTCCAGGGATTCGAGCAAAAGGAACGGAGTTTGCATCGATTATGTATGCATAATTGAGTGGATAGTTTACGGGTAGTGCTGCACAGTCGCCTTTTACGGTCGTTTTTACTGCCAGCATGGTTTCCCCGTCTATGTACTTATCTGTACGCTTTTTTGCGGCTACGGAAGCCGGGTTAGTTGCTTCCGCTGTGGCTGTATTAGCCAATGAATTCCCTGCAACGTGAACGCCATCACGCTGAAGACTCTGTGCGTGAATCACGTGAGTCTTTTGTAGTTCTTTATTTAAAAGAGCTACCTCATTCCAGAGCAATTTATGCTTTATTGTGGCACCTGTGTCATCTTTGTAGTCGTTTTCAATCCAACTCTGCAGTTTATTGTTGTAAGAGTTGACGCAAAAATGAGAATCGCACACGATAAGTGTGGGGAATTCGCGTTCTGCATTTTCGAGCGCCATCTTTAAAGATCTGATTTCAGTTCTTTGAACCAAACAGTTTCTTACAGATTCAGTTTTTGTTACTTTCGGTCTGAATTTACCGCACAGCCAACGACCTTTAATGATCGCACATGCTGCATTGTAGGATTTACTCTCTACATTAAAATGCTGTACAAAGCTATCTGTATAGATTATACAGGCGTATTGTGGGAGAGGCAGAATTTCTATTGGCAGAGGATATTCTTCTTCATATTCTAAATCATTCAGTTCTTCAAATTGCGGGGCGAAATAGTATTTCACATCTTCCGCTCCTAGAGAATCTATGCACTGTATCCATTTTGGATCCAGTGACACTGTAGGCAGGTTTACTGGGCTGAATAGCGCCTCGAAGGCGGATTCCGCTGTAAGGATATTAATCCGTTTGTCGTGTGCTAGTTCTCGTTCATTTGCTAATGCGATTTGCACTGCGTTCACAGTTCTTTCTGTGTGACTGAATGTTTTTTCTGCTTGTGAGTACAAGTGAGATTTAATTGAAATAGGTACCTTTTCTCCCTCATTAGTGGTCAGGTACGTGAATCCGCATCTTCGTGGGATGACTCGGATTACAAGATCACGTGTGTTGTCACGTGTATCTAATTTTGTTTTTGCTAACATGTCTGTTTGCAGTGATCTCAAAATTTCTGTGTGTTTTTGAGTCCAATTGATTTGTTTTAAATCAGGTTTAATTAGTTCGTAGAGAGGTTTAACCCTCTCTGCGTAATTTAATATGTAAGTTCTTCCGAAATTCAGAAAACCTAGTATGGATTGTAAATTCTTCAGCGTTTTTGGAGCTTGGAGTACAGCGCACTTCTCTAAGAAGTTGTCCGCTAGGCTTTTCCCTTCACTTGATAATTCGTACCCTAAGAATAGTACTGTCAGATGGGCAATTCGGGACTTTTTAAAGTTGAATTTGTAACCCTCTGCTGCAAACCCAAGTATAATGGTGTTCACTCTTTTCAAGTGAGTATCCAAGTCGTCGTCTGTGAGATAAATATCATCTACATAAGATAATGCTTCATCATCATAGATTTGTAGTAACTCTGTTACCCTAGCTGAGAATAGTCCTGGGCTGTTCTTGAACCCCTGTGGGAGTCGACAGAATTTTTTCTGTGACCCAAATGCGGAGAAAGCGGTCAAATATCTGCTTTCTGGTGCAATGTTTTGACAAAAGAAGCCATTAGAAATGTCTAATGTCGTTTTATATTTTTTCCTAACTATGTTATTCATTAGGGCTGCACTATGCGAGTTTTGTACTGCAAAGGTTTTGCAACATGTATTAAGGTGTCTGTAGTCCAAAACTAGATGATATGAATTGTCTGGCTTGGAGACAGGAAACAAAGGATTGTTCATTTGAGAGGTGCATGTTTCAATCACCCCCTGGTACTCAAGTTGATCTAAGATCTCCCTGACTTGTTTTTTAGCTTCTTACTTTATGGGATACTGCCGTTGGGCAGTTGGTTCACTTTTTCGTTGGATTTTGTGAGGAGGTGAATCCTCATCCCATCCTACATGATTTTTATATAATGCAGGTGCCTGGGCCACTGCCCATTTCCTTGCATATGTATATTTTTTGTGAATCGGTATGTGATTCGAGAAGGCAGGCATAATCACTTCTTCGCCACGAGGGCACTCCCTGACAAACTCTGGGGGCCAATCTTTTTCAGCTAACAGAATATCATAGCCTTTTGAGAGCTTATCCCAAAATAGACCCTTAATTTTCCTAGTCTTATCACCCTCCATACGCAATGTTATTTCGTATATTTTATGGGGCTCGCTAAGCCTGGCGTCGGCAGTTTCAACCTGAATGTATTCATTCGTGTCCACTGTCTCCAGATGACTCATCAAGATCTTGCGCGCTATACTGATTTCTGCTGCACTGTCCAACATTGTCAATGCCCACTCCCCGTTTTTCAACTGTGTCCTCAGTATTTTCGGCATGGTTGATTACTCTAATACTGGCTACCTTCTTTTTCTGAAATTGAGATTTCTTATTTTGAGCAGGTTCCTTGTCTTTGGACTTGGTGTGCTCTCCTGGGTCTGACCGTCCTCTTCTTTCCGAATTCTGTGGAAAAGATCGAGAGGGACGTGTATCAATACTTTGATATCTATCAGGTTTTTTCAGATTATCCCTATTTCTAAGGTTATATCTTTTCTCAGAGGGCTCCCGCTGGGGAGACTGGCGTTCTCGAGTCGGAGTTTTTTCCCTCCGTCGAGGAGACCTTCCTCTGGACTGGAAAACTTTTTCCTTGGGAGTGGATTGTTTATTTCCATCCCAGCTCTTTTTAGGAGTGTTTAAATTATTTTTAATGAATAATTTTTCTGGATTTTCGAGCAGTTGGGGCTTTACTGGTTTTCCACCCAAGCTGTCTCTACCTAATTCTTCATAGCATTTTTCTATGATTTTTGCAAGCTCAACAGGATCTTTTATATCTGTTTCCCTCAACTTCTGGCGAATCGCCACAGATGCTGCTTCTCCCTTTACGTTGGCTAATAATATAGCCGTGACCTGCTTGAAATCTTTCAGTAATTTCATACCTAGATTTAAAGCGGGCTCTGGACCGAATTCATTTTGAATCTGTTTTAGCACTTCTGGTATTACCGCCATAGACGGAACACCGTGTGTTTTTGTGTAAATGGAAGCAAAGACTGTACCCCAAGTGTCACAGTCCTCCACGTGTGGTGCGATTCCCATAGGAAGGCAGATGGTCAAGATTCTGTGTTTCTCAATAGGGGTAGTATCAGGAAATACTGCCTCTATTTGAGTGATTTTCTGGGCTAACCAGAAAGGAATTTGTTCCCGTTTTACGGGTGTTTTACCAAGACATGACTGTATGTTCTGTGGTGTAATTTTATTTGTGTTCCCCTGATGAGGGGTCAGCTGTGGTGTATTAACAGCTGGCTGGACTGTTGCAGTCCGCATTACATATTGGACTAATTGCCTATGTATTTTTATTAATGTGTTTAGCTGTGCTAACAGCTCTTCCTTAGACATTTTTGCAATGTCAGGATGTGGTGTGTAGCTGGCTAGAACCGGCCACGTGGCTCCTGGTCTACCTAGTGGACCGAGCCTAGTTATGTGATCATTGTGTTTTAGGGCGCCATTAAACCAGAGCAGGTGCTCTTGAAATTTAAGTGGGATTTCAATCTCCTCGAAAGGAGCGTACTCTCCCGGAGGTTCCTCTATTTTGTAATAGTGAAACTCTTGTGTTATAGCGTTTACCGCTGGAAAGTTTATCCATGAATAGAATACCTCTGTCTGCCGATACTCGTGAGCCTCTATCACGAAAATTACTGTACCACCCTGAGGTGTCAGTCCGTTTACTATAAGTTTTGAAGTTATAGATCTTTTTACCTGGACCGGGATGATAATAGCATCCGGGTCTGTGTACTCGGGACCTTGCTGAGTCGCATCTACTGCGGCCCCAGTGGTTCCGTTTTCTCCTGGCATTGTAAAAATGCGAGGTTTGCAGAGTAGGTCTCCAAGGAGACAAAGATTAGGTGCACAATATTTTGGAACACTGTATCCTTCAACGTTGAATAAACCAGAGCTTTACATAGGAATCTCTTCCTACTAAGGTCGGGCGGATTTTAACCTTTCACCCACTCCAGACGTCTATTGGAGTATTTACGGGAGAAAGGGGTGTGAAATATGCACGACTGAGTTACTCTACAAGTCTTGCGTTAGTTTATCGCCTTACCAAACGTTAGGGCGCCATGTAGTGTAGTTCCTAGTTTCCCACTAGGCCCTGCGCATTGGAATAACATAAACAGTAGTATCGACGTGGAACTGCTTATATTCCAGGCCTCCACTGACTATGCTAAACTTAATTGGGTTGTGTTACCAACTAGCTCAGAGGTCACTGGAAACTTTCTTGTCTGCATAGGAAGTGATCAGCTTCCTTGGCACAGACAAGAAGGGATTCAGTTTTCCAACAACCGTGCAACATGACAACTTTGCTCCTCAGATCAAGAGTCGATCTCTAGGGTCGTGTGAAACAATAGACATAGATTTCACTCAGTCAGTCTGGTGCAGTTTACTTTCACAGATGTAGAGAATAGAGAGACGGGCGTTTATCAATAAAGGGTTAACATTTATTGAACAGTCTTTCTTCTCGTACAAGAGAAATGTATTGCCACAATTGCAATAACTGTTATTATAAAAAGTACGTACAGTAAGATAAGTATTGCGAAATAGAACTGTAAAAGCATTGATATGGTTTCTTAGCCATACAATGGTTTAAAAGTAATAAAACATATATACAGTCATATATACATTAGGCTAACATACTCAACTGGTGCTTCTAACTAAGCCTACCCCAGTGTGCCTGACCTAAGCCTAACACGTGAGAAGGGGAGCAAGTAAGTAGCTTTAAGTTAAGTTGGTTTTGCCAAGGTTTGTTTCAAGAATTCTCTTCTTAGGGTTTAGTCAACACCATACCTCTGAATAGAATGATGGAGGATTGGTATCTCCTTCAGGGGTCTCTCTCGATATCCCAGTCACCCGCGAGGGTAAACCGGAAGCGCCGGGACTGGATTTCTCTGCACGAGAAATGCAGCGGCTTCTCTCAGCGCGTCGAGGAAGGAGGGCTGACAGCGTCCGCGGGCAGCTGGGCTGGATGTCTTCGCAGAGGACGGCTGCTCGGCTCCTCAAGCGTACTGCACCATAGTTCGCGCTGTAGCGGCGATAATGGTAATCAGCAGCTTCACCACCACAGGATAGCAGGCTGCAGCGACAGAGTGCTAGTTTTTACCAACACAGGGTCATGCAGGCAGCTGGCATCAGCAACAGGGAACGAACTCGCAGCTCGTATCTTTCTCTCGCTTAAGGCAACGTTGGTAATATTTATACCTGACAGGTGCCGGGTTTGACGCAAGTTTGCTGGACATAAGACGTCAATTAAAGATGTCACTAGGAAGTGACAGTTATCAGTTGCTCATTAGAGTTCCATTACTAATCAAAACATAGCAAGCGGGGATTTCCAGGTTTGCTAAGTTTTTATCTTGTTGAAGAACTCGGAGTGTTATCTAGGAATATCAGATAGTGACTGCTGCTCTGTCATTGCACTAATTGGTCGCAAAGGAAGTAGCAGAGAGTCATGCTGGAATGTGGCTCTGTTCGTGTGAGGCCAGAGATGACTTTTCAGAAAATCGCACTTGAACGGTTATGCCAATATAGGGAATAAATGGATTTATAGCCGAATAGGGGCATAAGGTCACAGTATCGATCAGGAACCTAGATAAGCACGCAACAATACTACTATTTGTCTAATGAAATTGCCCTTGTGGAATGTAGCTGGTGCCCATATAAGAGGCTCCAATACCTTTGGGTCGAGTTCGAGCTATATAAAACTGCACATAAAAAATACACATGCAGGTGTTTTAAGTGTACCAGCTACATATGGAGCATTTTCTCAGAATCAAAGACGTTTTATTTTGTGAAAAGGGCATTTGAAAAGCACACCTTGCCATAATTCTTCAAGTCTAATTTTACAGAAACATTATTGATCCTCAGGCTGATGACTGACCCACAAACCCAATTTGCAGTCTTAAATGTATTTTATGTGAAAATAAAAGTATCCCAGCTCACAATAAACCCAAACCTCTGCCCTTACAAAACAACCTATGACACAAATTGTTAAAGCCTTGAGGACGATTTTTTATCGATAACTGCCCAAACTGGTGCGAAAAGCATCATAATGAGTATGCAGTTTTCAAGTTTTAGTCGAACCTAGAGGTGTCACATTTTTTCAATCAGATACATATTGAAATCCTTCAAGGGACATTCACAATCAACTTACCAGACCTTATCAGGGGTTCAGTTCGAATATCTACTTCATTTCTTAAAATCCTATAATCGCTGGTTTTCCCAATTTTTTCTTCCTGCTAATAAACAACATTCGTCTGTCACTGTCTGTGTTTGCGCACGTTCTTAGTTGTAAGACGTATTTAAGTTGTGCCACTTTTAGTGGCTTTGCCAGCGGTTTTTAACATGGTCGATCATGACATCTTATTAGGCAGTGTCGAAGCTGCCCACCAGAATCCAACATAGTTGAAATCCTACTTCTCAGACTGCTCTCAAGCAGTGACATTATCATCGTTCACTGCTAGTAAGCTGCATGTTCACTGCCGAATTCCACCGGGCTCATCCTTGTCCCCTCAGCTTTTTAATATCTATGGCCAACCCCAGGGTCAGTTTTAGGGCAGTGCGAGTGGTTTGGCCGCACTGGGCGCTCACCTGGAAGGGGGGCACTAACCTCAGGGGACCCCTGTGTTTAGCAATAACTTAAGATTTAAAAGCACCTGCTGCAGAGTTCCTTGTGCCTCCAGCTTTCGGGCAGAAGTTTTGTTTAGTGGCAATTTTGACTCACCCTAAAGTAGCACAAAGGGTTAATTTGGCTGCTGCAAAGAACAGATCTGTATTTTATGTTGAAAACTGAGTGAATTAGTAACTATGGGGAGATGAGGGACACTTTTTCTGGTGATAGTAAGGGAATCCGAGGAGGAAGTCATGGGGTGAGGGCTCCAAAAAGACGGTCTCACCGGGCTCCACCAGCACTAAAGCCGGCACTTGTCAACCCATGGTTTACAAAGTCACTGCCAAAGGATGAAACTATACTTGGATGCTGGTGGCCCGCAGATTTTACTGCGTTTGGACGACCGTCTCCCTTCTCATACCACATTCTAAAATGTAATGCGTTGCATTTAGAACTGAATGTGCATCCACTTTCTGAAATGGAATACAGACAGAACTAAGATCTTATTTATTAACAATAAATTTGACCTCTGAAAATATTAATGTCGATCACTTGAGATGTAAATGTAGGTGTACTTATATAGCGCAACCTGTCACCCAAAGGGCATCCTGGCGCTTGCTTAGGGAACCCGTCCTGGTATTCCCCTGTGAGAAGCCCCGGCAGGGTGTCCACAAGGTGAAAGCCAGGCATCCCGCTGCGAGGGGCCGTTGTGGAGATTAAGCAAGCTATTGCCCAGAGTTGCAGAGTGAGACCCCGTGAGTCGAGTAGGCACCGGAGCGAGAATTGTCGAGGCCGTGGAATTTTGAGACCGAGACCCACTGATGCGGGGAATCTAACCCTGGTCCACGGTCGATCCCAGCATCCGGGTCTGCCGCCTCTAACCACTGAGCCACACTTCTCCACAGATGGATGTCTGCCCCCCTACAGATGCAGCAAAGAGCCTAGGAGTGACTAACAATGCTGGTCTGTCAATGGAAACCCACATTTCCTCTATTGTATCTGTTGCAATTCTCTTCACAGATGAAAACAACAGCCTACTTAATTTAAAAGAAGAGTTTATTCTCAGAGAACATTCAATTCTCCACAGCTCCTCATAACTCAAATAACTGTCCGAAGTAGGAACCTCAATATTCCAAAGTGAGATAACAAGGCACAAGTAAGATGAGGGAAGATGATAGAAGGAACAATAGGAAAGAACAATACAGAACAATGAAGGAGATATAATTATGATACTATATACTTTGATTAAAAGATAGCACCGTATACTAATGTTTCTTCCTGCTGAGAAGCATTAGAAAGCTTTGCCTTATCTCACTGCCTATTAAATCTGTTAAAGGTGGGTTTGATTAGTTTATGGCCTTTGGCTACAGACCTGTTCGGGTTGCAGACCATCATAATGTGCCCAGCTAACCACAAAGGCTCCCAAAAGAGCCCATGTAATCCCTTTGTTAAAACAGCTTCATTGGCTTCCTGTGAAGTATAGAATCCAGTTTAACATGTTTTTCCATTGTTACAAGGCACTTCACAGTTTAGCTCCTATCTTTATTGCAAAGGATTTCACTAGGTTGGCGGATCCACTTGCCCTTTGCTCTGCCTTGACATACCTCATTTTACTACTGAGATATGTTAAATCTAAAGCAGTTCCACTGCATATTTCAGTTAGGTAAGAGTCTAGGCCGCCTTCCTTCATAAATTCGGTGAAGACCTGACTTTTTAATCAAGCATTTTTTGGTTAATTTGCAAAAGATACACATTGATAGTTCCAAGAAAGCATTGGTGGGTGTGGGCTAAATCAAGTACAGTTGGCATAACTTAACACTTCTTCTGCATCACTTACAATTCTTTAATTTCATCTTTGTTACCAATGTTTGGCAGTTTTAAGAAACATACGCCAAGTCAAATACGAATCATTTATAATTTGGTAACTCTTTTGTTTTGAGACCTTATTCAAGTTAATATCATACTTTTGCTAATGAGTAACATTTTTGGAATGAATAGAGCAGCCAATTACGTGTGCTGCAGTTTTCCTATCGTCAAAGAATATGTGTCATGTGTTTTGGGTCCTAGGGGAAACATTTGAGGAGGACACAAGCAAATAATGTCAGCAGTGTTTTACCACATGCGAAGACGCAGGACTTTATTTGTTGAACCACAGCAGATTGCATCCACAGTACCCCACAGCAGAGGAGGAAGAAGCGTATTTTAAGAAACAGAGTACATTTGTTCAGCAGAAACTCTGAGCAGGTGTCCAAGATGCACATCCTCCTTGATGAGCAGTAGGCTCAAGACATTAAGGATTGGATCACGACAAAACTGGAGCCATGCCCAAGCAACTGTATGGCACTGTCTCTATTGTGGAAGGTACAGTCTGTGCGTGTGGGTACGTCTAAGAGGTGTTAGACATGTCTGTTGGCCTGCTCTTTCCTTTAGTCATGGGCAGGCAGGCTGGTTGACAGCTCACATTACATGTTAGTGCCATTCTAGTCACAAGCCACACTGAGAAGGGCTTTACATGATCTCCATTGGGGCTGAGCAAGTAGCCAAACTTAGGGCCTTATTACTAGTTTGGCGGTCCTGTGGACTGCTGTATCTTGGTGGCAGTCCGAGGGTGGTGAGGTCTGTAGTCCGCCTGTCGTATTACAAATTGGGTGGGTCAGCTTTGAGAAGACCACCGCAGTACTGTTGAGACTGCCAGCGGACAGACGGTTTCGTCATTGGGAAAATGCAGCCACCATAGGGTGGTACAGGAGAGCTTAACCGCCGTGCATATTACGAGTTACCTTTTTCCACAAGTGTACCACAAGGGTCCGACCACCTGCTTCAAGTTGGCGGTGACAAAGGATTTGGGGTGCATACTCACCCCTTTCTTCTTTTTTCAGACAGATTCCGATGTGGATCCCTTTGTCCAGTCCCCCGCTTTACAGCAGTATCTTCACAAAGAGGATTATGACGCTGTTTGAGGCGAGCTACACATGAGTCATTTTCTTACCATACACCTATTGACAGGACTACCCACACATGGGCTGAACCCCAGGTAATGGGTATATGTAATTGTTCCACCTATATCTTGCATATGTGTATCTATCACATCTGCGGTTGAAATGATCACACAGGCATCAATATATTTGTGAGCAGTACTCACCACTGCTGCAAGATCCCCGCCTCCACACCGCCGGCCCCGTGGTCAACTCATAATACAGCAATCTTTGGACTGCCAGCACCGTTGGCTGCTAACGGGGGAGTACGTGGTCCTAAGGCGGTCAGACCACCAAACTCGTAGTAAGGCTCTTGTGAGAAGTTGGCCAGATATATGATGTTTCCAATTCTGGAACCACCTTGTATCAGTCCAAACAATCCTTTATGGTGTCTGGTTGTAAGTCAACCTTATAGACAAGCTATCCTAATGGTAGCATGGACTAAGCAGCCTTAAAGGCTTAACTTAAGAGGTCGTGTTAAGCAAGCTGTTTTACCAATCACAATCCTGTAATATCAAATGAAAGGACACCACACAAGTATATATTATAAAAATATATGTATTTATTACTAGAATAATCCTCTGTACTCTTTATGAGTGCAGAGGCACAAGCATTTAAACAAAAGCACAGTTAAACATATGAAAGTTGCACAATTATGGATGAGGGCGGGTGGCCACTCAAACCATATATTAAGAAAGTGGTATAAGAGATACCAATCGAACAGTGGTTAGGCCTAGGGCCTAGGGAATCGCTGGGAGCAGTCGGGACTAGCAATGCTGAAGTCGGGAAAAGCCCGCGGGATTCGGGTGCAGCGCTTAAAGCACAGGCATGCACCAATGCAAAGTCAATGGTGCGTAAAAGTTATAAAGTTATAGTTTAAAGATACTTCCGCTCAACCTAGAAGGACGAAACTTAAGACACATACACTAGAGGTGTATACCAGTGTGGGAACACTGGCGTTGCTGAGTTACCTCACCCACAGGAAGGGGGTGCACAGGTGCGAAGTAGTGTCGGGTTTTGTCACGCAGGTTGCTGGTGCTTGGAGCTGAAAATGCTGCAGGCGTCGAGACGAGAAGTGTCCGGTGTGATTCAAAGGTGGATCGAAGTTAAAGATGATCTGAAAGCAGAGGGGACAGAGTCTGGGTCACTTAGCAGTGACCAGGGTGGAACCAGAAGGAACCAGGCAATGTCGGGCGCTCTAAGGTCGCTGACAGGTTGCTTCTCTCCGCAGCCACGTGGACTCTGGGGCACCGAGGATGTCCAGGAGTGGATCACGAGCTGTCCCACGCAGGTTCTCGCTGTCAGCGGTGTCGGCTTTTGAATTGGAGCGAACAACCCTTGGCAAGGGCAACCCTTGCAGGATTCAAGGATGGCGTTGTGCTCAGACCAGGAGGTTCAGAGCGGGTGCTCCTTTTCAGGGGAGCGAGGGGAAGTCTGGAGCAACCAGAATCATAAGTTAGTTTTCAAGGTTCATCGGCACAGGGGCCACAAGCCAACGGGCAAGTGACCGGGCCAACGCGTTGAGCCAAAAGATGCAGAAGGGCCCCACGCAGCACTCAGTGAGTGTGGAGGGGTGAGCTTCAGTGCAAGAGAGGATCAGGGCTGGGACTTCTCAAACCCCAATGCACAGCTTCAAGGGTCACTTGGGGGCTGCACGGTCAGCTTCTTGTGGGCTTTCCAAGATGGCGGGTCCCACGCTTCAGGTCGCCTCCACGGGTCTCAGCTCTGCAGGGACTGTGGATCGGGCTGTTAGAAGGCAGGCATGCTTGGTCTTGTTGAATTTTGTCGCTCGAGTTCTGGCGGGAACTGCAACAAAGCAAATGTCGAGGTGCTGGATGGTGCCTGTTTGCACAGGGTGGTCACTCCTTGACCACAAGGGAGATTCTTCAGTCTTCTATGTCGAGTAGGATGCTGAAGGGTCCAGAGATTCATTTCATAGGTTTCAGTCAGGATAATCTGAGTGCTTTGGCACTGCTCCCATTCTTAAACCAATCTAGGGGGCTGGATTACCTGCTAGGTCCCCCCCTATGGGTGGGACCCAGGAAGGGGGTGGTTACACCCCTTTCCCTTTGTCCAGGTCCCGCTGGGACTGGGGCTGGTGTGCCCCAGAACCGGTTTGACGGGATAATGCAAGGGGAAGCCTTGTGCGCCCCAGGCACTGTCTGGTTTCTTTCAAACCTCCCTACTACAATCCACTATCTCCTGTCTGGGGTGGTGTGACACCTCCCCGTGACAGGAAAGCCTTTGTCCAGGCCTCCTCGGCTGAGTTTCGGTCAGCAGCAGGAGGTCAGACTCGTGTCAGTGGCAGAAGCGTCCATTTTGTGATGCTGAGGCTCTTTTGAAATCAACGCGTTTCAGTAAAGTAACATGTCTTTTCCCTCTAGAGGGGTGGAATGCTATCCCCGTCAACAGGACTGTCGAGGGGAAAGTATTCCAAATCGTATGACACCTTACACGACATGTTTTGATAAAGCCAAACCAAAGTTAACATATAACCGCAATGGATTATAATGCACTTACTAGTATATGGTATGGCATTATCCCGGAACAGTTTAGGGAGTTGTTCCCGACAGCTGCAGACAGGCTCAGCTCATGCTAGAGCACCATCTCACGTTAAACCACGCACTCTGCCTCCAGGATTGATAAGGCCTTCCATAGGAGTGACTCACAGGTTTATATGTGTCCAGATTTGGGTTTAGATATAGGTATACTATATCTAAGCAAGAGGTGATTACACCAACTTGCCCCAGCTGAGTGATCAGCCAGTTGTGTCAATTTAAGAAGCAGCCAGGGGTGGCAAAAGTTATGCTGCAGCCCCTGGTAGGCCTTGGTGGCACCTATGCCCGGAGCACCTATAGTGCATGGTACAGGGGCTGACAAGGAGTCCAGTTCCAATTGGGTTATGTACCTGTAGTACATGTATGTGAATTTAGAGAGAGAACAGCAGGCTGGGTGTCTGATTAGCAGGCCCACAGCCTCATTAAGTCGAAAACCAGTGAAGCAAAAAGCAAAAATATGTGTGGCCATAGGATAGCAGACCCCACTCTCCTACACAACCCCCCCCCCCCCAAATGCAGGGACATTAAACTTAACCTTGACCAGATAAGTCTTCATGTTCTAAGTGGAAGTACCTGGAGAGACCATCTGCATTACCATGGTCAGGCCCTGGGTGGTGCTCCACTGTAGGAGAGTAGGGTCTGCTATCCTATGGTCACCCCAATTTTTGCTTTTTGCTTCACTGGTTTTCGACTTAATGAGGCTGTGGGTCTGCTAATCAAACCCCCAGCCTGCTGTTCTCTCTCTAAATTCACATACATGTACTACAGGTACATAACCCAATTGGAACTGGACTCCTTGTCAGCCCCTGTACCATGCACTATAGGTGCTCAGAGCATAGGTGCCACCAAGGCCTACCAGGGGCTGCAGCATAACTTTTGCCACCCCTGGCTGGTTCTTGAATTGACACAACTGGCTGATCACTCAGCTGGGGCAAGTTGGTGTAATCACCTCTTGCTTAGATATAGTATACCTATTTCTAAACCCATATCTGGACACATATAAACCTGTGAGTCACTCCTATGGAAGGCCTTATCAATCCTGGAGGCAGAGTGCGTGGTTTAACGTGAGATGGTGCTCTAGCATGAGCTGAGCCTGTCTGCAGCTGTCGGGAACAACTCCCTAAGCTGTTCCGGGATAATGCCATACCATATACTAGTAAGTGCATTATAATCCATCGCGGTTATATGTGAACTTTGGTTTGGCTTTATCAAAATATGTTGTGTAAGGTGTCATACGATTTGGAATACTATCCCCTCGACAGTCCTGTCGACGGGGATAGCAATCCACCCCTCTAGAGGGAGAAGACATGTTACTTTACAGAAACGCAGTTGATTTTAAAAGAGCCTCAGCATCACAAAATGGACGCTTCTGCCACAGACACGAGTCTGACCTCCTGCTGCTGACCGAAACTCAGCCGAGGAGGCCTGGACAAAGGCTTTCCTGTTGTGGGGAGGTGTCACACCACCCCAGACAGGAGATAGTGGATTGTAGCAGGGAGGTGTGAAAGAAACCAGACAGTGCCTGGGGCGCACAAGGCTTCCCCCTGCATAATCCGGTCAAACCGGTTCTGGGGCACACCAGCCCCAGTGCGACCTGGACAAAGGGAAAGGGGTGTAACCACCCCCTTCATGGGTCCCACCCATAGGAGGGGACCTAGCAGGTAATCCAGCCCCCTAGATTGGTATAAGAATGGGAGCAGTGCCAAAGCATCAGATTATCCTGACTGAAAGTTATGAAACAAAACTCTGGACCCTTCGACATCCTACTCGACGTAGAAGAATGAAGAATCTCCCTTGTGGTCAAGGAGTGACCACCGTGTGCAAACAGGCTCCATCCAGCACCTCGACGTTTGCTTTGTTGCATTTCCCGCCAGAACTCGAGCAACAGAGTTCAACAGGACCAAGCGTGCCTGCCTTCTAACAGCCTGATCCACAGTCCCTGCAGAGCTGAGACCCGTGGAGGCGACCTGAAGCGTGGGGCCCGCCATCTTGGAAAGACCACGAGACGCTGACCGTGCAGCCCCCGAGTGACCCTCGAAGCTGTGCATTGTGGTTTGAGAAGCCCCAGCCCTGACCCTCTCTTGCACCAAAGCTCACTCCTCCACACTCACCGAGTGCTGCGTGGGACCCTTCTGCATCTTTTGGCTCAATGTGTTGGCCCGGTCACTTGCCCGTTGGCTTGTGGCCCCTGTGCCGATGAACCTTGAAAACTAATGTGTGATTCTGGTTGCTCTAGAGTTGCCCTCGCTCCCCTGAAAAGGAGCGCCCGCTCTGATCCTCCTGGTCCGAGCACAAAGCCATCTTTGAATCCTGCATGGGTTGCCCTTGCCAAGAGTTTTTTGCTCCAATCTGGAAGCCGACACCGCCGACAGCGAGAGCCTGCGTGGGACAGCTCGTGATCCACTCCTGGACATCCTCGGTGCCCCAGAGCCTACGTGGCAGCGGAGAGAAGCGACCCATCAGCGACCTGAAAGCGCCCGACATTGCCTGGTTCCTTCTGGTCCCACCCTGGTCACTGCTAAGTGACCCAGACTCTGTCCCCTCTGCTTTCAGATCATCTTTTACTTCGATCCACCTTTGGATCACACGGACACTTCTCGTCTCGACGCCTGCAGCATCTTCAGCTCCAAGCACCAGCAACCTGTGAAGTAGTGTGGCTCACTGGTGTGAAGTAGTGTGGCTCACTGGTTAGAGGCGGCAGACCCGAGAGCAGAGGACGGCCCGAGACCAGGGTTCGATTCCCGGCGCAGCAGGTTTCTGGACCAGGGTCAGCGGACTCGATAATTCTCTTGCCTCGGTGCCCACTCTGATCAGCGATCACACTCGGTAACTCTGGGCATTAGCTTGCCTCATCTTCACTAACGGCCCCACCAGACCGCCGGGGATACCTGGTCTCACCCTGGAGATACCCAATAAGGGACCATCTCTCAGGGAAGCCAGGAAGGGTTTCGCAGCGGTCGAAGCGCCTTGGGACCCTACGGGTAAGTAGTGCGCTATATAAATGCCTATACATTTACATTTACATTTACATTTACATAACCTACGTGACAAAACCCGACACTACTTCGCACCTGTGCACCCGCTTCCTGTGGGTGAGGTAACTCAGCAACGCCGGTGTCCCCACACTGGTATACACCTCTAGTGTATGTGTCTTAAGTTTCGTCCTTCTAGGTTGAGCGGAAGTATCTTTAAACTATAACTTTATAACTTTTACGCACCATTGACTTTGCATTGGTGCATGCCTGTGCTTTAAGCGCTGCACCCGAATCCCGCGGGCTTTTCCCGACTTCAGCATTGCTAGTCCCGACTGCTCCCAGAGATTCCCTAAGCCTAACCACTGTTCGATTGGTATCTCTTATACCACTTTCTTAATATATGGTTTGAGTGGCCACCCGCCCTCATCCATAATTGTGCAACTTTCATATGTTTAACTGTGCTTTTGTTTAAACGCTTGTGCCTCTGCACTCATAAAGAGTACAGAGGATTATTCTAGTAATAAATACATATATTTTTATAATATATACTTGTGTGGTGTCCTTTCATTTGATATTACTGGATTGTGATTGGTAAAACAGCTTGCTTAACACGACCTCTTAAGTTAAGCCTTTAAGGCTGCTTAGTCCATGCTACCATTAGGATAGCTTGTCTATAAGGTTGACTTACAACCAGACACCATAAAGGATTGTTTGGACTGATACAAGGTGGTTCCAGAATTGGAAACATCATATATCAGGCCAACTTCTCACAGCTCTAAATCCCTGAATAAGAGCTATTTGCCAAGATGTGTCTATTTGCATAAAAGAGAAACATTATTAGAGTTGTTAAAAGGTCAGATACCAAATTTTCATTGGGAAGGTGATGTGTGTGATATCACACTTATAGTCCAGGATGTGAAAAAGTCATTCATGAAGTAAATACAATAGCAAAGGTGAAAGTTCTCCTCCCTCTTAAAGAATGATGGACTGATAAGTATTCTGTAGGGGAGGGGAAATGTAGCAGGCCTCTGACATGGAAGTGGTTCTCATTGCAAGAACACCAGAAAAATGAGTCACGGTCTATTTAGTTATTCTATGCTGATGTCGGCTACTCTGAGTCTGCTGGTACTTTGCTGAAAGTGTCTCTGGAAGTTCTTCACTCAACTGCATTTAGCTGGACACTGGCTACTATACACTTCTTCAGCAGGGAAGCCAACATTTTTTCGCCTCCCTATGTAGTCCAAAGCACTCTCTGCCAATACAGTAATCAACAGTCTGCTCATAGTTGTTGTTGCCCATTCAGGGGACAATCAGTTCACAAGTTAGGAAAGCTACTGGGTAGTAACATCCTAGGGCTTGGACACTGATACGTTGGATTGGCTTTCCTCTGTGAAGACATAGAAATAGGGGCAGATTTACGTTGCCTGACGCATCTCTGCAAATCGGCAGAGATGCGCCAGGAAAGATACATCACGCAAATCCATCCTTGCGCCTCCCATGATGCGCCGCATTTACAATGCGGCGCACCATGATGCAAGGAAGGGCAGATGCGTGACGCATCTTTTAAACTATTCCAATGTTTAACAAAGGCTCACGGATTCCAAGGGGATTTCAACCCCCTCGGGTTCCAGGAGACCTTTGTTTTACAAATTAGAAAATTCTGCCCTCTAGGGATGGAATGTTCCTAATAGCCTTAGAGCTCACTGTAGCGGGCTCTACCTGTCATTAAAGGCCCACTCCCTTGTTAAAGGCCCTCATCGACGCAGGAGCACCCCCATTAATGGCCAGAAGTGCCTGCTACGGAAGGCTCTAACGCTATATTCAATAATCGTCTCCTCAAACACACAAGTGCAATCCTCTGAAGAGTTTAGATGCTAATGTAGTCTACATTTATACAATTAAGTTTGATGAAACACAATCATTATTTTGGAGGGAAGCTTTCACAGCTCCTGCGGATGATGTACCTATTCAGTTGATACACTTCTGGTGGCTGCCTATTGAGTGTTCTGTGAAAGGTTACAGAGCATGGGAGGGGCCAAACAAATAAGATGCATCCCTCCTCTACTTTAAACCACATCCTCAAGGATACAAAGCAAACAAGCGAAGCAGGATCACCCAGTGCTCTGTAATAAGGATTGAGGGTTGTCATTCTTGTGTAAGTTCTTAAACTGATGGAGCAAAATAGTGCATTTCATAGATCGCTTTGTAAAGAATACGGCCATAAAGCTACAGGTTTTCCGGTATATCTTGCTGTGGGGTCACTCATGGAGTAATCTAAATCAAGCAGGTCTGCTTATTGAAGCTGAAGTTCCCAAGGTGTAGGTGAAATCACTCCTTCCCAATAAAGGTTTGAAAAAAGGGGAAACATTTTGTATTTTGCAACTTAATATTCAAATTAGTTGGCTAAAAAATTCCATCTTTTTTACAGACAATTTCTAAGGACTGCATCTGAACGTATCCAATCCTTTTATGAACATACAGTCGAGTCTCATCCTTTCCATGTAACAAATGATAGCAAAATTGCGCATTTTTCCTCAATTTCTTTAAAACAAAATAGATTTTACAGGCAGTTTAATTAGTCTGGTATGCACTCTGATTTGTTCCCCTAAAGCTATCATGATGATTTTGAAGATAACTCAATTTATAATTTTCTTTTATTTCTTTCTTCCCCTTTCATTTTCCCATCTTGCCCCTTCTAAGTAGTTTTGCAAGTCATATATTATCAGTGAGAATCTAACGCAGGTGGTAGAGTTAAAAAATGAAAAATAATACAGAATCAGTAAACAGCAGGGTTATCTCTCACGTTAGACAATTGGCACAGGCAAAGTGTGTCTTGGCCCAGGCCACAACTTATTCTGGAGCCCTCTGATAGAGCCAGCTCTGTCCTTGCCCTGATTACCTTGAGTAATTCTTAACAGTTTGTTTTAAATACCGTTTTCCTTTAATTTGTGTTTGATGTGGGTGATGTATGCACTGCTTCATTTGTACCTCATTGCCACTGCCAGTGCTGCAAATGATAGTACCAAAGCAGCTAGAGAGCATCATACTCCCACAAGTGTGATAATGCAGACTATTCCAGGCCCCCAAAGTGAATAGAATTGGTAGGGTTGCTGATGTTAGCTATTTTTAACTTATGTTGAATTAATAAACAACATTGTTGTGCTTGCTTTAAATCAGAATAACAGCCCACAATGTTGCAGACTGTCATAAGTGCTGGTGCCGAGCACCTGAAACTACCGGCTCAAATTGAGCACTGGATGTATTGGAGTATATTACAGACACTTGGCAGAGAAATGTTTGTTTTTCATCACCAATCAACATTCATAAAAACAGTTTCTTTTAGATTAAAATAGGACCTCAAATATTATAAATGGCAGGGGGCCACAAAGATTATTAGCAATAATACTAGTGAGCTGCTGCTGGATTATAATTAGGGCTCCCTGTTTTCCGTTTTTACCTATTTTTACAGATAAATACAGACAGAAAACACTGTCTCTCCTCGTCTGTATTTATTTTTAAAAGCAGAAAAATACAGATAATTTAACTTTGTTTGAGTGATTCACCATGCTGAGATTAATGACTTTCAGGCCAGTAGTGTTGCATATTGAATGACAGAGCTACAAAGCTCAATGAGATGTACTTAAATTACTGAAAATCTCAACATGTATACGTGTTATTACACAAGTTTTTTTAATGTGGGTTTATTATTTTCGCATTTTTGGCTGTGTTATGTGGTAAAACCTGACAGGCATCAAATCATGAGTCCACGTTTATCCTTTAGATAAATGCAGAAATATACAAGTTATCACCTCATCTGTTTACAAAACACAAAATAAATGTGGATAAATACTGATAAGATGGCCAAAAAATAAATACAGATAAATACAGACGGAAATGTTAAAACCATGAATGCCATAAAACTGGGAGCCCTAATTAAATTATTGAAAACACACCTCACCATCCCTGAATATTAGAAGTAAATTGATTAGAATTTGTACCAGTGTGCATGTGCCATTTCAGTGACCTGGCTAAAGAGGGCAAGAAAGAGCTGTACTTTGATCATAAATTCACAGGTGTTAAGAACAGGGGTTTAAAAAATAAGTTTGGTCCAGAACCCTGGAATTCCTTAGGATTTCCCTGCTTCCGGTTACTCTCAGTTCGCCGGGTCTGGCCTCATAAATAAATACAATTGATCATTTAATTAATAGGAGTAATCAATACAGGTGAAAGTGTCTCTCCGTATGAGGCAATCATGGAACAACAGCCATAGGAGTAAGTGTTCTTTGTTCACAAAGAAACAGTAGTAACATTGGTCTCTGGCTCAAAATAAATGTGTTGAACATTAGTTCAAAATACTGGAAAGAAATGCATATTTTTTGTCTCCAAACATCCTTGACTTCTTCTCAAAAAAAGAAACATTTTATCACAATGAAAGCATTTCGTTTTGGCTAAGTAATTTTAATTTTCACAATGAAAAGTTCGTAATATTTAAAAAAATACTTGTAGCCATCCAAACTCCCATTTTTCATTATTAGTAAATCTACCAGTCTGTGGTCTCCAACTAACAGCTTGTCAGAATGTCCGAGCATCGCACTCACATGCCACGAATACCAACCGTATATGTGTGGAAGGTGCAAATGTCACGAAGACCCTCCACTCTTTCTGGGAATTTCTGCAACATTGCCAAGGATGTTGACTCCATGCTGAAGATTGCCCTTTTACAAAAGTGTCATCGTTTTGCAAGAATTGGTCAAAATGATGCCTAGGATTCTTGATTCATGTTTTGAAGATCCTCCTGTTCCATTGCCACCATAATGTCTTGAATGTATACAACATGCCAAGTGGTGCTGCCTCATGCCAGTGCCACCATTAACCTTAAATGCCACAGTGTGGTTACTTTGTGCCAGGACCTCCGTAATGAATAGAATGATACACAGACATTCAACCGCTGGAGTGGGGGCTCACAATGGCATGTCCATGTCTTCTCCTGCGTTGTGTGTCTGAAGAAAGATTAAACAGCTGTTTCATTTTCTGTGCTTGTTCTGTGTGTGGCCAGAAACAGCAGAACAAGTACAATTGTACTACACTTCCAGTTACCGTTGTCATGTGGGATCTGGAGGTGCCCATCCGGGTGAGCTAGCAATTATTTAAAAAATAGAAAGAGCACCAGTAGAGTGCCCTGCTATTCAGTTTCATTTGTGTTAAAATAATATTGTTCTAGGATTGCAGGTCAGTGGTATCTAATATTGTGGAGAGATAAAGGAAGACCAGAACTGACAGGGGAGGGTCCTGTTGTATGTTGAGAAGGGTGTCATCCACCCTGACATGGATACTTGGAGTTTCAGAGCTATGGGTCAGTGTGGTATGAACCCATATCAGTAGTTTGTATGATGGAATTCCTCTTAACTTGCTCTTTTGGTTGAATTGTGGCTGCCTACTTAATTTTCTTTTAAGAAATGGTTCATTGGTGAAAGGAGTGTGGCTATCTGGGTTTTTATGGATGATAACTGCTTTTTTGCATTAGCGGGTGGATCTTTATAGTTTTGGTTACCTTGGGAAAATTGCCTTGTCCAACGGATGCATTAAATAGTGAGAGAGCGCAATTTGAATGAAAAGTATATCTGTACCATATTCACAAGCATATCGCATAAAACGTAGAAGCTGTAACGTGAACTAACACTTATAGCGTAAAGTTAGCCGATGTAACCAAAGTAATAGGAAATGTATTTGTATTTACTCTAGAATATGTGTTAGAATTGAGAGTCTGTATACATAGTGGGCTAATATAGAAATGTATAGAAATGCTTACGAACAGCAGAACGTGCTAAACTGAATTCATGTACGTGTGTAATTATTAAACGGAGAAAGCGGCGAAATGTAAAACGAAGAAATGTGCAGCATATATAGCACGGTGTAAGCACGAGAATATAAACGTTGTATTCTATGTAACATGTATTCTAGTATAATCAATGATTTGCTGAATTCGATTATATATAAATGTGTGTTAAAGGTTATACTATGTAGAAGAGTTTGTAGGAATGTTAGAATAGTATGGTCATATGTGATTTTAACCTAACTGACCAAGGGTTCGCAGGAGTGTAGTCCGCTTCATGTAATTTAGTGGGCTCACAGGAATAGGGGATAGCCTTGATCTGAACGTGCGAGCCAAGAGTCAAAGGTCTTGTTAGATTTAAGGTGACAATGCCGGACGAAGTTTATGGCCTAAGTGAGATAAGAGACGCTTGGAATTTGGGTCTTGTTTAGAAATGACCGTTCACAGGACCAAAAGAGGTTATGATCACAACCGTAAAGAATAGAGTTCTGTTGAGGTGATAGACTTTGCTCTGAAAGTGTCAAATGGAATGTCAATGAAGTCACCAGCAAGAAGACGAAGGTGGCGCCTAAGAAGAAAGGTCAACTTAACGAACGACGCGAAGAGATGAAGCTATGGAAAGAACCAGAAATGACATCATGTGAATGTGTACGTGGTGGGCGTCGAAGGGGCGTTCCACCCATACTGTGATTGTGTATTTAGGGACAGCACCCCGGGGAGAAGTTAGGAGCAAGCACAGCGAAGAGCTCAGAGCGCAGAACAGAAGATCAGGGCGCAGATGACTTGAGCAGATGATCTGAGAGCAGAGCGCAAGAGAGCAGTAGGCCGAGGACCCTTAGAGAGCGGATGGGTAGGCAGAGAGGGTACTGCTTCTCGACATAAGTTACCATTAGAGGCTAAGAGAGTTTGAACTTCTTTGGAAGTCAAACTGCTGACACCTTTTTTAGGTAAGGAACTTGCGAAGTAGGGATGTCACCTAGCATAGAGTAGGGACAGATTTAACTTGTTTATTCTCTCTTTGTAGATGACGCAACGGATCCACTTTGTGTCTATGCTTTTTAATCTGCTGATATTGGAACTGATTTTAATTGTATTCGTTTGTAGACTTAGGTTCTTTAGGGAATTTATGTTCCTTTTAGTTCCTGTTTACTTATTGAATCTTATCCTGAGAGGATTGTATATGCAACTTATTCTGATTTTATATTAAACTTTTAAAACTTTATCAGTTGTAAGTGGTTCTTCAGAGTTGCGTCAGTCTATGGGGTTGATATAACCTATGTGGGGTTTGTCTTTTACTCAATGACAGATAATAATCGATCCAAAAAGAACGAATGAGATAGGTATCAAAGTAATCAGAAAAGATATTAAAATCTCATTCCCCGCAGTTGGTAGCAAAGAAAGATGGTTTTCTTCTTGAGGAAGGCAACCTAGGCCAGGTCTAGATTACCCCAAGGTCCCTAGTCATCGACGACCAGAAGAAGAATCCCTGCCGAAGAAGGTGCTGACGGTGCGAGAAGAGAAAAGCAGCAGAATCGGTCGAGAGTGAGTATAAGGGTCATGCGTTGCCAGATTGCGGTGTTTTGTGTTGTACCTGTGTTGTAATGTCAAGCGGAGTTGAATGCCTGTTGTGTGATTGAGGGAAGGTTGTGAGCGCGCGCAACCGGATAAAATCTTAAGATCCAGAGAAGGGCTTAAGTGGTTCGGGTGTATCGAACACCCAGAGTAATTGTCTACCATTGTAAAGGGGGTCATGAGGTACCATTGATCGCCCGTAGGACCGATGATAGGGGGAGTGACAGAGTGAGTGTATGAGTAACGGACGCTGGTCGGACGTTTACTGTGTGTAAGTAACCTATCAGTTAAGGCGAGCGTCTGAACGTGAGAGGGAAGACGTCTTGTCAGTTGAGGTGACAATTACAGTTAGACTGTGGACGTACAGTCAAGAAAAGTGATCGCTTGGACGGAAGTAGTCATTTTTCGGTGTATGAATGAGACGCATGCAAGACCGCGAGACGAGCTGAGAAAGGAGGGGAACTGCTGCAGAGGGGACGAGTGACGTCAGCGTAGAGCCGCGCTGAGATTGGCCGGTTGGTGTAGAACCGCGCTGAGATAGGCTGATCAGCAAAGAGCCGCGCAGGGATTGGTGGTTTGTCATCGGGAAGTAAACAAGGAAGAGAATAAGGAAAATCATATATTATTGAAAATGAAGTGTTTTAAACGTTTAAGGGTGATCTTTAGGAGAGATAGAAGAAACTTGTATGCAGTAGAAGAAGCTCCACCAGAAGGCACACCAGCTTATCATATGGCTGTAAATGTAGGCTTACACTCAATACTATGGATCTCCGAGTGGAATAAGCTAACAGAAGGGAATAAGGAACTTACGTTTCCGAGATACGGGACGTTTAAGCTAGAAGTATTGAACCAACTGAAAGCGGTAATGCTCGCAACGAGACCTCTACCGAGGCCAACACAGTTCGAAGCCCTCAGTGCATGGTTTAGAGCAGCACACGAAAAGAGCTTGAATAGGCGCCAAGAAAGAGTGAGACGATCGGTAAAAGCAGTGCAGGATGCTAAATGGGATGATGAAGCTAAAAAGTGGAGGGTGCAAAAGATAGAAGCAGACAAACTGTTCACAATGCTAGAGACCACGGGAGAAAAGAAACCTCTAGAAGAAGATGAGGATAGCGAGCCAGATGAGGATCTGATAGAGAGGCTATTAATGGATAGACCACCTTCGTACAACAGGGAAGCCGAAAGTCCCGAACTACAGCAAGGAGACTGAGCTAGGTGGGGGGAATATAAACCGCTCCCCACATCAGAGTGGGATCCCAAGAAAGGTGAGGAAGTACCTCAATCTAGTCCCGTACAGAGAGTAGTAGGAAGATTCGTGGTCCAGAAGGTGCCAGAAACGCAGCATGCCAGGTCATATCAATTGCCAGATGCTCTACAAGTACCTGTTACCATATGCCCTATAGTGTCAATCTACAACCCAGAGGGAGCCCAGCAGGAGGAACAGGCACGATGGGACAGGGAAAGGGCAGAGATGGAGAGTAGGAATAATACGATCAATTCCCAAAGGCAGTTGCTAGGACCAAAGAGTCGGAGTACCCCAATGGATTCAGCAACGGGTCCCTGGATAGAACAGGGGGGTCAGAGAGGACAGATGGATTTGAGGGGACCGAAACCGAAAACCTTTAAGGAATTAAGGGAGTATTTGAAAGAATGGGATGCTGCTGAAGAGACTCAGAATAAAAGATTAGAAACAGAAGCAGAATGGAGAGATCAGGATAACAGGATCCTCTCTCACTGCGGAGCTGGCGAAAGCAGCCCGGAGTGGGAGAGAGGGAGTCAAGGAAGCAAAGGAGATACTTGCCATACTACCAGTGGCAGTAGGCAAGACAGGAGTACAGGGTGTGGGGGAGTGCCTCGCCTCATCCTTAGTGAGGGAGAACGAAAGACGCAGGAGTACCGAGAGAATTTTAGGTGCACTCACCATGCCCCGGGCGAAAATGTGCGACATTGGAGTCACGAGAATATAGGGAGTCGCGAAGGGTCTCGCCATGCATCCGGTGATCACGGACGAGATCGCGGGAACATGGAGGGCCTTATCGTTTGTTGAGCGACACCAGACAGCAAGGGAGTTGCAGTGATATAGAACAGAACGGAACGGAGGATCCTATCTCGCATCTAGAGAGACTGAGCCAAAAAGACAGAATGTAGTGATGGGGGATAGAACATTGTTCCACCACACCCCAAGGGAAGATGGAAAAGCTTGGGATCTAGAGAGGTGGGAACAAAGAGAAGCAAGAAGAACGCCTCATAACTCACCTGTGCTTAGACGTAGGGCGCGTAGTGGAGGTGAGAGGGATGTAAGCGAACAACCTAGGACTGAGGTACTGAGAGCTGAAATAAAAGCAAAACGGCTCGATGTAATGAGTTTGAAATCAGACTTGGATGAAATAATAGACGGCACAATGGCAATGGAAAGGATAGAGCTGTATGAACCGGATGAAATACTGTTTATGTCTAAGGATGTTACTCGGAGAGCAAGGTCAGCTCATGAAAATTTATCTAATTTGGCAAACAGGTATATGATAGACCTATCACGAACTAAAGCTTTACAGGGTAACCATAGGCTAAATTGCACGGATCAGGATCTAGATGAGCGTAGGACGATTGCGCTGAAAATACACATAAAGGAACTGATCCTGAATATTAGATTGTGGAGGAATTTGGATAAATGGGAGGAAAGATGGTCCAAGAGGGGAACCGTCAGAAGGAGTACACTTACGAAGTCCCCGGATGGAGAGCTAATGCGAATGGAAGCTTTTCCTTTGCGAGAAATCGCGAACGGAAGCTACGTGCATGTGCCCTGGAGTAGGGGGGATTTAGCGGCATTTACCAATTCCTTTCCAAAGCTAAGAGAGAACCCCGTTGAGTGGTATAAGCAGGTAGAGAGGTTCGTGAAGATCTCTAAGGTGCTGTGGGTCGACTTGAACACCCTGTTTGATATCGTAGTACCCGGAGATCTGTGGACGGCATGCAAACTTAGTGTCGAATGGCCCATTTGTGAACCCGATAGGGATGCCCGGACGAATGGCCCATCAGAGAGAGTCATGGAAAAGTACGAGAGGGTAATTGCATGGTTGAAAGAGAAAGTGCCGGTGCAGGACATAGACTGGGTTAAAATAGATCGAACGACTCAGGAACCTAAAGAGACCGTTCACGAGTTCTATGAGAGATTGCTGAAAGCATTCAAACAGTATAGTGGGTTGGACGTAATGGATCCCAAAGACATAGGACAGTTTGTGTTGAAGTTTGTCCTGGGATTGAGACCAGACATAAGCTTAATGATTCAACAGCATTTGATTTGTTGGCAAAACAAACCTTTAGATGAGATTCTGAGGTATGCGAGGTACTGTAGCGATGAAATAGATTCGAAGGCAAAGAAACTTAAGGAAAAGCTGATGTTGGTGCAGATGCAATCAGCTGGAAAGGGTGGACAGCGGCAACAGGGAACAGGAACACTAGGAAAGAAACAGAATAATCAAAGCAGAGATGAGGAGGAAAGACCGAGACCGAGAGTAGATATCGCGACACTGAAAAAGACAACGAGGTGCCATCAGTGTAACGAGGTGGGACATTGGAGACGCGAGTGTCCTTATAATGTCGAGACGGGGGAATTAGAACAGGAGGAGGATGAGGTTCAGAACAACGTGGTTAAGGGAGCAGCAGTCCCGAAGGGAAAGTTTGTCAAAGGGGGGACTCAGACTCCTCGAGCCCCGTTCCCTCAACCGCCTCGCATTGCAAATGGAGGGGAAACCTATAGACAAATGCCATTGTTCGTAGGAGGAGAAGAATGCTACTACGTTGATCCTCTTACGGGACAACGAGTGAATAGAGAAGAAGACTGTACTCTAGGAGCAGCCCTGGAGGTAGACCAGAGAGGACCATACGTAGAGGCTGAGGTGGCTGGATGTCCTACGACCTTTTTGGTGGATACGGGGGCCACTCGATCCACTTTGAGATCGGCGGTAGTCCCAGGTCTGCCAATGTCGGGAGAAACGATTCAGGTGGTAGGAGTCGCAAACAGGAGAATGACGAATCCTCTGACAGAACCAGTGTCAGTGAAGATAGGGAACTATAGTGATGAACATCAGTTTGTGATTTGTGATTCTAGCCCTGTGTGTCTACTAGGAAGAGATCTGTTGTGTAAACTAAACTGCACCATATATTGCACACCTGAAGGAGTAGAAGTGCAGACTAACGATGATGATGCCGATTTTAAGGTTGTAAACTCGCAAGGATGCGTGGAACTGTATCCTACCTTAACAGTGGAGGAGCTTCCACAGGACTTGAAGGAGAAAGTGTCAGCTGAGGTGTGGGATTTTACGGGAGAAGAAATAGGACTGATCAAAGGGGTAGAACCAGTAAAGATCATGGTAAAACCCAATGCCGAGTATCCAAGAACACCACAATATAAGTTGACACCGGAGACGATTGCAGGAATAAAGCCTGTGATCGAATCCATGATTAAACAGGGAATACTGAAGGAGATCGTGGGAAGTCCATGTAATTCTCCGATTATGGGTTTGCAGAAGCCTAGTGGGAAATACAGAATAGTGCAGGACCTTCGAAAGATTAATAATATCGTTGTTTCATGTTGTCCAGTGGTACCGAATCCATCAGTGATATTGTTTCAGATACCGTTCCAAGCTGAATGGTTCACAGTGATAGACTTGTGCCAGGCTTTCTTTTCGATTCCTTTAGATGAGGAGAGCCAGTATTTGTTCGCTTTTAAGCTGGAAAATCGCGTTTTAACATGGTGTCGTATTCCCCAGGGGTATACAGAAAGCCCATCGATTTTTAACCAGCTGCTGAAGAAAAATCTTGAAAGTCTAGTGCTGCCCATGAACTCGGTTCTGGTCCAGTACATAGACGACCTCCTAGTGGCGTCAGAAACTGAGGAAGCTTGCAAGGTAGACACCATTACCTTAATCAATCAATCAATCAGTGACACTTATAGAGCGCGCTACATACCCGTAGGGTCTCAAGGCGCTGGGGGGGGGGGGGTGCCGCTACTGCTCGAACAGCCAGGTCTTCAGCTTCTTCCTGAAGGAGAGGTGGTCTTGGGTCAGGCGCAGGTCGGTCGGGAGGGAGTTCCAGGTCTTGGCGGCCAGGTAGGAGAAGGACCTTCCTCCTGTAGTCGCTCTTCGGATGCGGGGGACGGCGGCGAGGGCGTGGTTGGCTGATCGGAGGTGGCGTTTGGGAGCGTAGAAGTTGATCCGGCTGTTGAGGTAGCTCGGGCCTTGGTCGTGTAGGGCTTTGTGTGCGTGGGTGAGGAGGCGGAAGGTGATTCTTTTGTTGACGGGGAGCCAGTGAAGGTCTCTCAGGTGTCCGGTGATGTGGCTGGTTCGTGGGATGTCGAGGATGAGTCTGGCTGAGGCGTTCTGGATCCGCTGGAGTCTCTTCTGGAGCTTGGCGGTGGTACCGGCGTAGAGGGCGTTGCCGTAGTCCAGTCGGCTGGTGACGAGGGCCTGGGTGACGGTCTTCCTGGTCTAGGTGGGGATCCACCGGAAGATCTTCCGTAGCATGCGTAGGATGTTGAAGCACGCCGAGGAGACGTTGTTGACTTGCCTGGTCATGGAGAGGGAGGAGTCCAGGATGAAGCCCAGGTTGCGTGCATGGTCTGTTGGTTTGGGTGCGGTGCCCAGGGCTGGAGGCCACCAGGAGTCGTCCCAGGCGGAGGGGGAAGAGCCCAGGATGAGGACCGCCGTCTTGTCAGAGTTCAGTTTCAGGCGGCTGGTCGTCATCCACTCGGCTACCTCTTTCATCCCTTCGTGCAGGTTGGCTCTGGCGGAGGCGGGGTCGTTGGTCAGGGAGAGGATCAGCTGGGTGTCGTCGGCGTAGGAGATTATGCTGAGGTTGTGTTTGCGTACGATGGCCGCGAGGGGGCTCATGTAGACGTTGAAGAGGGTGGGGCTCAGAGATGATCCTTGAGGGACGCCGCAGATGACTTCGGAGGCTTCTGATTTGTATGGTGGTAGGCGGACTCTCTGTGTCCTTCCGTCGAGGAAGGAGATGATCCATTCCAGCGCCTTGTCCTGGATTCCGATGTTACTGAGGCGCTGTACTAGGGTGCGGTGGCAGACCGTGTCGAATGCCGCGGAGAGGTCTAGGAGGATGAGGGCCGTTGTTTCTCCATTGTCCATCAGGGCTCGGATGTCATCGGTGGCGGCGATGAGGGCGGTCTCGGTGCTGTGATTGGCTCGGAAGCCGGACTGTGAGGGGTCGAGGGATCCGTTCGTCTCGAGGAAGGCGGCCATCTGCTTGTTGACGGTCTTCTCGATGACTTTGGCTGGAAACGGGAGGAGCGAGATGGGGCGGTAGTTCTTGAGTTCGGTGGGGTCCGCTGTTGGTTTCTTGAGTAAGGCGCTGAGTTCGGCGTGTTTCCAGCTCTCAGGGAAGGTGGCGGTGTCGAATGATGTGTTGATGATGTCTCGCAGGTTGGGTGCGATGACAGCGTCGGCCTTGTTGAAAACGTGGTGAGGGCAGGGGTCGGTCTGTGATCCGGAGTGGATGGAGTACTAAATCACTTGGCCGAGAACGGACACAAGGTGTCTCCAAGTAAATTGCAGTATTGTCTGACTGAAGTGCAATACTTGGGCCACAGGATTGAAAAGGGAAAACGGAAGGTGTCTCCAGACAGAATAGAGGCGATCATGAAAATGAACGCGCCTAAAACACAAAGAGAAGTCAGGATGTTTCTAGGCATGGTCGGTTATTGTCGGCAGTGGATAGCCAACTTTTCACTGAAGGCAAAACCTTTACTACAACTGACGCACAAAGGAGTGAGTGATCTGGTACCATGGGACAAAGATTGTTTGATGGCGTTTTTGCTGCTGCGGGAGGACTTATGTCGTGCCCCGGCTTTGGGAATGCCTGATTACGAAAAACCATTCTTGCTTTACTGCTGCGAAAGAGAAGGTTGTGCTTTAGCAGTTTTGGCCCAGATACACGGGAATGCGCGTAGGCCAGTTGCTTACTTTTCGGCTACATTAGATCCAGTAGCCGCAGCGTTGCCCGGATGTCTCAAATCCGTTGCTGCAACGGGTGTCAGCATTGAAAGATGTGAAAGTGTGGTAATGGGACATCAGTTAGTGGTGTACGTACCGCATTCTGTGGAATTGTTAATGACCAGGACTAAGACTCAGCATCTGACGAATAGCAGGCTCACACGGTACGAGCAAGTCATATTGGCTGCCGAGAATGTGACCCTAAAGAGATGCTCTGTCTTGAATCCTGCTACTTTGATGCCACTTCCAAATGAGATTGATGATGAAATTTGTACAGATCATGACTGCCTTGATGTGACTGAACTATGCACCAAACCGAGACCTGATATCGTAGATGAGCCATTGACTGATCCCGATGAAATATTCTTTGTTGATGGTTCATGCGTAAGAGACGATATCGGTCAGCTGAGAGCAGCATATGCAGTTTGTACAATTACCAGAGTTGTGGAAGCCGCCTGCCTGGAAGGAGTACATTCCGCCCAGGTAGCTGAGATTATTGCTTTGACCCGTGCCTGTTTGGCAGGTAACAAAATTCGAGTCACCATATACACGATAGCCAGTATGGTTTCGGGTTAGTTCACGATTACGGGCAGTTATGGTCTCAAAGAGGTTACATGACCTCCACGGGTTCTCCCATTAGGAATGGAGAATTCGTGAGATTATTGTTAGAAGCATTGCAAGGTCCGACGGCCATAGCGGTCGTCAAATGCGCCGCGCACACAAAGAGTACAGATTTTGTGTCGCAAGGTAACCGTTATGCCGATGAGGTTGCACATTATTGTGCAGAACAGGGATATTCTCACACCAATGTAGAAGTGGGGGGAATACAAGAAAGAACTGAGTTAACATTGTTGTTAGACACTGTAGATACGTGGGACGAATTGAAGTGTGTTCAGGAAAATGCACCAGACTCAGAGAAAAAGGGATGGGAGACAGCTGGATGTACTAAAAGTGAAATGAATTTTTGGATTTCTGCAGATGGGAGAGCAGTTTTACCAAACGAACTTGTTAGTCCAATGGCAAGAAAATTGCATGGATCAGCGCACATAGGTAGAGATGCCATGGTGAGAGTATTCAGACAAACGTGGTATAATCCGAAATTTAGAGTAGCGGCAGAAGCAGTATGTCAGCGTTGTGCGATCTGTCAGCAACTAAACGTAGGAAAGAGAACACCAGTCACGTTGAGTCACATAGGGAGGTCTGGGGGGCCTTTCAATAGAATGCAGCTGGATTTTATTGAAATGCCCAAATGCAATAGACTCAGATACGTTTTAGTGATTGTCTGTATATTTTCAAGATGGGTTGAAGCTTACCCTACACGTAGGTGCGATACACTTACAGTAGCAAAATTGTTACTTAGAGAGTTGATACCGAGGTTTGGGGTGCCAGCCTCTTTGGAATCGGACAGAGGAACTCATTTTAACAGCGAAATAGTGAAGATGCTGTGTTCAGCTTTGAGTATCGATCAGAAGCTCCACTGTAGTTATCGACCAGAAGCTTCGGGGATTGTAGAGCAAATCAACAGCACGATTAAATCCAGACTCGCCAAAGTTTGTTCATCGACATCTCTGAGTTGGCCTGATGCACTTCCATTGGTTCTTATGAGCATACGAAGCACACCAGATAGAAGAACAGGTCTCTCTCCACACGAGGTGCTAATGGGGAGAGCTATGAGATTGCCATCGGTTCCGACTGCAGCGTTATTGAACATCACAGACGATTTGATCTTGGACTACTGCAAGGGACTATCTGATGCCATTCATTCTGTGTCCCTCCAGGTCCAGGCTGCAGAGGTTCCATCAGCACAAGATTTGTGCCATGACCTGTGTCCGGGGGACTGGGTCCTGGTGAAGAAGCATGTCAGGAAGAACTGCCTAGACGTGCGCTGGCGAGGACCATTTCAAGTCATACTAGTTACGAACACTGCAGTAAAGTGTGGAGGCTTGCCCAACTGGATACACGCCTCACACACCCGAAGAGTGCCAACACCTCTGGAAGAAACAGCTCCTCTCTCGGATGAAAATCCAGCGGAAAGCGGAGAAGCCACAGAGGGGGAAAGCCAAGCTGTAGAGGTGATCGAAGAGGCTGAGCCTGTGTCGGAGCAGGCTGACGACGGTCAGGACATCAGTAGGACCGAAGTCGCCTCAGAAGAGGAGAGTAATTGGGAGTTCGAATCAGATACCGAACAAGCTGTGAGTGATCAAGAGACAAGTCCAAGAACAAGGAGCAGGAGGACAAGGAGTGATGAAGCTAGTTGGCCGGAGAGAAGGAGAAGGCCAAGCTTAAAAGCAAATCAAGAGAGAACCCTTGTCCCGATCTCTGAAGAGTCGGATCTAGAAGAAGAAGCTACGGACTCAGGCTCTGAGAGTCCGAGAAGATCAAGAAGGGTACGTGTGCCCTGCAAAAGATACGCCACCCCTGAGTGGACTTATCTAGCAGATGTCTTGGGGACAGAAATCTGGGAGAGTGAGAGAAGTGAAGGTGATCAATCTCGATCCAATTGTGGCAGTGGAGATATGGATGTTGACGCCTGGAATCGAGACTGAGGGGTTACTGACTTTCACACTTCCCATACCCCCTTACCTGAGTCGGATTAAAGATCTAGTGCTAAATCGATTAGAGTTTCCGACTTTTGGTCATCAAATACCAGAACAAGAAGAACAAGTCATTCGTTTGGAATTATTGGAACATGTTATTAAAGCTGCAGGTACGAGAATCATTGTAGATGCATAAAGACTTTTGTGTTTAAGCTATAAAGAAGAAGATAACCTAGCGCCGAGTGGAAAGAAGAATAAAATTAGGGATTATATTTAGAGGACGGAGAAGGGTTAGGGTTGTCTGTTGCTGAAGAGAAAAAGACATTGTTGCGAAAAAGAGACTTTGTTGATAAGAGCACTTTACAGACTGAGAAATCAAATAAAGCAAATAAAGACTGAAAAAAAAGAAACTTTTCTTCGAAAAAGAAAGAGCTACGCTGTTTGATAACATGGAGAATGGCAACCCAAACCGAAAAGCCAAATGCATAATAGGTACACTAATAGCAGTAGTAATTTTTCTCATTATTACAGTAGTTACCATATTATACATAGTAGGACATGCAAGTGAAAAAGAAACGACAGATGTAAAGCCTGTAACGACTTTGAAACCTGCTCTTGTTGGGAAGAAGGAGGAGAGCAATGTTATCCGTGAAAAGGCGTTACTGGCAGATGAAGCTCGTAGGTTACACGTAGACGAGTCACAGGGAAATTTTAGGTCAAATGCATATGCCAAGCTATTATACGAGTATATCGATGCCATGGAGGCCAAAGATTGTTATGTCTGTATGCAATTGCCGGCTTCTGTAGATGAAGGCATCAGATATCATCATCTCCCACTGACTTATGGGATAACATGTAGTTTATTGCTCAGTATATTTTATGGTAGAGAAGGATTCGAGTACTACTTTTCGAATTATGATTCGGTACTGCCTGAAGTCCAGAATTATAAACAAATGAATAAGTGGGACTATTATAAAAAGGAGGATAGATTAGCAAAATTCTTTCTTCCTTGGGATACACTAGATACTTCATATGCACGCAGAAATAATCTGACTTGCAAAGTGTCAGAGGTAGAGAAAAAGTTCATAGGACAAGTAGATGACCGGTACAGAAGGCAGAAGATTCTAAAAATGTCAGGACAGTGGAAAACAGATTGGACCGAAGAAGAAAAGGCACATAAAAAGAAAGGTAGCAATGGTCCAATAGCTTTGGATAGAACGCAGAAAGGAAAGTTATGTTTAACTCGAAGCAAGACATATTATGAGAGTGTATTTGTAGGTGAAGTAAATTGCGAACATGCTTTTAGGTTAGAGTACTATACGAAAGATTTTATGAAAGGGATGCAAGCAATTCCTAATGTATATTTTGTATGTGGAAGAAATGCCTATGTAAAATTGCCTGACAATTGGTATGGTTCGTGTTATTTGGCAATTGTCTTCCCCAAAATATATCATGCAAAGGATTTAGCGATCATAGAAGGAAAGGCTTCGACAAGAGCGAAAAGGGAAGCAGGAGATGCAGAGGTAGTAGGAGACATATTTGGAGCAATGTTTCCTCTTTTAGGTTTAATACTTAATGATGTTAAGATCAGGAGACTAGCTACAGTTGTAGATAGATTATCTGCAAGTACTGCAAGGTCTTTGATGCTAGTAGAAGGAGAGATGCAGTCGATTAGGGCAATGGTTCTTCAGAACCGTCTTGCTTTAGATGTTCTGCTAGCAAAAGAGGGCGGAGTCTGCAAGGCTTTGAAGGTCCAGGAATGTTGTACTTATATTCCAGACAATTCAAAACCACTTGAGAAAGTCATACAGAACATTACAGAGATTCACCAAGAAATAGAAGATTTAACAAAAATAAATGTTTGGGAAAAAGTAGGTCATGGAGTAGGAAAGGTTGGAAGTTGGTTTGCCAACCTTGGTAAAAGTATTGTGTGGTACATATTGAAACCTGTTTTAATAATATTGATTTGCATAATCACATTGTTGGGGTTAGTGAAATTGTACAAATGGTATAGGTCGAACCGGTTACAAAGGTCCATGAGAGAGCAGGAAAGGAGATTAGCTGCTTTACAAGATCAACAGTATAAAAGTTTAAGAGCTCTCGAAACGATAAAAAGAGGGAATCTTGTAACTAGTTCTGTGTAAGGTGTCATTCAAATTGCATTTAGTGATGACCCCTAGAGGTCATCAAAGGGGGGAATTGAGAGAGCGCAATTTGAATGAAAAGTATATCTGTACCATATTCACAAGCATATCGCATAAAACGTAGAAGCTGTAACGTGAAGTAACACTTATAGCGTAAAGTTAGCCGATGTAACCAAAGTAATAGGAAATGTATTTGTATTTACTCTAGAATATGTGTTAGAATTGAGAGTCCGTATACATAGTGGGCTAATATAGAAATGTATAGAAATGCTTACGAACAGCAGAACGTGCTAAACTGAATTCATGTACGTGTGTAATTATTAAACGGAGAAAGCGGCGAAATGTAAAACGAAGAAATGTGCAGCATATATAGCACGGTGTAAGCACGAGAATATAAACGTTGTATTCTATGTAACATGTATTCTAGTATAATCAATGATTTGCTGAATTCGATTATATATAAATGTGTGTTAAAGGTTATACTATGTAGAAGAGTTTGTAGGAATGTTAGAATAGTATGGTCATATGTGATTTTAACCTAACTGACCAAGGGTTCGCAGGAGTGTAGTCCGCTTCATGTAATTTAGTGGGCTCACAGGAATAGGGGATAGCCTTGATCTGAACGTGTGAGCCAAGAGTCAAAGGTCTTGTTAGATTTAAGGTGACAATGCCGGACGAAGTTTATGGCCTAAGTGAGATAAGAGACGCTTGGAATTTGGGTCTTGTTTAGAAATGACCGTTCACAGGACCAAAAGAGGTTATGATCACAACCGTAAAGAATAGAGTTCTGTTGAGGTGATAGACTTTGCTCTGAAAGTGTCAAATGGAATGTCAATGAAGTCACCAGCAAGAAGACGAAGGTGGCGCCTAAGAAGAAAGGTCAACTTAACGAACGACGCGAAGAGATGAAGCTATGGAAAGAACCAGAAATGACATCATGTGAATGTGTACGTGGTGGGCGTCGAAGGGGCGTTCCACCCATACTGTGATTGTGTATTTAGGGACAGCACCCCGGGGAGAAGTTAGGAGCGAGCACAGCGAAAAGCTCAGAGCACAGAACAGAAGATCAGGGCGCAGATGACTTGAGTAGATGATCTGAGAGCAGAGCGCAAGAGAGCAGTAGGCCGAGGACCCTTAGAGAGCGGATGGGTAGGCAGAGAGGGTACTGCTTCTCGACATAAGTTACCATTAGAGGCTAAGAGAGTTTGAACTTCTTTGGAAGTCAAACTGCTGACACCTTTTTTAGGTAAGGAACTTGCGAAGTAGGGATGTCACCTAGCATAGAAGAGGGACAGATTTAACTTGTTTATTCTCTCTTTGTAGATGACGCAACGGATCCACTTTGTGTCTATGCTTTTTAATCTGCTGATATTGGAACTGATTTTAATTGTATTCGTTTGTAGACTTAGGTTCTTTAGGGAATTTATGTTCCTTTTAGTTCCTGTTTACTTATTGAATCTTATCCTGAGAGGATTGTATATGCAACTTATTCTGATTTTATATTAAACTTTTAAAACTTTATCAGTTGTAAGTGGTTCTTCAGAGTTGCGTCAGTCTATGGGGTTGATCTAACCTATGTGGGGTTTGTCTTTTACTCAATGACAGATAATAATCAATCCAAAAAGAACGAATGAGATAGGTATCAAAGTAATCAGAAAAGATATTAAAATCTCATTCCCCGCAATAGTGTCAGTATTTTTCTCGAAGGGCTTTAATAATGGTGAATTAGAGAAGATTTTCTCCATAGTGATTTGATGTTGCAAGGATCTTAGGAAGGGGTTTTATAGAGAAACAATTTTAAGAAGTTTTATTTCAGTATAGCGAAGAAAAGGATGGGAGGTATAGTAGTAGCTTGTTGTGTGCTATTGGGATGCTGCTAGACCTGGGTTTCTTCTGGTGAAAAATAATTATTGGCGGTATTGAAATTGACAGTTGATTTATATGGGTCTGTGAATATTTAATTAATTATTTAAACTTCACTTGTGGAGCACTAATAAGGATCTGACAGGGTATCCTGGTGCTAATGATCGAAACTTACATTCCAGGTTATTAGTCAAAAGAAGCTTGGTGAATAGCCAAGTGTGATGGGAGCATGCCCATATGTGCCCCCAGCTCACTGTGCCACTGAACTAAGCTCTACCAAGCTGATGAGTCTTTATAGGGGCAAAACAGCAGTTCCTTGTATTCAGTTTAGGGAGTTCCTGGACTAGCAGTTCGGGCTAGACTGTCCCATTGGAGCAGGGTCAAGATTGATTTGCATATAGCTGGGCCCAAATTGAGGTGGCATGGTGGGTGAAATACAATAGATTCATTTTTGAGTCCAAGCGATTGTCAGTGGCTAGGATTAATACAAGCCTTCCATCATCACCATGTTGTTGGTGCCCTAAGTGTGGTAGGTATGCCCAGTCGTGGGTCCCATGCTCACTGTGCCACTGGAACCAAGCTATACCTGGTTGATGAGACCTAATAAGGGAGAAAACAGTCCTGGGTTGCTTGAGCTCACTTTAGAGAGGACCTGGCCTCAGGAGCAGCCAGTGCATGTAAGAGCAGTAGGGCAGTGGGGCAATGTTGGGGGGGGGGTGTTTGACAGATGACTGTAAGACAAAAATAAATAAATAAGTAATTTTCTATTGTAGTCGTCTGTCGAAATTCTGCCCACCACCTGACACCACCGTACTTACCTGCACAGGACACGGATGCCTGGCCTGTAGTTCAGGCCAGACTCTTCGCAGAGGAGCAGGGTCAAGGCTGATTTGCATATGCAAAGTGAGGTAGTGTGGTGGGCGGTAAATGATGCATTGGGATGCAGCCTAAGCGATTGACAGTGGCTTATATTTAGTGAAGCATTCCATCCACCACAATGTTTTTGGTGCATCAGATTGAGATAATGCCAGATGGCATTGTTGATGGCCTTTTGTCAGAAGCTGGACACAGCGTTACTTTCTTAGTTTTGTTCTGACTAGTCCCAAATTAGGGTAATGCTTTTTCATATCTTCTGTGCCCTCATTAGGCTGGCAAAAAAAGTTTTGAAATGCAGATGTCTGTAAAGACTCACTCAGATCACAACCCCCAGCAGTTATGCCTGAGTTTGGATGCTAAACCCCCTCTAATCCCTACATGGTGGCTGCAGCTGGCAGTGCTGGAAGACCCTCCTTTATGTTCCTCAATGGAAAAGGCTATAGAGGAAGAATATGAGATTAATGTTAACACGCCCTCAACCTGTTTACTCAAATGGGATGCTTTTAAGGCTGTTATCAGGGGCCATTGTTTTGGGGAACATTTGGAATGTGAGATGGACATTTCCTGCATTAAACAGGACCTACTGGGCCGGGAATCACAAGCTATCCTGACCCCAGAACACAGGGAGATACTCCTTCTGTGCCTTGCTTCTGGAACGCATTTGCTGTCTTAATTAGTGTGCCCACACAGGCAAGTCCATACCTTAATCACCATACCTCCTGAGCAGCAGGTTGAACTGAATAGCGCAATTACCCCATTTGAGATACAGGTGGCCATACGAGCCCTGGTCACAGGGAAGACCCCAAGTCTGGATGGTCTGCTGACTAAATTCTATAAAGCATATGTCCCACTTGTAGCCCCCCACCTACAGACACTACACAATGAAGCTCTTCAGGCTGCCTGTCTGCCACCCTTGGTTCACATGGCGTTACTCATCTCCTTACCCAAGCCAGACCACAAACCTTCTGTCTTACGCTCATATCAGCCTCTCGCACTACTCAGCACAGACTATAATATACTGACCAAAACATTAGCAGACCGTCTGACCTCTCTGGTGCCTACCCTCATACACACTTCACTTAACTTGTGGAAATTCTTTAGGGTTATGGCGCTTTCTCCCTGGGTTTGGTCAGGTTCCTGTTGTCTAGTGCTGGACTTGGAAAAGGCATTTGATTCCTTAGAGTGGGATTTTATTTTCCTAGTCTTGCCCCGCTATAGGCTGGGCCTTAGATTTATTAGCCTGGTGAACTCTACACCTAACTTCTAGCAAGGGTGAAGACCGGAGCCTTGACTGCAGCCCCATTGCAATCCATTGGGGCACCCGCCATGGATGCACACTATCCCCTGTACTTTTTCTCTGGCTATTGAACCACTAGCAGCCACCCTGTGCACACACAGGCAGTTCTGGGGATTTAGCTGAGAGACGAGCTGCACTCAATTTCACTCTATGTCGATGACCTACTCCTATACCTACATGACTCACATGCGATCCCCCAGACATAGCGCCCAAAGGTTAACTGGACAAAATCATGCCTTTACTTCTTTAGTGCTGCCATCCCAGTTCCTGACCACCTAAACTGCTATTCTGTGACATTCCAATATTTAGGTATTTGCATTTACAGAGACCCTGTTGACCTATTTGACAGTAATCTTACCTACACAGTGTCCTCGATACGGGCACAATTGGCATTTTGGAAATTACTCCCACTCTCCGTTGCAGGGTAAGTAGCCCTTGTTAAGATGGTCATGCCATCCCATTTACTGTACTATGTTGCCAATCTTCCAATATACATCCTTAAATCCTTCTTCCATACGCTCAACCAGCTCATGAGTGACCTCCTTTGGAACAATACGCGCTGCAGGGTGGCCTTCCATAAACTACATTTGCCGACCACTGAAAGGGGGCTAACGCTTCCCAACTTTTAACACTACTACTTGGTCTCACTTCTACAATGGTGGCCGAATGGCTGGTAGAACGTCAACTATTGGACATTGCCATGACAACTCCAGCCGGGAGCCAGACCCACATTTCCCATCTATTTCATCCCTGCATCAAGCAGCCATCCGTGTCCTCTGCACTGATACATATAACACACCAATGTTTTAAATGGAGTCTAATAATCACCAAAGCTACCCAGCCTTTTGCCCCTCCACTTCCACTAATAGACACCACTAGGGTAGACCAGATTACTTCCATGAAGGAACTTGTTAACTGACACGAGATAGGCTTGCACACACTGGGGGATCTGTACTGTGAAAGTACCCTTATACCATTCAAAACCCCAATCACCAATGAGGGACTCCAACCCAGTCGCTTTCTTCTAATCAACTCTGTAATCGAGATGCTTGATGCATGTTTGGGTTGCATGCTTAAGGAACTCCCAAGGCATTCCACTGTCCAATACCTTCACATTTTGGGCACAGACTGTCATCTGACGCGGTGGTTTGATGAGTCTCTCTGCATACATGCTGCAATCCCAGTGTTCTCACTATGCTTCCACTGGGAAAGTGATCTGGCCCGCCCCTGCACGGACAAAAAGTGATTGGCCCTAGTTGAATATCCTTGGCTTGTTCCTGTATAATACACAATTCACCCTTATCCAACACTACATACCCCACATACCCCCTTTCACCCCTGAAAAAATAAACCAATACTTGCCTGCCCCCACTGTTCCCTTCCTGATGCTGTCATGGTACACATGCTTGGGAAATGTCCCTCCCTCACCAATACTGGCTAGGCGTATCTTCTCAGTTGCAAAAAGAGCAACTGATGGACAGAATGCAGAACAATGTCATACATTCACCCCAGTACAGAGATCTGGGTCTAAATCCATCGTTTTTTTTGCTCACCATGCCATTCCAGTTTGGACCCAGCCATATGCAAATTAGTTTTGACCCTGCGCCCAAAGGAATCAGTCCATCCCGAACTGCCAGACCAGGTCCTCCCTAGATAGGAAACAAGCATCCGAGGACCGGTTTCAGGCGTTCAGCCCTCATCAGCCAGGATAGCTTGGCTCCCTTGGCATAGAGAGTACGGGACCCACATCTGGTCATATCCGTCCCACTCGGGGTGGCAAATGCAAAAAGAACAATTAATGGACAGAATGCAGAACAATGTCATACATTCACCCCTGTATAGAGATCTTGGTTTAAATCCATTGTTTTTGTTGCTCACCATGCCATTCCAGTTTGGACCCAGCCATATGCAAATCAGTCTTGACCCTGCACCCAAAGGGAACAGTCCAGCCCAAACTGCCAGGCCAGGTGCTCTCTGGACTGGAAACAAGCATCCTAGGACCGGTTTCAGGCTTTCAGCCCTCATCAGCCAGGATAGCTTGACTCCAGTGGCATGGAGAGCACGGCACCCACGTCTGGGCATACCCATATTCAGCATTCCGTCCATCATTTGTTTGCGTAGCACTTTCACCCTAAGTGGGATGGGTATGCCCAGACGTGGGTCCCGTGCTCACTGTGCCACTGGATTCCAGCCAGCCTGGCTGCCAGAGAGTGGGGAGTGTAGACGTCGATGTGGGAAAGAGGGCACCTTTATCCATATTCTCGGGGATTGTGAATACATACGGATTTATTGGGCTGGCGTACACAACACACTCAGTGAGGTCCTAACGATTGAATTGCGCCCAGAGGCGCGAAGATGCCTGTTAAACATATGGGAGCCGGCAGACCTCACCTCCTACACTAAGCAATGGGCAACATTAGCAGTAATAATCGCAAAAAGGAATATAGCGCAGAACTGGGGAGCTCATCAACCACCTACGATGGGAAAGTGGAGGGAGGATTTAGACTGTGCATGTTCAGCGAAAATTGGTCTATGTAGCCAGAGGATGTCCCAGTAAAAGGAACAGGGTCTCAAGGCTATAGAACTCATACAGGCGAGACAACCTTACACCCCCCAGGTGTTTTGCAATATTCACTGTGTATTGACCTTCTGTGTATTAGTTCAGATGCCAGATATGAATGCTGTCTCCTAATTGTGTTTCAAAATCGCTTCATATATTGATGTTGTTTAATAAAAAGGTTTCGTTTTTAGAAAAAAAGCTAGCCTGATTGAAGAAGGGTGACATACCCTGAAACCGGTCCCATGATACTTGTTTCCGGTCCAGGGAGGACCTGGCTTGGCAGTTCGGTCTGGACTTACACCATGAGGCACAGGGTCAAGACTGATTTACATATGGTTGGGTCTAAACTGGAGCGGCAGGGTGAGCAAAAGAGCGATGGATTTGACCCAGATCTCTTGACTGGGGGTAACTGTATGATTCATTCAGCATTCCGTCCATCATTTGTTTGGATAGCACAAAATCCTCTGAGTTAGCGGGCTGCACAGAGAGACCTGTGCCCCACACTTGGGAGGTCTGCCTACTAGGCCTCACTCGCAGCAACATGAAACAAATGGCCACCACATGGTTAAAAATCCTGGGAATATTGCTAACCAAGCATTTGATCACCCGTGGGTGGAGATCATCGACGCCCCCCGCAATAACTGCCTGGGAACTCTCCATGCAAGCCATGACTGGGCAGAATTTGTTGCCTTACACAGAGAGGACACGCGGCCTATGCAATTACCTACTAGCAGATAGATGGGATGCCATCCTGACCCATTTCCAAACTACCCTAGCTGTTATGTTCCCGAGGGTCCGCCCCCCGGCGCCCCGAGGGCTGGACGCGTTGGTCATGTGACTCCCTATAATAAAAAGAGGTCTAGCACGTGCGCGGGCGTTCAGAGAGAGATGCACGGACCGAGCAAGCAAACTTATTCCCAGTGTCTGCCTGAGTTTATTCTAGGGCCACGTGTCAGGCCTAGCTAGGATTAGATGCCCCTGAGTGCAGGTCCCAGAGTGATCTCCCTAGGGCAATCCTGTCCCCACTACCCGACACAACAATTGGCGACGAGGGTGGTTGTCGATCCCTCGCTCGGGGTGTGTGTGTGCCCCTCCTGGGGTGAGGCGGCTGCGGGCGCTCCCACTTGCCTGCGGTGCTCGTGCCTTGCTACCACACACCCCCTCGCACTGCTCGCCTGGAGGAACAACTCTGATCCCTGGCCCTCGACATGTGAGCGGCGCTGGCTTGCACCTTCCTGCTGCGCACAGGAGCTCGAGTGGTCGCGCGAGGTCATCCCTCTGTGGACGCTCCACGCCCGGTGCCGCACCGTGCTTGACTGCACGTGCGTGAATCGCACCTCGGCACGCCTGGCGAGGCGCTCCGGTCGGCGCCCGGTCCTGCCCAGCTGTTCGAGGGGACGTGGTGCTGACCCGTCCCGGGTTTTCACCCTACCACCGGACTTTGGTGCGCCAGGCCCATCATTCACTCGGCCCGCGGAGCTTGCCTCGTCGGAGCGCGTTCGCCGCTCCCTCCGCACTGATCAGTGTGCCCCTTCGACTCATCCCCCGGCCACCCACGAACCTACTCCAGAGTGTCCAGGGCGATGGCTACCATTCCGCCCATTGAACCGTTTGTGGTGGAGGGTGCGCCCTCCACTCTCGCACCGAAGTGGAAGGAGTGGGTGGACAGGCTCCTAATATTCTTCGAGGCCACCAAGGTCCACAAAGAACAGAAGCGCGCCATGGTCCTCCATCTTGGTGGCAAGGACATCCACTCTATCGCCCGGACCCTCACGGAGGCGACTCCCAAAACCCATCACACCCTAATCAATGCACTCAACGCGCACTTTGAACCAATGGCCAACCAAGATTATGAACGATTCATTTTTCGGCAAGCACGACAACTGCCAGATGAGTCGCTGGATGCCTACCACTCCAGGCTAAAGAAACTAGCACTAACATGTGGATTCCAGGACGTCACGGAAGAGATCAGGGGCCAGATCATCCAAGGATGCGCCTCTGCTAAACTGCGCGAGAGAATACTGGAAGAGTCGGGGAAGCCCCTACCAGACATCCTCACGCTGGGTCGCACAAAGGAGCTGTCCAAGGCCAGGGCAGCCCACATGGAAGCCGCACTGCAAGCCAACATGAAAATGGAGCCGGTTAACAAACTACAAGTCCGCCCACAGCCCAAATGGGCAAAACGAACAACAACTCCTCAGGGCGGCGCTTCAGCGCAGTCCTGTGGCTACTGTGGCGGCCCAAAACATCCGGCGCCAGAATGCCCAGCACGGGGCAAGCGATGCTCAGGTTGCGGAAAAATGAATCACTTTGAAAAGGTGTGCCGGTCCAAGAAGTTCAGCAAGCCTCGCCAGACAATACACACGGTGGCTGAGCCCGAAGGTGCTGAAGGAGAACCCAGCAACAGTGATATGGACGATGACGAGGAGGAGCGATCCGTACATAAGGTGCACATGATCGGCACCGCCACCAGACTCACCAGGACGCTGCCACAGTGCGCCATACAGGTGGCTGACCAGGACATCATGGCGACAGTCGACACGGGCGCCTCGATAAATCTCATGAGTGCATCCCTATACGGAGACATGGCTACTCCTCCCAGCCTCCGCTCCACTCCGATCACCGTTTTTGCCTATGGTCAGGACGTTCCCCTCCGCATTCGGGGAAAATTCAAGGCAGCGGTCCGACACGGGGACAAAATCACGCGAGCCAACATCTTTGTGTCGGAAGAGGGTCAAGGCATGCTACTGAGTTGCCGGACGGCAGAGGACCTGGGGGTGGTCACATTCGCATTTGGTGTGCATGAGGAATCGGTACAGCAACTAATTGTAGACTTTTCTGACCTATTTGAAGGAATTGGCTGTTTCAAGGGCCGGGAGATACACCTGCACGTGGACCCCACTGTTCAACCGGTGGCCCTGCGACACCGTCGTGTTGCGTTCCACTTGAGACCACTGGTTGAGGAAGAGCTGCAGAAGCTGGAAGCAGCGGGGATAATTGAAAAGGTGTCCGGTCCCACCCCCTGGGTGTCGCCCATCGTGGTCACGAGGAAGCCAAAACAGCCTGGAGCGGTCCGGATTTGCGCGGACATGCGCCTACCCAATGCTGCCATCAAGAGAGAGCGCCATATCACCCCCACGATAGATGACCTGATTGGAGAGATGGCTGGAGCACGATGGTTCTCCAAATTGGACCTCCGGGCGGGGTACCATCAACTTGTACTAGACAAGGAGTCCCGGAACATCACGACGTTCTCCACACACATTGGACTGCGCAGGTACACCAGGTTGAGTTTTGGAATCTCCAGTGCTGCCGAAGTTTTCCAGAATGTCATCCAGGAACTGATTGCTGGGATACTGGGAGTAATCAATGTCAGTGATGACATCATGGTGCACGCAAGAACAATCCCAGAACACAACCAACGCTTGGCGCAGGTTTTCCGCAGGCTCCGAAGTGCCGGGCTCACCTTGCACCGAGACAAGTGCGAATTCCTCCAGAACAAGCTGGGATTTTTCGGATACGTATTCTCAGCCGACGGCGTCAACCCTGATCCTGACAAGGTCAAAGACATCAAGGATGCACCGCCACCCACAACAGTCACGGAGGTCCGAAGTTTTCTGGGAATGGTAAATTACTGTGGCCGTTTCATAAGGGACTTAGCCAACCTGACTCTCCCTCTGCGTGAACTAACCAAAGACTCCACCCCATGGAGCTGGGGGCCTGAACAGGAAAGGGCATTTCAAAACATTAAGAGCGCACTCTCCAGCAGCACCACGTTGGCGTTCTTTGACCCACGACACTACACTCTCATTGCAGTAGATGCCGGACCGGCGGGATTGGGGGCCGTTCTGATGCAGAGAACCCGAGATGAGATAGACTGGGCCCCCGTTGCTTTTGCCAGCCGGTCCCTCACGGACACAGAACAAAGGTATTCCCAAATCGAGAAGGAGGCCATCGCAATACATTGGGGATGTCGCCACTTCCATTTGTACGTCTATGGCAAGCCCTTAACAGTGGTAACGGACCACAAACCGCTGCTGGCTCTGTTTTCAGGCACCTCCTCCAAGCCACCCCCTAGAATTGAAAAATGGATTTTACAACTGCAAGAGTATAATTGCACCATCGAGTACCAGCCAGGGGCAAAGAATCCGGCGGATTACCTATCACGGCACCCTAGGCCTGCAACCCCTGAGGAGAGAGATGAGGCGGAAGAGACGGAAGCCTATGTACAGTGGGTCGTGGCCAGATCATGCCCGCGTCCAATATCATTGGAAGAGGTCGTGAGCACCACGGCTCAGGATGCTTGCATACAGCGGGCTAAGGATCTGCTACGAACAGCCAACTGGCAGAAGGCCAAGGAGGGCTGGAAAGTACTCACACCGGAGGCTCAGAAGATAATGGACAGCTTGTACCACGTGAGGGCTGAATTAAATGAAGATGCGGCTGGATGCCTCCTGCGGGGGCATCGCCTGGTGATCCCGACGGCTCTGACAGGACGAGTAGTTCAACTGGCCCACATAGGCCACCAGGGGATGGTCAAGACAAAGGCCCGGCTGCGGACGAAGGTATGGTTCCCGCTCATGGATGATATGGTGTAGAGCGTGGTGCGATCGTGCGCAGCCTGTCAAGTCACGGGTGACAATCCCCGTGAGGCCCCCATCATTGTGGAACCCAGGCCACGAGGACCCTGGGAGAGAGTCAGTATGGACTTTGGCAGCCTTCCGGATGGAAGGCACACGCTGGTAATGATAGACGACCACTCAAAATATCCTGAAGTCGAAATTGTCACAAGCACCAGTGCCGACTGTGTAATCCCCAAAATAGAAAAAATCATTGCCACTCATGGAGCCATGAGAGAACTCAGAACAGACAATGGACCGCCATTCCAGGGTCAAGACTTTGCGGAATACCTCTCGTCTCTGGGGACACGTCACAGGCGCATAACACCTCGGTGGCCTCAAGCAAATGGGGAGGCCGAGAGGTTCATGAGGACTTTGAACAAGGTTATCCGTATCGCCCATGACAAGGGGCAGTCAGTGGAAATGGCCATTTTCACATTTCTCCGCAGTTACCGCCAGACCCCGCACTCCACAACTGGGGTGGCCCCCGCACATCTCCTTCTAGGAAGGGTGATAACTGACTCCATTCCTCATCACCCCCAGTGGGCCCCTGCAATGATAGACGAACGCGCAGTGGAGAAGAAAAGAAATTCTGCATGTGAAAAAATCAGTAAGAGACGCCGGGCTGTGGCCCCGCACTTCAAACGAGGTGATGTGGTGCTCATCAGAAATCGTGTAACTGGTGGCAAGTTTAAACTTAACTACGAGAAGCGACCATGGCGAGTCATTGGAGTGAAAGGCACCCGCCTCACGGCCATTCGAGGACGAGACAGGGTGACTCGCAATGTGTCTCATTTCAAACTGTATCATCCTTCAAGCCTTGAGCCAGGGCGCCAGCAAGGCGGTGAACAAACGAAACTGCAACCACTGTGCCGGCCGTTGAATCAACACCTCGTCACGAGGTCAGACAAAGTAGCGAGCATCAGGTTTCCAGCGAAGAAGTGGGAGGTGACGCGGAGGCCCTGGAAGAGGCCCCAGATCCGGAGGGGGCAGACAGAGAGGCCCCAAGATGCGAGGTGGAGGTTGGAACGGAACTGATGACTCACCGGGGGTCCCAACGTCAGCTACGTGACAATCCCACCCCCTCCGGCTGGCTGAGAGACTACTTTACGTAAGACTGTTCCCATTTACATATTACATGTGTTGTTTGAACTGAATGCGCTGGCATTTAAAAGGACGCTGAAGGCATCGGTCCAAATGTTTCACGAACAAGAAATGTTACTGGTTAATTGTGTTCATTGTTTACAGGTTTTTGGTTTTCCTTATTTTTAGGAGGAATGTTATGTTCCCGAGGGTCCGCCCCCCGGCGCCCCGAGGGCTGGACGCGTTGGTCATGTGACTCCCTATAATAAAAAGAGGTCTAGCACGTGCGCAGGCGTTCAGAGAGAGACGCACGGACCGAGCAAGCAAACTTATTCCCAGTGTCTGCCTGAGTTTATTCTAGGGCCACGTGTCAGGCCTAGCTAGGATTAGATGCCCCTGAGTGCAGGTCCCAGAGTGATCTCTCTAGGGCAATCCTGTCCCCACTACCCGACACAACACCTAGCGCCTGCTGATACACCGTCTGAGGGGTCCTAGTCTCCAAGAATTACGGAAATCCCTCCAGTTACTGATCTGTTGCTCATCCCTGAAGCCTTCCCCCCCCCCTCCCCCACCGCCACCCTTCCAATACGGCAACTGGCATCCGATTTCACATTCAAACAGTTGTTTCTGTAATGCTGCGCTTTAGTTCTTCGCTCCTGTTAAACATTGGCACGGACCCCACTGCTGATGATTTTTGCTTGGGAAGAGCTTGTTTTTGACGTTTCTAGTTAAAACAATACTTACCGAGTCTTCTGCTTGATGCACTGCTGTTCTTCGCTGTTAATGCAGTGTACTTCACATGTCACCTCATCTATTGCATATGAATGTAATATGAAATGATTGTACACAAAAAACGCAATAAAAAAAGACAAACAAAAAAATAACATTCATGCAAAACTAGGGCAGATACTTGTGTTTTTACGTTATGTCACCAAAAAATAAATCTAATATGCCAGCTACACTGGTGAAATAATAATCTCTTCAGATTTATTTTAAATTAACCTTTGGCAAGTAAAGAAGTAGAAACAAATTTGAACTCTCGTGCTCCCATCCAAGGCCTGCTGTCATATCATATCCTTTAATAAGTCTGCCCTCTTCAGCAGTGAAGCCATTTTCAGTGTCAGGTTCTGCTCTGCAGTTGAATTTCACCCAGCCAGACTAGCTGATGTCTTCCTTTTGAATTACATGTTTTTCCCATGTCCTGTCATCGCCTCTGAAAATTGCTGAAGTGTCTGGAAACAGCATCGGCAGCACAGCGTTTTTCAAAATGTTCCCCTAGCTTGTTTTATGCTGTGAAGGGCAGCTTTATGCTTTTCCTGTCAAGCATTGGTGTCTGCGACTTATCTCAAAATAATTTTCAACTCTTAAGGGCCAAGTCCCATGTTAGATTTTCCACATTGACAGTTACAAGCTGAGGATGTTGTCAAGGCTTCCTTGTTTGTGGTTCATCATAGTTCATCTGTGATGTATAGTAAGCAAGAAATGAGGAAATTGGATCTTTATAACTACTGTAAATTTAAATTAATTAGCTGTGAATTAATATATTTCCAAATTTTCGACAGCATACATTTCAGGTCCAATTTAAGCAATCTAAGGCCCTTTTCCCGTTCGCAAATGGGCCTATTCTCAGAATCGGCCCATTTGCGAACGAGTAAAAAGGCTTTTAGGATGCCTCATCCCAAAAGGCCCTCGCAAAATAGGGATTTGCAAAATTTGCGATTCCCTATTTTGCGAAAGCATTTAAGGAATCACAAATTGCAATTCCTTAAATTCAATGTAGGAAGCATCCAAGTTGTGCGATTTTGGCTTAAGAAACCGCAAATTACCACCAACTTCAGGTTGGTGGTAATTTGCGATTTCATTGAAAAATTCATTTTTTTGCATTTTTCAAAGGGCCATGTGGTGCACATACATGCCCTTAAGGCATGCATGTGCGCCACATGGGACACCTACATCTTTCAAGGGGGTTTCAGGGTGTCCTTTTGACACCCTTACACCCTTGAAATTGCATTCGCAATGTGCGAGTACCTAATGGGCACTCGCAAATTGCGAATGTCTTCCCATTCATTCCTATGGGCCTCTAGGCCCATAGAAATGAATGGGAAGGTACTCCTTAATTGCGAATCGCAATTTGTGATTCGCAATTAAGCAATATGTAGGAATCGCCATTATTATTGCGATTCCTACATACATAGCATTTTGCAAGTCCACAATAGCGATTTGCTAAAATTCGCTATTAAGGACTTGCAAAAATTCTATTTCATACATATGACCCTACATGTAAAGAACGGAAAGTAAAAGGATTTGGCCCAATTCTGAATTGCAGCTGTGTCTTTCATATGTAGCACAGAAAAGTCTAATATTCCGAAATGCTACCAAAAGTTTACTGAGATACACACTCACAAGTCCTCAATGTTTCTATCCAATGGGATAATAATATATTTTGTTTACCTTTAAGATATCTTACTAGCTGGGAAGTGAATAAATCATTTAGGAATTTAGCGACTTATTTAGAGTTTTGCAGACAGGAGACTCCGTCACACATGTGGCGGAGGTCCCATTTGCTACATCACAAGTGCATTATAGCCTATGGCACTTGTAATTTGGAGTACGGAATATCCGCCTCATTTTAACACTGTATCCTTTCTACCAAACTCTAAAAAAGGTTCTAAGGGCCCCATTTATTAGTTTTAACCATAGGGCAGTACAGCAGGCTTCCCTGCTGCGCTGCCCTACGGTAAAAGAAAAGGGCAGGAATGTGCCGTATCTATGAGATATGGCACATTCCTGTACTTTCCCCCTGCGCCGGTGCACAATGGGCTGCCTCACGCGAATGCAGGCCCCTTTGCACCATGATGCAAGGGTGCCTGCGTTGAGGGGATGATTTTTTTGGTGCAGGAAGGGAAACCTTCCTGCATAAAAACAATCAAAAGAGGCGTTTTCCTTTTTCTATGTACGCTGCAGAATGCATCACACATAGAAAAAGGAAAAACAAGGAGAAATAAAGATATTACTCCTTGTTTGTTCCTCCCTTACTCATCCCCTGGGGAGGCGTACGTTTCGGTATTGCCTCAGATTCACAATTTCTCGTAAATCTGCGGCAATGTCAAAATGCCATGGATGTTGCAGGGAACACCCCCGAGCAACAACAGTTGCACGCCCCTTTAACACAGAAAACTGTGCTAAAGGGGACAATATTTACGAAGCAGCATTGAGCCAAACAAAAGTGGCTTAGTGCTGCCTCGTAAATATGGAGCAGACACCTGCGCCACAGAACATCACAAAAAGTGACTTTCTGAAGGTGCAAGGTGCCTCATAACTGAGGCCCTTAGTCTTTAAGTTAAAGGAACATCACATAGTCTTTCAACTACAACCACATCACAGATTCGACCCCTTGTCTCCCCTTTAGCCTCTAAACCAGCCTAGTATTTGCTACTGAGGGGCTACAGCAAGTAGGTAACAAGGGGCCCACAAGGCACAGCAGCCTCATCCCCACTCTATCCTAATTAACAACCATGCCCCAAAAGCTTTTCCTAATACCAGCAACACCGAAAGAAAAATACGTTTTGAAATAACTTGTTATGGAAACGTCTAAAAAGTGGACATGGCTGCCTGGTACTTCATTACTTTGCAAATTTGAGATGCTCTTTTCTAAAAGAAGAGGGCAATGCAAGAACTGAGGAAGTTCCTCAACAAAGCAGATCCAAGGCAACTAGGTACAATATTTCCTGCACCCACTAAAAACAGATTTAGTGGAGGAGTGTCTAGTAGCCAGGATACATTGCAAAACCACTCTTCTGCAAACTTGATATTAGGGAATTGACTAGTTAGCCTCTCATCATGATACCATAGAAGATCATCTGTGAAAGTGAAAGAAAGGACAGACAAATTATGAGTTGCTGAATGTTCGACAGCCATGATCTTAATCTCTTTTCAAAGCAGCTACTATAATCAACTTTGCTTAATTGATGCTGATTCGTAGTACGAATGAGAAATTACTGACAATGAGAGCAACACATCTTAAAGAGGAAAATCCCAATTCCCCGAGTATCTGCACCCATTTTTAAACTATTACAGAGGTAACTCTTTGAGGTAGACTAAGTCACATATTTGATTTTGCTGACTGACAAATTGGCCACCGCAGGGTATCTAACAGCAGTCAACAACATAGTGCCCACACCGCCATCGCTCGCTCCACCATGCGCCCCATACACTTACAAACCAAGAAGACTCCTGAGACATAATTGTGGGAAAACGGTGGTGCAGGTTTATTTGCATACAAGTAGCAGATAGGTGGGTCATCTTACAGGCGATCCAAAGCGGCAGCCCCTCGCTGACCCGCATGCCCAATTAGCCATTTTGCACGGTAAGTCGATGCTCTTGACGGTGCAATACTTTGATAGTTATCTCGTTTACTCCCGCCCCCCCCTGTCAGGGCGGAGCGATGAGGCACACCCCCGGTCGGTTCAGGCCCCCCGACCGCCCGAAGGACTAACGGGGCGCCGACGTTGTTTCCTGGAACCCCCTCGGCTCCAGGTTCTTGGCTCAGGCACCCCTACTGTGCCAGGCAGAGGTATTGCTGTCTCCTTCTGCCGCAGAGGTACCCTTACTGTCCATCTGCTTCCAGATCGCCCTGTGACTCCGCCTGCAACACAAAACAGACCATTAATTGCTCACACCAACCTGCTGCTCTGCTGCTGGGTCAGGGCCAGGGTGGGAACAGCGCAGAGCAGTCAGGACGAAACGCGGCAGAAAGAGGGCGGACAAAGCCACGCTGACCTAGATAAGGCCCTGGGTCCGCCTCCCCCCTTACACGCGCACCCTGCATTGGCCACATCCCAAGGGGGCGGCACCCTGTCCGGCGCGCTGATGACGTTCTGCTCGCGAGGCATGTGTCACTAGGACGCTGTCTCGCGTTATCTCCCCTTCGCGTCGCGCGGCCAGCGGCATAGTGCCCACACCGCCATCGCTCGCTCCACCATGCGCCCCATACACTTACAAACCAAGAAGACTCCTGAGACATAATTGTGGGAAAACGGTGGTGCAGGTTTATTTGCATACAAGTAGCAGATAGGTGGGTCATCTTACAGGCGATCCAAAGCGGCAGCCCCTCGCTGACCCGCATGCCCAATTAGCCATTTTGCACGGTAAGTCGATGCTCTTGACGGTGCAATACTTTGATAGTTATCTCGTTTACTCCCGCCCCCCCTGTCAGGGCGGAGCGATGAGGCACACCCCCGGTCGGTTCAGGCCCCCCGACCGCCCGAAGGACTAACGGGGCGCCGACGTTGTTTCCTGGAACCCCCTCGGCTCCAGGTTCTTGGCTCAGGCACCCCTACTGTGCCAGGCAGAGGTATTGCTGTCTCCTTCTGCCGCAGAGGTACCCTTACTGTCCATCTGCTTCCAGATCGCCCTGTACTCCGCCACAGCTCTGGAGGAGGCCCCCGTCGATGACAGAGCCCCCCACCACCTAGCCACCTTTATACCTAGCACCCTCGTATCATAGGCACCCTGCTGCTGCCAGAGCTTCCTGTAAGTCAAGGATGAAAACATCCATCCCAATCCCTGACAAGTGAACCCCATCTCTTTCATAGTAGCCCACCGTTCTGGCCCCTCTTCTCCATGAATGTTTGCATGGCCCTGTTCACCCTCCTCCTGCCTTGCTCGATGGCAAGGGGTGACCACGCTCCCCTCCAGGTCCTGCGGGGGGCAATCTCTGACCATACAAATTCAGTAGCCCCCAGTGACATGCCGCTGCATGGCATCCACTAATGCTCGCCTCCCCATTGTCACCAGATCATTCCCACCCAGGTGTATCACGAGGATGTTCCTGCGGGGGCAATCTCTGACCATACAAATTCAGTAGCCCCCGGTGCATCCCGCTGCATGGCATCCACTAATGCTCGCCTCCCTATTGTCACCAGATCATTCCCACCCAGGTGTATCATGAGGATGTTGGGAGGCCCACCCCGGGCTGCCACACATTGGTCCGTTTAGAGCACCTCTATCATAGTATCCTTCACCACACCACTTATGGAGATTTCTTAGAACGGTTCTTAGGACACGCCCTTAGTTACATAAGCCGCACCTCTAATGGGGATTGCTTAGATGTGTTCCCCTTTGCATTTGCACAAGTGCCACCCTTGCCTACGTAACGTTTGTTCTTGCGCCTGGGTGTCTAGTATGTATTGCAGTATTTCACCCCGAATTGTACTGTCTTTTCCCTTGTAACCTGCACACTGTTGTACTGTTTGCCACCTCCTGTATTTATTTATTCACTATTGTCCTCTTACCTCATGTAACTTGTCTGCTTTTCCTGTAAAGTTTCTCGCCCATCATTTCTGGGTTGGTGTATACCCTTGCGTTATGCAGTGATCCACATGGCACTAGCGACTTACACTTGATGCCTGAGTTGAGTTTCGTGGATGGACTGCCCCTTCCCACATCTGACACCCATGCATCTGCTCCTATTCCCAATGTAATCCATCCTGGATGACTTATAATACGGTGTCTTGTATGTCGTCACTTTTGTCCCAACGTAACCTGACTGATTCTACCTCAGGCACTTATTGCGATTATCATTGGCTATGGGAAAGTACGGGTTAAGGTGATGGTACTCTTACAGTGCCTGCACTTATTTATATAGTGAACAAGTGGCAGGCATGCCTCTCTTAAGTCCCTGGAGTATCTGCCTTGTACCTGCGCTTGGTACTATTTTGTACATGCACCCGCCACTGATTGCTACTTCTCACATGTTGTTTGCCTCTGCTGCTTACACCAGCGCCACCATCGCCTACCTTACGTTTGTTCTAGGCCTGAGTGTCTAGCACATATTGCAGTATTTTACCTCCAATTGTACTTTGTCTCTCCTGTACCTGCACACTTGTCAATAATCCCTTCTGTAATGCACTGTTTGCCACCTCATGTATTTTGCTTGCTCCCAATTGTCACTTTTACCTCATGTAGCTTAACGTCTGCTTTTGTACGATTATTACCCGTCATTTCTTGTACTTATTGTGACGAGCTCACGTCATTTAAGATGGTATTATTCCAAGCGTGTGCGTAAGGAAAGTGCGTTTTATGGGATTTAAACCCATAATAAATTTAATCTCAAAATTAAATTGGAGTAATTATGCAGGAGTATGAGGCAGTGCTTTAATCACAGCCAGCCACAGATGCATTGGAAAGCATGATTCTGCATTTCCCCGAGTGGGTTGAAAAGTGAACCTTAATGAAGGCACTTGGGCTTGTTTTACAAACCTTTTCCAGTGTGCGCAGATCCCTCATGGAGTACTTGGTGGCGAGTACTGCATAATACTGCAGTGCCTTTTAGGATTACATGTGCGAGTTAGACACGTTCGGATTTATGCCTGCAGAATTAAGAAACCTGCAATCACCCTTTAAAATATTTACCCACGTGTCCTACACCATAGCTGTCCGTTGTCTTAAATATCTGTTATGGCTACGTTCACCCCCCAGATCTATTAAGTTCATTGCTTGAAGTTAACTTCGCAAACTTGAACTTCACCGCAGCTAGATTTTATTGGAAGGGAAGTGTAACAGAAGCTGCGATGGTTTGCTGTTTCATATCTCATTCTCCATCATACCCATGAAGGCTGTATCACAGCTGTCCAGCTCAGCTTAAAAGATGTGAGTCAAGGCATACATTTAAGGACCAAAACAGTGCTTGTACGGACTGCTGCGCAAAGACTGCACTAGCCTATTAGCTGGAGGCTTAAATACAGATTTAACAGCAGCATGCCCTTCGATTTTATGAGCAGAGTTGCTTTTTACATGCTTGTTTTCCTTGGTATGTTCGCTGTAACCTTTTAGTATAAGCCTATTGTAATCATGAAAACGTTTCATCTGTAGAATACTTTCTATGCCCTCATTATGTAGGCGAACTCATTCCAACACCTTGGGTCGTCATTATTACTATCGAATAGTGTTCTGAAAACCATTTACAGCTGGCGATTTATAGCTACCACACACAGCATGAAATAGGTAGTGGTCCGAGGTAGGCGCACTGAAACCCGGCCTGTATTCCGCTGAACGATGTAGTAAGAACAACTCCCCCTGGACCGGCTCAGCTACCAGAAGGCAGTGTTGAAGGAAGTGAATCAACATTAAATCCCTTTTTAATTCGCCCTGAAGTGCTGCCTGAAATATTACCGTATTCAACACAGTTGCCTAGTGAGGAACCAGCGATCACAAAGGTAGCCAAGAAATCCAGTATAACCGTAAGCAGGCTTGGTTGCGTAAATGCGCACAAGTCCAGCTCCTAGCACCTTCTACATGTTGTAAGAAACAATCTCATTTGAGAATGGAAAACCAAGGGCATATCAAAATAATACATATGAAGTCAGCGTGCCCTGGAATAAAGGAAAGACACGTGATATGAAACCCGGCAGAAACCACATTTAGCCATTGTAACATACAGACCATTTGTGTGTTCCGTGTAACTGCGGATCTAAATGAAATTCTCTCAATATCAAAATTATCATGTTATTGGCGAATTCACCGGACCCACGAGGAAGCTGCCCCGGAAGCCCCATTCACAGACCGTGGAAATATTTGCGCGTTTAGAGAGGGTCTCGCGGTTTCTAGCGCAGCTTAAGTGATGTGGCTAAACCAGAAAATGGTTTCTGGGTCATTACCGAGACTCGAACCCAACTCCCCAAGTCCGAGGTTGAACGTCCTAGCAATCAGCCCACGGCAGCGCTGAAAATAAATGCCTCGAAAAGGTGCTTCAACACTTAGATGTATTCCAAAACGATCGCATCCAGCAGCCATATGAGATTGAATTAGACTAGGTATGTGTGAATACCGAAATATACTTTTGCATGATGTGGTATTGAGCCCAAGCCTGACACGTCTCGCTCCCAACTATATCAGTAGGTGCTTCTGAAACGCTCAAGGGGCTGGGTCAGAATCATTCACACATCGTGCACTGCTAACATAGGAATTACATTGTACCTAGAGGGCACCACGAGAAAAAAGACTAGTCGCAAAATCTGCCCTTCCACCCCCAGGTCACACTGCCTTTGGTCCCAGATACTGGATCGACATTTGGCAGTTCATGTCAGTAAAGTCCTCCATGGGTGATTTATTTTATGCAAACCGCTGTTTAAGAAATAAGTAACAATGAAAAACCTTGAAAATTGAGCGACTGAACTACGGGACAGTCTCACTCTGGTCAGAAAGAAATCAAAGAGTGTCTGAAACAAGAAACAATGCTGTGAGCGCCAAGACGCCAAGTCACAGCTGCTTCGTTTGAATGCTTTGCCAAAAATGTGTTGCTACAAAGCAGGGCTTCGCCCCATGGAAGCGACACAGATCTGCTGAAAGGCGCACATAAGAGAAGTATACGTGTAACATAAAAGGTCTTATGCCTAGCACTTACCGCATGTTTAGGAAAACAAGGACTGAATGGCTGTATGAACCAATATACGGATGTACATATTTTCAACACATTTTAAAACGTACTTCCAATTAAATCGATTATCTTCATCATTTCATAAAGAAATATTGCGGTTAATTAGTCAATACATGATAAGTTACTGTGTTAATAAAAGATAATCCTTTGTAGCTTCTCCCCAGTTGCTGCGACATGACTCAGAAACTTCCACTGCAGCGACCTTCAACTAAGAACGACACATTCTCTCCCCGGTAGAGCGACGAGGATAAAGCTTTAGAAGTGGGGAGTGGGGGCAGCTGGTAGATAGGCTAGAATCCTGTTTAGCCCGAAGGCTGCATGTTACTGTGTTAACTCGCGCAGAGCCTGCGACCTTTGAACTTGCAAACGAGAGCAGTGGAGACCGGGCAATCAATGACGTGATCAGTCCAGCTCCTGTTCACTGAATGAGACGTACTCATCAGATGAGTCTAACATATTGTCAATAGGATAAGGAATTCAGAAGGCAATTCACTTCATTGATTATTTTGCCAAAATATGTCTACACTTATACACCATCAATCATGTTTCCATGCATCTCGTGTTAGAAAACAGTAACAAGATATAGGACGGTGTTTTGTGGTGTGTCTCACAACCACTGTGTCATTCCAGCTATATTTGCGCTTTTGCTACCACACCTGTGTTGCCACAAATACCCTACCCCACCTGTGTTGCTCGTTCCAGAACTAACTTTGTAGTTAAATTACTTGTATCCGCAGTAACGACTCTCACAAGAGCCGCAGGTGCTGCCCGCTAAGGGGTGCATGGGAGCAGGGCGCACAATCACAACAAACCTGCCCCAAACACACACAACTGATTAAAGGCACCGAAGTTAACCCGGACCTCCAGGTCGTTACTGTACACGGTCATTTGCCAACCAGCTGAGCGCGGGCGGGCATATATACATTGAGGATATTATATAAACTTTTGCGGGTGGAGTGGGAAACTACCGATCTTTTTAAGGCCCACCCTGTCCATTAGGGATTCGTGGGTGTAGTAGGCAGTAAAGTAAAAGGCAACTGCCAAATTGTTTATACAACCCGTAGCTTGGTAGGAGCCCATTATACAATGAAGGGAGCAAGCGCTCGCATAGGCGCTATAGTTCGAGCAGCATGGCCTGGTATACGAAGGGCGTCGAACAAAGGGGGCCGTTGATGGCGACCCAGGTTTTTGGCGCCACCCGGTTACCTCGGTAATCGGACATCGTTACCGTGGATGCAGTCATGGAAAGAGGCCCTATCTCATACTAGAGGGTGTGCAAGTGCTATGGGGCGCTGTGGAAGGCCCCGTCCGAGATCCCTCTTGCTGCCAATTTGTCCTTCCGTGAAACGGCGGGACAGTAGAACCCGCCTTCCTTGCTGACCGAGGAGTAAGTCACACCTAACTCCTACGCGACCCGGGCAGCGCGCTGGGCCCTCCACCCCACTCGCACGAGCTTGTGACCGTGCACCACCATAGACCCCACAGACCCCCTCGTTTCCACACAGTCTTAGGGGGACTAACTAGAACAAGCATTCGTGCCATTACTATTAGGCTTTATACAGCGCGCAGCCCTAACCACGCTCGAGTTGCTGCCAAGTGCCGCGAGGCTTAAAGTAACCTGTCGGACAAAAGGATACTGGTCATGCAACATACCCACTCGTTCATAGGACAACAAATAGTCGCTTGCAAATCTCTGCCCTTCAGATACGATAACCAGCTTCTCCTGCTCCCAAAACCAAATCAACTAAACAAGTACCCCTTTGTCCCTTGAAGAGAACGTTAATAATGGCTGCCACGTTCGAAATACCGGGGTTGGAGAATTGCCGTAAGCATGATTTTCACAGACCTCCGAAGCTCCAAAACAAGTCCCGGACCGAGAAAGACTGAGAAACAATATACAATTAGAGAACCTATTCATTGAACCGAGAAAGACTTTGCAGCCATATACAATTAAAGAACCTATTCATTGAACCGAGAAGACTATGAAGCAATATACAATTAAAGAACCTGTTCATGTAACAATTTGGGATTCAGCAACTCAAAATATATATACATTTAAAGAACCTGTTCATGTAACAATTTGGGATTCAGCAAATCAAAATATTGTCTCCGTGTCTACGTATATGTTGTGGATCAATTTATAGCTGCACTCTGGTTAATTTAGGTCATAACAATGATCATAGAAAATACTGCCGCAAGCATACCTGCGCTCTGGTTAATCTAGGTCATAACAATGATCATAGAAAATACTGCCGCAAGCCAATCGATCTTCAATGTTCAGTCTACATACTTCAGCCCACCTTCCCAGAGGCTTCTTAAGCTACAAGTAATTCATATTAACTTGTACAATGCTTTCAATTGGAAGGCACCGAGATAATAACCGTAAGTGAAACAGACCTTTTTGCCAGCGCTTTACACGGACCACAGCCTGCAGTGATGACTCATCCCGTTAAGAACATGGGAACATTATATAAGAGTTGCCCTTTTATCTGAAACATCTAACGATAAGAATGTGTCGTTAAACCCTGAGAACACATTGCGCGAGTCTCTATAATGCTTGGCTTTCAGCGCGCTATCTCAGTCAAGGCACAATCCAGCACAACCGTTCGGTTAACAGTAAAACGACTTCCCCGTGTTGCTCCTTGCGGCGTCCTCGCAAGACTGGACTGGAGAAGGGGTCGACGACCGATGCCTAATGCATTATTATTTGTGCAACTCTGAGTCACCAACAGGGCTTGAGTGCTAACCCCATCCACGCTTGCAGCCCGCTCAGCCCCGAGCAAGACAGAATCCCCCAGCAGCTAGCGCCAATCAAGCATGCCGTCGCCATGGTCCATCCACCCCAATTATTCAAACGAGGCCAAAACACAGCCCCGTCTGCAGCGAGCTCTGACCACCAACCACGTCCGCTGTCCTGTGCTGTACCACCAACCGCGCCACCCAGAACGAGAGTAAAGGACGCAACTTCCCGTACCTCCCACAGCAAAATTCCCGAAAATAATTTGCAAACAGCCAGGCCCCGCAAGAAGCCATAACAGCCAAGTGGCTGCATCGAACACATCCAACAAACACCGAGCAATCAGACTCCGCGCACAACAAAAGCCGCAGAGGACACGTGTGAAAACCGCCACAACAAACACTGCCCGGCACGCTCTCCCTCGGCCCCCAGGGCCACACAAACCGCCGCCCATGACAAACACTGCCCGGCACGCTCTCCCTCGGCCCCCCGGGCCACACAAACCGCCGCCCATGAATACCAGCACTCACCGCAAACCCGTCGAAGTTAAAAACCAGACGCAAGCCCAGCGAGGCAGGGCGGCCCACCGAGGCCGGACATGGACAATCAGCGAACAGCGCAAACAATCAAAAGAGGCGTTTTCCTTTTTCTATGTACGCTGAAGAATGCATCACACATAGAAAAAGGAACAACAAGGAGAAATAAAGATATTACTCCTTGTTTGTGCCTCCCTTACTCATCCCCTGGGGAGGCGTACGTTTCGGTATTGCCTCAGATTCACAATTTCTCGTAAATCTGCGGCAATGTCAAAATGCCATGGATGTTGCTGGGAACACCCCCGAGCAACAACAGTTGCACGCCCCCTTAACACAGAAAACTGTGCTAAAGGGGACAATATTTACGAAGCAGCATTGAGCCAAACAAAAGTGGCTTAGTGCTGCCTCGTAAATATGGAGCAGACACCTGCGCCACAGAACATCACAAAAAGTGACTTTCCGAAGGTGCAAGGTGCCTCATAACTGAGGCCCTTAGTCTTTAAGTTAAAGGAACATCACATAGTCTTTCAACTACAACCACATCACAGATTCGACCCCTTGTCTCCCCTGTAGCCTCTAAACCAGCCTAGTATTTGCTACTGAGGGGCTACAGCAAGTAGGTAACAAGGGGCCCACAAGGCACAGCAGCCTCATCCCCACTCTATCCTAATTAACAACCATGCCCCAAAAGCTTTTCCTAATACCAGCAACACCGAAAGAAAAATACGTTTTGAAATAACTTGTTATGGAAACGTCTAAAAAGTGGACATGGCTGCCTGGTACTTCATTACTTTGCAAATTTGAGATGCTCTTTTCTAAAAGAAGATGGCAATGCAAGAACTGAGGAAGTTCCTCAACAAAGCAGATCCAAGGCAACTAAGTACAATATTTCCTGCACCCACTAAAAACAGATTTAGTGGAGGAGTGTCTAGTAGCCAGGATAGATTGCAAAACCACTCTTCTGCAAACTTGATATTAGGGAATTGACTAGTTAGCCTCTCATCATGATACCATAGAAGATCATCTGTGAACGTGAAAGGAAGGACAGACAAATTATGAGTTGCTGAATGTTCGACAGCCATGATCTTAATCTCTTTTCAAAGCAGCTACTATAATCAACTTTGCTTAATTGATGCTGATTCGTAGTACGAATGAGAAATTACTGACAATGAGAGCAACACATCTTAACCACATTACTGCTGGCCATTTTCCCCCCTGTGCTGGATTTTGCACTTTTGCTGGCACCATGAAGAGCTCAGCTCGTCATCAGCACACGACACCCGTGGGTGATGACGAGCTGAGCTCGTCATCAGCATCGAAAGGGTTAAAGAGGAAAATCCCAATTCCCCGAGTATCTGCACCCATTTTTAAACTATTACAGAGGTAACTCTTTGAGGTAGACTAAGTCACATATTTGATTTTGCTGACTGACAAATTGGCCACCGCAGGGTATCTAACAGCAGTCAACAACATATTCCTGATATCAAGAACGTTCACTCGTGAGTCACCACATTGTAATGCGCGGAGCCTCCCTTCCTATTCTGGTGAAGTTCAGATTGAGCTACGTTTGTCCCTGAGGGGCTGGAGCGGCCTGCTTGGTCTTTTCGCTGCCTGGCTGTTTTCTCTGGCAATTGTATCACTCGGTGATTTCCTAACGGGTGAGTTGAGCATGTCTTCTCGTGGGGTCCAGGGGGCAAACGGCAAGACACCAGCTAACTCCGGCCCTACAACTGCAACTCTCCACTCTTTCGAAGCAGAAGCAAACCCTAAAAGCAAACGAGAGACCATGGGCCTCAAAAAAACATCAAATAAACCTGCTGGTGGGGGGCCCCAAAAGATGGGGGCTCCTTTCAACCCTCAGTTGCCAAATTATTCTCTGTCGTGCAGGTGGTGACCAGCGCAGGTCCTGCTAATGGGGCAAGACTCTCAAACAATGTCGATGGCAGGATTGAAAATTATTTATAAAAACAGTCTCATCCAGCTTGGCCAAACTTCCTGATGTGCAGCTAGAGCTACAACTGCAACCTACTCCACTTTTACCAGGCTTACTCGGCTTGGAACCAGGCTTGATAACCCAAAACCAAGGGCCTCATAAAGGCACCTTTAATTTTAACTTGGACGTCCCTGCTCTCCCTGCAGAGACTGTCCTGTTCACCGGCGCTGACTCCAGCTTGTTTCCAATCCCCCAGAACCCCCAGGATCATCCTATTTGGGGCCCCTTGTCCTCCGATGCCTTGGATGCAAAATGTAATAGTGCTGGTGCTAGTGCTCAATGGCTACAAAATCCTGTGTCACCAGACCCCCTTGGAGAGCACTTCTTCTCGGTCTCAGACGGTTCAAACTCTCAGGCCGAAATAAGCTCTTATCCATCCAGTGACTGTGACCTCTCTGAATCCAACTTCAGTAATCCCTCTTAAGGGAGAAGCACGGTTCAAAAACAGAAGCACCAGGGGGCGAAAAGCAGGGGGGAGAAGATAGATAAGAGAGAACAGCTCAAATGGGACTACTCTGGGTCTCACCTCTCTTTTCCCTCCATTGGCGAAACTGCAAAGACGGCCTGTGCCCCACAAGAACAGACTGCAGAACCTTCTTTGGCCGCTATACTTTCTTCAATTAAGCAATTTCAGGAAGAAGCCAGGGTAGACAGCCAGCAGCCTAAATGTGCGGCAAAAAAATTACAGGGGGTCTTCGGAAACTTAACAAAACCTGCTCTGACATTTGTGAAAGAGTGACCATGGTGGAAGGCCGAACTGAAAGTCTTGAATCTGAAGTCCTAATACTCAAGAGTCAATGTTCCTCTCAGGGGGATCAAGTGACGGACAACATGTGGAAATTGGAAGAATATGAAAACATGCAGCGCCGAAATAACCTCCACCTTCTTGGGATTCCAGAGAGAGTGGAGGGGGAAGATCCCCGGCGCTGCATCATAAATCTTTTCATGGGGGCCTTTCCCGAACTGACCGAGTGGTGTTGTGAACACGAAGTCCAACGAGCTCACCGCTTCCTCTTTACAATAAAAAAGCAGTCTGGCAATACTAATGAAGCCACAAGACCTCAAGCCTTCTTGTTTTTTTTCGGGAACTTTTTATTAAGATAGCTAATTTTGGATCAAGCTCGACAGTACTCTCAGAATGTTTTGAGGGGGTATCTTTCTTTGCCAAACCTGACTTTTGTCATATAGCTGTGGAACGAAGATGGGATCTCCACCAGTTAATCGCCCCATTTCAACAACTGGGAGCACAGGTCTTCCTCATGAACCCTACTAAGCCGAAGGTCATATTGAACGGCGCTTCATGAATTTTTACTTCAGAAATTAAGGCTCAAGAGTTTCTCAATGGATTTAAGGCCAGAAAATGCCAAACTAATGCTATTCCTGGTTTAGTATGGTCTAGCTAACCTCGTTGGCTAGATAGTTTAAAAAAAGGGGTGTTATCCTTCTCCCTTTTTGTTTTCTATTTAGTATTCCTTTTTGCTTACTATTTTTTTTCTTTTTTTCCCGCTAGCTCTTGTCCTCCTTTGGGGGTGGTCGGTTCCAGGCTATAAGGACTAGCAGGCCCCCTTTGAGCTTATCTTGATAAAACTCGCAACAGCCTGATGTCTTAATACATGTTGCATGCTAAACACAGGCTTTTCTAACATGGCAAGGGGCGGGTGGTGGGGTGTTACAATAGGTATCCATCATTCAGGGTTTTCCTGATAGCTCATTTTGGGGCGGTAGAGGGGGTGGGGGAGGTTTGGAGGTTAGAGAAGGGTTGGGAGGGGGGTGCATGCTCAGGGGGGGAAAGGCTGAATATAAATAGCTGCTTTTGCTTTTTTGATGTGCCTAATGTTTAATGTGTATGAGCAGTCATAAGTCAAAAGTATATCTAGACTGTCTTTAAGTCTGACATGGGCTATGTATCTGTTCAGTCTGGGCAGGCTCCAGTGTTTCTTTATGTACTTCATTTATGTTGACTTAATGACTCATGGATTCAATAAGGATCTTGGTCGTGCATTGTATGTATTTTGTGTACACTTACCTACAGAGTTTCAAAATGTTTTTTTCTTTAAAATCACAATGAATTCTATACATTTTAAAATCATTTCTCTGAATATTTGTGGGTTAAACGACTCTCAAAAAAGGCAGAAGGTTACTCAGACCTTATGGTTGATGGGGGCCAACATTGTGTGCCTTCAGGAGACACACATAGAAGGCTCTCAGTTCCATCTTTTAAATACTTTGGGATACAAGGTTATTGGGGGTACATCGCAAGGGACTCAAACTAGGGGTGTGGCTATTTTGACATGCTATAATTGTTTACCTCAGTGTCCCTGAGTTAAATCTGACCCCAAGGAAGATGGGTGTTTGCAGAATTATGTATTTGTTTAGAGCCATACCTTTAGAGTTCAATGAAGCAACACTTTTAAGATTTTATAGGTTATTTTCTCAGTTTGTGTGGGCATTCTCTCAACCTTGGAGGGCATACAAATTGTTGTCCCTACCTCGAGAAAGAGGGGGGTGGGCGCTACTCAATTTAAGAATATACTTTTGGGCTACTGTGTTACAATCATGTCCTATACTACAGCAAGACTCTCCCCCAACACCAGCGGTAGGTCTATCCTCACCTTTTGAACTCTTGCTCGGTACTGACGCCTGGGGTTGCTTGTGGTGACAGCTGGAATTTGGATATTACAGAAGGGGCAAATTTAAGATCCTCTTAGGGGTATACAAGGTTTTCGCTGCTGTTCGCAAGAATGTAGGTATTGGTAGATTGTTTTTTTGTACGCCTATCAAGAATAATCCCAATCTACCGGATATCTTTAGACCATCGTGCCTACAAACCTGGAATGATAAGGGTGTAAACTAGGTGACCTTTGTTCACCCCAGGAACTTCAATCTATCTATAAGCTAGACAATAGTGACTCTATTAGGTATCTTGCTATTAGGTCCTTCTTTCTTCGGAAGACGGGGGCCCTCAGGCTTTGCTAACTGTGAATCAATTGGGAAACTTTGTGGGACTATACCCCCATGCATTGGTATTATGTACAATTTTCTCAATAGCTTAATGCCTGATGATCTGTCTATAGTTTCAACCAATTGGCAACAAAACCTGAATATTTCTAATAATGCTTTTAGCTTAGCACTTAAATCTTCCCAAAATGATTTGTTGTCTGCTAGTCTTCATGCGCAGTTTTACAAAACCTGTTTTTTTAATATTTTACTCCCTCTAGGATAGCGAAATGGGGGACTATGAAAGGTACACACTGTCCGCGCTGTGCAGAGTTTAGCATTGACTCCATTCACATGTTTGCTACATGTGTAAAATTGGGACCATTACAACATAAAATTCAATTCTTCCTCGGTCAAGTGCTACTCCAAAATGTACTTCTAACGCCCTCCACCATCTTACTTGGCATACAGGGCTCAACAGTCAGAAAGAACGGGGGGCCTTAATATTCGTTGCCATGGCCACCTACAGGCTGTGCATCACATCAGCCTGGCTGGACCCTGACCCCCCATTGTTTGCACATTGGTTTGCTCGGTTTTATTTAAATTTTTCTCTTGAAAAAGCAATCTATTCTAAAAAAGGTCACCGGGCAAGAAAAAAAGGGTTAGTCATCTGGGAGCCTCTTACTCGCTGGCTAAACCAGTCAAACCCCTAAGCAAATGAGGATAACGTTTAAGGATTGTCTTCAACCAAATTATTGTATTTATTTATTTTGAAAGTTTTATAGAGCGCGAACAAGATCCTCGCGGATATCAGAGTGCTTTACACACATAGAGGTTATACAAAAAACATAAATCATTAAACATAACATTTTGTGCAAAGTGAGCAAAACGGTGTAAGACAATAAGTACCCATAGAGTCAAGGCAAAGGCAACAGAAGTGCCTAGGTGGTCTAGCTGACCATTGTCATAAAAGGAATACTAGTGATTCTTGAGATTTCCTTAGCCTATATTCATGTGAATTTTGCCAAGAGAATCAATTTTACTTCTTTTTTGAAGGATGCCGTGGATGAGATAAGTCTGGCTTCTGAAGGGAGTGCATTCCAGATCCTGGGCTCCATCCCTGAGAATGACCGTTTCTATGTTTTTTTTCTTGTTGAATCTTTTTGGTTTCAGTAGTAGATTTTCTGCGCTTCTTGTGGATCTAGAGCCACCCATGATTGTCAATTTCTGAGCAAGGTAACTGGGTGAGTTGTGATGTATGGCCTTATGCGTCATGCACGCAATTTTAAGGTGTATTCTAGCTTCGTATGACAGCCAGTTCAAGGATTTCAAGTCTGGAGAGATGTGGGAGCTTCTTTTAGAGCCAGTGATGAGTCTCGCTGCAGCATTAATAGAGGCTTTTAGGGGTGCGGTTGTGGATTTGGGGAGGCCACAGAGAGCGACACTTCCATAATCTACTCGAGGGATATCTAGAGCTTGGATTGCGGTCCTGAAGTCATTGGCGGACAGGAAGGGTTTCAGCTTCCTCAATGTATTGATCTGGAAATTTGCTCCCTTAGTTGCATTACTGATATGATTCGGGATATTGAGATTGCAGTCGAGGGTTATACTGGATCCACAATGGTTTCACTGAGTCCACAAGGGTTGGTTGAACGTTGAATGCTGTAAGATGTTTGAGCCAATCATGTAAGATGGGGACTTTGGCGGATGGTGCTATTAGGGGGAATTCCATTTTTAGAGCGTTCAGTTTGAGATGATTCTCTGCCAGCCATGTCTGAGTGTTCCTAAGCATTGTGTTGAGTAGTTTGATGTCTCCATGGGTGTGTATTTTAAGGTACAGTTGGGTATCATCTGCGTACATGTGAAATTGCACATTAGATGCTTGCAGCAGTGCAGTGAGTGGTTCCATGACTAAATTGAACAATGTCGGGGATAGGGAGGATCCTTGTGCGACACCTAATGTTACTGGAACGGGTGTGGACACGAAATTTTTGATCTTGAGTTTTTGTGTCCGGTTATGAAGAAAGGAGGTAAACCACTTAAGCACAGTCCCTGATAGACCCATTCTGTGATTCAACAGATCTAATAGGTTCTCGTGTTTGACTGTATCAAAGGCTGAAGAGAGGTCAAGTAGGATAAGGAGGGAAGTACCGTTCTGATCAAGTATTTGAAGCGCTTCATCAATTATGTGTGTCATAGCTGATTCTGTGCTGTGGCCTGCTCGGAAGCCTTATTGGTGTGAGTTGAGGAGGTCAAAGTGCTCGATGTGCTTTGTCATTTGGAGGTGTACACATTTTTCTAACAGTTTGGCCAAGGTAGGAATATTGGAAATAGGGCAATAGTTGTTTAGGTCAGAAGGGTCAGCTGTGGTTTTTTTTAGGATGGGCGATACTTGTCTCACTTTTTTCGAGTCTGGGTACATCCTTGTTGAAGTGAAGTATTAATGATTTTTGTCCAGAGAGGGAGAAGTAATGGGGTAAAGTCCTTTACAGCGTTTGCGGGGAGAGGGTCAGTGAGGTGATTGGAGGGCTTCAGAGTACTGAGAATCTTGCCTATAGTTTCTTCTGTGTAAGTATCAAAGGACAACCATGAAGCGTTGTTTTTTAGGTCAAAGGATGTTTTGATGTGGGGACTAGAGTGTAAACTTAAGTCAATGAGGAGATCTTTCCTGATGTTATCCGTCTTTAGATTAAAGAAGGTAGAGAATTCTTCACAGGTCGGTTGTGTACTAGTTGTGTTTGTAGTCGTTGAGGTTCATCCATGGATTGAGTTTTGATTAACTCAGACAGTTTTTTTTGGACGGTTTCTTGCTTGGTCTAGCTGGTGGCTGAAGAAGTCTGATTTCGAGTGCTTGATCTTTCTAAAGTATGCATTTCTTTTTTTCCTTAGAGTTTTGAGGTGCATAGCAGATGGGACTGATCTCCAATTGCGTTCCGCCATTCTCAAAGATTGTCTATCTTCGTTAAGTAGCCCGTCGTACCAGGGTTTTGAGTCTTTAGAGGAAACTCTCTTTAGTTGAAGGGAAGCAACCTCATCGATTATCATGGTCATAGATTTGAGGTAGTGGTTGGTGAGAACCTGTACGTCGGAGGCGCCTGCAGGGGGTAGAAGAAAATTGTAACTGGGAGATGGTAATGAGTTGGGATTTAGTTTTTTCAGGTCTCTTTTCCAAATCTTTGGTTTGGTGGATTGAGCCGGGTTAAGTTTCACAGATTAATTGATAAAGAAGGTGATAATATGATGGTCTGACCAATCACGGTGTTGGATCGATTCAAGTTGAATGGAGTCACCTTTGGAGATGATTAGATCCAAGATAGATCCTTTGTTTTGTGTAGGGCTGTTGCAGATTTGGGTGAGGTCCAGAACGCCGAGGCAGTTTTTGAGACTATTGACCACTGAGTCGTTGTGATCGTTCCAGTGGAGATTGAAGTCGCCAAGGAATATTTGTGTGTTTTGCCCTCCAGAGTTCGTTGTGACAATGTCCATGAGGTGTTCCGTGAAGGTGAGGTTGTCCCCTGGTGGATGGTAGATAATATGTAAAGAGCATACTGGATTTCCTTTGCTGTTAATGTCGAGGCAGATGTGTTCAAAGGAGGGGAATACTGGGGATATGGCTCTATTTACAGAGAGGTTGCTCCGGTGTATACATGCGATTCCACCCCCTGTCTTGCCACTTCTGTCCAATCTGATGATGTTGTAATTAGGGGGTACTAGAATTTCGATGAGTGGCGAGGAGGATTCTGTTAACCAGGTTTCTGTGAGCATTGTCAGGTCCAGGTCATGCGCGATAATGAGGACGGCTATGTATGCCACGTGTCTAGAGTCCGATCTACAGTTCAGGAGTGTGCATTTAAGACGGGGAGTGATGAGGGAAGAGGAGGGATCCTGAGAGAGTGTGACTTTTCTAAGATTATTGTCGATGATACCTCCAATGTTGTGTGTAGAGGACCTGTGAGGGTTGGGGTGGATAGTGGGGATGGGCAGGTGTGTGGGGGCTATGTGGGTCGTAAGAGCGGGTTCGTAAGAGTGTAGAAGGGAGCGTATGTCGTACTCCGAAAGTGGATTGATGCTTCGCATTGGGCGGGTGGCAGAATTAAGGGAGGGAATTGATTTCCAATAGGGTAGATTATGTTTGTTTGGATGGGAGGACATTTTTTTCCAGTAGGGAAGATTATGTTTGGGGGAGAGTGGAGGATGGGTAGGTGGCTCGCTTGGTATAAAGGTTCTGGAGGGTCTGGAGCACCTTTGTTGATTCGAGAACAACTCTTTATAAGTATGGAGTTCCTCTTTGATTTGGAGAAGTGTGGACATAATATCATCCACAGTGGTGTTTGGAATGGTTATGATAGGGGTAGGTGTCTGTTGAATGAGTTGTGCTGTCATGGCCCGGTTCGATGTGTAATCTGGTGCAGGTGTGGGAAGAATAGGAGGGGGTGTTGCGTATGTGGGTGGGAGAGTCGTTGGTATAGATTTTTGAGTAGTCGGAGTGGTTGGTGGGTGAGGGGGTGTAGGAGGTGTAGCTGGGAGTGGAGTGTGCTCTGGTGGATGATTTGGGGGAAACATAGGAGAGGGTGGTGCGTGTGTGATTGGGAGAATTGTTGATGAAGCTATCTGAGTAGTAGGTGCAGTTGGTAGGTGAGGGGTTTTGGGAGGTGTAATAGGGGTGGAATATGCTCTGGGAGTAGATTAGAGGGGGTGGGATGTATATTAAATGGTCGTGGTGGGGAGTCCTTTTATGAGCCACCAAGTGATCGTGGGGTGTTGGCTGGTATGGGGGCGTTCAATGTTAGAGGTGGGCAGGTGGAATAGGGATGATGCGGGGGGAGAATTAAGGTGGGGGTGCTGTTAGAGGGGGAGTGACCTCTAATCGAAACCGATGAGAGATCAGCTTCTATTGTAGGTGCGTGAGTTGTTTCAATACTGGGATGGGGGAGTAGTAAGTGTCGCTATGAAGCAAGGCTGAGGTAGGGAGAGGGATGGTTATGGGGGGGAGAGGCTAGAGGTGGGGGGTCTATGGTCGTTCCGGGGGGCATTCAGATTGAGTAGGGTGTGCGATAGTTGTCACAGTCGTGCAATTTAGAAGTCTGTGAGGATTAGGTGAAGTGAGGTGACGTGCGTTGGTGGAAGGGGTGGAAAGTTGGGGAAGGCATAGGGATCTGATGTCCGCGATAGCTGGGGAATTGGGGTGGAGGGTGACATAAGGGGTTGGAACTGTGGTATCTTGGGTACTAGGTGTGGGGGTTGATCTGGTAGTAGTACGCGGATTAGACACATGCTTTTTAATGATGGGGAAGATGTTATCTAGTAGATTTCGACTTCGGTCCGTGGATTGAATAAGAATAGTTCTTTTATTGTAAATTGTGATAGTTGCTGTCACTTGGAAGAGTTGTGATGGTGCAATAGAAATCACTAGACCATGAGCGGATTTCCTAGTGAAAGAAATCAAGAGTAAGGCTAGGAAAGCTTTCCTCCATTGGACTCTACGTTTGGTGTGGAAAATGTTGTCAGTGGTCATGATCCCGTTGTGTAGTGAAAAATAAGGATCAGCAAAGGGAGTTTATGGGTGAGATTTAAAAAAAATTATGTTTGAAGCGTTTGGCAGATTGTTTTGAGAGTTTAGGGGCATACATGATATTGTACGTGTGAGTGCCTGTGAGTTCCATGTTGTTAGCTGGGGTGTAGGTGAGGGGAGTAGGGTTTGAGAGTGTGGGCTGTAGTATAGGCTAGAGTGTCATAGCTGGCTGGGGTAAGAGTATAGGGCCCGATGTAGGTGCCCTAATACCGGTTGGAAACGGCCGAATTCGGCCGTTTCCGACCGGTATTACGTTTTTCAGATGTAGGGCATGCATTTACAGAATCGGTATTTTACCGATTCTGTATTTACCGATTTGGTAAAATTACCGAATCGGTAAATACAGACTCGGTAAAATACCGATTCTGTAAATGCAGATGTAGCTGGCACATGTCAGAGTGCCACAGGGCTTTAAGAATCGGTATTTTACCACCCAATCCTATTGGGTGGTAAAATACTGAATACAGGTGTGCATGCACATCTGTGCATGCACACCTGTGCAATGTGACACACAGACATGCCCTTAGGGCCTGTCTGTGTGCCACATGGCACACAAGTCCGGAATTGGGGTGCTAGAGGGTGTCAAAGTGACACCCCCTGCACCCTTGCAACAATCGAGATTTACCGAATCGGTAAATACCGAATCGGTATTCCACATTGATTCCTATGGGCTTCAAGGCCCATAGGAATCAATAGGGGATACGATTCGGTATTTACAGAATCGGTAAATACCGAATCTTACCGATTCGGTATTTACCGATTCTGAATTACCTACATTTCCCCCCTCTAATTTACCACTTCTTAAATACCGAATCGGTATGATTCGGTATTTAGGAAGTGGTAAATTAGAATTACCTACATAGGGCCCTAAATCAGGGATGATTGTGTGTCACTCTTTCTTTGTTGCTGTAGTATTGCACTGGTCACTTTATCCAATGCCTCCTTGTTACATTGCTTAATATATACTCTGCTGTGGTGCTTTTCTACTAAGGATGTTCTGTTGCACAGATCACTTTAGTTCATTTTTCTTGTTTTAACTATCAATATTTATCCCTGTTGTAATGTTCTTAGTCTAATGAAGTACTGGTGCTCTGGCCACTTTATCATGTGATTTTATCCAGTTTGATGAAATATTTTCTGCCCAACTGCTCGCTGGAGTATTTTATATCGTATTTGGGTATTTTGGACTTTGACACTTCTGCTCTAACATGATTTATAATAATAGGCTTTTGATGATCTGGCACTCTCTGTAAATTTTCAGCCGGGGTGGAGGGGAAGGGGGGTTGATACACATTGTATTTTTCATCTCCTATGTTATGTATTTTGTGTTCACTGCATATTAAAAAAGATTTTAAAAAAAATAATAAATAAGATGCAAATGAGTCACTTTTGGGAGAGACACCTATACAGGTAGGTGGATAAAACTAGTCCATTGCCATTTGATGTGGGCAGCCAGGAACGGGATACTTTAGAAATTTCACTAAAAGGAATGCGTGGGAAGTAATTTGCAGTAAAAGTTGCGCTATAAGTTTTCGAAGTTTACCTATAGCATATTTCTCTCATAATGGTAACAGGAAACTGTAAAGATGGCAATATGAGCAGACTGTGAACACAAATTCTTAACTAGTTGCCCGCAGTAAGGAAACTTGTCTTTCTGTATGTCCTTTTTAGATCGAGAATCAGCGCTCATATGATGTCTGCAAGATGTGTTGTATTCTCTATACGAAGTGTAATCCCGCCTGCTGCTTACCATAGGTTGACTCCTGTATCGCTCTTCATTGCTGGCTTCTCATTGGTTAGTGCTCTTGATACATCACTACCGTTGTTCGCTACTTTTATATTCTGCTTGGAACATCTGGGGTTGGATTCAGTAAAGCTTTGCTTATATATTTTATCATTATCATGATTATATGGTGGAGAAATGGGGAACAGCAATTTTTGTGAGAGAAAAAAACACACAGAAGCTGACCTAGGGCTTGTTTTTATGCAGCATCATGTGGCTCTATTGTGATGACTATGAAAAAAACGTGATGTCTGAAAAAAATTATCTCTTTCTAAATTACATTTTACAAAGATTTATTTCAATAACAATAATGGACAACATGCCATTGTTTCTTAAGATTCAAGTAGATGGTTAGCATTTTTAATACAGAGGTAAATAGGCCTGAACTTTAAGATGACCTTTATGAATTGGGCCTTTAGACTTCAGGACAAAACTTAAACTTCAGGTCTAAGTTTACCTTTGTGAATCAGGCCCTGAGTAATTCAGTATAACATTTCTGTCCAGCCAGCAATTTTGTTCTCTACCGAAAGAATTTTGAAGGCACCAGTATGACTAATTAATGGACGTGATCCCATGTGTTTCTGCCATTAATCAGTTGCGGACAGTTTATTAATACTGCATGTGAAAGTATTTGTTTCCATTAAGATTTAATTGTGTAGATATGCCGACTCTTCTCATTCCAGAAAATAAAAACACGCTATTAAAGTCTGCAATGATGGAATATTAATGCTTCAATTAATTATTTGTTGAGCGCTGTTCGTAATAGCACATTTTAAAACAAAAGTATGCATGCAAAAAAAGTAATGCTGTTGATTAAACACGACCTAATTTTTACCTTGTCAAGTAATACTTCAGTTTTCTCAGGGATAAGTCAATGTTGTGAAATTGAGGTTGCGAAATAATTGAGACTAAAAATGAAAAAAGAGAAGCATATTTACCTTTATGACTGCTCTTCATTCAAAAATATAAGAATGCATTTTCTGCGACTGCACCCGCACTTGACTGCAAAAGTGATACTGTGAGAAGTGTTTTCTCAGGAAGAGGCAAGTACTGGCATCTCTAGGTGGGAGTCAGCGGGACAAGTGCCCAGTTCCATTAGTTCTGCCCCACCCCCTTAGTTCGCACACAACAGCTGTTTAATGTCACTGACAAAACAGGTACACTGCACTTTGCCACACATATGCCAAAGGAACTGTCCTTTGAAGCAATACATGCAGGGACGGCTGGTGCCAAAAGAGACTGGTAGGGCAGTGCAGGGGGCAAATAATAATAATAAAAAACACTTAAGTCACGCATCTGCTCCTGCTGCCAGCCGCCTTGGTGAAGAAGTATGAGGAAGTCCATGGGCCATTCCCACCCAATCCAGATGCTGCTTTCAGCATGAGAGCAGCACAAGTATTGGTCTGAGCGGTCTCGTTTGGCACTCTGTAAGTGACTTAGCCTTTGCCATTTCTCCACCCGGTTGTACAATACTGCTGGGTTGCAGAAATCAATGTGCACAGGGCAGTTTGGCCCTCCCTGCCCTTGACTCAGCAGAATCGACTGTCAGAGAAAATTAAAACGATAATAAAATTATTTTATTATCATTCTATTTTTCTTCTGCAGTGAGTGGGGGTGACATTCCTCCGCCATTGTGGAGGAGTCATCACTGAATATGTGAGTGTCTACATATGGCTGCTTGTGCCTATATTTCACTATGAATATACTGGGAAATACACACACAAACAAGTTTGTCATGATTACCAGTCCCCTTCAGCCCCCCAAACATACTAATAACACAGAAGTAGGACAACAGTTGTGCAGCACTAAGGGGCAGAAAATGACTTATTAACAGCATCTCAATCAACAACAAGGAGTTGTTGTCTAGTGGTAAGGGCTGCTTTGGAAATGAGGTAACACAACACATGGCGGCCTGAATTACAGATGTTTATTGTTAGCCAACTCAATGGTACTAATTTTTTCGACCTCAGATGGATGAAAGGCTGAGTGGACCCTCCAGGATTTGAACCTGTGGTCATGAGGTCTAACACAGGCCACTAGAGTGGACGCCTTAGTCCACTGAACAACCAGACCTGGCTACCAAGTACCAGGTTTCAGTCCCAGAGTTGGCTCAACATCCTTTGAATATGGACAAATCACCCAATCTCACTGTTCCTAAAAAAAATTAGCTCACATTTTGTGATTTAATCAATGTAATCTGTCGCTCTTGTAAAGTGCTCCAATGCCCTGGGGTCGAATTTGCACTATATGGAAATAGTGAAAAAAACACAGCACTCCCAAACTTAGAACATTTATGACAGTGAGGCTCTAAAGTATCACAATTGATATTTTGTGATAGTAACATAGGGAAAATTAGAGGTAACAATTACATATGGTGCAATGTGTCAATGTAAATGTGTCACTTAAAGTGCTTCCTGATGAGTGTTTGATTGGACTTGAACGTATTTTGGCTGAGCTATGACTATGGCTGTGGCATCTCAATTCCTTTTTTAGGTCGAGCCCGCGACAGAGCATGCACTGCATGCACTCTTGCTTGTGAGACACTATCGTTTACAATACTATGCGTTGGCTTCAGTGTCACTTTTCTTGTAGCCTCCTAATTGACCATGGCAGGCCAAGTGTCACTTTCGCACCTTTCTGTAGAGCACGGACCGAGCACACTTTGATTCAACTTAATCAGTGGTCATCCGCTGCTCCCAACTTGTTTGAGGTACTGTTTCTTTTTCCCCACCCCAGCTACCCCTGCCACAACTGGGACACCCTCCCTCCTCCCCAGCACCTCATTCATTTTGTTTTTTCCATACCCTCCATCCTCCCGCTGTCCATTATTGCTGCTCACTCCTCCCTCCTGGAGATTGAAACATAAATCACCAAGGGTTTAAAGCTCAGAACATTTGCCTCACCATTATGCACTCCAGGGGCTATTGCTTTGTCTAACAGGGTTTGCTTTTTGGGGATCTGAGCAAGGGACCAAACGCTGGCCCCACTTTTGTGCTCCTCCAGTTTCCCTGGAGGAATCAGTGCAAGTCCTTTGACCTTTCTTGGTGCCTCGCATCAGTGAATCCATACACAAGACTGAAGCCACTTTGGCTGATGCCGATGTAAGAGGCAGGCTCGCACAGGGAGAGTGAAAGAAAAGTGTTCTAATCACCGTGTTAAGCCATGACCGGCTGCTGACTGCGCTCACTGATGAGTGGCAGTGTGCATCTCCCAGCCCCTTCCATTGCCGTCACTTTACAGAATGTGATTGTTCAATTACTGACCCCTCTCAACCATCCTTTCACTCAGACACTCAGCCGTCCATTCATCCATTTACTCAATATCGCGTTCACCTAGAGCACTTCATTTTAAAGAAAGCCAGAGTTACTTCTTTTGTTAGCGTTTGTTTTTTTTAATTTGTGAGTGTAAACCCAAAGTTAGGCAGGTTGACAGTTGTCTTTTCTAGGCAAGTTCAATGTTTCCTTGTAAAGTGAGCGCATTGTCCTTTGTGGCATAGCGTGAAGCAAGCCCAGCCTTATAAATATGACACCTCTGGGCCCCTCCACTGAACCTTTTAACTTTAATGAGGAACGCAGAGGCTGCAGCGTTGACAGGTGCTGTCTTACATTGCCACAATCTATTTGTCATCACGAAGGTTATATTTGTCTTCAGACGAAGCACGTGTTGATGCGTTTTGTACTCGTCAACAGAGCCTGCTTGTCTCCATTACACTCTGATGCTTTCTGAAATGCCTGACCTCCAAGACAAAATGACACATTCACTGCTGATCATAAATAAGAAATGCAGGGCAGCTGTATGGTGTGCTGTAACAATACGCCGTTCTCTGCCATAAAACGTTCCCACACAGATGAGGATGCCATAAAGGCAGTGCTTAACTTGTAAAAAAAAAAAAAAAAATACCAGGGCCCTCATAAATAGGCTACTGCAGACAGCACCGCCCATTGCCTCTGTCAGTACTGAGAATCACAGTACCAACACAACTACTAATCAGCACACTCCTACACGTCTGACAACTCAGACTACTCTAGGCGTCAAAGCTAAAAGAATGGCTTGAACAGCAGATATTAATCATTTGTAATGTATATTTAATTAATAAACAACTGTTGTTGTGCTAATCTCTTAAATAACAAACAGCGCCACCAAGTGGCAGACAGCCATAAGTGCTGGTGCTAATAATTAAGTGCCTTTGCTGAGCACTGGAAACCACTGGCTCAAACTAAGCACTGAATAAGAGTCAAAGTATGTGAATCTAATACAGGCATTAATAGGATTCTGTAGAGTGATTGAGAAATGTCTTATTCACTGATTCAAAACAAATGCAAATTTCATACAAAGGTTAAACTGGCTAAAAGAACATGTTTATTGGTAGTGATTATAAATAAAACAAATCTAAAAGGACTGTGAGTGTCATCTATTAAAATGTCTGATAAATTTGCTTTCAGACATTGAAACAAGTAATGACTCACCCAGAGAGTTGTGCTAAGTTCAGGAGTAGCACTTCACTGCAAAAATAACGTCCACAAAGAGGTGAGGTATTATAACTTGATTTAGAGTTGTTTTTGACCTATAATTTTTAATAACTTGCACCGCAGCCCTGGTCTTTCCGGCACTGCTGGACGACCATCACGAACCCGCAGCCTGCACTGTGACCTGAGGACCCCAAACACTGCATTACTGCACTTCCCACCAGAGGCCCAACACCTGCCGACACCGGCTCTCCCGACTTCTACTACGAGGAGTTCGATCTGCAGCACCTGTGACTTCAAGAGCCCGATGACTCCTAGGTCTCCCTGACACTGTAGATGGCCTGCAATGCCGTGGTCAGGCAGAACTATTTGGGTTTGTTGTTCACAAAACCGTAATAGACCCGGACAGAGCTATCGACTTCAAGGAAATGCATTTTAAGTCTATTTTTTAATATTGATACTTCTGAGAACTGTTGTTGGATTTTTTTATCGTTTTTCAGATAAAATATTGGTAATTTCTCTAAAACTGGTGTGGTATCATTTTATAGTGTTTTCACTGTATTACTGTTGGTTGTGTGAAAATGCTTTTCACACTGCCTCTGAGATATACCTGACAGCTTCTGCCAAGCTACCAAGGGGATGAGCAGGGGTTATTTCAGTAGTGTATCCTCCTTATCCTGACCAAGAAGAAGGGTCCCTACTGGTCAGGGTAACAACTTGACTACTAGAGACCCCTATTACTAACAATAATGATTCCACAAATCTCAAAATGTTTCTTCAACAGCATGAAGGGGAAGATATGGAGACTTCAAGAACAACTTAACTGCCTGCCTTCTCATATGCCTCAGCTTACAAAAAAACTATTGCTATATCTGTTTCATGTGTTTTATATCATAAGCATTTTAAGGTTTATAAAGATGCCTCCATCGAAATAGTCAATAAATACAAATACCTTGAAATTACATTTGCTAGAAGGCTATTGTGTACTAACCACCTATTCACACGAAAGTTTAAGTCAACTATGATCACAAAATATATTATAAGATTGTCTTACCTGTTTGGAGGCAGAGCAATCACATCTTCATTGAAAGCACTAAACATTAAACTTGTCCCTTACTTACTTTATGCACCACCTGGGTTAAATAATAAGGTCATAGCCACTCTCGCTAAAAATGATATGCAGACATGCAGTGTATGCATAATCTTTTGCATCTTCACACTGCTACTCCAAACTGTATCCTCAGACTAGAACTGAATCTAAAAACTCTAATTTCACTTCAATACAGAGGCAATTTGAATTATTCTCATGATTGTGCAAGCACAAATCCATCAACCTTAAAATTCCTAATTCACTAGGATTAGAAGAAAAGACCACACAAGTATATGCAACTGAGGGCCATATGTATAAAACAAGCATTGGCATAGCCAATATGTCTCGCCTTTGGGACCTTATAAGTGTTTAACCATGCAACAGTTGATGTTGTTGCACCAAGGATATTGTGCTGGATAACTAAACAGTTATAAGGTCCCAAAGGCAAGACCTATTGGCTATGCCAATGCTTAGTATTATACCAAGAGTTCATTATAATAATTTCTATATTTTCGGCCATCTGTGGCGTCTAAAGCATCACAGCTAAAGGCGGTTAGTGGTCACACAAATCAGACAGACACCCCACCCTTTCCTCATTCATCATAGGGTTAGGAAATTGTGGGGTGAAAGAGAAGACAGCAGAGGTTGAAACCTTGAATTTGTGACTGTGCAGGTTTGAGGTTTCAGTTCCACAATGCTCCTGCGCTGAAGCAGAAAGGAAAAGAAGTTTAAACTGGACCTGTGCAGGCAGCATGGTAAATAAAAAAAGCTTTTAAATGCTGTGCGTGTATTTGTCAGCGTGTATTTATCAGCGCTTAGAGGCCCCGGTGGCTATAACGCGCTATACAAATCAAATAAATAAATAAATAAATAAATTTGTGAGGGATTGTGTCTGTGAGAGAGCATGTGTACTTGTATGTACGTCTGTATTTCTATGTGTGTGTGTAAGTGAAATTGAGAGAGTGTTGGCGGAGTGGGTCAGAGCGAGTGATAATAATAGGAAGAGTTACAATGAGTGATAATGAATATGAGTTAGTGAGTCAGAATGACAGTGGGTGTACTGAATGTTAGTGTGTATGAGACTGAGTGAGTCACATTGTTAGTGAGGCTTAGCGAGACAAAATGAGTGAGTCGAAATGAGAATGAGTCACAATGAGTGAGACTGGTCGAGACAAGGTGAGCCAGATTAAGATTGAATAAGTGATCTTGAGTGAGAGTGAGTGAGTGACAGTGCAACTGAGTGAGAATTAGTGAGTCAGAATGAGATAGAGTGAGATTGAGTCAGAATGAGAGATTATGAGTGAAACTCATTTAGTATGAGTGACTGAGTGAATCAGTGACAATTCAGTGAGACTGAGTGAGAATGTCCGAGACTGACTGTGAATGAATGAGACTGAGTAGGACTGAATGCAAATGAGTGAGACTGGATGAGTATGAGTGAGTCTAAGTGAGATTGAGTGAATCAGAACGAGTGGGATTAGGTGATTAAGGGACAACAAGCGTACCAGAGGGCGACTGAGTTAAATGATTGAAGCTGAGTGAGAATGAGTGAGTCAGAATGAGTACGAATTCTGGAACTGAGTGAGGGCAAGTGAGAATGAGTGAGACTGTTTGAGTCAGTGAGCATGAGTGAGTCAGAGTAAATAAAAGTGAGTGGAAGTTTGAATGATAGTAGAGAATGAGATTGAGTGAAAATGAATGAAAGAGTAAGGTAGAGCGCAAATGAGTGTAAACAAACTCTCCGAACCCGCTTATTCGAACTCAGGCCCGCTCAATGAAATTCAAGCCAATGATTATACCTCGCCACTTTAAAAGGTCATCAACTGACACTGTTTATATGAGGCACAGATACAATTCAATACAGAATGTTTATTTTGGATACAGAGATCCACAAAACATGTGACAGCAAGTTGTGGCAAGTTCTAGAAAAGATGAGGGTCCCCACTAAAATTTTTGTCTGTTCTTATTGCTTGCACACAAGTATTCAGGTATGACAAGACTGGCGAGCTCACAGACCCCTTCAACTTCGAAATCAGTGTCCTTAAATTACTCCTACACGAAGCTGGTGTTATAGACTAATAATGAGACATTCCAAGCAGCAAATAGTATTGGACAAAGCAGATTTGTAGTTACTTCAGCTACTTACCTCTGATTCATAATGACATACATCGGCATTTGCTTGGCTGTATATTCACACATACTAATGTTCCTTTTCTGTCGACGTTGACTGGGTATTGAAAGCCAAATCCTACCTGGACCACGTCCCAAATTGACATTAGAAAATTCTTCCATTTTTACTTTCATTTATTGTACTTAACTGCAGCGCAAGTCGTTTCATTTTATTTCTTGCTTCCACTGCTTTTGGAACATTCACTGTGACATATGCAGGCGTTGAAACACTCACAAGTATGTAGGAGTGGTGACATAAGGGAGAACAGGACATGAATTACGAACATTATTCACTTGCACACAGACTAAGACTCGTGAAGTAGGAAGAAGAAGCGCCAGACTAAAATCTCAAAACATATTCGTTCAGGTGGTAATTACCGGAGTTGGCTAACAATGCTTTCAGGCCCACACATGCGAGAAAAATGCACTTCACCTTTTGGGAATTTACAGCGAGCAGAGTGAATATGGGTCAAGTAATCAAATGTGATTCCATTTCAACATTAGATGATGCAGTTGCTAATTGTCTGCAACTGGGTACAGAAGCTCAATATTTTGCAAAGGAAGGTCAGGAAGCTGCAGACCAAGCAGAGATGATGAAATCAACACAGACCCCACTGCCAAAACAGACCTTCCCACAGTGCACCTCTCTCCATATAAGGCGATACAGCACCTCAAAACAAGAGAAGCTATTGATCTGTTGAACAACCTAGTAACAAGGAATGTTAGGTTACAACATTTGAGGGAAGGAGAAAGAAAGGGACTTTAAACCAATTACTACTTACAGACAACTTCGGCAAGTTGTTGATCCCCCTTTCCATGAATTGTTAGCCGATAATGTGGCATATAAAAAGTCCAACACAAGAAAGTCATTGCGATCACTGTGAGACCGAAAGTAATCGCGATGATGCGCGTGCAGCAGCACGCGGGTTTGTGCACGTGAGAGTAAGCTGGTGGCCGCTTTTGTAGCACTTCTTAAAGCCGCTACAAAATGTCTCTCAGAGCAGCGCATGTGCGCTGACTCAGCGAGACCTAAAAAGAGTTTAGCGTTTCTCAAATTGCGATTTTTTGTCAATCGCAATTAGAGAATCGCAAAATGCAATGTATGTATGTAGGATTTGCTAAAAAATTTGCGAATCCCACATGTTCCTTATTTGATAATCGCAAATTGAGATTTGCAATGAAGGAATGCCTTCCCATTCATTCCTATGGGCTAGGAGGCCCATAGGAATGAATGGGAAGACATTCTCAATTTGCGAATACCAATTAGAGAATCGCAAATTGAGAATGCAATTTCAAGGTTGCAAGGGTGCCAAAAGGACACCCTGTTGCACCCCTGAATTATGCATGTGTAATCGCAAATTACCACCAACTTGAAGTTCTGTCTGTTGACTTTGCGGACTCACAGCTGAAACTCTTTTGCACGTTTTATGTATTTGCCTCAAACCTTTGTATATTAGAAAAATTTATATACGAACAACCTTTAACAAGGCTAAAATAAGAACTACTATGTAGGCTGTTAGATATTATTTTAGAATCAATGATAATAGCGCAATTATAAGTCTAATGAAAGTTTTTGATAAAGTTTCCAAAGTGTTAGTCTTCTGAGTTTAGCACATTTTTGATCACAGATCTTAACCTATATATATATGTCCAGTACTTTTTAACTGTTATTTTTATTTGACTTTTATGCCGATTGTGATATACTGCTTTTTATTGTAATCTTTGATTTATTACAATATATTTCTTACTCGCCTCATTCCAAGATGGCGGCGGGGGGAGATGATCCATATAAATCCCATTTACCAGCTTTAATAGGTAACGCACAAGTTCCACCCTTAATACCTTATAAATTTCATTTGGCAAACCATCCGAACCTGGGGCCTTCCCGTTCCCGAAATTTATTTATGATCTTATCTATTTCCTCCTTCATAATTTCCAGATTTATGATGGTATTTTGATCTACACTCAAACTGGGAAAATGATCTAGTTGTAACAATTCCTTAATCTCATTCTCTGTTTCCACTGGGTCCTCTGTATATACTTCTTGAAAAAAAACTAAAAAAGGCCTCCCCAATAGTTCGATATACATCTCTCTTTAGCAACGTTATTTACTACCTCCTTAATTTAGTTTCTTATGTTGCCCGGCTCACCTGCCAGGCCAGCCACTTCCCACACCCCTCCCCATATTCATAGTGAGACAACTTGCTAGCCTTCCTCCTCTTCTGCACTATTTCCTCAAGTTATTCTCCTAAGGAGTCCTTAGCCTCCCTCAACTTATTTTGCAACTCCGAAACATTGGCAGGGTTCATAGTAACAGCGAACTCTTCTCGGATTTCCTTGATGCTAGTTTCAAGGTTTGAAAGTTTATCCCTGGCTAATTTTCTTTTAGGTGCTGCTACACCTATTAGTCTGCCACGGATAACGGCTTCATAGGAATCCTACACAATATGTCCCCGGGCTGAATATTCACTGAGGGTAAAAAAATCGATCGTGTTGGCTCTCAAAGAATCTATAACATCTTGATCTCCCAAAATTGTTCTGTCTAAGTACATCTGACCTGGGCAGGGACAATGCCTAATGAGATATTTAGTTGTATTGAAACATGATTAGATAAGTGTATTGGCTGGTGCATTATTTTGCTAATGCTCTTGTTTAATTTGCAATCTGTCAGGAATAAATTAATTCTGGAAGCGTGCAAATATTTTTATTCTAAAACGTATATTCCCTTTTCTGTCCCTCTTTTAATCTCCCAGCGTCTACTAACCCCAAATTCTTAATTAGTTGGTGTAGACTTTCTCTCATTTTTGGAGAGTACATTATAGATTTAACAGTGGATTTATCCAAAGCTGGGTCCAATAGAGTGCTATTAAATATCTTGTTCCAAGTATTTCCTTATATACATCCTCAAGCGGGAAGGATTATCTATATTGGGCCCATAATATCCTACAAAAGTGTACCCTACACTATGTATTTTAATAATACGGATTAACCACCTACCCCCTCGGTCAGCAATAATGTTCTCCAATCTAGCTTGTGTGGATATCTTGAAAAGGATTGCTATACCTGTTATATTGCAATTTTGGTTAGTACATGCAAATTGTGTAATCCGTTTGTTCCCTTTAAGAATACCACCCCATTCCTCTTGACGTAGATGTATCTCCTGCAAAATAATAACATCATTTTTTGATTCTTTAAGTGTTTCCAATATCTTCATTCTCCTATTTTTTACCCTTAGCCCATTCACATTCCATGTTAATACCCTCAAAACCTAGGCCCTTCTACCATCAGCTGTCATTGATGTATGTATTTGGCTCTCTATTCCTGAAGATCTTCAGTCTACTTATGTGCATGAAGACTCTAAACAATTTTATAAATGTTTCCCTATTTTTCTCCCACACTGGTGTTCAGATAAATTTAACAGTGAACCCCCTTCCCCTACAACCCTCCCAACCCACCCTGTGAAACCCTCCATCTTTCCAAGTTGGGTAATGCATTATACCCTCTGAGCTCCTTTGTTCCAATCTCAATTATAATCCTTTCTGAGCCTTTATTTGTGAACATCGGACATCTCTTTTATGTTGAACATCTTATTATTCTACATTACTTTTAGTGACACTGGAAACTTCAACTGCGCATTTGCCCCCAAGGTTCTCAATTCCTGTGTATGCCTTCCCAGTTCACATTGGTAGGTTTGAGTGACTTTTGCTAAGTCGGATCTTATAGTGAAAGACCAATCCTCCTTTTTGGATTGCTTTGATTTTAGAGCTGCTGTTAAGATTGTTTCCTTAATCATGTAAAATGGAAAATTTATTAGGATTTTCCTTGGTTTTTCTCTACCAGAGATCCTCTTAAATGGGTTTCGGTGTGCTCTCTGAATTTCCATTTCTAGGTCCTGAGCTACAGTTCTGGGATACATTCTTTTATAAGGTTAATAACAAATGCTTTTATATCTCCTCCATTCGCCCCCTCTGGGACATTTAAGCGTCTTAAGTTGTTCCGCCTTGAGTTATTTTCCAACGCCTCTAGCTTGTTTCTGAACTACTTCTCTCCAGTTTATTAGGATTTTCCTTGGTTTTCCTCTGCCAGAGATCCTCTTAAATGGGTTCCGGTGTGCTCTCTGAATTTCCATTTCTAGGTCCTGAGCTATAGTTCTGGGATACATTCTTTTATCAGGTTAATAACAAATGCTTTTATATCTCCTCCTTTCGCCCCCTCTGGGAAATTTAAGAGTCTTAAGTTGTTCCGCCTTGAGTTATTTTCCAACGCCTCTAGCTTGTTTCTGAACAACTTCTCTACAGTTTTTAGTTAGAATCTCTTTATGATTAGATTTTACTTCCTTTTGTAGTGTTCCTAAGGATTCTTCCATTGTAGTAAACCTTTCTGTAATGCTAGCCAATTTCTTCTCTAGTTTTTCACAAATCTCATGTGTCCTCTCTTGATTTAACTCTGAGATTGGGAATTTCTCCTTTATCTTTTTAGACAGAGTAAGTAGTATTTGGCTGACGTCTACGCTAGCCAGCTCTGTATTCTTGTTAGGCTTTATGCTGTTTTTTTCTGAGAGCGGTTGTGAGACCTCCCTCTATATACCATCCATCTGTGAAATATCTGTGAGCACAGCAAACTGATTAAAGGTAAAAATAGGCTGTAGAGCAAAATGGGGAAAGCCTGACTTGCTTTCAGTGCCTTACTGGGTGTCATTTGTATTCTTGCCAGTACCAGTACCCCTTCCCCAGGCAGCTCTGGTATCTCAATAAAGGCTCAACTCCAAAAGCGGGGGTCGGGGTACGCACTCCTTGGTGTGATTCAATTCTTTACAGGTGGGTGGTGCCCGTGGGGTTGAACCCTCTGTACTAGGGTGAAGTATGATTCTGTAATGCACTGTTCTGTCAAGAAAAGTGTCTCCCCTGAGCACTCAAAATCCGAAATGTTCAAATAAAGTTCAAATAAAGGTGCAGACCATGTAAATCAGTTTCAGTGTATTTCTTTACTTGTGCATCATTTCATGATTCTTCTCATTATATACACATATTTACTCATTGGCCCAATGCATTTCGGGCGGAGCCCTTCCTCGGGGGCCCTGTAATATCCTGTTCAGGCATCTATGTTAGCTGCGCTGATATTCACAAATGTCGAGTGAGGTTTTAAGCCGTGTCCGAGTCGGAGTCCGGTTAGTGAAGTGGCGTTTCCGCGTTCGATATGTGTATAAATATGTGTATATAATGAGAAGAATCATGAAATGATGCACAAGTAAAGAAATACACTGAAACTGATTTACATGGTCTGCACCTTTATTTGAACTTTATTTGAACATTTCGGATTTTGAGTGCTCTGGGGAGACACTTTTCTTGACAGAACAGTGCATTACAGAATCTCAATAAAGGCCCCATGTACCTGTAGGTCCTGGAGCAATAGAGGTCCAGTGAAATCTAAGAGCAGCCGCAGCCCATCTACCTTGACAAATATGCTTCTCTGCAGAAAACCAAAGAAAAGCAGCAGAATCAGCAGATGCGGCCACTTTCGTGAACGCCACCACAGCCCCCACTCCTGCATATCCCAGGAAATTGGAGATCAAGGAAGATGTCGCTGATTACTCAGCAAGCCCCTGACAGCGCATTAAGGATGTGGTGAGAATCCTGCAGAAAATACACGGAGCTCAGGTAAGGCTATGTTCCTTGTGGACTACACAGCATTTTTTTTTATCAGAACAGCAGAGCCCCCGGCCGGCATACTAGCGAGCCGCCATGTTCCTCTCGATGAATCAGACAGCACTTTTCAACATTAATACCTAAACCCAATAAAGACTTGACTAAATGTGAGGCATATAGACCAAAATCCTTGCTAAATTCAGACTATAAGCTGTTCACACAAGTTCTTGCCAAAAGGTTGGATAGCGTTTTAGGAGATATAATACATGAAAATCAGAAGGGTTTCATGGGTTAAGACAGCTGGCAGAACTTAGCCATGACCTAGTAGGTGCAATTGATGTGGCCTTGGTTTCAGGAATCCCTCTAACTATAATACCGGTTGATGCAGCCAAGGCATTCGACAGAGTCAGCTGGCCATACTATTACCAGGTTATGGAGGGAAATGGATTAACAGGAAATATCCTTAGGGCAGTGACAAATATTTACCAAGCTCCAGTAGCAAGGATATTGGTCAACGGCTCATTACCCCATCCTCTGTAATAAGTAGCTGTACGAGACAGGGATGTCAGTTATCCCCGCTGTTCTTTAATCTATACATAGAGCCTCTGGCCAGAAGATTAAGTACAGAACAGAGGATTCTTCCTTTTCAATACCTTGAACGGAAAAAGAAGGAAGCATTACATGCTGATCATTTAATAATTTATACTAGGGACCCTCTTACTTCGTTGCCAGCAATAATGGAGTTAGCAACTGACTTTGGGAAGATATCAGGCGATCTTGTGAATGAAGGTAAAATGGAAATCATGAACCATTGGGTACCCCTTCAAGAAAGAAAGAAATTAGATATCTAGGAATTCGGGTGGTTAAAAACCTGGACGAGATGGCACACATTAATTTCAATATACAGTTGAAAAAAACTAAAAACCTCTTGCATCGTTGGTCTGCTCTCCCTATATCCATTCTGGGAAGAACTAATGTTGTAAAAATTGTGATTTTACAGAAATTCACATTCCTCTTTAATTCCCTCCCACTGCATTTTAAGCCAGAATGGTTTGGGAAATTACAGAGTGAGTTGATCAGTTTTATTTGGAACTGCAGGAGTGTAAGAATTGCATAGAAAAAGCTCAGAAAGAAAAAGTGGATGGGTGAATTGCACTGCCGGCATTTTAACTGTACTACTGGGCTTTTGCATTTAAGAAGATAAGGAAACTATTAATGGACTTTAATGACATGCCAGCATACTTAAGTGTCCAAATGAAAAATCTAGAAGGAGAAGGAAACTTCTTTTTATACAAATGTGGTCATCCCGAGCACTTTTTAAAAAAAAGTTACATTTAAAATACCTCATTTGGCCTGTAAAATTTGGATGCAAGTTAAACAAAATACTGGGAATTTCATTCTACAGTGCTAAAGCTCCAATTTGGAACTCCTTAGAGACACCTCTGTGTCTTTATAATAACCTAGCAATACCCTTACTAGAGGCAGATATTGAGAAGTGGGGCCAGTTATCAGAGGAAGAGGTTTTGCTATCATGGGAAAAACTGAGTACAATCACAGAATCCAGAATATCCAGATTTAAATACTACCAACTAGTGAGCTGGTCTCGAGCACAGTCGAACTGGGGACAGAAGCTAAAAATTTAGGATGCGCTACAAAGCCCCCAGGCATACAAGAAGGAGGTTGCCAGATGGTATTGGGCTTTGGTACAGGGAGAAGATGTTTCTCTGGCTCACCGGAGGAGATCTGGAAGCTGGACATGCCGGGCTGCAATGTAACCCATCTGTGGCAAGTATCTGCATCTACGCTTTGGTCTTCAGTGAAGTCAGCTCCACTTAGGAGAAACCACTTGTTTACCTTATACAGGGCCTACTGGTCCCCAAAAAATTTATCAAACATGGGGGACGGTAAGAAGAGGCAGTGCCCGAAGTGTGCCATGGAGAAAGCGGATGATGGTCTTCTCTTTTGATGGTGTCCGGCTATTCAGTCGTTCTGACTAGAAGTAGGGGAAGCACTAACTACAATTCTGGGCATAAACATCATGGTAAGGCTTTTGTTAATCATCTTTGGAACATTGCACAGAGAAGAGGTATGTTTGGGGAAGAGTAGAGACTAATTCATTTTTAACCTGATGGTTATAGCACAGGGCGAAATCTGTCTAAAATGGATTTCAGAAACACAACCAACGAGTGAGGCTTTGAGGGATTTGGTTGATCACATAACTAGACTTGACTGTCAAACTGGGTCTAGTAAAAGAGAAAGAATGTGAGCATCCTTTTTTTTACTTAAGAATGTCTGTCTGAAAAAGTATGTGGTAGAGGGAAAGAGTAAATTGTTGCTGGGCTATAGGAGGAAAAAGTCCCAGGATTAAGACAACTTTTCTACCGGTTGCTGAGGATAGTGATGGGTGCCATAATTTGCTCTTCAAGTACTGGTTTGAAAAGGTTGGTAAAAGTGTCTAAAGCCAGGTGGAGATGTTGCACCACTTCCTCCGGCTTAAACACCCCTTGGATATGATCCTTACCTTTCCCCCCAAATATATGAGGAATAAAATACATTTTAAAAAATCCTTTCTTACTACCCACTACTTGCCAATTACTTAAATGTTAAAAAAGAATGTTCAAAAATCGATTCTTTATTCAATAGCAATGAAGATGTACTTCTTAGAGATAAAGATATTCTCAATGAATTTGTTCAGTTTTATAAACATTTATATACCTCAGACACAAATCCCTCTCCATAAAACATATATACCTTCTTCCAAAATATTGATTCTCCACAAGCCCTCATGATGATTTTAAATCTGTATAGAAGGATGTCACTTTAGCTGACATCATTAACACAGTAGCTCTTATGAAAATGGGGTCAAGCAAGTGGGCCAGAAAGTTTTACCAGTTAATTCTATAACTAGTTCACAAAGATTCTTCTCCCACATCTTCTACTTTTATTTAATTGTTTCATTATACTGGATGCCTCTCAAGGTACCAATCAGGAAGCAAAGATTTGTTTTATTCAAAAGAAAACAGAGATCATAATTATTGCAAAAACTACCGACCCATTTCTTTAGTCCACACAGAAGTTAAGATTCTTGTGAAAATACTAGCCATGCATACCGATCCAATTCTCCTAGACCTTTTTAGTTCAGAACAATATGGATTTATCATAGACTGACTTTTTTTTATATTGCCAGGGTTTTCTTCAATGTGCTTGGTAATACCACTATACTAGATTATTCTTTGGCCAATATCAACTTGGACACCGAGAAAGTGTTTGACAGGATTAGATGGGACTTCATGCTTGTAGCATTAAAATGGATTGGTTTTCTCTGAAATTTCTGTAGCTTAATTTCCTTACTCTACACCGGTTCTAAAGCCACCATTTCTGTTAATGGTGTCATATATGATTATTTCCCTTTATTTTGAGGAGTACATCAAGGTTGCCCCTTATCTTGTCTCTTAATTATCATTGCACTTAAACCTTTCCTGGCCTACATTCAACAAGATCCCAATGTTTCCAGCCTTCAACTTGGTAAAAACACATCAAAATATTTGTTTATGCAGACACCATTCTTTGGAATTGCTCCAATCCATTTTATTCCATTCCATCCTTCATGTTTCAATTGTTTGTTACTTGCCAGGTTAAAAACGAAATACTGATAAATCAGAAATACTCCCTTTAAATATCCACTGTACCAAGCAACAATTAAAAAATAAAATAATATTTTTGGGTATTTTTCAAGTAAATATATCCACAATGGTACACCCCATCAACATTCAAAAAAGAATATATGCATGAGCACACACTGCTACATTTTATTTTTTCCGCACATATAGGCCCAATTACCCCTCACACACAGCTGGTACAAGCCCATAGCATGTTCAAGAGATGTGTGTGCCAAACAGAGCGTTCAATGGTCAGGCTCGGTAAAAGTCTGTAATTCAGCTCTCTGTGAATGACATATTTTGCCGCAGCTCATCTCATTCCATCCAGCAAAACATCAGATCCCTCGTCTGGTGGGTGAGTGGGAGCATTGGCTTGATCCGGTTCCAAGGGCCAGGGAATCATATATGATTTCAAGGGGTCCCAAATGTCCTTAGATCTGAAGGACTGTGGCAACAGTTCAGAGTATATAAACATTTGTTCTTGTCTAAAAAGTAGATCTTTGATCCAGTCCTTAAATTTAGGAGCACAACCCTATCTGCACGTGACCCTATGCTTGGCCAGCAGTAGCCCAAGTGACAGTAGCCGGACTGGTCCAAATATGTTTGGGACAGATATTGTGTGTGACGCAACCATGTGCCGAGTCCCAGGGATATAATCCAATAGTCAAGGCGTGACCAAATAAAATGCACTGTTGAGTGCAATGTTCCTTCTTTCACTATGGGATGCATGGTTCTACAGGCATCGATCAGATGGCTTTTGGTAAGGACATGTCCCAGCTGTCACTGGGCCTCAGTGTAATGATGTGCCTGGGGATGGATTCTGTTCAGCCGAGGATCCAGTTTAAGGTTAAAATCCCCTCCCCAGATAAAATGAGTGGAACAAGTATTTACAACCATGCCCCACATCCTGTCAAAGAAATACACATCAACCCCATTCGGGCAGAAGCAATCGACCGATGTGATGTACTGTGCAGCTAGTTTACTCCACATAATGCAATATCTCCCTAAAGGGTCTTGGATAGGTTCGCCAGGGTATAGGGTATATTTTTCCATATGATAATGGTGGTGCACCTGGAGCATGTGAAGTATGAAGAGAAACTGCAGTGGGAGGCCCACTGTGTACCAAAGACAGGCTGAGTGCCAACTCCTGTGTGTGTTTGCTGCAGCTTTGCCCCTTGGATATCATACCTATCTAGATCTGCAAGTATATGGCGGCGTTTACGTGCGTCCCCAATCCTCTCATGTTCCATGTCATGAAATTGATCCCTGGGTGTGTTTGTCTATCCGACATGTGTGGTTGGGTATGGCTGGCTTACAGCAATTATCACTCTTCCCCGATATTGGTGGCCCAACGTGGGCAGGAATTAACACAAAAGCATTATGAGATGCATCATACAAACAAGTATCCTCTTATAAACCTCCCCCACCCACAACGATAAGAGAAACAATGGTCCTTACCATCAATCAGACATTGCATGAGTCAATACTTAGTTACTCAGTCAAAACATTATTCAGAGCATATCATAATTCTACAGCTCTATGAGATGAATCTTGTATGTGGTACAGCAAACGCAACAGACTTATTTATTACCAAGCAATTTAATTCATTGCTAGTCCAATAGATATATATATATTTTTTTTTAGTTCATAAAAGACAATTTCCGAATGTCCATTCAGTACATTAGTACAGCAACTTGATCAAAGGTGATTATGCCCCAAGATGGGACGTGCAAAGGCAGACGTGATAAAGGATGATATAAGTGTTTTAGAAAAAATATAGAAAGAATCAGAAAATTGTGACAAAATGGGAAATTACAATCTTTACAATGGAGAGCGAACGATTTGGGAATTACCGTCCCAATAGACACCCAGCCATAATACTATTCTTTTATAATTTTATCAATGCAAAATGGACTTAAGTTCCAAAGTAAGCACGCCACGTGTGCGCTGTGCTCTACTTGCCTAAATTACCCTGACCCAGGATTTTCCTATTTGATCGAGTGTGGATTATTACCAGTGCAACCCACACAGGGAGTCTTAACCACATATTGCCTTGGACACACCTCTCACTATATGTGGGGATATTTTACCGTCCTATGATTCCTGAGTCTTACTGTTTCTGTCGTATTTAATGACACCAGGTTACATGCGCCAAGCCAATTTCTTCCTTATAGCTTTGAAAAAGTCATAGTACTGATTGATAGTACTGACAAAACACGTGTCAGCTGTTTCTTATAAACTCTAATTTATGGATCTTCAAATAAAGAAAATGAAAATATGAACTTTTTATGCTCCTTTGTCTTGCCCAAAAAAATCATAGGATACATACAGCTTAAGTGTTGTGGATACTACGAGACCTATTAGTCTCTTTTGTACATGTGTTCCAGGATTGTGCTCTCTTTGACCTCTTCTCTTCAATTGTACATTTGTCAATCTTTTGATTGTCATTGGTCCCTCTTGGTAGTGGGGGACAGTGGTCTATGCAGCACTCCGTCTTTAAAAACTAAATATTTTTCACTTATACAGTATTGTTGTTCATCCTACTATTATTTGTGTATGTGCGGTCTTTTCCAACTTGGATACACCACTTCTGATCTCCTTATGTATTATCATTCTTTATCACGTCTGCCTTTGCACGTCCCATCTTGGGGCATAATCACCTTTGATCAAGTTGCTGTACTAATGTACTGAATTGACATTAGGAAATTGTCTTTTATGAACTAAAAAATATATATATATCTATTGGACTAGCAATGAATTAAATTGCTTGGTAATAATTTAGTCTATTGCATTTGCTGTACCACATACAAGATTCATCTCATAGAGCTGTAGAATTATGATATGCTCTGAATAATGTTTTGACTGAGTAACTAAGTATTGACTCATGCAATGTTTCTCCTATTGCACTTTACCCAGGTCCTTGACCTATTGGGTTGCCCCATTTTTGAAAATGGTTCCCCCACCCACAACAGCAGCCCAATCCCACAGTAACCCAACCTACCCTGGAGCCCCAACGTGGGCACAAAACATTATAGTCTAATCCTCAAGTGAGGTAACAGTATAGTGTGACGTAACAGAGAGAGAAAACTGGAGAGCTCAAAGAGAAAAGACACAGGGCCCCATGCATCAACAAAAAAACTGTTGCAAACGGGCAGATTCTTAAAATCTGCCCCTTTGCGACCGGTACGTTTGAGATGCATCATCCCAAATCAGAAATCGTAATTTATGGGATCGCAAAATTTGCAATTACTTAAATTGTGATTGCATTTAGGAATCACAAATTGTGATTTCTAAAATGCAATGCATTAACCTTTAAAATGTTGTTATTTCGCAAATAGGAATCTCTCATTCCCGTCAATCTAAAGTTGATTGTAATTTGCACACAAACGCCCTTGGGGCATGTGTGTGCGCAACATGTGTATAAATTGTAATTTCTGGGGTGCAACAGGGTGTCCTTTTAGCACCCTTGCACCATTGAAATGACATGCGCAATTTGCGAGAAACTATTGGGTACTCGCAAATTGTGCATGCTATTCCCATTCCTTCCTATGGGCCTCTAGGCCCTTGGGAATGAATGAGAATCAATTCCTTAATGGCGACTCGCAATTTGGGGAGTCACAATTGAGGAATATGTAGAAATCACAATTTTTTTTGCAATTCCTACATGCATAGGCAATAGCGATTCTTTAATTGTGATTCTTTAAAAATAGCAATTAAAGAATTGCTATTGTCTATTTTGATGCATGTGCACCACTGTGAAGTGAAAAGTAAAGTATTTCCAAATATTCAGTTTAAAGAGTACTTTGAGCTAGAAGAGAGGTAGAGAAGAAGAAAGTGAGAAAGTGGTGTGAAAGTGAGTAGTAGTGGAGGAAGAAGAGTAACAAGGTAGTGTATAACAAATGGGGGTATCCTGTCGGGGTAACACTACAGGGCGAGGCCGGTCCTTCTCAAGTCAACCAAGGCACCAGGGACAGGAGCTGCGTGTCCCAGCTGGTAGACAAAAAATTTGACAAATCAGGAGCTGCAGTGAAGGTGACAAGCGTGTAAAGGATTGCATAGGTAAAAAGCAAACCATGGATTTTGTAATAATAGAATCAGGTGCAGGCGATAAACATATAATGACTTACCAAGGCATCATAACTGTGAGTTTAGACTATACGATAGGGACGAAAAGGCAGATGGGATACAGGACATTTATTTCCAGAAGATGCATCCTGTCATTAGGTAGGAGAGGGCAGCCTAACCCAGCTCTGACATAGGTGATGGAGATCTAGCCACAGGCGACCCTCATGCCACAGGAGGAGAGTTTTAGATAAAGGGTCTTTAAGAACTCCGCGTCATGCTGTATATTAGTGAAGAAATGGTGCTTCCCCGATAAGTAACTTGAAGGTGGGCTGGACACAGCTTGGCATAGGTTATGCTGGCCTGTTGGAGCTTTCGTTTGACTGGGAGGAACTTTTTTCTGGCATCCTTGACCACCAAGTATAAAATCAGGATAAATGGCATTGTAATTGCCTTCAAATGTGCTGTGCTCTCTGGCCTTTCGGAAGTCACATCATGATCCCAGCAGGTTAGCAACCTAGCCACTATGGGGCGTGGTGTAATTCCTGGAGGGGGGGGGGGTGAGCCAACAGCGAGCGGTGAGCCCTCTCCACCACCAGCATGAGGAAAAAGGATCAGTCCCAAATATACTAGTGATCAGCTTCTCTACATACTCCTCCATCTTTCCCGTATCAGCGTTCTCTGGGACCTTGAGGATCCTGATGTTGTCTCTGTGTGAGCACTACTCCAAATCTTCATTCTTTGCTGCAATTACTTTCAGAAGGCGCTGTTACTGAGTACTTGGTCATTTCGCTGTACTGTCGTGTCTTCTAGTTCTGATATCCTAAGTTCTGTCTCCTCAAGTTGGCCATCATGTGTCTCCAGTTTTAGAGTGATGAAGTCCATCCTCGTGCTCATAGAGTCCATTTTTGATTCAATTGATGTCAGACTCTGTTTTATCGATTCGTAAACAGGAACCACAGGACCAATGGTGGCAGGTACTGTAACAGCTTCTGGCACCCATAAAGCGACATTGACACCGCTCTGTTCCATACCTCCCAATGCAGACACTCCTGCCCCCCCCCAAATCTTGCTGATATCCTTCCCATACCTCCTGGATCAGGACCCACCTGAGCTAATACACTCCCCACATTCTCAACTCCTCTGAGTTTCGCCTTCCTTCACCTGATCCTAGACTGTAAGGTGGAGGACACTCGGCTAACAAACCATCCAACAAGTTGTTTTGGTTGCCACTACCGTCACTTTCATTTGTCCTTTTACTCCTGTCCAGTGACACCCCATCTCCTATCAGCACTCGGTTCAACCTTTCTCCCTCAATGATATCCACTCTCCATTTCTTAAGCTTAACATCCCACTATGCATCCTGATTTGTCCTTACAGTTTTCTTATTCTCCCTTGGCATTTCTGCCTCTATTTAGTGTGAGCTGCATGCATCCATGCATCTAACACTTCAAAATGTGTTGGTCTTGGCAAAGGTTGCAGCACAAACATTGCTCTTCTGAGCTGATTCAATACATTTAATTAGAATGAAGCAAATCGTGCAAATGACAATTCATCCTCCTTTTCAGTGAACTTATGCCAATTCTGAAGCTAAATTATACTGTGGAGTTCAACTTTTGTCACCATATAGTGTACTGGAGTATCCTCGTATGGCGCCTCTTTGCCCACTCAAGTAACAACCCCTTTGTCACCTCTGAAAAGTTCCTGCAACACCCTAAAGCATCACATGATTCTAAAATGCAATTTGCATTCAGTTTATTATGATGGAGCAATCTTTTTCAACCACAACTTACGGATGACTACCAACCAATCCCAGCACGGCGTTATGCCAACCGACCTATCGCAGATTGGCACACTCTGATGTCACACTTACTCCTCGTAGAGGCTCATCCTCCTTCACAATTTCTTATGACACATTCACTCACACAGTCATCTTAAATCCGTAATTGTCTGCCATGGTATTGATAGAATTCAACCACTCAAGAATCTTCACTCACAGTAACCCTCGACCAGCGTGGATCACTCAAATCAGTATAGTTAACCTCTGTACACAAGGTCCACTAGATGATTCCCATATGTCCCAGTCACACAAGTTTCCATGTCTTAGGTGGAACAGCTGATGACTTCTTATGACAATTCCTCAATTCTTTGGTCATACAATCACAATCTTGGTGTCTTCCACACCTTTTAATATATTCCGGGATCTTAGGCCACTTCGGGACCTGCAACTCGAATCTCAACACTTGGACCACATCTGGCCCAAAACCACATTCACTTGACTCATATTCCCAACTCCGCAAGACATCACACAATCAGATCAGACTCACAATCTAACACACCACATACACCCTATTAATACTCACTCCTCCTTCCGCTGCTGATCTCGCCACACCATAAAACTCAGTATCTTCGCCAGATTCTGTCGCCTTCCCATCTCGATCATTGAGGTCTAGGTGGGGGGGTTTGGGTTCTAAGCTCCATCTATTCTAGAGTACTTCTAGATTCTCCCCTTACTTCATCTGTGAACTATCCTACACTGCTACCAACTTAAAAGGCCGAGCCCATAAATTCTAGACCATTCTTGAGTCACACTCTGATGGTTCTTTTTCACAGCATGAAAGTGCAAAGGGGGTAAAGTTGTTAGGAAACCAACCAATTACCCAATTATTCTTTTGGATACATAACAACCCACTGGCAACTACTTAAGGTTAATTAGTTTATTACAAAGCCAAAAATAACTGAACGTAGAGACAACCTTAACATAAGTGTATAGAAATACAGAGGAATCAGCATTAATCCAAATCGACGCATCCAGTTTAGACAGTGTAGCATGAGCAACACAATTAGTTCAAGAAGTAGAATACAGACAATCAGAAAGCAGGAGTCCAAATTTCCCTGCATTGAGGGTTGGTGAGTAAAAAGCATTAAATCTATCCCTACTCTAACCCTTTGGTGACATCTCTAAATAAGCATTTTCAGAAGGAAGGATAAAAGGTGTCATCACGGGGAGTCTTCCTAAGAAGTCTCTCCATGATCAATAGGTCAAGCAGCATAAAGCTACCAAAGACAGAGCTCATTCTAGGATGCTCTCTCTCTGAAGGCAAGAAAGATGTGGCGCACTATTTCTACTTCCAACTATCAGTTATCCATAGGTAGCATTCCCATGGTACATTTCGGATCACACCATTCACCCTGGGTACAATCTTGAAGGTATCTTTCCACGATGTGTGCCTTCCTTGCTCTGATTTGTCCTTGGTTCCCAGGCCTTCACCTGTGTGAAGCAGAACTGCCTTCCTTTCTCAACCAATGCCACATGATTGTAAATTCTCTCCATGTCTGACTAGTAAAACAAAGACATTAGTCTATCTAAGAGAGCCCTTATTTGCCTGCAACACAAAACGTGAGAAAGATCAGAGTCTACGGCATACATGAAATTGAAACTGTTAATTCTAAAGCAAGAGTTTACAGGGAATTGCAATCCAGGCTTAAGAATTTCAGCAAGCTTAAGAGAAACATCATATAATCTTTTTAAATTCACATAACTTTAATAAAAATTTCAAGGAATGCATTCACCTATGTATGAAATAAAATAAATAATAAGCACTTTTAATATACGTTAAGTGTCCGTAGCACAACAGGAGTTCTTCATATTAACTTTTCCTGCTAGTTACATTCATGTTCTGCGTTGATTCTTCATGCTACTTGTCAATGGCCTAAAATACACTACATATTCATGGTAATACATTTCAAAATTCTAACACTTCAAGTTAATACAGCAAATGATTATATGCATGTGCACTCCACACGTGATTATGATGCACCCCTATAATTGCAATGAGATCTCCACTCTATGACTACGTTGCCTTCCTCTGCGTCAGAAGGCGTTCCATGGGCCTTGCAGTGGATTTTCCCATGCAACACCTATGAATGTTGATGCTGCCCTAGATTTGCTTTATCATGTAAACCTGAGGCAGCACCAAATCCTTATGCCTCCCCAGAACAGGCGTAAGGAGGAGAGATATTTTTATTTCTCCTAATTCTTTCCTCTTTCTATGTGTGCTGCATTTTGCAGCACTCAGCGAACGAGGAAAATGCCTCTCAGGAAGGTGCCCCTTCCTGCACAAAAGCAATCCTACATGCAACACAGACACCCCTGCACCATGGTGCAAGGGTGCCTGCATTGGCAGTAGGCAGCAAATTGTGCACCAGCATGGATGAAAGGCAAGTAATGCAGCATATTTCGTATTTGTGTATGGAAGTGCAGCAAGAAGACTTTCAACACTGCCCTACTCTAATTCCCCATAAATGAGGCCTTCAGTGTAGCAAGGCAGAGCAGTCCAAGATTTACATGGCAAAGCAACAAACAATACTCTATAATTTGCACTCCATTCAGTGCTTTTTCTTCTAATAAAAAAAAGTTACCTTATAACACACACTATTAAATAATACGCACAAATTAACAATATTTAAAAAATGCCTAGTGGAGATACCTCTGGTGACAGCCTCAAAAGTGTCCTCACAGCTATAGGTCACCCAATTCAAGTTGCCTGCTTACTGACTTTGTCAGAGTATTATCAATTAATCAAATGCAGAATATAAACCCAAACAAAATGCAAATATATACTGCAAAACTTTCAAGATGGAGGGGAGCGTCGTTGCAATGTACTCAAAGATGGCGGCCCGCACTGAACTTCACACCGGGCCGGGGGCACTAAATAAGAAATGCACATAAAAAGCAAGCACTTCGTCAAGCGTTCACCATACCACTTTGTCGGAGAGGTTGGTGAGTCGTGCACAGCGATTTTCCATGAAAGCATGTAATGACACCTTTGTACTCTAAGTGTATTTTCATATTAACATATTTTTCAAAAGGTTGTTCCCACTGCATTAATGTCTCCCTTACCAATTTTGCTATTACCCGTTATGAAAGCAAGAAATAAAAGAAAACTTTTGGTAGAAGCCTACAGACTGGTCACCCATCTGTACAGTGCCTTGCGATTTCTCTAATGGCAAAATCAAGTACGGTTTCTCAGGAACTCTCTTCTATGACGACCTGTTGATTAGCTGCCACTGCAAAAGTGATTCTTTCCATTCTAAAATTCAAAGAATGCCTTGGTTGTGACTGGGACAATCACACATAAACACAGACAGTATGGTACCTTGACACTAATGGTGATTATACACTGAATCAAGGACTGAAGAACTGTGACACTTGGTCAGAGCTACACTGACAGCAGGAATGTGTGAGAGAATAGAGACATGAACATTGAGACCTTGGAAGGGACACATTGACACTAGGACAATGTAACAGAGACATTTTGCCAGTGACAAGCTGACACAGCCAGGACATTTCCAGACTGGGACTGGGTCAAACTGACACTTCGCATGCTCATACTGGCATTGTGAAGGGAAGATTTCACTCTTAATCTGATACTGGGAGACTCTGACACTGGAGCGTGCACATACTAAGGCGTAGACATTAACATATTGCTGTGGTAACAGTGTCCCTGGGAATTGATAATGAGTAATGGATACTTTGGCACTGGGACAGAATAAACACAGACACTGGAACAGGAACACAGTGACAAAAGAAGAAGGAAATATCAACAATGGGGAAAGGCCACAAAGCCACTTGGACAGTTGCCACTTGGGCACCAGCAATAAAAAAAGAGGCAGACATCCTGACATTGATAATAATGTATTTATTTATTTAATTTATATCCATAACAATATTTTGAACAATGTTTTTAGGGCCAACAATGTCTTTACATACAACAATGATGTGACGGTGGTTAACATGAAGCCAAAGATAGAATCAGAACTGAGTTGTGTTAATGGAGTCATTTGCCTGATGTTTTAGGCCAATACGATTACACATTTAAGAAAGAAATATTTCTATATTTACTAGGACATACCGATATGTACTATATACATACTCACAGCAGTGTAGGCAGTAGGGAAGCATTCACTTACATGTCTCTAGTGACAATAGATTGTATTCTAAAGTTTTCATGAATTCCAGGACAGAAGGATATTTTACAGATTTCTGTGATAATACGTTCCAGTTGAATTTGGAGGCTGGGCATATTGGCTATTGGATTTGGTATTAACCAAACCCAAGTGAAATTTCCAGCGCTCTAGCATATTCTGGTGTAATTTTGCTTGTTCCACAAAAGTCATGAAATTAGTTAATCACAGGGAGTCAAAATTGCAACCACTTTAATTAATAGTCATTTGGTAAGTAACTTTGTTACCATCTTTGATTGAACAATTTGTGATTTTGTTCCTTTGTGTATATGTCACATTACAATTTTCTACGAGCTCATAATCCCCTCAAGGTGAAATTTTTACACGGTTCCCATAATTTCCATAATTCCTTAGGCCATTTGAAGAAAACAAAGACATGAGGTCAGTTAAAGGGGTTGAAATATGGCAAAATTGCAAGACCTTCCATAAAGGTGCAACATGCTCTTCCCAGTGGTCATGTCAACAGTCTCAGTAGTTGGAGACCTCCTCTGTGATGTTAGTCATTCCAAGAGGAATGGCAGTCAAGGAAGTATACAAATCCTAGAAACAATAGGAACTAATTGTAATTCTATGAGCACTCCATGCATTTGCAGCCCATATCTCAGGTTCTGTGGCAACCTTTCTCAGTAAAGTCTGACAACTAGGTGGTCCAATGCTATTTAAATCACCAATGTTTAATGTGTTATTCTACCATACCATCCATTATATGGGGACTATGCCTCTGGGCAGATGTCTTTCTCTTGCTCCTGTCCATGGTATAATTTCTGTGTAAGGAGATCGAGTATGAACTCTAACTAAGTCAATTCTTTTTATTTATGTTTAGATTTTGCTGAACACCATGTCTCCACTTTCAGCTACTAACAAGTGCTGAATTCTCAAAATGAAAAACTGCTTTTGGTTGTTCAGCTATGGAGTTAGAGTTCAGTCGGTGAGTTAATCAGTAATTCAAAGTTCTGATGTAACATGTTTCCCATAGGGAGATGAGTTACAGACATGTTTGGAAATGTCCGTTTTAAATTGTTTCCTGAATACCCTGTAGTCTTACAGCTTGGTTTAGCTCTAAAAAACACAATAAACACTATTACCTACTGCTCTCATTGTTAAGCAAGCTATGCACAATTTTACTCCTTATTCAATTCAATGTAATCTTTATTTCAGTTTAAAAAACCATAAAAGATATTCAATGACAATTTACACATCATAATATTAAAACATTTCCAAAGGTAGACCATTGCATAATTATTAAAATACATATTTCCAATAAACAACCTTTCTCTCTTATTTTTAAGAAACATAAATAAATACAATTAAGATTTAGACATTAAATAAATAAATAAAACATATTGAGGAGTTGCAACAAATACCATTATAGATGGCCAAGGACTATAAATATCTAACTGGCAACCCTTTAAATAAAGCTTCCTGATTAGGAGTCAAATCGAAAAGTGCTAATGCTTTAAGTGCAACATGTATACTTGGTATGACATTCAACTAGTTTTCTTGTTGATTTATAAAGTGCAAGTGAGAAACTAATATAGTAACAATATTACTAATGTAGTACATAAAGTGCAAGTGCAAAACTGATGTAATGACCATATTCCAAGTATAATACACTAAAATGTCAAACCTTCGTTTGCTCTTATTAAGCCTACATCAAACAAATACCTACTGACGCTAAAAACGACCTTTCAGAGGTATTAGTTCTCAATAATCTTGCTGCCTCATAGCAAGACCTAATACTCAATAACCGACCAAAGGGTTTGATCCATTTCTGTCTGGATTTTACTTAAACTGTCCAGAAGAATAATAAATGTAGGTTATTTTCTCTTGCGCCAGATTGGCATAGTGCACAACACTCAATATTGTCCTCCCCTTGTTCATGAGCCCCTTTCATTACGTTTAAATTAATTTGAAAGACGCCATATCGAAATTTCATATATAGTGATTTTGCTAGTTGTGGCTGCACCTTGTCCATGGATGGCTCAAAGCTCCAAGTTTGTTTCATTAAAAGGAACAGTATTGTTAATATACCAATGGCTGAAATATGGCACACATTATCTTGGAAATAGGCCCAAAAAGTTGATTTTAATATTTTCTTGGAAACCGTAGACAATTGATCAGGCTTCTCCCAAAAATGCTGCAACCAAAAATGTATTGAACCAACAGTGAACATGCTTGAGCCACGGCAACCATGTACCGTGGTTGAGCCTTAGAATTTCCTCTAGCCCTTCTTTATCATGCACAAGCTCTGCTGTAGACCACAGTCGCACCCAGAACAAAAATGGTCTTAAGATTGCCTGGTGAGCCATACGGTGTGCATTTAGGTCCATTACGATAGGTATTAGTGGTGTGCACATTGGAAGGCGTAATAATTTCCTAAAAAACGTATTTTCTCCTACCATAAAAGGGTTATTGCTTGGGGGGCCCCATAATTATGCCCCATAGAAGCATGCCGATTGTACCCATACTTATATACCTCATGGGTAGGGGATACCGCTTTAGACATACTACTCTCATGTTTCTTTACTATTGGTAGAAGGTTTTGGAGTAAAATAATCTTACTTTTCTCCAATTGAGGTTTCCAAGACATTTGGTTATACCTACGTAATTAATATTATATACATATTTTAGCATCTGGTTTGTAACAGTTACATTCTTTTTAAAAGCCTTATGTGGGTTGACTGCCATATATTTAGCTTTGCTAGAATTTATTTCCAGGCCCTTAGTCTCGCAATATGCACCAAACGTATCTATTAAACATTGTAAGCCTTTTGGTGTTTGGGATGTTAGAACGGTGTTGTCTGCAAATAAAAGGACAGTTACTGGCATTCGTACTAATTTGGGAGAATCATGTTTACAGCCCTATAAATATTCTGTAATATCATTTACATACAATGAAAATAAGGTGGGCGCCGGCACGCATCCCTGCCTTACGCCCCTGTTTACTCTAATGGGCTCAGTAATCTCACCCCTTGGATCCCATGTGACCTTTGCAAAATAATCCTCATGCAATCTTATAATTTGCATGAGTATTTCTCCGGTACCCCCTGATTTTTTAAGGATTTCCAGAGGAGATTTCTAGGGATTAAGTCGAAAGCGGCCTTTAAATCAACAAAGGCGATGTACAGATGACACTTCTTAAAAACTGTATATTTCCAACTCATGCAAAGGAATCTAAAAACCTTGTCAATTGTGATAGTTTTGACTCTAAAGCCAGCCTGATATTTTGATAAAATACTATTCTCCTCAATCCAAACATTTAGTTTTATTAAAATTTTTCGGAGATATATTTTTTTGTAAAACATCTAATAAACGAATCAGTAGATAATGCGAAGGGTCTAGGCGATTACCTTTTTTTAGAAATTGTTTTAATTTCAGCCCCTTTACATGATTCCGGGATTGATGCACCCGCGGAAACTAAATTACATAGAAAATTGATATAAGGGACCCAAACCTCTTTATCATGCCTCAGTAAATCTCCTGGTATCCTGTCTGGATCTGGAGATTTTCCTGGCTTTACTGCATCCATAGCTAACAAATTGTCTTCCAAACCAAAATGTAAAGGGGCTATAGTTGGGATTGTTACATATTCTTGTATTTCAAATTCTATAGAAATGGCTGATCCATATTTTAGCATCTAAAAAAAGGTCCTTGCTATATCTCCCTGCTTTATTTCCTTTAGATATCAATCGCCAAAAACCAGAATGGTCTTTTGCTTTGGCTGCACTAATCAATTTAGTCCAAATATCATCCAAATGTTTCTTAGTTTGTATTAGTAATTTATTATACTTGTTCCTTTCCTCCCTTAAGGCCACTACATTTTTGATTTTTGTTGCCAAAATTAGTTCCTTTTCGCCTCACGGCACTCTTTGTTATACCAGGGATTATCTAGATTACTTGCATCAATTTTCCTCTTTTTACATTCTTTGGGAATCCTACTCAGAATAGGTGTCAATGCACCTACCAATGCATAGTGTATGTTCATAATTGGGAACTTTGAAGTAGGCGGATCTACATACGGAGAAATAGTACCTACAAAGATTTCGTAAATCTGCTTCATGGCTTTGTCATTTGCCCCTATAGAAGACCATTTTATGGCTCTACGATTATTACTTAAGCCTTTCGATGCTAGTGACGGAACGGTTCCATCAAGAGCTCCGGTTGGACTGTGCTCATGACAGAACCGTTCCGTCACGCCCACGCCCGTTATTTAGAACCTTCAGCGCAGCGCGAAAATTCGCACCGCGCTGAAGGGGTTAATAATGGTTCAATGACACTAGAGTTAATATCTCCATTATTCAAGGGAGTTTATTGAAAACAATGAGCTGCTAGTGTCAGACATAGAGTATAATGATCACTATCAGATCTATCCTTCACTACCAAGGGCCTCATGTAGGTAAATAGTATTTACCGATTCGTAAATACCGAATTTTACCGATTCGGTATTTACGAATCGGTAAATGCTATGTAGCTAAAAAATCTGTAAAAAATACTGAATCTTTAAGATTCGGTATTTACCGAATCGGTAATTACCGAATCAGTATTTGCCATTCATTCCTATGGGCCTGGAGGCCCATAGGAATGAATGTCAATTACTGAATCGGTAATTACCGATTCGGGAAAGTTGGGAAAAAGTCAAGGGTGGCAGGGTGGCACTTTGACACCCTGTTGCACCCCTGATTAGTGCTGGTGTGCACATGTGGCATACATACATGCCCAAAGGGCATGTATGTCTGTCACATGGCACAGGTGTAGATGCATTCATAGGAATTCCTTATTTACAACCAACTAATAGTTGGTGGTAAATAACGAATTCTTAAAGCCCAGAAGCAACTGTTTACAGTACTTCCTACATCTCATTTACCGATTGGGTAAATACCGAATCGGTAAATACCGATTTGTTATTTACCGAATCGGTAAAATAGCCTCCTACGTAGGAAAAGGCTTTTACCGGTGGGTAACGGATAATTTCGGCCGTTACCGACTGGTAAAAGCCTACCTACATCTGGCCCCAAATCATGTAAAATTGGCCAAAGGCCAATAGATACCAATATGTAGTCAATACTGCTCTTACAGTTACTCCTGCTAAATATAGCAGCATTCGGGCTATCAGAAGGCAATCAGTCATTACAAGCTCGGAGTCCATGTCCTGACACCAATCTTATTAACTGTGCAACAGCCACTGCACAGGGTACTACCGGACTACTTTCCAATGGGGGAATATTATTTGCCATATCTTCTTCTTTGAGGATATTTTCAAATCCCTCAACAGGCTCAAATTTACGATTGAAATTGCCCCCCACAATAACCATTGCCCTTGGGATCCATTGAACATAAAAATTGGTCTAGCTGTTCTATTACAAAGGATTCATTATTAGCTAAACTAGGTCTGCTATAAATATTTACTATATATAATTCAGTTTTATCCTGTGTTCGGACCTTCACTCCGACTATATCCTGTGATGGAAAATCCAACTGAATTATATCAATACATGGAGTAATTGTTATCCAAATAACAAGACCTCCTGAAGGCCTCCTTCTAACTGAAGGAGTAGCATTAACGCTATTTGTTTTAAATCCTACCTTATGGGGGATTTCCAAGGCCCAAGTTTCTTGAAAAAAAATTATTTCACTTTGTCCAATACACTCCTGCCACTTTACATCCACTTGTTTTCGTATCAGCCCCGCTATATTCCAAGATGATAATCATATTTCTGATTGCCATTCCTTCCTAACTTGCTTATTGAGTACTACTTCCATCGCATTCCTGGTTCCTAAAGCTTCCTGACCCTTGTTGTCAAGGTTACGATTATGAATAAGAAAATCCACACCATTATTTTGTAAAGGCTGGATAACCTCAACTGTAACCACACTGTCGCCAGTCAAGACCACTGACAGTACATCTGATATGCCATGAAGCGTAACTGCTTCCTGTTCATTTGGCAAACATAAGTGGTTCTGATCGCCAATCCTCAATTGTGGTTCTCCTGCATTTCTGTTTAAAATGCTTAAATCAATATCTACTTTAGCCTTTTCTGATACTAACTGACCATCTTGAACATCAGTTGGAAAAGTAAGTGTTGGAGCCCCAGAACCATCAAATAAATGGAATTCATGTTGTAATACAAATATTTGTCAATCTTGGGCATTTAGATCTGATAGGACCTGGAACCTGTTGAGCAAAGAAATTGGAGCAGGTTTATTTGCAAAAGGCCCAAGTGGAGGTTTATAGAAGTATCCCAGAGGAAAAGCACAAATACTAGTACTCTGAATATAGGTTGACTCGCAAACGTTTAGTAAACAACAAACCATCTGTGTCCTGTGAAAGTTAATTACAATGCAGTCAAAATCAATACATTTAGAAGATGGGCCAACCCACCCAACTCTGCGGACCATTAAGATCTCCTTTATAGCAGACAAATGGAGTCTTTTGTATTTTGTTAACCAATTCAGGGTTTTATTGCGTAAGTTAACCCACGTCTCCCTCTGATCCTCCCTAGGAGCAGGGACACCAGCCAAAATTAAAACATAGGGACACGTGGCTGGAGGTAAACTCAACACATCAGTTTTGGGCTTCATACGATTGTTGGTCAAATCATCTACTGTATTATTGGTCACAGTGCTTGGTACAGTGCCTTAAACTAAATATTCCGAATGAATATTATGGGAGCCTACACGTTTCATGCTCAAACCTTTGGGTACTTCCTGTGTTTTACCTTTCATAGCATTATAATTCATCATAGGGCATTCCTTAACTTTACCATCTAGATTTTGCAAATTTGCAGTTAGGTTACCATCTACTACTGTATTCGAACCCTCTCTCGCTATAGCATTAGGTTGTTGAATCATGTTATTGCTACTTAGGTTGTTTATAACAATATCCATTCGATCCCATTTTTCCCATTAAAGTGTAAATTTCTTTTCAATCAATTTGTGAACACGAGCTAACACTGTTCGTAATACAAAGTCCTCAACAGTAGCATAAGTAGCAGTCTTGCGTCCACAGTACTATCATGTCTTGGTATTGGGAGCAAAGGGACCACATCAGTCTGTGTACCAACGGAAATAATTTTCAGCTTATCATGAGCAGTTACATTTTTAACACTGTTATCAAGTTGCGATCCCTTTTTGTTCTTAGCTTTTTGGGCACCATCACCCCACTTTCGTTTTGCTCGTGGCTCTATCTCCTTTCGTACATCAGAGGATTTAGAACCCCGTTCTCTAGTAGCTATACGAGGTACTTCCGAATCCACGGCTAATGGTAAGTCCGAAACCTACACAGGTGAATTCAATGGCACATTTGAAGGCATTGTGGGTAAGGATGTTTGTGAAAAGTCCACCGAGTTAGAGTCAGATATGCTCAATGATGAACGTCTCTGCAAGTTAGATGGATCCAAGGATAGACGCTGGTCAGTTATTTCAATTTCATGAGTCAGTAGTGACTCCACCCTAATGAAAAATGCGTCCAGTGTACCCACAACTCCTTTACGCTTATTCATAGTAGGGCTTTGAAACACTAATCCTCACACGAAACTTCACAGATGAACACAAATAATACAATTTAGATTATAAATACCCTACAGTTCCTGTACACTACAGCTTATAACCACAACGGTGTCCAAATGTCAGAGAGATGGCCCAACCCAGCCTCCTCTGGGCTTTGACGGGCACAGACGGGCCCGCCCTTGACCGGGACGGGCCTATGCTGTGGGAGGCCACGGTCGCTTTTGACGCACCTCCTGCCGCTTGCCAATGAAGTTGGTGGCCGTGCGCCACGCACAGCAGGCTGGGTGTTGCGGTCCCCAATGACTGTATGTGGCAAATGGAGGCAGGTGAAGGCAACAAGTGTGTGCGTTAGTGGTCCCCTTTAACAAAGAATTGCAGGAGGTAAGCGGAAACACTATGCGGCAGAGAAAGCGGGACCCGAGCTGCGGGAGCCTGCAGCCACTTTTGAAGCGCCTCCTGGCGCTTGGCGATGACGTTGGTGGCTGTGCGCCACGCACAGCAGGCTGGGTGTTGTGGTCCACCTGGACCGCACACAGCAAATGGAGGCAGGTGAAGGCAGCAAGGGTGTGCGTTAGCGGTCCCCTTTGACCAAGAATGGCAGCTGGTAAGAGGAAACACTATGCAGCAGAGAAAGCGGGACCTGAGCTGCGGGAGCCCGCAGCTGCTTTTGAAGCGCCTCCTGGCGCTTGGCGATGGTTTTGGTGGCTGTGCGCCACGCACAGATGCTTGGGTGTTGCGGTCAACCTGGACCATATGTGGCAATTGGAGACAGGTGAAAGCAGCAAGGGTGTGCATTAGCGGTCCCCTTTGACCAAGAATGGCAGCAGGTAAGCAGAAACACTATGCGGCAGAGAAAGCGGGACCTGAGCTGCGGGAGCCCGCAACTGCTTTTGAAGCGCTGCTTGGCGATGACATTGGTGGCCGTACGCCACGCACAGCAGGCTAGGTGTTGTGGTCCCCCTGGACCGTACCTGGCAGATGGAGGCAGGTGAAGGCAGCAAGGGTTTGCGTTAGCGGGCCCCTTCGACCAAGACTGGCAGAAGCTAAGCAGAAACACTATGTGGCAGAGAAAGCGGGACCCCTTATACAAAAATAAATACATATTTTCTTATATAGTATCTTTGTTTTATTTAGTGTTTCATTCCACAATGCTTCCAATTTCTAAGCGCTTTAAATTGTCCATCATTGGACATATTTTTGTGAACATCGCACTGGGTTTACAAAACATAAAAACAACTTGCTCTACAACTACTTCATAAAGGACGCTCACCAGTCTGTCTACCCATCATATTTTTTATCATATTAAAAAAAAAAAGAAATAGAATATAAAATTAAAAAATAAAATGTTATTCACTTATCAGTTCAACGTATCTGACAGGCACGACATTATAGGGGATACATTTACTAATTACATCTAAACTAGCAAATGTGGTCTGAGGCAAATTCTTTTGACACAGAAACGCACAGTTTCAGACGTTGCTGTATAGAATTGCATATTTTAGCTTGGTTGGATGTACAAAATTGTACTTAGTGTGTATAGAAATCCTCACATTTTATGATTAATCATGCTTCTTATCAAAAGACATTAAAGACTTATGTTTCTTAAACATAATGTATCTGTGCTTAGGAATATAATAGGATCATAAAAAGGCTTTAAACACCATTAAGTGCAGCAAAATCTAATGGATGAAAGCATCTTTCAAGGAAATGCAGAGATGCATGAAAACTGGTTCAAACATCTCATATGTTCATTATAATACATCACAACTTTCAAGGACAATGTAGAAAGGCTAATAAATCTAGTCTAACTTTCAGATGAGCTCCACATACTTAAAGAGTTTGAAATGGATATAAATTCTATTTGAAGAAGGTTGTTATGAGCAATGAGATAGTGTTTTTCATGAAGGGTCACTTACGAGAGACATGCACAAAGTAGTGAGGGTGAGCGTAATTTCAGGTTTTGCTAGATTTACAAACTTTACACTTTGAGAAAGTAGCAAAGTTTGTTAAATTATGTAACCATTTGCTTGATGAAGAACGTTCTTGAAAAAAGTATTTTTCCCAGATACTTCCACTTAAAGTGAGTGTTTGCTGAGATGTTTTTTTCAAAACCAATTTTTACTGACTTTTTTGAGATTATTTAAACATTACCACTTATTCGGGGGTTGCAAAACTTCTAAAGTTTTTATGAAAGCTCCATGAAGTTTGTAAATAAAAACTTTTCAGCTTTTCATAACCCTTCAAATTAGAGAGTGCGTCATAAAAAGGGGACATCATTCTGAGTGACCCAAAAATTCGGATTATTATTACGAAAAATAAGTATTGCCTGATTCAAAAATACTACAAGTATTGTGAAAATATTGCATTTGGTGGAATTTGTGCAGAAAAAAAACACATTTATTTTGAGTGGTGCAGCTCAGAATGCTGAAAACATGCAGGGGCAGATTTATGATAACTGGCGCATCCCCAGGGATGCGCCAGTTATTTTGCGCCGCTGCTCCGCCACCCATGGTGCGCCGCATTTACAATGCAGCGCACCATGGGGCAAAAACAGCACAGATGCGTGACGCATCTGTGCCGTAAAGGTGGCGCATTGCTGGAGTTGACTCACAAGTGCGACGCAGCTCCAGCAAGGCTCGGGGGTGCCCCATCTTTACAATGCTGCGTCAAGGCCTACGCCTGCTTCAAGCAGGCGCAGGGTTTTGACGCAGCATTGGCCTGAAAGTGACTGAGTGAAATCTTATAGATTTCACTCAGCCACTTTTGTGAGGCGCACCTGCCCCGGAACGCCCACCCTGCGCCGGAACGCCCACAAGTGGCACAGGGCTTTACAACGTGACGCATCTGCCTAGATGCGTCACGTTGTAAATGGGTCATAGGGATGCGCCTCGTTTACGCCGCAGTTGCGTGACGCAAACGTGGCACATTCCCAACATAAATCTGCCCCGCAATATTTCTACATCATCGCCTCTATTCTAAAGTGTGAAACTCAGAATGGGGAGGCACAGGAGCGTAGCTTAGTCAGTGAGATTCAGGGGTGTGAATCTCAAAATTCCGAACTAAAAACACAGTGGGCTGCAGGGTGAAATGGAGAGATGACCAAAGTTCTGGCTGGACTGTTTCAATGAAGAACACGGTCAGTAGTGATTATCATTAGGTGGGTGTTGTATATATTGATCGTGCTGAGCGTGGTACTCACGAGGCTGTTTCTTCTTTCCGCTCGTGACTGTCACGCTCTACACAATGTTATGTTTTCAATGGGAGTTCCAGGTGAGTTAACGGGTTATGAATGTTCTGGCATTGTCCGTTGATGCTGGACTTGTGAAGATCGATTAAACTTCACTCGGGACATACTTGCCTCGTTTCTGTGATCATTATTTTGGATGCATTTTTACTTTTCTAACAGTGGGCCTTTGTCTGGAAAGGCACAATGGGTGAAGAACGATGAGTTGGAATGCTCCCCAGAGCAACTGCCAATGGTTAGACTATTTGCAAGCATTTATCCCATCTCCCTTTTGTTATTTGATTGCCATCGTACAACAAACATAACGTAGAAAATATGATACAGTCTCTTTAAAATTAAAAAAAAGTGGAAATCTTAATCATGCAGAAGCGTTTCACCTCATTACATCAGATTATAACACCTCACAGACAGACATTTATGAAAAGGGATAGCTTTTAAACATATACATCTAAACATTAATGGCTCACTCTCAATGGCAATGGCATTCATGAACTAAGAGGCAAGTCAGTAGTTATGTAAACCTAAACATATCCTACATTCTGTTTACAGATGAGCAACATTATAGTCTGTTAAAGCATACGTAAGTGGTGCTTTTTTAGCGTACTTCCAAAACACACATATTTAACAGGTTCTTTCATATGTGATACCAGGGCTTAAAGTGGGATGAAAAAACTGGGGCGTCTCTCAAAGGGGCTTTGACTGATGTAATTAAAGGTGTGGTTTACAAGCACATAAGCTGAAAATCTGTGCTTAGCATAGTGTCCCGCCAGACTGGTATTTTGCTGCTTCTCTCATTGCATCCAGATATATATTATAACAAGTAACATCACACCTACAACAAGCCAGGACTATTGGCATTGTCAATGGTTGTAAGTTGCATAAGGTAAATAAGCCATAACCATGGCTTCGTAGTACAGCATATTGAAAATGCTTCAGTTCTGAGACAGTAAAAGAACTATAAAGAGTCTCGTTGAAGAAAGTGAAGAGCTGTACTTTTGCAGAGTTAAGATTTATTTCATCCTGAGGGTGAGGGCAAAAATGGAGAGCCCGATTGGGACCCGTCTGGGCACCTGCTTTTTAGAACTGCTTGTGCTGAGCACCGGCAAGACCCGGCCCACATAAAGCCCTGTGTGATAATAAAGAAAAAGGAGGGTTTGTGAAATAAAATGTTTGCCTAGGGTCACACAAAGTGAAGAAGCAGAGAAGCCAATATTTATTAGAGATGATCTCATTTCACATTTTGCAATCCAGACACCAGATTTTTCTCACTCTCTCTCTCTCTGCGCCCCCCTCACTCTCCACATCAATGGTCACTTCTTTGTCTTTAATTCTTGGTACTCAACGAGCATAACCGATAAAGACATATCAGACCCTACTCAGGGCCTCCAGACCCAACTAACAAGCCAAGAATGCATTAATTTGTGGGTCATCACAATCCTAAGACCCCTCCTGAAGCTACTCTTAAAACCCCCCTCAGCATTTCTCACTCTTATGGATGGCTTGTTGAAATTCATCAGAGACCTGTAAACACCGCACTTGGCCTTGGCCTATCCCCATTGTAGTGTGGCTAACCCAAAGACCAGACGGACAACTTCTTTGGTAGGGAGCTTCTTTATTCGTGTCTGACAGGCATGGTGGTCAGCAGTAAACTGCCCTTTCGTCCCCCAGCTCCTCCCTTTCCTCCCGCCCTCGGCCTTCCCTCGGGCTGGTCCTAGTGCCTGACCAGTGGGGTCACTGGGCACTGTCCATTGGCTACATTACACCTCCCCCCTCGGTGGAAGATGACACAATGACATGTCCCTGGTCAAGTCACAAGTTCGTTTCTTTAGTCTTCTTCGATCAGACGCAATGGTTTCTTAATTAGACGTCTGGGGCGTACTTGAGAGTCAGGGTTGTCACTCTCGTTCTCATCGGCAATCTCCGTTGGTAGTGAGCTGTTGGGTGGCAGTAACTCGGGGTCTTCCGGTTCCAGTTTGGGATTGGCCAGTAACTCTGTGACAGCGGGTCCGCACTTTTTGAAGTGTGTCACATTTCTGGTGAGTCTCTTCCCTTCGGTCTCTGCGGTAATCATGGTTCCCTTTTGTTGGATCACTTTGAGTGGAACCTCGTTGTATCGACAATCAGTCTTTTGGTGCTGCTCTTGTCTTGCCAGCACCCAGTCACCTTCTTTAATTTGCGGGGGAGCCGCGTGACGTCGCTCATCAGCATAGTCTTTCATCTTTTCCTTTTTTTCTTTGTCTTTTGCCGCGATCTCTTCGTGATCAGAGTCGGGATCCAGTTCTGGTGCAGTCAGATTCATCATTGGTATTCTGGTGCGCACTGGGCGTCCTAGCATGATGGTAGCGGGACATTTGCCAGTGGTGGAGTGAGGCGTGTTTCGATAGGCTCGCAGCATCTCGTCAAGTGCTGTCTGTGGACGCTTTCCGGTGAGTTCTGCTTGCTGGAATGTCCTCTTGATCGTGGCCATGAAACGTTCAATCATTCCGTTGGCCTGTGGCCATAGTGGCGTGATCTTGCGGTGTGCGAAGTTGAGGTGCCGGGCGAACTCAGCAAAGTCGTGGCTCTTGAAGGGTGGCCCATTGTCTGACTTCACCACTAGGGGAATTCCCCAGGCGGCAAAGACCTCGTCTAAGATCGGTATGGCACTTGATGCCTTCGTGGAGGCACACAGCTGGGCGATGGGGAATCTGGAGTATTCCACGCGGACAACTGCTTTGGTAGGGAGCTTCTTTATTCGTGTCTTACAGGCATGGTGGTCAGCAGTAAACTGCCCTTTCGTCCCCCAGCTCCTCCCTTTCCTCCTGCCCTTGGCCTTCCCTCGGCTGGTCCTAGTGCCTGACCAGTGTGGTCACTGGGCACCGTCCATTGGCTACATTACACCCATGACCTACTTCCTCTGGCTCACCTAAACCCCAAACATTACCTGACTCTTCTTCTTTATATGCTAATCATCAAACACCCACATTCCAGCAATTGAACGGAGAAGAAGTAAACGCTGGTGGTAGATACAGTCATTTTTCCATTGATATCTTGGGAGGGGCAGCATTCTCAAAGATTAGGTTTTGAGTATGTAAGTACTTTTAGCAGGAAAGCAGAAATAGACTCATACTTTATCAGGTGAACTGGTATTTGTTGCCCATTTTGACACCTCCATAGTAAAAAGATAGGCTTTCGTGGTGACTTACTGAAATTCTTCAGAGACCTGAAGTCACACCTCTGCTGCTCACACTCTGCCTAGCCCACTGACTTGCTTCCTCTAGCTCACCTATATCCCAAACACCACCACACCCTTCTTACTTATGTTTATATACCTAAGTTTGGCCACATCCAGTATTCCTGCAGGGCTGTACAATTTCCAGTGGTTCTCCCTTCGATGTGCTAATTTAAAAACATTTTTCAAAGTGTGAGAGAGGAAGTGGGCCTCAAGGAGGACAGAGGGTAGAACTTGAGGAAGACTTTCAGTCTGTTGCAGCCTGAGCTGCCATGGCGTGGCTTTGGAGGAGGCGGAGTCTGGAGGGTAGATAGCACGTCCACTCTGACCAAACGCACAAAAGGCTTCTAAAGTCACCTGGGGTTTGTGCCCCAAAGAAGTTCTTGAAATCTGGAATGGATTTCAGAAGCACAGAGCTCCCCAAACAGCCGGAAACCCACTTTGAGTAGGGGTTTCCCTCTCATCTTGTGGTAGTAGTGTGATAACAGCTCTTTATTGGGTGACAGTGTGTAGAAAGCTGATATTTTGTGACAGACAGTGGCGCCATTTGAGTTGGCAGATCTGTCTTCCCCACTAAGGCCTCACTATCTACTAAGTACCTTAGAGGCCATATCACAAAAAGGATGCACTTCTCTTGTTTGTGCCGTTGTGCACTTTAAACTTGGTGCATGAGGCGCAAACAGGGGCAGTATTCCCTATTGCTGATATTGTGCTGCCCCCAGGGCAGTCTCAAACTCCGGCTGCCCCAAGAGTAACACATTAGTGAAAGAAAGACCAGCTGATTGAAACAACTGACGTGTCTTTCGCAGTGCAGGTTTGACCTGGCTTGCCCTTCCATGGGGAGGCACAGATACCCCCTTCAGGCAAGCCCATGAGCTACCTACACCTGCCTGCTGAGGGATGTCTGGTGGTCCAGAAGAGTGCCTTCAGGTGGGCGCATTGGCTGTGCACCACCACTTTGTGGCACACAATCTGTGTGCTTCTTGATGGACTCTTTGCTTGTGTAACCATGTCCATAAATGCACAAACGTCGATGACCACTCCCGTAATACCAGAGTGGCACAGGGACACAGGAAGCAGGTGCATACGCCCATTGCGAACCCCACGGAAGTTTATGACACACGGCAATGGATGTTCAATACAAGAGGTACCAATAAATGGATTCAATAGACATAAACCATGTCTCTTCACTCCAGGTGCTTTCTTTACATGGCTACCTATATGGGGGCACAATGATCAACATTTTACTTGTAAGCGGTATATGCAAAATAAGGGAAATATATTCCTATTGTAGTAAGAAAACCATTTTTCTTCCGATATGTTGGCATATCCCTTACTAAAAGAAAGCATCATATATTTTTATTATTCAAGATAGTTTTTTGAAAAAGGTGTACCCTTAAACCAGACTCCCTCACCACAGAGTAGGTTGTGTAGTTGGCAAATACGACAGCAACTTCATCATATCTTCAGTAATAACTTAATTATGCATTGAAAAATGAATTGCTTTTGCCTTTGACTTAAGCAATTTATCTCAATATGGTCTAGGACCTAATTAAAAGAAACGGAAACACATAAATGTTATTGAATACAATATTTATAATCCACAGATGGCAGCAGAAAGCAGCAAAAGAGAATAATCTTCTGGAAGATGAAGCATTAGAGCGAGGACAAATATGGATTTTTTTAAATGTACAAGTTCTCCTAGGCAAAGGTGAACACACTGTTAAAGAAAATTTAAAGTTCAGAAGTAAATGGTGCCTGGAGATGCATTATTATGGTCGCAAGATTTCATTTCGGCTATTTATCACCATGAATTTCGTTGAATGTATCGGGAAGAAAAATATATCCGGTGAAGCAATATAATAAACAATATTGAAATTGAATAGATGCGCACGTGCTTTCATAAATAAGAAAAAAGGAAATGTAGTGCCCCCTGTTTTTTGTAGTTGTAAACTTTTATTGCATTTGACATTTTTTAACTTAGATCAGAGTTTTACTGACAATGACTGTCAATGTAAAAATCACAGAAGTATCCATTGTATAATAAACTAAAAAATCCAAGGTTGCTCTCCCCCTTCTCTGGGCGCATTGGCTATAATATTTGCTCCTCGAAATAAAAGTCAGTGGTATTTCACCTCCCATAAACAGAGCTCACAGGGAAAAACACACAACTGCCCACCGCATTGCACGGTGCTGAGCATCTGCTTCTATTTAATTCTTTCTGGACATTTAATCCAAGGGGGGGGGCTTGCCAAAAATCTGGCGCCACGATTAGAGCTAGTTATCTGGTGCACTCATGAATACAACACGCTCATTTGTTTCTGTCTCGCGCAGACATGTCTTTGTTCTTCCCATGCGCCTATTTCCGTTGTGCTGGCACGGGTCTCTCCAGTTGTCTGGATTTTAGAAATGTGCTTATCCATGTCTTGTGGAACATTAGGCTGCGGAAATCTGATCAGACCTGCTGTCATATCAGCCACTGTGGGGCCTGCATCTTGTCCATAAATAGGGTTTGGGCCCTATATTGCATTCCAATGACTTCATATGTAGAGTATCTGTTAACGGAATCTTAATTTATTTGATCACATCCCATTTCCTGCTTCTCCCACTCCAAAAATAAACATGACTGTGGTTGCACTGTTTATCTTGTGTTCCAATCTAGTATGTGCCCTGTATTATGTTTGTTACGTTGTTTGTTTTCGACCGATGCAAATACTAAAGAAATGTGAACCTCAAAAGTTGATTTTATTGGTCGACCTTGAAATGATTTTAAAGTTACAAATTATTTTGTCATAAACGGATATCAATTACATTAAAGACTAATGACTTTAGACTAATGATCATATTTTCTCAAGTATTGTAGTGGAGGTTATAAAGAGCACAAGCTATGAGCTGTGTCTACCTTCTTTTGTTTCTTTTGTCTCCGTCGCCTAATTTGTTTGATTTTGCAGATCATCTTTCTGCTAGCTGTAGCCAAAGGTGCCTGCAAAGTTTTCTCTCTTCCCACTTCAGTACAAAATGCAGTCTAAAACGCAGTTGTTTAGAAAAAGTTACTTTCAGTTTCAAAGCATGATGTATTTAACTGTAGGCAGAGTCTCGACCTCTTCTACAGCTTAATATTTGGTGTGCTTTTCAAAGGCTCAAGAATGTCACTGTTTTCAATGCAGTGTGACAAATGACGATACTCGCTGACTGAGGCGTAATTTTCTGTCTTGAAAATAATAAATGTGTGCTAATTAAATACTTGCAACTCTCACTTATGGTAACAAGCTTCTGTCCATTCTGCTCATTGCGTATAGTGAACCTCATTAAGGATAACACACTTCTCTTGCATTCAGCCTGTAGTGAACCTCATTCCGGCGTACCTACTAACATTGTAGCATGCTTTGGATTACCTCATTCCTACCAGATTCATGGGTCTTATTCTTAGATTCAAGTATTTCATTCCTACTAGATTTAGGGTTCACATTCCTTGGGATTAGGCCAGGTTAGAACCTTTACAAAGTAATGCACCATTTTGTTTGTTTATCCTGTTAAGTCCCTGGGCTATCTTTGTGCTTTTTGCATGTGCTACTTACAGTTCTAGGACCTGAACACATGCTCAGTGCGGCCACATGGTTGTGCAGAAAGGCTTTGTCGTTAGAGGTATGCAAAGGACTAATTGTATTACAGTTTCTGTGATATGTGGCCATTTGCCCCAAACATCCTAACTCCCATGAACACTTTGATGGCCTTGTTTTATTTTCCTAAAAACTCCCTTTTTATCAGAACTCTCAACAGGGCCTGTATTGGACTTGCTCTGTACACCATTATAACTTTTATACATTTTAATATTGGTTCCTTCTGTTTTTATAAATTGTAATATTCATCCCTTCTTCTTGGCTCTCGTCGTCGGAGTCGATTTGGGACTCTTTTACCTGTTTTTTCTTATATTGCTTCATGGTTCCAAGGAGGGCTTGTGACTAATGAGACAGATGTTTTAATGAAACTGGGATACGAAACCCTATTGTCAAAGCCACTTTCGCAACACCAATATTTTAGATATGTGATAGGAGAGTAGTTCATATATGGAGGGATGAGACGAGTCCCTTACATCATCTTCAGGCCAGTGCTGGAAAGACTTAAGCTTAAAAATGTAATTGGTTTTTATGGTTTCATTTTCTTTATTGGTATTGTCAGCATAGAGAACAAAATACAAGTTTGAGGGTATATAGTCTAATTCATATATAATCTTCGCACACCTGTCATTTTTATTAATATTATGACCTCCAATGTATTAGGCTTTGCTATTTTGATGAGTGCAAGATGGTGTGCACATTAGGCGCCTTGACGCCCGATGGGCTAAGTTGCGCTATATAAGTTTATTTTCATTCATTCATTTTCATTCAAGTACTGTCTATATGGATGGAACAAGGGCCATAAGCGACGCATACAAAGTGTATGCCTCACTGCAGCCGAGCGATGCCAAGAGGTGTCTCACAGGGCTGCTTGCTGACAATGAAATACTTCAACTAAAGGATGGATAGAAGATTACCGGATTATCGAGCTTGAATAAGTATTTGATATACTGCTGCTTTGGGAGCAGATTAGAAGCTAAACAGGCAAAAGTGGTACACTTTAAACAAAAGATTCTCATTTCTGGTTTTGGAATCCCGAAGACATCTTCCTCCCCAAAATGGTATAATATACTATTGTGCATTATTGTATGGCAATTGTATTTATAGAGTGCTGACTACCCTTGGCGAGGCTTTGAAGCGCTTTATGCCAGGCAAGATGCTGCTTTGGAGTCCAAGATTAGTGGGCAATCAAGTCATTATTGGTTATTGGAATTAGTCTTGACTCCATAAACCATTCCTTGTATTTAGTTCCTTATCTGTGCAGTATATTACTGTTGTATTTCATTATCTTAGTTAATTCATCTGCTATATTTCATTGCAATTGTTCCCATAACGAAGGGAGATATGTTGTATCTTGAGTCTCCCTGCTGCTCAGCTGGAATGCATGTGATGTAGAATGTTGGATGAGTGGAATGCTTGTGCTTTGTGAATGTCAGTTGGGTGAGGGCTGAGCAGCAGGACAGCTGCTCCTGATGGGGTTAACTTTATATCTTAACAACCTATCTTAATAAAGTATCTTAAGTAATCTACCTGAAGTATCCATCTTCTTTCCGAATACATCAATTACATTATTAGGAGTTTGGTTTGATCGATAGTGAGAGGGAATGTGAGTTCACACACAGTTGGTGGGATTAGCGGATGAGCTAATGGAGATTAGGTACTGCTACGTTTAGGGTATGACTTTCACGGAAGGCGTGGTTGTGATCTTTGAGATTGGGTGAGCATTGTGCAGTAATACAATAGCAGAGAGTAAGGCAACATTGCCTATTATTTAGAGTAGGCTGTGCTTAGAAAGGCGAGGCAGGAAGAGGATGGAAACTTAAGAGAGAGACTTTCAAAGAAAAAAGTAGGGGTGACAGTCAGAAGTTTTAAATCCAGCTCAATGTTTTTCACGCAAAGTTTTAGAAACGCAGAGTAGACTTTTGAGATAGTATGCACTCTGAAGAAGCTAAAATAAACTAGAAAAAAACATCATTACTTGAATGTGAAACAGTCGCAGCAGGTGCAGGTAGGATCAGTGGGGCAGTGGGGTGGGATGGGGCGGGGAAGTGGAAGTTGACAGATGACCGAATCGGGAATAGAAAAAAATAGAAAAACACTTTGATTAATTGTGACTAATTATAATGATGGTCATTTTTCGTTTAATAACTGATTGTATAATAATGTTTTAACTGCTGGTTCTTAATTATTTATGTATTGTATTGTATGTACATACTTTATCTGTGCTTTTATGGTCGTTGACCGAAATAAAGTTATCACAAACGAAAAACACTTACCTTGCACTCACTTATTTTATTTTCCCGATCTGGTCATCTGTCGACTCATCCCTACCCCGCCCCACCGCCTCACCACTCTTACCTGCACCAGCCTCGCCTGATGTGAAATGGTGCTATATTAGGTACTTTTGAAAGAACCTTGAAATGGGCGTTCTGTTTGTCCACTGCTAAACTACTTTTAGGCTACCACTCCAGAAAGGAAAGCAGATTAGCTCAGAGGCTGGAAGCGTACAGTAATGGATTGACACCCTAAGCTCTAGGCTGCTCTTGAACGAAGCAGTAATAACACAATCAAAGGAGCATGAGAGAATATACAGAGTAAATAATGCCTACATCTAGTGCTGGAATGAAAGACTACTGTTCACCAATTCCTTACCGAGCGCATTTACCTGGAGGCGCTTGCTTCTCTGTATCAACTGCTTGACTGCCCAAGGAACCTCGCCGCCACTTGAGTGGGGCTGGACACAGGACGCTGCAAGGAGCGGATCAGCGTAGAACCTGGGCTGGGGGCTGCAGCGGGGCTGCGAGCGTAGCAGGGACTCCATTACCCAGGAGTCCCTGCGTGACCGAGTGAGAGCTTCCGGTCCGCTCTCCCTGTTGGCCCGCCCACCGCCCTTAACGTTCACTACATATAGGAACTGTCCTCCCGCAGCCCGGGACGCAGCTCGGGGCGAAGACCGGGCTAAGAGCGGGCCGTTTGAGGCTGTTCGAGGTCTGAGAGGTCTGGCCTGGGCCACCCCCTTTGGCTCGTTGTTGATATACTCCAATCCCGCAATTTGTTTACCCTTTGTTCCCACAATGTGCACACGGGGTAGTCGCAGCAAAACTGCTAAGGGAGTGAATAAGCCCAATGGGACCCTAGATGATTTCCTCACCAAGACCAATTTGGCCATTGATGTGGAAATCAGCAAAATGCAACACAGGGTATCCTTGGAATTGGAAGCTGCGCGAAGGCTTTCCCTGAACCTAGCATCTTCCAAAAAATCATCCTTAGAGAAAATTGCCTCAGTTTTAACTCCAGAGCGTACATCAGGCCCTCGACCATTGTTAACACTGGCAGATATCCATCATGATCCAACCACATCTTTACCTGAGCCCCTTCTTATTCCATCACCGCCACCTCTAAAGTCCACCGAGGTGTCTGCGCCATATGTCCCTGAGGCAGGTATAGGCTTTCCCAGCAAACCCGAATTGTCTAAACCAGCAGCAAGTGCTAAGAAAGTTGCCACCCACAAAAGGAAATGTCTTGCTAGATCCACCTATGCACGCAAAAAGGCTAAAATTGCGAGGTCCCAGTTTTTTAATAGTAGACGACCGCTGGTCACACATGGGGTTGATGAAGAAGCCTCTAAAATTAATACTTGCAACCTAGCAGAGGAAAATGACCCTGCCCCACGCAGTGTTGTGTTAGACTTTACAATGGGGGCCTCTCCTGATAAGATTGATGAGAGGCCAACTGAAGGTAGGTTGAGTGAGACAGGGAAGGAAAGGGGGGTGATGAAGAATTTCTCAAAATCGTTTGGGTTACATTAAAACAGCTACTTACTCCCCTGGAACTTAGACTTTCCCGTATAGAAAACAGCTTACTAGAAATGGATAAGACTATAGTCACCTTGGCTAGCCTTAGTCTAAAACAAATGGAAGCCAAGTTTCCCCAGGGTGAGGATTGTACCCCTCAGGCTTAGGTGTCAGAACCTCCGGCCTTGCCCCCCCAAAACCCAAACCCATACCCAAACCCCGTACAAAAGTCTGTAACCCCACTGATACTATTCCAAGATCTATAGCCCCAAGCACCCGTCCCCCCCAAAGTATAGCACCATCCAAACCGAGGCCACAAGCTGCTCCACACCAGCCTAATCAGCCAGCAACCACGAATACATTTCCTCAACAACCCAGTTGTTTGAATTTTCGTGGGGGTTTTATTGACTTGCCACCAGAAGCTGGGCCTTATGTCATCGTGCTAGCTGGCGTGCCTGCCCTGGGTCCACAAACCCAAGAGCACCATTGGTCCCTAAAAAATAAGGTCATTTACTGGTTCAATGTATATAGACAACTTCCTAACCATCAAAGAAGTAGGGTACTAATGGTACGTAGAGTACCCTGGGTAGGCCCTACACGTAAGTCCATTGCTGGTGATTGCATAGTAGTATCCTTTGCGGATCCCCACACAGCTCAGCATCTCTGTTCATGGGCCTCACGAGATGACGACTCTTCCATTGTCGTCAGACCCCTTACATTTTTCTACCCACCACGGCAGCAGATTGAGATAGAGGGGACCTGGTCAACAGTCCAAAATACTAGATGGAAAGGACGAAGGGATGGCTGGCAAAGTCAAAACAGCTGGTGGCAAGGGGCTCCCACTTCTAATATGTTTGGTTGTTTGGATGAGGTTGATTGACTTGGGGTGATTGATGCCTCAATGCACTCTACGGAACCCATTTCCCCTCAGGTGACTGCTCCCCCAACCCCCCTAGCAGCTTGTACGGATTGTTCAACCTTTCCCAAAGGTTCTAGCCCAAACATTGGTCATGTTAATACTCCTACTGAGATCAGGACACGGGACTTGGGTTTACCGCAGACTATCCCATTTAGTAGCCCAGTAGATACAATTAGGGTGGCCTCATGGAATATTGCAGGGCTAAGGGGTCGCCTGGATAACGATGATTGGGTCGATTTTATCGACACATATGACATCGTCGTTTTCCAGGAAACTTGGACAACAGTCCCTCTATTTAGAGTAGGCTACCTGAACTATCACAAACCGGCCATACAGGGCCTTAGGGGTAGGGCCTCAGGAGGACTCACGGTGTGGATTAGAAATTCCCTGGGATTCCGTGTTAAGGAAATCCTGGTAGGGAATGTCGACCTCCTATGTATCAGCCTGAGTAAGGTTAACAGCAAGGACATCCTCCTAATTAATATCTACGCCCGAGGTTGTCAGGGCGGTAGGAAGCAACCCGTCTTGAATGATCTAGAATATCTTCTGAACAAGCACAAAGGTGATCATTTTGTCCTAGTAGCAGGTGACCTGAACTGCTCATTTGAACCCATTCTTAGTCTGGCAGAAGATGTGGGAATTGATGAAGATACTGCCTGGAATATTCCCCCGCTAACTATAAGCAAGGGCGTCAGGGGCACGGAGGCGGCCCTCCACTGGCTGGGACTCTGCCTGGAGTGGGGGCTTCGGGCAGTGAATGGCTGCACTCCGTCTGACAACTCTGGGAAGCCAACTTTCAATAATGGGTCCAACGTAAGTCGTATTGACTACATATTGGTCAATGTAGAACTTTGGTCACATGTAATAGATATGGTGGTAGAGACTAGGCCAGAGAGTGACCACAACCCCCTCTCTCTGGGGCTCAGGGTTCCCGGAATGGGTGATTGTCAAATGGAAACAACCTGCCTAACGTCTGACTTAGTTTTGTGGGACAACAGAAGACGAGTTAAATGGTCTAGGGTCATAGCCGACCCAGAGCTTATCCGTAAAATAGAGGAGTTGGTCTTAGATACAAGGGGTAGGATGACTGTTTTATCCCCCTCTGGCGGAGCCGATTCCTTAACCATTAATCTCCATGAGAAGTGCTTTACGGATCTTAAAAATCTTCTCACCAAGCCATTAAAAAATAAGATAGTCAAAGCACACAAAAGGTGGTATAACAAGAGCTGCAGAGAAGCCCACAGTAAATTAATAGCAGCTGTTAAATCTAGGATCACTTATGATATCAGGAAAGCCAGGCAGTTTTATAAACAAGTCCTTTGGACAGCTAAGAGGGATTGGGACAATTCCTACTGGTTAGATCTCCTTAAAGCCTGTGAGTCATCTAATCAAGTGAAATTTTGGGAGACAGTTAGATGGTGTAGGGAACCTGACTCCCAAATACCGGTTAACCATGTTTCTACTCTGGACTGGGTGGAATTTTTTTCAGCCCAATTTAAAGACATGAGTGCCGAGCAAGAACTGGCAACCGAGTCTGCAGTGGGGGCAATACCCATAAACCCTGGGGATAGGCTTACATTTTCCGCTTCAGATACAGCACATGCCTTAGGTTCTGTTCAGTCTGGCAAAGCCCCGGGTCTAGATGCTATACCAGCGGACCTTTTTTAACTAAACCTTGATTTATGGGTCCCATACATCACCCTATTGGCAAACACCATCGCAGCAGGGGCAAGGATTCCTCAATCCTGGAAAGGGGCTGAGATACTGCCAGTATATAAAAAAGGGGATCGATCATTGCCAAACAACTATCGCCCCATAAGCTTGATTGATTCAATCCAAAAAATAGTATCAAGAATGGCCCTAGCAAGAATTCAGGGGTGGATTGAACAGAACAACATACTTTCCCCTATGCAGGCAGGGTTTAGATTAGGCACCAGTACTATAGACCAGGTGTTCCGACTCACCATGCTCTATTGGAAGGTGGTCTTCTAGGGTGGAGGGGTTATCTACGCCGCATTTGTTGATCTTAAGTCGGCTTTCGACTTAGTTCTAAGGGTGAAACTATGGGAAGCTCTTAGACTTATGGGCTTTCCTATAGAACTCCTGGAATTAGTCATGCGTTTACATGAGGATAATTTCGCTCAGGTAAGGTGGGGGAGACAGGGTCAGGTGACCAACAGTTTTCCAGTCCAACAAGGGGTGCGCCAGGGCTGCGTGTTGGCTCCCACCCTGTTTCTTCTCTTCATCAACCAGGTAGTTCAATTTTTTAATAAAACACAGTCTGATGCACCTACCCTGGGCGGAAAAAATATCCGATGTTAATCTTCGCCGACGACACCCTGCTCCTTTCTAAAACCCGGAGCGGGTTACAGGCAGCCCTGAATAGGTTTGCAGAGTTCTGTAAGAACAATGACTTGCAGATCAACGTTGATAAAACCAAATTTATGGTTTTTAGCAAGAAAACCCCAATTAAAAGTTCAGCTACTTTGAACGGTGTCTCAATTGAACAGGTCAAGGTCATGACGTATCTGGGTGTGACCCTTGATCACCAACTTAGCTGGAACCCCCAGTTGGAGGCATTAAATCTCAAATTTGTCCGTCTCACGGGGTGCTTATTGCATGAACAAAAAAATTCTTGACTAAACGTATCACTCCAGCACTAAAAATTTATGAAGCCAAGGTCAATGCAGCAACCCTGTACGGAGCTGACATATGGGGTTACAAGGACCTATCAGTCTTGGCCACAGCTCAGAATAGGTTCCTACGGAACTTGGTAGGGCTTCCACAATCCTCACCCATTAAACCACTGCTATTAGACCTAGGTTGCAGACCTTTAGACGAGATGGCACAGTTTCATCTAGTGGCACTCTGGCGTCGGCTTTGGACGACTCCAGAGCTCAGCCTCTTTGCCCAAGAACTGGATGAGGTTAAATCATTGTGGGGTGCTCATAGAATCCCATGGCTCAGGGAAGTCAAACAAATACTGTACACAATGGGCCTCCCTGAGCTGTGGATAAACCTCGGGTGCTCCAGTTTTCCTCCAAAACAAGATTTTAAGGATCTCTTCTGGGCCTCGACAAAATCTATACTGGTCACCCCTTCTTCGGACAATAATTTAACGGGACTCTTATTAACACATAAGGTAACTCCGTCCCTCGAGTCCTACTGGGACTTGATTTGTAAAACCCTAGACCGTAAACTGTATCACCAGTTTCGTGTACGTACATTACCCATCAATTCCTTTACTACAAAGTGGGCGAAGAATGTAAGCAACAAATGCTTTTGGTGTCCCGACCAGGTAGAAAGCATTGGCCATTTGTTTTTTGCATGTCCAGCATACCGAGCCCCTCGACTCAAATGGCTGAAACCCTTATGTGGAACTTTGGATTGTGGGGGATATCGTGAAGCCCTGCAGAAATTTCATGGTATTAGATCTGAAATGTCTGTGATCTGTGTGGCTAAATTTCTGGTTTGGGCGTGGCTAATCCGTACTAAGAAATTGAACACTTTTTCAAATTAATTGCTATGTAAATGTAAATGTAAATGTGTTTCGATTTATATAGCGCAACACTTTAACCCAGGGGTCTCAAGGCGCTTGCTTAGGGAACCCGTCCTGGTATTCCCCTGTGAGATACCCCGGCCGGGTATCCACAAGGTGAAAGCCAGGCATCCGGCCGCGAGGGGCCGTAGTGGAGATTAAGCAAGCTATTGCCCAGAGTCGCAGAGTGTGACCCCGTGAGTCGAGTAGGCACCGGAGCGAGAATTGTCGACTCCGTGGAATTTTGAGCCCGAGACCCGCCGAGGCGGGGAATCGAACCCTGGTCCATGGCCGATCTCAGCTTCCGGGTCTGCCGCCTCTAACCACTGAGCCTCCACTCCGCTATAATATGATCACATGTTGTTTGCCTGCCACACTCTTTTTAGACAATTGGGGACATGTTTGCAGCAGTTTATTTATATATTTTATGTATTGTATGTCGTCTTTTATGAATTTTACTTCGAAATAAAGACATAATGAATTGAAATTGAATTGACTACTGATATTTACCCTTTAAGTTTGCTTCACTGTCTTAATTACCAAAGCCAGGTGTTCAGATTTCACAGTCAATTCTGCCCATACTGTGGGAACTTATGCTTAGAACCCCATTGCTACTTGCTGAGATAAGCATCACTCAAAACAAAGGCTGTTTCTAGAGAAGAGACTGAAAAGGACTCTTGAAAGGGACCCCCAATGCACCAATGTGCACTTTACAACATAAAAAATAAATATAATTGCACAGAAAGTGCAAAGAATACATTGTATTTTGTTTTCTCTCCATTCAGTCCAGATATCACTGTGTAATTATTTTATTTCTTGGCAGTGAAGAGATTCTAAATATGGAAATGCAATTGTTTTGAAATAGTGATTTACATAACGAGATTTAGACTTCTAAAATCAACAAAGTGGTATCATACTCACGTGACCGGGGAACATGGCGGCGGTTGACGGTGGTCGCGAGAGCTCATGAGCGGAGGGAACGGAGAATCCTCTGATGTGAAACTTTTCGATAGGAGGTAATGATGCGGTTGGTGGTGGTCAGAGGCGCAACTAGAGCGACATTTTTGGGGGGGCTAGGAAAACATTTCGGTGGCTGAAAATTTAAGAAATAGGCTGAGTGGAGCGGCAGGGGCTCTTGGAAGGGGTAAAACAACAACAAAGCCTCATTCACATGCACATGGTCTTTTAAAGACCTGTGAAGTGATCGGGTGCGGCTGTGTGCGTGCCCGGGAGCTGTCTGAGCCCAGGCTGCCACTCACGACTGGGGTGGGGGGCTGAAGCCCTTTGATTCCAATGGGTTTTGCGCACCTGGTTTTGGTGGCATAGAACCAAGGTGAATCGTAGTAAATCTGACAGTTTGGTTTCACCTCGCGTATGGACACAGAAGCGGTTACGTAGGCCAGCCCCGCCCCTCAGGGGAATTGGTGCTGGGCAGAAGCGTTCCTACGAAGGTCCCGGTGGTGACAGCGTTGATAGGGCTCAGGCGAGGCAGAGCCTGTGCAGAATCCGCAGGACCTGCAAGTGGGGAAGCAATTTACAGTAAAACCCAGAGGCCAGACTGCAGGGTGCGGACAGCAAGCCAAAAGGTATTGGCTTTTGATTTTCTAGATGAGATTCGGCCACAGCAGCAGAGCTACAGCAACAAGGTCAAGGTAAAGGGGGGTGGATGGAAAACGACCTCCTCTCCCAGGATTTCCCCTTCTTGGAGTTGGAAGGTGATAAGTATAGAGGAGTCATAAATCAGGCTCACAAAGAGTAGGAAAAGGTTACAGTGTCTGCTGCAGCTAGAGAGGCGCAACCTCCGCTGGTTGGGAACCGGTATGTTTTACGCTCTGTCAACGAGAGAAAAGGTGCTGCTGGAAGAACAAAGTCTCCAGTGGTTAGAGAACCCCAAGCAGTAACCCCTGTAAACAAAAAACAGCCAGAGGGACTGGTAGTACCAAGAGGTGAGGGCCTAGGGAGACATGGTCATTTTTTAATCCTTTCCCCCTCCTTAAGGTCTTACTTTAAAATCCTGGTGAGCAGGTTGCAGGTTCTTGGGAGTGGACGGGAAGTAAGATTGTGGAACTGCCATCACAGGTTGTACCGGTGGGGTTGGAAAATCGTTTTTCCCCTCTGGCAGAAAACTGAGAAAACACCATACCCCATACTTCAGAAGTCCTAGATGGCGTAGTGGGTAGGGGTGCTGAGCGCAACAGTCCTACCCAGGGAAATGGTGGGAGCTCTGGGTCGGATCATTGTCATCAAGAAAAATCTCCCTCAGAAAACCAGTTGGAGAATTTGCTCTGCACTTTGAGACAAGATATTCTGATTAAGATTGTGACTTCGGAATCTAATCAATAAGACATTCAAGGAAAATGTGAATACTTGATCAGAAAATAGATGGAATCGCCCAACGGACTTTCGCGTTAGAGGGCGAGGTGAAGTCACTGTTAGCTGCGACAGAGGTGAACACTAGTGAAATTGTGGGGCTTAAAAAGCAAAATAAGCTGTTGCAAGAAGACCTGGAGAGGCTCGAACTGCAAGCTAGGTGCAATAATGTGCGGCTTTTGAATATCCCCAAAAATTTTGAAGATGGTGATATCAAAATGTTTGTGTGTAAGTTGTTGGGGGGTCTACTTCAGGATAGGTCGGACATTGACTGGAACAGAGAGGCACTAAAGGTGCCTAGAGACCCGTTTAGGTTAAATCCTGGGAGGAAGACCCCAATGAAAATACTGATTAACATTCTCTCTTTTTCAGTCAAGGAGCTAGTGCTGGGGCCTGCCCTAAAGAATCGTTCTTTGAAATTTGAAGACCTTTGCTATTAAATTCGATCTGACATGGGTAAGAGAACAGCCCAGAGGCAGTGGGAGCGGGGCAAAAAAAATAAGTGATTTACGCGGTAAGGGGGCCCAGGTACAAATGAAGTTCCCCGCAATGCTGAGGATAATGTGGCAGAACAAAATGTACGATATCCGAGATTCAGAGGAAGTGGACTCCTTTTAGTGCAGATGGAAGGTCCAGAATAATGGGAGTAGAGGACAAGCTTATGTATTGTATGCACAAGCAGATCATGGAGCACCAGTCAAGTCGTTTTTTAGTCTCACTTACGCAGCGCACATGCGCTGCATAGAAAAGAGACATGTAACCATCGAGTGCCTTTTTCAGGCTATAACGTGAACGCGTTTCATTGCCTTCAATGGCAACACGTGCACGTGTGGATATTCCCTTGGAGGAGTGAGCGCCGCCATATGGCAGCAATTATCACTCTCGCAAGAGAATGCCGTAGCCCCCCTCTTCCCCCCTGCTGCTGCGCCCGCACCTCTCCCTGCTGCCACGCGAGTTGCGCGCGCGCTCCTCCCCCTGTTGCCTGCCTCGCAAGGCACGCGCTCTCCTCCCCCTGCTGCCTGCCTCGCACTCCACTCTCTGCTGCCGGCAGCCTGCCTCACTTGTGCTTGTTTTATTCACTCTCCACGGTGTGTAGGGTCTGGGATGATCCCCCATAAATATGCCTCATGAAGCTGTGAGAATCGAGCAGAGCTATATGAATATTTGTAGCTGTGTTTAAATTGTGACTGAAACCTGCCACCTCCCTCTTTGTGCAAGAATGCGGGTGCTGCAAGTGCAAAATTCACGTCCTGATGTAAATTAGCGATCATCCTCTGAAAGCGCGAACCAAAAATACCTTTGCTTTTATCTTCCTACAAGCATCGGTACCCCGTCTTTTAATAACATGCTTAATAAATTGCTAATTATGCATATAAAACAGCTGTGTCTTTTCCGATAGTTTGTGCCCTTAGGCCGTATTAAGGCTGGGTCACTAGTGCGTCTACAATAGGGCTGGGTTCATAAACTAGCAGTTGCTATTACAAGCACATTTATTCCCTATGTCTGCATGTGCAAATAACGTATTTGTGGTATTTGCTTCATTAATTTGCGGCTGAGGAAATCTTTCGTAAATGTCTGAAGCAAACTTTGGCCTTGGGCACATAGCATGATCCCATTTCGGGCACAACCTGGAAATGGCCCCCCAAGTGGGATTCGAGCATTAATTGCGATTTCGAGCCCTAATCGAGATTGGGAACTTTGTTTGCTTAAAATTTGAAGTTTTGAGTTTTTTCCAAATCAAGTTAATTTGTTTTATAATATGCCAATTGAGGCCATACAAACAGTAACATTGATACATTTTCTAAAAAATAATAAAAACTTTGTAAAAACTGTAAAAATAAAATTCATATTATAAATATCTCCATTATTGTAAATGTAAGCCTAATACGTGAAAAACTCTCTTAAGTGCACAGTTCGATTCCCATGTTTCATATATTCCTATTGTTGTTAACATCATGTATCTATGTGGGACGTAATACAAAAGTCCGAAACAATCAGATCTCATTTAAGCAACAGTTGGAGTTCAATTTATGAAGGGTAAACATCATTTCCAAATGTTTAAGACTTAACCATGCTCACCAAAGCAATTTGCCTATTTAGACATCTGGAGGTTAAGGCCAGGGCAAAACTTAGGATTTTCATTCCGTCATTATAAATACAGGCATCAGTCTAGGATTGATTTTATCTTGGTTAGTCAGGCATTGAAAGGAAAAGTTAAAAACATTTTATATCATCCTTCTCATTTATCGGATCATTCTGCAGTTTGGTTGGAGCTGGAGGGTATGGTCCCTGTTTCCTCTAGATCATGGTCATTTGAATGCTCATTACTCTTGGAAGATGAGGAGATCTCATCTTTAACCATGGAGACAGTGGTTTATGGAAACGAATATAGACTCTGTTCCAATAGGGTGTGTATGGGACGCTTATAAAGCTTTTGTAAGGGGCCAAATTTCAAGCAGAGCTGCCTATAGGAAAAAAAAGTATAGAGGGGAGATCTCTACTATAGAGGCATAAATATCTCCATTATTGTAAATGTAAGCTTAATACGTGAAAAACTTTCTTAAGTGCACAGTTTGGTTCCCACGTTTCATATATTCCTATTGTTGTTAACATCATGTATCTATGTAGGATGTAATACAAAAGTCAGAAACAATCAGATCTCATTTAAGCAACAGTTGGGGTTCAATTTATGAAGGGCAAAGCATCATGTCTAAATGTTTAAGCCTTAACCATGCCCACCAAAGCTTCTGCAAAACATGCATACATGATGCTGTGTAACTAGAAACCCAGGCTTACTTCCTTCTTCACTTACAGCTGGAAGCCCAGCTCCACGGCAGCTTTCGACCCCCTAGTACCAAAATCAGCTACTGCAATAAGACGGACGCCAGCCCGGGAAACTGTCTCAGCCCGGGCTGACACACAAGGTTGGGGGGGGTGGGGGGCAAATGTGCTTACTTTAACTAACTGCTCTGAGAAGCTGAGGTGGGGATGGTGTATGGACACAACAGAGCCTGTATGCTGGCAGTGGTGAGTGTTCCTTGGTTCCCTGTGCCATGAAAGGAGGGTGGGGAGGGTCTGGTGGGGGCCAGGAGCCGAGGCCAGATTGTGCTTGCAGCCTAAACCTCGTGTGATTTTATGTGCAAGTAAAATCAGTTCCGGTGTTCTCACACCTGGAAAACACAGGTGAAGGTTATAATTGGGTGGAAGTTAACGGTATCCCACCCAGGCATACTGCCCCTTCCAATTTATCTTCGGGCACAAGAGTGTGTTTCCTAACCTTAGTCCTGATTTTCAGTAGAAATCTGGGTGTTTGTCTTGCTTTTTGAAACTCTTGTTGTTTTATCCCATATGTCCCACATTCAATATGAATGTGGGGAGCTGGAAATCTGACTGTAGTTATTGGGTGAAAATGACTTGCTCTATAACCCTGTGATTTCTCCTCAGTGTTAGTTATGACAATGATGCTGTCCGTGTGTATTTGCGCATAAGGCCCCAATGACATCACCAACCATTATGTCGCTGGATGTCCTTGTATGTGAAGAGCATTGCACATCTGCGTATTGGATGCTCATATCCACATTGGTGGCAACTGATGTGCGTTGCTGTGCACAAGTCGGAGTGAAGGACTGCAAGGTCTCCTCAGCAGCCATAGACTGTGACCTGAATCATTAGCGTGGTGAGGAACCATGCCATGCCCCCAAGAAATCACATCCTCTCCGGGTTCGACACCCTCCTCTTTCAGGAAGCTCCTGTACCCCAGCGGTCACTACCTGCTGACCTGGGAAGCCTACCCTCTCTGACCCTATTTTTAACCATCTCAGTTATTTCAATAGATTATGCAACCCCCACCTCTGTTCCTTCCCCTGCTCCACTACCCATGCATACTTATTCCTGCTCCTGTCTTCAAATGACTCCTCCACTCCCTTTACCTTCCTCCTTTCTCCATTCCTGTCACCCCATCACTCTACCTCATTTCTTCACCATATTACCCTTTCCATTACCACCCATCAACTCTTTCTTGCCTTCCATATCTTCCTCTAACCACTCTCAATATTAGCGTAACTGTCTCTCCCTCTTTCCTCCATTGCTCCCTCCTCTTCTACCCATCCCATCTTTTTCTGTTCATCCCATGCTGTTCTCTCTATCCCTCTTCCCAACCCACCCTTCCTACTCTCGTCCATCCCTAGCCTGCTTATGCCTGCCTCCCTCACTTGTATCTCCCCTCATTATTTCTCATAGCCCGACTGAGCAAAGCAAGAGAACAGGCGCAAGGGCAGATTGATAGGGACAGAAAAGGTGCACGCCTTGCCTCCGTACCCCCATATAGAAGTCTGGACAAGCCATGAATAGGTCCAGTCACAGGGCTCTTTATTCCTAACTGGAACATAAGCAATTGATGAGCCATTGAGGGAAACGTGCGGCCGGGGGCTCGAGGCACAATCTTAGATTCAGTCAAGGACTGGAACATTGCACCGGTGACACGAGAAGAGACAGAATCTCAGACAGAACAAATAACAGGGTCAGAGAAGGGACCAGCAATAGGCTCAAGGCCAGGGACTGTGTCAGGACAGACACCAAACAAACATTGGCATAGCCAATAGGTCTTGCTTTTGGGACCTTAAAGGTTTTTAGCAATGCAGCATATTATCCTGGGTGCTGTGCCAACCTAACGAAAAACAAATGTAGTTAAAATGTAAATAATAATAATAATAATAATAATAATAATTATTATTATTATTATTTATTGTATAGTTAATAAAAACCATTACAAAATATAAAATACCACAATGTTTAAAAAGCAGGGAGTTAACCTTGCTATATGAAAGATAACATTTATAAAATGAAGATATCATTCGAACTTCAGGATAAACTTGTCAAGGACCATGGCTCAGCCGCATAGATAAAGAGTTCATGTTGCAGGTTCAAGTCTTTGCCAATAGCCCTCGCTTTTTCTCAAAATTGGCAATACATTTGACTGCTCTGCAGATGAATTGAGGATCCGCTGATCATAGGATTTGTACGATCGCAGACCGGACCGACAGGTGCGAATTCCATGGTCCTTGAACTTGGCCATTAGCCAACTCCGACGTTCCTGATTCAGAACAGGACAAATGAAAATCAGATGGATGAGGTCTTGTCTTCCTGCGCCACATAAATCGCATTCCTTACTTTCTTGGAGCCTCCATTTCGGTTGATCAGCATTTGTTGGGAGGTTGCCCAGCCTTAGATTTAGGTATTTACGTTTAATAAATGGCGAGAAAACGAGGTCTAGATAGGCTGCCGTTACAGGCTTTTTATATGATTGAATTGTCATCCAGGCGTGAGATCGATGACTAAAGTTTAACTTGTCATTGAGCAACGAGTGCCTGTCGGCAGTCTTCTTTACCACCTGTTTAAATGATAGAACTGGAAGCTTGATTTCCCAAAGTGCTGCCAACTCGGTCTTTTCTAGTGATAGTCTTAAGTACTTGCCATAGTGGGAGTTGGGACTCTTATGGATTGCTTCCCACATGGCGCGATAGACCTCAATTTCCTGATTCATCCAGACATCATACCAAAATTTGAATGTCTCTTACTTTTTCAGCAGCACTTGGGACTGCAAACCGAATTCAAGTCTTACTTGTGCAGGTGATGCGTTGTTTGGTAAGGCGTATACACGCTTGTAGACTTTTGTTTGTATTTTGTCCATGAGCTGTGCACTCTTATCATGATATAATACACTCCTGTATGCTATTGTTGGGAGTAGCTTAGCTTTCATTACAGTTAGCAGGGGGTGAGCAGAGGGCCTTTGAGTTTGGTCGCTAAGTTGCTGAATGCATGTAGCAGAGCAGTGCCCTTCTTTTCAATGCCGTTTAAGTGCGTAGAGAAATTAAGGCGCTTGTCCAGTTGTATCCCCAGATACTTATAGCTTTCAACCACTTCCAGTTTAACGTTGTCTATTGTGAAAGTTGGTGGTGCTTTGTGGCGTCGAGTTATAACCATGATATTTGTTTTCTTGCTATTTATTTCTAGCAAGTTCTGTTTTGTGTATCTGGTCAGTTCTTGCAATAGACGTTGCAAGCCTATTCTCATCTGGCTAAGTAAAACCACATCGTCTGCATAGGATAGATGTGTTACACGGAGATTGCCTAGCCGCGGTGGATGAGCATTGGTCTGGTCAAGGCTTGCTGTCAAGTCTGCCATAAATAAATTAAAAAGGTGGGGGGCCAACACGCAGCCTTGTTTTAGTCCATCAAAGGTACTGATCTTCCGGGTTAACTGCTGTCCGTTGTCAATCTTTACCTGCATCCAAGTGTTGGTGTACAGGTCTATGATTGGCGTTAGGATTGAGTCTGGCAGACCCTGCTGCTTCAATTTTGTCCAAAGTAATTGCCTGCTGACACGGTCAAAGGCCGCCTTGAAGTCCACGAAACAGGTGTAGAGTTCCTGATGGTTTTGTAGACTTTTTTCAGCAATCAGGCACAGTGCCATTATATTTGCCATAGTGCCCCTGCCGCGACGAAACCCTGTCTGATTTATCGGGATTTTGTTGTTCATATCGGACCATTGAGCAAGATCAGCTAACACCAGGGTTGCATAGTATTTTGCTTCAGCATCGATGAGGGCTATCAGGCGATAATTTGTTGTGTTTTTGCAGTCTCCGCCTTTATAGATTGGATTAATGATAGCTCCCCTCCAGCTTTCTGGGATTCGACCTGTGTTGCTTATTGATCGAAACAGGAGATTGAATTTACAGGCCCAGTACTGGGGGTCCTCTTTGTAAATTGCCTGCGGATGCCTTTCGGTCCTGGCGCACTGTCTTGCCTGCTTTTCTTGATTATTTGTAATATTAGAAGTTCATCACCTGTCCACAACGGTTGACCCATACCTTCCTGATGGTTGATCGAAGTGTTTGACCAAACACAAGCCATGCCTTCCTGGTCCACTATTCTTGGTGTTTCACTTGCGATTGTTGCAGTTGTTGTCAGGTGTGTCGATGACTTTATTGAAAAGGTATCGACTATATGTTGGGCCCATACAATTTCAGTGATGCAGGTCATGCTTATTGGTTGTGCTGATCTGTTAGTAGAGTTGACTTGCAACCAGAAAGCCCTGGAATCTGATTTTTTTATGTTGTGCAACAGTTTGGTCCAGAAGTCATTGGCTTGCTTTTTTTTCCGTCCAAATCAGTTTCTTATAATGTTTCCTTGTTGTTTGAACTCCTTGCCAGATACTTGGATTTATCCTGTGACCTTGCGCTCATCTTGTGAGCTTCTGCAAATGTCTCCTCAAGGAGAGTGTAGTTTTTGTGAAATTGGTGTTGCTCTTGAAAAAGGTCTTCTTTTTAGAGTTGTTACTGGTCCTGGGTAACTTTTCTAGAAAGTCAGACCAAGTTTCTGAGCACAAGTCATTCTCTTGAGTTGACGTTTGGAATAGCTTCTTGGCGTCCTGCACTATTTGAAGAAGTGTGTTGCTCGCCCACCTTAATCGCTTCAGATTGATTGTTGAAGTTTTACCTGCTATCGTTTGTGCTTGTAAGTACCTAGAAGAGGTCAATTTCATCTGAATGTGATGCATTGAGTGATCACTGTCTAGAGAGCAGATTATTTGGAATATTTTAATTAGACTTAGCAAGGGTAATGTTACTATTGTATAATCCAGGATTGAGCTTGCACTGTGACCTGTATAGGTGATGGAGGGGGGTTTATCCTTGTTGGTTCTTCCATTTATTACCCGTAGTCCAAGGTGCTCATGGTTCCACGTCAACTGCCTACCCACTTTATCTGTCTTCTTGATCGGTGGAATCTCCCGGGGTTCAACGTCCTGCGAAATGTAAATCAACCACAGACATTTTATTGCTTTACCACAGATTTAGCATGTATTCAGCATGGTTAATAAGGGAAGCTTTAGAACATAATTCCAATACACCATGAAGCCACATGAACCACGCTTAGCCCATTGCAACTGCAAAAAAATGACTTCAATTTGCCCAGCACATTACTATTCCATTTGTGTGGCATGAGTGCTTTATGAGCTAGTATCAAGATATGCAGTTCTGGTCGCCGCTTTACACAACCATGCTCACACAATTACAACAAGCATTTGCAATGCAATAGGTCTCGCATTTAAGCCAGTTTGAGCTATTGGCATTGTAAATGGCAATGCATTTTATTTATGTTTTGATTTTTAAAACATAAATAAATGACATTGTCATTTATAATGCCAATAGCTTAAACTCACGTAAATGCGAGACCTGTTGCATTGCAAATGCTTGTTTTATTAGTATTAGTTACTCCTTATCCTCCTCCTCTAGCTTGGGTTTTCCCGAAAGGCAATTTATTTTTTGCCTAGGGATAGGAAGGAGAGTTCTCCAAGGTGGGTGAGTGGTGGGGTGCACAGATTGGTGGGAGCATGAGGGAAAAATAGATTAAATTATCCTCTTTTTGTCATATGTTAGTATGGTCTTAATTACGAAGGGTCATTGGATTCCTTATAGAGGGGGAATGGGTTATGGAGACAGGTTAAGGTGGTCTCTCTGGAGCTGGAGATGGTATAGCAGAAATGAGTAATATAAACCCGGTGTATTTCATATCCTGGAATGTGAATGGTCTGAGGTCCAGGAAAAAGTTGGCTTGAGTCTCAGAATTCCTCAAGAACAGTGAGGATAGTCTTATCTTGCTCCAGGAAACCCATTTAAAAAGGTGTGAGTGTGGTACTTCTTTTACTAATTTGAGATGGGTCCAGGAAGCAGTTTGTTCAGATCAAAGAGGCAGCACAAGAGGTGTGGCGGTCATCATACAAAATTATTCTGGCATAAAGATAGATAGCTATCAGACAGACTCCTCTGGGAGATGGCTGGTCATTAACTTGAGGATACAGGGGCTGTCAATAGTTTGCGCAAATTATTATGGCCCAAACGAGGATGCTCCGGAAACCTTAGTTAAGCTCGAAGCATGCCTAATACTGGCTAGTGCTCCGGTTATAATTGGTGGCGACTTCAACATTGTACAAAAAAAGGACCTGGATAGAACCTCAAAAGCCAAATATGCCAGCCCCCCAAGAACATCGGCTGTAGTTAAGACCATGATTCAAGAGCTACATTTGGGAGACATTTGAAGACGCAAGATGAGGGAGACAAAAGACTTCACTTTTTATATTAAAAAAATATGGCCACCACTTCCGGATTGATTATTTTTAGTAGATTAGGAGCTAGTAACATTGGTTGAAGAGGTCAAAAATCTTCCAGCCATCCTCTCAGATCATTCCGCTGTATTTTGTTTTGTTTTAATATTTTATTGAAAAGAATAAACAGAGAACAGTAGAGTCATCATTCAGTAAGCATGCAATACAGAATCAAATAGAATGGGCATACACAGAAAAAAATCAGTTAAGGATCATTATATCGTCTCGGTCTAGCCTTATCTAATGCCATTTCCACAGAGGGGGAGGTACAGATCTCGCCTCTATACACATTCCAGTGACCCCACTTTTTATCCCACTTCTTGGGACATCCCCTGACCTTGAATACAGATTTTTCAGCCAGCATGCATCTGTCCATTTCGGCCACCCAACCCACCAGGAGAGGCCTCAGGGGGGCACCCAGTCGCATTGCCACTGCGGGCTTCACTAACAGGAAACCCAGGGCCACCCACTGAAGCTCTAGCTCTGTAAGGTCTGTAGCACCCCATATGTTGATAATTCCTTCTTTAGGGGAAAGAGGGATGGGCTTTCCCACCGCGTCCGTCATTTTACGAACCGCCCTGGCCCAGAACTGTTGGATAACTGGACAGTCCCACAGGACATGGTAAAAGGTGCCAGGGAGGCCACAGCTGCGGAGACACATCCCATCGGGGCGTCTCCCCAGTTTGGCCAGGAGGGGGGCAGACATGTATGTTCTGTGTAAAATTTTTAATTGAATCAGTCTGAAGCGATGATTCATCGCCGTTTCCCTGGGGCACATCAGCGCCGCTATCCAGTCCTCATCATCTATGTCTCCCACATTCCCTTTCCACTTATCTCGCAGGGCCTGGAAGGAGTCGGGCATATTGTTGCATAATTTAGGATAGGTGCACGATATCGCCTTTGTCTGGAGTGGTTCCGAGAGGAGCCTATCTTCTAGGGGAGAGGCCTCCGGAAGGGAGAAGAGGTCTGGCACATTGGTGGTGATAGCATGTATAATTAGAAGGTATCTGAATGCTTCGGATTGGGCCAGATCGTGCTTCTGTTGAGGTTCAGCAAAGGTCAATAGTTTCCCCTTGTTGAGCAGGTCACCCATAGTGGAGATGCTGATCGTGTCCCACCTGTCAAATCCCTTAAGGTGACCAAGGGAGCCTAACTTTTGCGACGCCCGGAGTGGGGTAGCTCGAGTAAATACCCCACCCAACCCAGGCTCCTGGTAGCCCGGTGCCAAATGGCAATAGTTTGTGTCATGGGTCCTACATAACGATTCCGGGGGAAGTTCATTCGTCTGTATTTTTGTATCTTCAGCATTATAGTGAGTCTGGTATGAAAAGGTGGACTCTAGATAGAACTATTTTGTTAAATAAAGGGGTGGTATCAGGTTTAAGAGATGAGGCCACATTTTTTTTTCAAGCTAATATGGGATCAGCAAAAAAACAAGTCATCTGGGAGGCCTTCAAAGCCTATTTAACAGCTATAGGTACTTCTATAATTGTCGGAAAGAGGCGAAATATGAAACAGCAAGAGGATGAACTCGCCAAAACGATTAAGTGTAAGGTAAAGGAGCTACAAAAGGCTTCATTAGAGGGCTCCAGTAAAGTTTCTGTGCTGGGTAAAAAGCTAGAACAGCTCCAAGTGAAATATCAAGGAGATTTTGACAATAGGATAATGGATAGATGGAGGGTTAGTAATCTGCAGCATTTCACGTATGGGGAGAAAAGCAGCTCGCTTCTGGCTTAGAAGGCCAAATCTGATAAATCTAGAAATTAAATTTGTAATCTAAGAAACATAGAAACTCAAGCCATACTTGATATCAATGCAGAAATAGGCACAGAAACCTGTAGATATGTGAGCCAATTATACAAGGAAGATATTTCACCAGGGAGGCTGAATATAGGGGCCTCGCTGGGAAAGATTGAACTCCCTACTCTAAATGATGATCAAAAGAGAGCCCTAATGGCCAAGATAATGGAAGATGAAGTCCAGCACAGCTGAGAAAAATGGCGATGGGTAAGGCGGCCGGCCCGGATGGTCTACCTGTTGAGATCTACTCTAAACTTCTTGATAGTGTAGTACCAGTGTTGAAACATTTATTTAACCCAATATTGCTGGATGGGGGAAATGCCCCATTGTCTTGGGCTGAGACCACAGTGACGTTGATTCTGAAACCCAATAAAGACCCTTTGGCAGTGGACTTCTACAGGCCAATATCGCTTTTTAAAACAGATTATAAGGTGTTTTCTGGGATATTGGCTCTAGGGATGCCCAGATTATTAAATGGGTTATTCATCAAGATCGAAGAGGATTTATCCCCAGGAGGCAGCTCAATGAACTTACTTTCGAGATGCTTGAGGTTATGGATCTGGCGGAAGCCTATAACCTACCGGTAACTGTGGTAGCTGTTGACGCCGCCAAAGAGTTTGATCAAGTTCACTGGCCCTACCTCTGAGAGGTTTTAAAGATCTATGGGTTTCTGGAGTATATAGAATGGGCTGTCCAAAGCTTGTATTGTCTGCCTAGAGCCAGGGTATTGGCTAAGGGGTAGTTATCAGATTGGTTTAATATAACACGGGGAACTAGACAGGGGTATCCCTTGTCCCTCTATTATTCATTCTTTGCATTGAGCTGTTCACTTCTCTGATTAGAGCGGATGCTACCATCCTCCCATTCAAGATTTCAGGCTTATTGGCAAAGTTGGCATTGTATGCAGATGATCTCATACTTTACATGGTTAACTCTGAGGTGGCTATTCGAAATTTAATGGCTAAGGCCCAACTCTTTGGGAAGATATCAGGGTACAAGGTAAATAGAGGGAAGACCGAAATTATGGAATTTACCAGCCTAGGCAAACCTCTGGGATTTAGGTGCAAATGCGGTACTTGGGTATTATAATCACCAAGAAATTAGCGGATGTCCCCAGGATAAATTGGAGGAATGTGAGTCAGGAAATTGGGAGGCTGTTGGTAAGGTTGGCGAACCTACCCTTAAACATATATGGTGGGGTTAACCTAATCAAAAATGATTGTTCTCCCCAAGATCCCGTTTTTTTTTAAATTCAATACCCTTATCTTTTGACAAAGAAAAGGTAGCTAACTTACAGGGGAAGATCAGTAGCTTTATCTGGACCTCCAAGGGGGCGAGGATATCCTGGAAAAAGCTGAGGAGGAGGCTGGAGTAGGGGGGACTGGTATTTCCTGATTTTGTGGCATATGGAATGCATTTCAATTCAAGAACTTCCGTATGCTGTTAAATAATGGGGATAGGTCACCTTTAGGAATACTTTATGGGGCAATGTTGAGTGTTTTGAGGGAGGAACTGGATCAGTTTCTTTTCAAATATGGAGACCCGAAGTTTTAAAAAAAGTCAGGTTGAAGATTTTACAGGGGGCCTTAAGAACCTGGGTGTTTATTTGGAAAAAAACTTGGAGTTCCTTATTATTCATCCAAAGCACCGATTTGGGACTCAACAGGAACTTCGGAGTGCCTAAAAGATCGGCTCAGTCTTCCCTTGAAATCTACAGGGATGTCCCGGTGGAGGGACCTCAAATCGGCCTCATCTTTGGTCAGCTGGGAAGTCCTGAGTCAATGCACCGGGGGTCAATTAACCAGATTTAAATACTATCAAGTATTCTCCTGGTGGGCAAGACAGGTTTGTGTGGAGGAGGAAGAGGACTCGTGGCTAGACCAGGTGATTAGAACTGGCCCTATAAAAAATTGAGTCTCTTTGTGGAATCTTACTTTGTTAGAGGTGGATGATGACATGGATACAGACATTTTAAAGCTTTGTGTGGAAGATGTAGCTGATCTAAATGTTAGGGAGGCTTGGGTTGATTAATTACCTCTGAGCAGTGGTAAAACCCGCTTTCCTTAAGCGTAATCACCTTTTCACTTTGTAATGCATATATTGGTCCCCAGCAAAACTACCTAGATTCACTGGAACTCAGTATGCATGCCTAAGATGTATGCACCCTCTGGCAGATGATATGCATATGTTTATGACATGCCCCAAGATTGCCGACTATTGGACTCAGCTGTGTAAGTTCTTGACTGATGTAACAGGTTTGCAAGTTAAGGTGAGCCCCATGCTAATATTTTTGGGACTCTGTCAGGACTGTCCTACTCGACCTAACACTCTTAACTCCAGATTTGTTTTCTATACAATCCTATTGGGGAGACAAGAGGTTTGCAGGTCTTGGAAATCCGGAGTATCCTCTTGTTCTTCTGATTGTATCAAAAATATAATCTCTACAAGTCAGTCTGATATTGCCTATGATCCTAACAGTCAAGAGAAAGTGTGGATGTTGGTTGATTGGAGTCAAAGCTCCAGACGGTCCAATAAATAAGCCAAATAATTGCTGTTGGTCCTGGTCCCTTCTTTGCTACAGGCAAACCGGTGAAGGGTTGGAAGAGGAAACAGCTTCCTACTTGGATGGAATGGCTCTACCCCATGCTTTGGTATTTGGCAAGTGGGAATAGGATGCTACCAACAAGAAAATTGGCAGAATGAGGACACAAAAACAAAATAAAAAAAGAGACTTCTAAAATCGCACCTATCATTTCAAGTGGATATAGTGTCAGCAACAATGAGTTGTGCCAATATCTGGAGGATCAGTCTCCTAAACCTCCATCTAGGGACACAAATCCCCAAACTATTTTAACACAAATGATCAGCACTCACTGTTAACATCCTTAAAAATTTGATTGTATATTTTTGTTCAATGTAGCTAATGTAGCCAAAGCGTTTTGTCTCTTCCCAAAGACTTCTTCAGGGTTTTCCAATCTCCTCCCACCCGTGCACATTATGTATGTGTAAAAAACCTTTCTATGGAGCGCGAGCTCAATTTATCCTTTATTTGTATTTGTACTATTCCTATGATCCAACCGATAAAGCTGTCATCAATAAATCATGCTCCTGCCCATGTTGGCATCAGAACCCAGGTCACTATTTCTTGCAACTAAAGCGGTGTAGCAAACGCCAATTCTTGAAGAGAAAAGCCTTGAAGAAGTCTCTGGAAAGAGACAAAATGTGTTGACTAAATTGCGTACATTGAAGAAAAATATATGAAATAGAAGAATAACAAACTGGAATGGAGTCTGAACATTGTGAAACCCAGATTATATGAAATGTACAATCATTTTTGTAAGGAGTTTACAGTGAGTGCTGATCATTTGTGTTAACATTGTTTTGAAATAGGTTTACTGTTGACTTTTTATCTGTCAGCATGGCACCAGACCTGAGATCCTCGAAAGGAGAGTCCCAAAGAGTCACAACAGCATATTAACTCAATGTCCTGCAGAAAATGCCAGCAAACTGCCAAGGCTTTGAAATCGGTAACCAGTAATCCGAAAGATGACATAGAAGCATCTGCTTTCCAGTAGCCTACCATCACTCCACACTAATTTGGCTCCCATCTCAAATAGGTAGTCATGTCCAAAGCCTCATGAAGTTGTGTCATAGACACCCACCTGCAAGACACATGACACTGATTGCTCTGATTAAGGGATACATGTGAACAATGTTATTTACGATGAAACATAATAGAGCATATTTACGAATATGTAGCACCAGGTTTGTGTCACAAAAGTGGTGTGAACCACCTCAAAATATTTATTTAGAGTTTTTCACTGAACAGTTGCCTGAAAGAAATGCAAAGCAGTGTTTGCTGCTTGTTTGCATTACTTGTGTTGGTGGGGTGCTCCATGGGAGTTCCATGGGTATTCCCATGTGTTGATGCTATCTTATCAGATATTCAAAGATAAAGTACTAATGCAGTATCAGAGATGGTATCAACCTCAAGAACATATGATATGTATCTAACAATGGTTCTGTTGGGAAGAAACAATTATTTTAAATGTCCTTATGACAGAAGGTATTTGCAATATTACTACAAAATTACAAATATCCAATTAAAAACTAAACGAACATACCATTCTTTGGATTTAATCCTGTATATTTCATTCTTTTATAAATCATTAGTTGTACAAATAACTCTGATATAAATATATTTAGACGGTTGTCCTAAAACAAAAAACAAACAATTGATTTACACGTGATTAAGGTGCATGAAAGTGAAAAAAGGAAGTGACATTTGCTGTGATTTAACAACTAAACATACATTACGACAATTAAAAACCAGTCCAAAATTCACTGTACATTGGTTACAACCCTATTGTAATTTTCTAATTGTGGTTGAAACTAAGTAGGGACTGATGGATGTTGTTGCGTCAATGTTTCGACCCTATGTTATGGTGCTTGTTTTTCACAACCAGCTCTGTCTTTATCAGGACTACAGAAGGACTGGACAACCTGTCGCGATTCACGACCTGCGTCTATTTCTAAGACTGGGAAAGGAGGATCTGTCGGCCGACAATATTCACTCCTCAAAGGTATTCACTCTTCCGAGGTCTTTCTCTTCACCAAATCTTATGCAGTTTATGCATATGATTCATCCACCAGCCGGTGGAGAATCTGAAAATTATTATTCGTATAAGTGCCGCTTTTTTTTTTTTCAAAATATTTTTATTGAAAATATATTTTCCATATACAAAAAACAAACAGTTGTTTTTCTTTCTTTGGGCTGGTCTTGCAATGTGTACTTTTGGCCTAGGCTGATTTGTATATGACTGGTCTCTCTCTGGAGTGGCTCAGGAGGAAATGAAATGATGGGCCATGTGGCAGCCCAAGTAATTACCAGAGTTCAAGATGAATTCAAGTATTTCACTCATCACTTGTTTTTCTAAGTGAAGTTGTGAAACACGTATAACCAGATATTACTCCCCTGTTCACTGTGCTATATGGCTCAAACTGCATCTTACTCATTAGGCACTAGTGGGCTGATACGAGTCTGAGGTTGCTTGAGCTATCTATCATATTGAGATGACCTGGCCTTGCAGCTTGTGCTGTCTTCCTATTGGAGCAAGATCAAGTCTGAGGTATATATAGTTGATCGCTCTCTCAAGTGGTTTAGCGGACAAAAAACAATGGAATGGAATGCCGCCCCAGTAATTTTCAGTGACTGCGATTAAATTAAAAATTCAATTTATCACATTTTTGTTTTTCTAAATGAAACTACTTTAATGTGTAAAGGATAGCAACAATTCTTCTCAGCACTGCTCTAATGTTCGTGATGGTAAAGTACCAGCACTTCTCAGCAACATTACAGCATGTCTTTAAAAGTTTAAAACTGGACCGTTTTGATACTTTTATTCTGGTACTGTGGCCTATTTTTTGCACCTGTCTGACCCATCCAGCAGTTCCTTTCCATCGCCCTGGTGGATTAATTAGATCTTTAATTTTTTCAGTGCCTTTATGGCTAGAACAGGTCAAGCAAGCAGGGGACAAAAATCTATACCTAATAGATCAGATTCAGCAAAACGTTTTCTAGTATAGCACCATAAGGTACAGAAAAGCTCCCTTTTACCTTATCCTCAATCATTTTTATAGTTGGTATGTGCAATTATGAGCTGTGCATACAGTCTCATTCATATTGTCAAACTGATCTAAAATGTAGGAAGGGCTGCTTGAGTTGCTGAATTCAGCTGTGTAAGAAAACAGGCCTTTTAGCAGGTGCCCCCCCCCCCCATTTTGCCCCCATTTGGACTACTAGATACTGGTTTTCGACTCTGGCAGTGCACTAAAGCCTGATAATCAGGCCCCAGTGCCAGTGCTCCTTCCCCACAACTGGTATTTGTGAATTTGTAACCCCAACTAGCAAAGACTTTAGCCCCTTTCATAAGTCCTTGCTATACGCAACCAGTGGTACCCAGGGCTTGGGTGTTAAAGGAGTCACAAGGACCTGAAGCAGTGGTTGTGCCACTCTGAGTCACCTAAGTAAACTATTGACAGCAAGCCTGCCATTGCAGACTGTAGGAGCAGTGCAAACTCCTCAAACTCAACGTTGCCCTCACCATGTGAAGTAAAGTCAATGCACTATTTGTAATATATGCCAGTCACCCATAAGGAAGACCTTCTGAGCACATGGGCAGGATGCAATATATTAAAGGTGTGGGCAAGTAAGTACAATCTTATATGCTCCTATAGTGGCCTTTACTATAAGTGATAGATGGTCCATGGGATAACATGGGCTGGCTGGCACCTGGGCGGGACCTAGAAGCGCCTAAATATGTAATGTTTGGTGTCAAACAATGTGCCCCCTCACCCCAGCAGGAATCTTGGGTCGAGGACAAGGTGGCATGCACCCAGGTGGCTACCTTAGAGGTTGCCCACCTGGTTGCCCCAGCCTTTCCTGTGCTTTTGGCTATGAGCTCACAGCTGCTTCTACCAAGACAGGAATCTGACCCCCTGCCAAGAGGTGTGAACACTCCCAGGAGGCAGAATATACGGCCTGGATGAGAAGGAAGTCACCCCTCCCTCCCTGACAAGATAGCAGGTGAAGTGGCACATCAAGGCGGTGAGCTTCAAAGGCTGCACCACCTGTAATATGCAACCAGGCCGCCTCCCAAAGAAGGAAACAGCCCTCCCCCTTCCCACAGGCAGATTTTCACCCAGGCTGGTGAACAAATTAAGTATTCAGGAGGCCTACACACTCCAAAGACTAGCCAACCAACTGTATTTCAGTTCAACAAACCATAAAAGGGCACAGTGCAAAAGCATTATAAATACATAGAAACATGATAGATATGAATCACAGATCATAAGAGTGTAAGTATATAAAATAATTACAGTCATAATACATCGATAGTCAAAATGTTACCACAACACTAAGACAAAAACCGTAGGGAAAAAAACTCTGGAAAAAGTCCTTGGAAGTGGCCTCATTAATGGCCCGCCATGTCACCTGTATTATTTATATTATTTCCTAGTATGGGCAGCTCAAGAAATACTCACTGAAATAGGTGGGGTAAGCATGTGAACTGCAATGATTGAAAGAACAGAATTTTCAAGTAATAAAACATAAATGAATGTTATTATGCTGCTACATTTCTCCCAGCTATTCTTACCCTAATATAATCATAACAGACATATCCGATTTTGCAATAAAATCATACAAGTATAGAAGAGAATTTATCAAGATAAATAAAAGTACATGAATAGATTATACGGCATACAATATCACTGGTAGTGTCCCCTATCATACCACTTTATGAACCCCCCCATAAGAAACATTGATGCGTTATAACATATTAACTGTGAATTTAAAAGTTGTAGAAACAAAAAAGCTTGCAAGACCTGATCAAAGGAATCAGTTAAAAATAGAGGTTGTACAAATGTATGACGGAGCTGTGCAAACATAGGATACATCAATACAATGTGCAAAGTATCACATACGGCCCCTTCTAACATCTGGGTGCACCAACATTGACACGCACACCTCTCTATACAACGACTGGGGAGGTGATGATTGAGTGTGCATTTGGCGAATTAACTCTAGTCTTCGAGGAACTCGTTAATTATCGGTACTCTGGTGTTGTTATGAATACAATGGCTTACCAATAAGCCTGCCCACGCCAGTTCGCGCTTCCCTTACAAGTGGTTTGTCAACAAACACCTATTACCTAGGTATTTGTTTGTTACTAACGACAGACGGCTTAGTGTTTCCCTATCATAGGCTGCGAACTACACAGTGCAACAACGAACCACGTAACTATTGCCTGCGCACGCGATTTCGCGTTTGTTTGTCAACAGACAACGGTCACCTAGGCATCGGTTTCTAACCAATGGCAGGCGTCTTTGCATTTCATCGGCACAGGGAGCGTATCACAGAGCGTCTTAAGGAACCACGTGATTCTTCCAACCAATCAGTGTGATCCTTATAACATGGCGCCATGCTATCCGCCGATACCTCCCCATTAGGTTCAGACGCCGGCTCAGAAGTACCGACGGATAGGTAAGCACGCCACGGCCATTTTTTGCTTCTTATTCTAGCGCGGTTTCGGCTACTTTTAAACATTTAGCACCATGGTATCTCGCGAGACGGGCACGCTACCCGACCGTACATCTGCTGATGTCTCCACACCTAAGGCTTTAATTAACATTGAGACATTCTCAACACCAGTGCCGAGATAAATAACGAGATCTTGAATAATTGTATTTCTTGAATCGGATTGCTGATTCAGTGTTTCTCTATTTTCACTACGGGGATTTTCGGAAATTGGGTGCCTGTCTACTGAGGAAAGACAAGTTCTCGAACTGTTGTTTACTTGTCCCCTTAGAGCGGTGCTTCACACTACTCCTGAGCCACTGCCAGGTGGGGTGAGGTCTTCACTTCTTACAAGTTATGGTAAGAGTCACTCTTATTTTGAGATATCATTTATATATCCTAACGATGTGAAAACAACTACACTACGTAAATGAGTGTGTATAGTCAATACTGACAGTCTGACTTAGCTTAAGGTTTATAATCATTAGACCTAGCTGCCCTTTTGTGTGTTTGTGTGTAAGTCCAGCCTTCCGGACGCCTAACCCTTCTTGTTCTGACCTTTTGTAGTGAACGACATAACCTGTAAAGAACAAGACAAGACTCTTCACCTAGAGACTGCAGGTGAAATTAGTACTTGTCATTGAACTCTGTTTCTTATTGTCACTTATTATTTCTTTTTCAATTTGCAGTAGCACCAATTTGTTGTAAGGTCCTGAAGAAAGCAAGGACAACCCTGTCAGCTAATTGCTGAAACATTTTGACCTAGTTCCATTTCTAGACAGCTCATTTCTTAAACTGTCTTAACAAATTTTTTAATGTTGGCGGAGTGAGTATCACCGAATAAATTCTGTTCTGTACTCCCTCATGCAATTTTAAGCACACCCCTTTTTTCATTTCTTTCACCTAGTTTATTGCACTGCACTCCATCAGTTATCTTACACTTTACCACTCACTTACCTCGAGAAGTGGTACACCATACTACCTGTTTTTTCAACTGGAGGGACCTATCAACATCTTGGTCTCCTTCTGTTTGAGAACAACACACCTAGGTAGATGGTTTTGGAAGAAACCCAAATGATGAAGGGCGGTTCCGAATGGTGACTGATGGGTATCTTTGACCATCCATCAGGGTGTCACTGAATACTTCTTCTCTGTAGGACAGCTTGAAAGGGCGACTTTGGTCTGGTTTCACACACCACAAACTCATTGTTTTTCTTGCAGACCCTCTGGTATTCTTTTGTTGTTATGTTATTAGGCTGATACATTTCTCCCAGCTATTCTTACCCTAATATAATCATAACAGACATAACAGAAGAGAATTTATCAAGATAAATAAAAGTACATGAATAGATTATACGGCATACAATATCACTGGTAGTGTCCCCTTTCATACCACTTTATGAACCCCCATAAGAAACACTGATGCGTTATAACATATTAACTGTGAATTTAAAAGTTGTAGAAACAAAAAAGCTTCCCTGACCTGATCAAAGGAATCAGTTAAAAATAGAGGTTTTACAAATGTATGACGGAGCGCTGCAAACATAGGATACATCAATACAATGTGCAAAGTATCACATATAAAAGATAAATTACAGAAACAATATGGAGGATCAGTATGCTAAGACCATGTTTCCTCCGGAAACAACAACTGAAGAAACAGACCCATCCTAAAAAAGGTAAAAGAATGCGCTGGTGAATAGGCATCTCATTGTATAGGTCTATCCCAGGAAACGCCTTAACCATGATATATTTTCCAAATAAGGATTTGGCCAGTGATAGAGCTTCTCTCCCAGCAGCCATTCTTACATTAAAAGCTTACTTTAACCCTTTGGGGGCAGCAGGAATTGCCCCGCTGTGCGGGCAAATTCCACGCGTGTGCAAATCGGACGGCCGGGCACACACGTCCACAATGATGTGGGACGGCTGGGGGCCGTCCGACGCATGCAACGGGCTAACCAGGCCAAGTCTTGTTTGGTAATAGTAGCTGGATAGATTAGAAAATGACTTTGGTCTTCCTAAGTTTATAAAATTATCTTGGATGTAAACTAGCAATGGTATATTGCATATATTGTCTAATTTAATGCAAAGAATTCTAATTAGTCTAATGTTTGGGCTTAGACTTTTTTTAACGCAAAACTACAACAGAGCAGTAGGGCCCGTAACTTAATATAATTTATAATGTAACTGATACCTAATTCGTTGTGTATAATTTCAGTTCAGATATATCATCCCAACCCCAAAAGTCCTCTGAGATATTTTTTCTCTGCTATCATCAGTTAGTCTATATTCACATAACTCCACATTTCGCAACCAAACATTGCAATTGGTATGCTTTTGCCTTTGTATACATGCGATACAAAAGGGGATGATGGACGGAGCGTTTGAGCAAATCAAACACTCACCCCCAGTCAACTGATCTGGGTTTAATCCATCACCATTCTTTAGCTCACTGTGCCACCCCAGTTCAGACATGGCCATATGCAAATCAGTCTGACCCTGTGCCTCATGGGAACAGTCCAGCCCGAACTGCCAAGCCATGTCTTCCCTGGACCGGAAACAAGCAGCCTGGGACCGGTTTCGGATTCATAATCCTCATCAGCCAGGCTATCTCGAATCCAGTGGCAAAGTGAGCAAGGGACTCACGTCTGAGCATACCCTGCCAACTTAGGGCGAACAAAGCGATACAAAAGGGGATGATGGACGGAGCGTTTGAGCAAATCAAACACTCACCCCCAGTCAACTGATCTGGGTTTAATCCATCACCATTCTTTAGCTCACTCAGCCACCCCAGTTCAGACATGACCATATGCAAATCAGTCTGACCCTGTGCCTCATGGGAACAGTCCAGCCCGAACTGCCAAGCCATGTCTTCCCTAGACCGGAAACAAGCATCCTGGGACCGGTGTTGGATTCATAATCCTCATCAGCCAGGCTATCTCGAATCCAGTGGCCAAGTGAGCAAGGGACTCAGGTCTGAGCATACCCTGCCAACTTAGGGTGAACAAAGCGATACAAAAGGGGATGATGGACGGAGCGTTTGAGCAAATCAAACTCTCCGTCCATCATCCCCTTTTGTATCGCTTTGTATATATGCAGCATAATTTTCATAGGCTTTTGACCCAAACAAGAAGAGAATTCATTAACCCCTGCACATCATCTCATAAAGGAACCTGTGTTGTTTGTAATTAATGGTTACCATCAAAGGGGTATATTAGCATGGCGGTTGAAAACCACTCCGACCGCCATGGAAGAGTAAAACAACCACTCGCCGGTACCGGGAGAAGACGGCGGCTAAATTAGGAACAACCGCTAAAAAACACCAACTGCAGGGCGGAGATGCCCACAACCCGTCTGCGGCGGTCAGAATCTCTGCAGAAAAATATCAACCCGCCACGATGATAGCAGAGACACCTCACAGAAAATTAGGATATCCCAGATGGTCCCAATGTGCGTTCCACTGTTTCCAATAAATGGGAGATCCGGCCGAAGAGCTGCAGCATAGCCACCGCTGCGGACGCTCCTTGACAAATAAACCAATAAGGCCACAAAGTGCACCTAGCAAACTAGCCATGCCACCCAAAAACAAATAACACCCCAATGACACAACCACATAACAAATATAAAAATGCAACTCCCAGGACAACCCACACAACACACCTGACAGCAATCCCCCATTTGGACACACCCACATAGCTGAGTATAAAACCAGCCCCTTCCTTGACCACAATCCTTTGCAATCCTCCACAACTGAAGGGCCCAACACCAGAGCACAAAAGAGAGGCAAACAACACACCATCACTACTCACACCACACACAGCCCCACCACCACTTCCACACCTGCACCTCTAACCCTCCTGCACCTCACATAACATACACATCACTACCACACCCACCACTCACACCCCTGCACCCATAACCACTTTGCACATCACACACCATGGCAACACATAAAATGCCCACATTCACAGAGAGTGAGTTGAAGGTTATGGTAGATGAGATAGTCAGAATGGAACCACAACTGTTTGGTAGCCTAGTCCAACAGACACCATTAGCCACGTGAGCACAAATGTGGGCAAGGAAAGTCGAGAAGGTCAATATAGTAGGAACCACCCATGCTCAAAAAATGAAATCATGAAGCAGTGGCATGACCTGAAGAGGGCATGTCAAACAGAAGAGCAAGAACTGTGAGCTGGCTGACAGGACTGACGGTGGCCCTCCCATTGCACCCAAAACATTCACTGCATGGGAAGAGGAGGTGCTTGCCATACTGCAGCTAGAGAGTCGCACAGGAGTAGCCGGGGGAGTTGAGGCTGGTAAGTACAAACACATGGTTACCACCACACTACTATGTACTGTCTTGCACAACTACAAAGCTACCCTCCTAAGAAAAATTCCATTCATCTGCACCACACATTCCCAAAAACATGTCTCGCAGATCTAACATTCATTCCCTCCCATTCACCCCAAACGTAGCTAGCAACATTACCATGGGGGCCTGTGTACAGGCAGCCAGCACTACAACTCCCACCAGCCCCCCTTGTCCTGCAGCTTAGAAAGATGGAGCCCTCCCCCACCCCACCCAGAAGCACGTGTCAGCCATTACATTACCCTCATCAAACTAACAGGTAGGTAGCCATCTTCCCATGGAGGGCTGTATGGGGGTGGGAGGCCTGCACTATAACTCCCACCAGGCCCCCTGACCCACACCTGAGCAGGATGGAGCACTCCCCCACCCAGGAGCAGTTGGGAGCCATTGTATCATTGTGTGGAGAAGTGTGGCTCACTGGTTAGAGGAGGCAGACCTGGAAGCAGAGGTCAGCCCGGGACCAGGGTTCAATTCCCGGCTCGGCGGGGTCTTGAGTCCTAAAATGTCCATGGACTCGACAATTCTCGCTCCGGTGCCAACTCAATTCACGGGTTCACACTCTGCGACTCTGGGCAATAGCTTGCTTAATCTCCACAATGGCCCCTCGCGGCGGGATGCCTGGCTTTCACCTTGCGGATACCCTGCCGGGGTTATCTCACAGGGGAATACCAGGACGGGTTCCCTAAGCAAGCGCGTAGAGACCGGTTGGTGATTTCGCTATATAAATTCCTGTACATTTACATACACATTATCACCACAAACAAACTCACAGCTACGCAGCTATCTTCCCTATGAGGGCTGTTTGGGGATGGGAGGCCTGCACTACTACTCCCACCATGCCCCCATTCCCACGCCTGAGCAGGATGGAACACTCCACACCAACCCAAAAGCAGTTACCAGCCATTGTATTGTTCACCCCCACCTTCCAGGTCGGTAGCAGGTTACCAAGGTTGGACAGTTTGTGGGTGGGAGGCCTGCACTACAGCTCCCACCAGGCAGCCCTGTCCCACCCCTAAGCAGGATGGAGCACCACCCCCTCCAGAAGCAGTTGGAAGCCATTGCAGTGCACCAGCCAAACTTACAGGTAGGTAGCCATCTTCAAAGTGAGGGTGTTTAGGGATGGGAGGCCAGCACCACAACTCCCACCAGGCCCCCTTGTCCCAAAGCTGAGCAAGATGGAGTACTTTCCCCACCCATAATCATGTGGCAGACATTGAACTTCACTCATCAAAGTTACAGGTTGGTAGCAATCTTAACACGGAGGGGTGTGTGTTGGTGGGAGGCCAGCACTACAACTCCCACCAGGCCACCTTTTCTAACAGCTTAGCACGATGGAGCCCTCCCCCACCCCACCCAGATGCATGTGTCAGCCATTACATTACCCTCATCAAAATAACAAGTAGGTAGCCATCTTATCATGGAAGGCTGTATGGTGGTAGGAGACCTGCCCAACAACTCTCACCAGGCCCCCTGACCCACACCTGAGCAGGATGGAGCACTCCCCCACCCAGGAGCAGTTGGAAGCCATTGTATCACTACAAACAAACTCACAGCTACGTAGCTATCTTCCCTATGAGGGCTGTTTGGGGATGGGAGCCCGGCACTACTACTCCCACCATGCACCCATTCCCACACCTGAGCAGGATGGAGCACTCCCCTACCCAGGAGCAGTTGGAAGCCATTGTATCACCACAAACAAACTCATGTCTAGGTAGCCATCTTCCCTGGGAGGGCTGTTTGGGGGTGGGAGGCCTGCACTACTACTCCCAGCGTGCCCCCTGCCCCACACCTGAGCAGGATGGAGCACTCCACACCAACCCAGAAGCAATTTGCAGCCATTGTATAGATCACCCTCACCTAACAGATAGGTAGGCATCTTCCCTGGGAGGGCTGTTTGAGGTGGGAGGCCTACACTACTACTCCCACCATGCCCCCTGTCCCACACCTGAACAGGATGGAGCACTACACACCAACCCAGAAGCAGTTTGCAGCCATTGTATGGATCACCTTCACCTAACAAGTAGATAGCCATCTTCCCTGGGAGGGCTGTTTGGGGGTGGGAGGCCTGCACTACTACTCCCACCATGCACGCTTGTCTCTCAGCTCAGCTAAATGGAGCCCTTCTCCCACACCACCCAGAAGCATGTGTCAGCCATTACAGTAGCCTCATCAAACTAACAGGTAGGTAGCCATCTTGCCACGGAGGGCTGTTTGTGAGTGGGAGGCCTGCACTACTACTCACACCATGCACCCTTGTCCCCCAGCTCAGCAAGATGGAGCTCTCCCTCCCACCCAGATGCATGTGGCAGCTAATGAATCACTACAAACAAACTAACAGGTAGATAGACATATTATGCTGTCTTGTCCCACCTCTGAGCAGGATGTAAGCCTCCACCAGACACACACAGATGTTTCACAAAAAAAAGCCAAATGGGAAAACATAACCGGTAAGTAGCCAATACGTGCACCTAGCCATTCATCACAAAAGCCATGGTGCCATATAACAACACCAACCCTCTCATTGAACAAATATACACACAGATCCAATTGCCAGTCACAGAGTGCAGACAGCTAAGCATTGGAAACTGTCACAGCAACTAAAGTGTAACACACCAATGCACATGTAGAAGAAAGTCTGTGCACAATCATCACAGCACTCAAAGACTTGTAGTGCCATGAGGCCAGAGCAACAAGGACCATATGAAAACAAATAAAGCATGGTTAGTGGTACAAATCCAGATATGCACATGACAAGACAAAGGAATGCAGGAAATGACAATGGCCAGTTCATGCCCAGATGTGACATCTACCAGGGCAGAGTAATCAACAAAGAGACCTCACAGAAAATCTTTGTTGAGCTAGTCCCTAGATGGTAACATGTCCCAGTAATCACAAATTATGCATGTGGCACATGTAATGTAATGTAATATGCTGTTTTGTAGCGCGCTCAATTACTACCGGAGTATCCTGGCGCGGAAGACCGCTGGGGAACCCGTCCTGGCTTTCCCTGTGAGAGGTCCCTTTCTGGGTATCTCCAAGGTGAAACCAGGCATCCCCGGCGTCTGTGGGGGGCCGTTGTAGAGATGAGGCAAGCTTAATGCCCAGAGTTGCCGAGTGTGATCCCTGGTTAGAGTAGGCACCGAGGCGAGAATTATCGAGTACGTTGACCCTGGTCCACGACCCTGCCGCGTCGGGAATTGAACCCTGGTCCCGGGCCGTTCTCTGCTTCTGGGTCTGCCGCCTCTAACCAGTGAGCCACTCCACTTCACATGGTATGTATTGACACCTCACACCATGGACAAGTAATGCAAGTCCATAGCATCATGTCAGGAGGCACAGTAGTGCACATAGAAAACAATGTGATGATTAGTCAACTGTGTAGTGTACAAACAGTGAATGATACACAGCTAACACAAAGCTTGCAGGATGCACTACAATGACCCTTTCCCATCTGACCCACAGGTGACCAAAAACTGACTGCATAGGACAGCACCAGCAACCTACAGAGCCAGCCCCGCCCCCCCAAACCTCGACTCTCAGATGTTGACTCCGGGAATTCTTTGCAGATGGAGCTCAAAGCCGGCCCATCTGGTGTGACCCCAACGACCCCCCCACCACATCTGCGGCAATACCAACGTCTCTGCAGACCCTTGCTGTTACGGTCAATGCGTCCTCCATCACCACCACCAGTGCTGCCTGCAACACTCTGCCTGTCCCACAGGATGACCACACTACCGACTGAGGAGGGCAGGGAGAGGATGCGGGTGCCTACAGTGGCGAGGCAACACGTCTGTGGCAGCAGGGCAGGTGGGAAGGGCGGGGCCACCCACAGACAACCAGAGCCTGGTACCGAATCCCTCGACCACATAAACAGAGTCCTTGGGGCATATGAACGGGCCCAGGGACAAACGGGCTGGTCAGAACAAGATTCTTGTGATCTCCTCCTGCTGATGAAGTCCATGGACACCCACATGGACCAAATTGTGGACTTCTTGGACCAGCTAGTGGCGGTATTAAGGGACAGGCCTACGCCACAAACAACACCTCCAACTCCCTCTGGAGGGCTGCAGGATGACAGTTCACCATCCTCCCCTGTGGCCACGGAGAGGGGTGAGTACTCAGACTCCACTAGCCCTACAGCAGAGGCCCACCCTGCCAAGCGATGTAGGGGCCGTCCTAAGAAAACCCTGGGAGTATCTGTTGGCAAAGCACCTGCCAAACGCCAGTTACGGACCCAACCATGATGGCCACCCTCTTTACCACTGCATTGACGTTTTGGACTGTCCTTCAACATACCGCCTTGTGAATGGCATCTGTCTGTTGGACTGTATCAGCACATCTATGTAGTGACTACTCTATTATCTCATTTACCATAACTGTCAACTCACTGCTTCACTAATCACCTCAATGTAAATGTTCACCCCCTCACATGTCACCATTGTAAATTAAAAACGCCTTACACATATGTTGTTGTACCTGCTCCGTCTTTTTTCCAGGATGTACAGTCTTCACCATGATTACAATGTACCTGTGGTATGGATTGTATGTAGGCAGGGAGAGGTTGAAGGCACGTAGGAAAACACAACAGAACAACAGTCACTAGTCTGCGTGTGCCATCACAGACATCACAGAACACCTAACATCAAGATAATCTTACATGCACACATTACAATGGGCAACAAGTGCCAACTTACATATACTGTAGATGTTCATAAATGAACTGTCCCAGAAACATTGTCAGCCACCACTGAGTCAACAACCGGCTGAGTCACAAATCTCACATACACCTTCATAACAACAGCAACATCATCAGACAATGGGTACCTTGTACATTGTCACCGACCTTCAAGTGAAGTAGTGGGTGATGAGATGTTGACACAGGTCAACACCTTCCTCCTCTCCACTATCCTCATCACTGGACTCCTGTTTGTTTGCAGGCAGGGGCCTTGGCTGCTCATAATCATCCTGGACCAGGGGAATCTCCTTGCGAATGGCCAGGTTGTGGAGCATGCATCATGCCACTACAATCTGACACACCTTCCTGGGCGAGTACATCAGCGCCTCTTGTCCAGGCAGTGGAAAAGTGACTTCAGCAGACCAAAAGTATGCTCCACCACACGGCGTGTCCTCCCATGGACATCATTGTAGCGGACGTCAGCTGGTGTCCTGGGATTCTGCAGTGGGCTCAGCAACCGAGGACGGTTGGGATATGCAGAGGCACCTAGGTGTGACAAACACTGATAAACATTGCAATGTTGCTGTGGTAGAGGACAGCAGGTCACACACACAGCATGCTATTTGACTAGGCATACTCACCCACAATCCAGGGCTGAGCCTGGAAATTTGGCACACACGTGCAAGATGATCATATCTGCCTGGCACACCCCTTGCACATTTATGGAGTGGTAAGGTTTACGATTCCTGTAGATGTGCTCACGTGCATTTGGTGGTACAAGCCCAACATGGGTGCACTCAATGGCACCAACATTATGGGGGATGTTTCTGAGGGGATACAAATCTCCTTTCACAGCTGCTAATTCAGGACCCCTGGAGAAATGGATATATCTGTCCTTGTAGATCGTCATAGCGGACAGAACATCATGCAGCACCAAGCTGAACATAGGTTGTGACATCCCACCTGTGCTGGACACCATGTGCTGGAATGATTCAGTGGCAAAAAAATGAAGGGCCTCCATCACCTTAGACGTTGGGGTTAAAGCTGTTGGATATGTTCTGCAAGGCTGCAGGTGGAGCTCCAACATATTACAAAGGGTCTGTAGGGTGGCTCTATCCAGACAGAATTTCCAGATGATCTCCTCATCCTCCATGTCTGCCAGCACTGTGAATGGACGATGCAGATTTGGTCTCCTCCTAGTTGAGATGAAAGTGGACACGTCAATGCAATACATCATGAGATAGGCACAGCAGCTCACTTTTTGGCTGACACAACGCCAACAATGGCTGTCATCAAAATTGAGTTACAGACCAGCTTACATGTATTGACACCTTCAGCTACACCAATCACACACTTGTCAAGTTACACACAGCAAGTACCTCCAAAACCACCTCGGTCTATGTGAATGCACATAGGGATATGGCCACATTTACCATGGGCACGCATGGTAAACACTGAGCTGTGTACAGGCCCATCAATAACATAAGTGAGGTGTGAGGTAGTACATGCCAATATAAGGAATTACATACACAAACATGGCATGCCTAGTCACCAGTGGGGTAAATGGAACATTGGCATTGGGTGCACAATGGTGTCCCATTAACCATGTGGCCACTGTGCACTGTTGATGATTGCCAGATGGCCATTGACACAGCATGATGTGTCCATTGGTGCGTCAAAGTAATCCACCACCCCAATCCCGGCCACCCATGTCAGTGTACGGCATCCAAATCGCGGTAGCTACCGCCTGATATCAGCAGTGTGTCACCGCCAATGCCCAAGACATAATCTCGGTAGTGATAGATATCTATGTATTGCCAAATGGCGGTTGGCATGCTCCGCCACCCAAATCACGGTGACTTATGTGAATGTATGGCACCCAAATCCCGGAAGCTACAGCCTGGCAGCAGCGATGTGTCACCAACAATCCCCAAAACACAAGTGCGGTAGTGATAGTCATAAAGACATGCCCAAATGGCGGTTGGCATGCTCCACCACCCAAATTGCGGTGACTCATGTGAATGTATGGCTCCCAAATGCCGGTAGCTACCGCCTGGTAGCAAAACACAAGTGCAGTAGTGATAGCCATAGAGACATGCCCAAATGGCAGTTGGCATGCTCCACCACCCAAATCCCGGCCACCCATGTCACTGTATGGCATCCAAATTGTGGTAGCTACTGCCTGGCACTAGCGGTGTGTCACCGCTATGGACCATGCCATTACAGCCAATGAGAACCTTAATCGCGGTAGCATGATGCAATTTTGAAAATCCCGGTAGGCGTACTCCTCCACAGCGGAGCCGGTCATTGGATGCAATTAAAAGATGCATAACCACGCTAGCGCCCGCCTGGCACCTGTGGTGTATCACCGCCATGGACCATGCCCTTACAGCCAATGGGAACATTAATCGCGGTAGCATGATGCAATTTTGAAAATCGCGGTAGGCGTGCTCCGCCACCGCAGAACCGGACATTAGATGCATTTGAAAAAGGCAGACCTGGTACACCAATTGCACCAGCTTAGCACCACAGGAATGACCCCCAGGGGGCTATATATGTCTGGGAAGGAGCCTCACATTTCCAGTGCTCCCAGAGCCTGCTGCCTGGGACCCCTGATTTTCTGGTGCCACCAGGGACTGCTGCCAGAGATCCCTCATCTGCTGCTGCCTCCAGAGACTGCTGCCTGTGACCCCTCATCTGCTGCTGCCTCCAGCGACTACTGCAAGAGACCCCTCATCTGCTACTGCCTCCAGGGACTGCTGCCAGAGACCCCTCAAATGCTGCTGCCCCCACGGACTGCTGCCAGAGACCCCTCATCTGCTGCTGCCTCCAGGGACTGCTGCCTGAGACCCCTCACCAACCACTTCCGCTGCTGTCTAAAGTCCACAGTGATGGCAAAGACTGAGAAGATCCGTGCCAGTCCCTTCACAAGCGAGGAGCTGGAGGTCTTGGTGGATGATGTGCTCACACAGTACCCAAGGCTATATGGTGCCCCAAATGTTGTGGTAAGTCTTCAACAGGGGGCACACATGTAGTTGGACTGATGCAGTATGTGCCTGAGAGTCTGGGATTGTGTCATGCACTTACTAACAAGCTGTCTCCAGGGGGAAGGTGGGTGTACCCTATTCCACACGTTGCCATGCCTGCACATCAATATTTGAGTGACATGTGTAGTCTTGTCAGCCATACAGTGACGCAGCAAGTTGTTAATACAGGAGTCAGGACAGTGATTGCTTGGCTGAATGGCTATGTGTGCCCGTGTTGTCCATCTCAGTGTGAGCCCACCTTGCCTGCACAGTCACTCTCCAAAATGACAAGGACACATCACTTAATTTACAGAGTTGTACATGTGTCTTTCCTCATTGCACTCCAGCTATGAGCCATCTCAGCCCTGTAGATTGCACACGACCGGCCTTGAGAGAAGGATTTTAGATTTGTGAGATCATGTCCCTCAATGTGACATCCATGACACAGTGAGCAATTCACAGGGCAAGGACATTGAGGGCTGCCCAGTGTTAGACACAGTGAGTCTACCCCCAAACACATGGTGATATGTGATGTATGTCTTGCTCAATCTAAACATGGACAGGAGATGTGGGCAGACTACACATGGCTTTCAGTGCTGGCATCCTGCATGTCTGTGAGATGTCCAGGGACTGTGTCCCCCCTCACACCTGCATGCATTTACCTCTGCTTTTCCCATGCAGATTTTCCATGTGAGATGCATTCTTGTCTATGTTAGACATATCTGTGGATTTGGGATGGTTAGTATCATTCTACTGTACTGAGAGATGTAGGTACATAACACTGTGACACTGATGTTTTCCCCCTCTTGTTTTCCATGCCTGCAGCTCAAGGTACACCAGCGTAAGGCCATGTGGAGGGCCATTGCGTCCAAGGTGCGGGCTCTGGGTGTCTCAAACCGACGGCGCACCCAATGCCACAAGAGGTGGGACGACATTAGCCGGCTTGCAAAGAACGTGGGGGAGATGACCATGGGGCTGCTCCCTAGCACTGGGCAGTTGGCACGGCACAGCATGACACCACTAATGAGCCGCATCGTGGCCGTGACACTGTCTGAGCTGGATGCACGTTTGAGGAAGCATCAGCAGCAAGCTAGGGGTGAGTATCCTGGGAAGGGTGACTTTGGCTGTGAGGGGCTGCATGTGTACACAGCCTGTGCCAGCGCTGGCCTATGTGATGTTGGTATTGTGATGCAGTGGCTTGTAAGTGTCCGCTCTACTGGGTGCAGCTTAAGCATGGGCGAATTTTGCGGATCTCGCGTTCGCGAATTTTGCGGATTCGCAATCCGCAAAATCCGCAAATTCCCGCGAATTTGCAGATTTTTTTTTTTTTTGTGTTTGCCCGTGTTTCTGCCAGTTCGCGAGGGTTTTTACAATTTCGCAATTTGCGAACTTACCTGTCGGGTCGCAAGTTTTGCGAACTTGTTGTTTCTACATGTCCAGCCTGTTTGGGACACTCTTCTTCATCACTGCCACTCTCTGTCACCACTGCCACTCTCTGACTACTCATGCCACCCTCTGGCCCACCCATGCCACCCTCTGTTTCATCACCACACCCTCTGGTTGTCCAGTGTACATTATTTTCGGCAAAGCAAAGCACACCTTCCCTGCCTCAAGTGACCTGAATTAATTTGGGGCTGATTAATGTGTCACAGAATATTTTTTTAGCTGGCACCTGCTTCCTTAGTGCGCCCTGATTAGTGATCTTTTGCACTTGCTAAGTGCTTTCATTGTTGCAAAATTAGTTACAACACCTGCCCTGCCCCAACTGACAATAATGAATTAGGGGCTAATTAATGTGTCACTGAAAGAATTTAAAGTTCCAGCCTGGCACCTGCTTGTCTGCTCCTTTAGCTGTAAATCAGGACCTTTGTGGCATACAGTTAAGGTCAGAGCAGGGTCACACAAAATAGTTGCAAGCAGGCAACCGAATTCTGGAGGGCCCCCTCAGGAAGCACTACAAAGAATCGTTACAAATCATGAGGTTGACCTTTTGCACCTGCTAATTGCTTTTGCTTTTGCTGAAATCGTTTTTCGGTTTTTTTCGCGCTATTCGCGGGGCGCGGCGTCGTGCGAAACCGACCGCGGAAGCCGCCAATTCGTGCGAATGAGCATTTTATTTTTTTTGCGGCTTGTTGTTTCGCGAGTTTTTTTGCAGTATTCGCGAGCCGCTTGCAGCGCAACACGCGAATTTACCCCAAGGTCGAGTACGGGCGCGGCCATTTTGTTTCCGTGACGTATTTCCGTTTCCGCCCGCTATGTATAATCTCGCGCAGTAAGCGCATTGCGAGTAGAGGTTCGCACGAGATCGCGCGGGAAATCTACAGGTTCGCACGAGATCGCGAGGAAAATCTCGCGCGAACTTTCTTTCGCGCTCGTGAACGGGCGCCGGCCATCTTGTTTTTCATTCATTTCCTGTGTCTGGGCATGGTGTTTAATCCTCTTGGTATCTTTGCCATCCTTTGCTTGTTTTCAGTTTTTTTTTACGATTTTGCTTCTTATCTATCCCTCTCTTTTCCTAGCTGTATATTTTTGTCTTTTCTGCTATTTTTCTTTACTTTTAAACTACTTTTTTAAACTCTTTTCTTTTCTTCTTCCCTATCCTATTCTTTCTTAATTTTCTACTTCTTCCTACCTTACCTGCCCAGACCATTGTCAAGCCAGGCGCCGTGAAGCTGCCCAGGCACTTGAGGGCCGCAGCGGCGGCGGGGAGTAGTGCTGGACCCAGTGGCAGGACAGCATGCGGGAGATTGAGGGGGGAGCAGGTGACGCGACGGGAGATATTCAGCCCGGAGGAAGTGGGTGCGCTGGTCTACTTCGTCCAGCGCCGCCTGCCCAGGACCATCGCGGGAGGCGGCAGGATCGCGGCCGGCGGCTACAACATGCGGGAGCGCCGGAAGCGGTGAGAGAAGGTGTGCTGGGCCATATCCCACCTCTACGGGGTCCAGCGCACCTACAGCCAGGTCACCCATCGCTGGACGGACCTCCTGGACCGCGAGCGCGACCTGCTGGACCAGCTCGGCTTGGAGATCCCCGGGCTTGGTGAGTAGTAGTAGCCATTTAATCACTCACTACTATGATGTTTTCTCCTGCTCTGTGTTGTTGTATTGCAAATATTTGTTTTTTACATGGAGCAAGCCAATAATGCCGCTGATGACGATTACATTGTAGTTAAATTATATTTCAAAATCTTCTGTGCATTTCAGGTGCACTGCTCTCCTTCTCAGTGGCGTTGCTACTATGCTTATTTGTTTTCTATTTCGTGGTCTCATTGGCCTGAGTAACTATTATGTATGAGTGTACTTTACAGAACTGCGTAATGCTAGACACTAGGGGGCAGATTACATTTACAAGCCCCTTGCGCCACGTTTACGTTGCCTTGCGTGACGCAACAGCGGCATAAACGTGCCGCATCCCTGCGAGTCATTTACAGCATGACGCATCTAGGGAGATGCGTCACGTTATAAAGCCATGGGCCTGCACCACAATGGGTGCATTCCTAGTACGCAGGGTGGGCGGTCCAGCGGCTGTGCGCCTCGCAAAATTGCCTGCGTGAAATGTACAAGATTTAACGCAGGCACTTCTGCTACGTCAATTCAATTCCTTATGTCTGCTCGAAGCAGGCGAAAGGACTGACACAGCATGTTAAGTATTGGATGGCCCTGAGCATTACTGGAGTTGCATTGCGTTGGCGACGTGACTCCAGCGATGCGCCGCTCTTACGTGACGAGATGCGTCACGCAAGTGCCTACCCTTGCGCCAGGGCGCGCCGCATTGTAAATGAGGCACATCTGCCGTGTCGCAAGGGTAGTTTTGCGTGACGCATTTGATCTGGCGCATCTCTGGAGATGCGCCAGAACGCGTAAGTAAGTATGCCCCTAAGGGGCAGAATTGCAATTACCGTCGCATCCCTGCAAAGTAGCAGGGATGCGCCATTAATTGTGCGGCCCGCTACCACCACCAAACATGGTGCGCCGTATTTGCAATGCGGCGCACCATGGGCCCAAAACGTCACCGAAGCTTTACTGCTGGAGTTGCGTCGCAACGATGGCGCAGCTCCATCAATGCTCTGGGGTACCCTATCTCCCCAATGCTGGGTCAAGCCGTACGTCTGCTTCAAGCAGGTGCAGGGTTTGTGTGACGCATCATTGTCCTAAAGGTGACTGATTGATATTTTGTAGATTTCCCTCAGCCACTATTAGGATGTGTTCCAGCGCAGGAATGCCCTCCCTTGCGCCGGAACGCCCCCTGATGGCGCAGGGCTTTATAACGGGATGCATCTCCCAAATGCGTCACGTTTTTATAATATTATACGCCGCACCATGGCGCCCTTTTTTGTTTAGCTGCTGCGTCACAAAAGTCACGCAAGAACGGCGCAAAAGAGCCGCAAGGGCTTAAATCTGCCCCTTCCTTTGTAACCCTGACAATAAGAAAAATAGTGGCGGTGGATTGATAGTTTGACTATTTAAATGACTGGTAATGTAGCAGGCAACTGTTAGTGTTGTCACTGATCTGACTGAAATCACAATGGAGTTTGTCTGTCACTTTGCGTCTTGCCTGCGGACTGCTGCCTGCCAGTCCTAGGTGAACGTTTCAGTACTTTGTTTAGTGAGTTACGTGACTTTCGAAGTCACAGGTCCGCAAATAAATGAAAAGTAACCATAATCAATATAATTTCGCGGAAATATTTTGTTATTGTTCTTTTGAAATGTTTGATTTGGTTGACATTGACAAGCAACAATCATCCATGTTTTCTGTTCTTTCTTTCATGTTGTACGTCAGCTCCCCCCAGGGGCGAGAGGAGGACACAGGAGCAGCAGGCGGCGGATGCTGTTCAACAGGGCCAGGATCGGGCAGGCGAGGGCTCCTCTGCTGGCCCCAGTAAGTTTTCATTTTAGACTAGTACCTATTTTTCCTAGCGTTCCTCATTTGACTTTTTTCAAAATTGTCTTTGCTCTTCTTGTAGACTGTATCTAAATTCTTATCCTGCCTCTACTATGACTCCCTGTGGTATTACTAGATTATTCTTATTAGTCTGTCTGTGTAGCTAACTAAGATTGCACGGTTGGCGAAACTCCCATGATTCTAGTCAGCAATAGGTCTATCAACTTAGTGCAGTCCTCTGGGATTGTCCATAATGTCTTTTGAAGTGTTCTATCTGGACTCATGCTTGCAAAAATTGCAAAACCTTTTGCTCAGTCACTCTAGTCTGGACCAAAAAACACAGATTGTATTTAAGTTTAAAAGCTTTATTAAAAGTAAACACATTTATTAAAATCAAGTCATAATAAAACTAAACGTTTAACTGATAATGGAAAAGTGGTTAGTGCTGACGATTAATTGAAGACATTTCTTGTGGTCGAGCCGAGCTCTCACCTGGTTTCAACTTGATCTTGTTGTTAGAAGTCCATCTTCTGTCTGTGTGGAGAAAAATGGTGCGTGTTAAAAAAACAGCCTTCATCAGTTGTGCCAAAAAGTGCAGCAAGACAACCTTCCCTGGAAAAAGGGACATTTTTTTTTTTTAACTTTAACGTAGACAGTCACAAATTACATTGTTTTCACATGTCTTCATTCCTAGACCAAATACTAGGGACTAGTGAGTGCTTTATTCTAACATTCTTAAATGTACTTTGTAGGTGGAACATCTGGTGGCGGGGCCAGTGTGGAGGTGGTGGTGCTCGACACGGAGGCGGAGGGCGATTCTTCAGGGGAGGAGGCGGCGGCTGTGAGAGTTGAGACGGTGGTGGTGGCGGCCAGAGGTAAGCTCTTATATATTCCTTACTTATTGAGATTGAAGACTAGCTGGGAAGGCAAGAATATGAGATGCATGGCTGGGTGAATGATGAAGCAATGATGGGTGGAAGGACAACAGCCTGGGTGGGTGACACAGAAACTGTATGTGTCCATATACCTGGATCATGCTACTATCTGACTCTTAGATAGCATATGTGTATCTAGAGCAGGGGTACTCCTAGTACGGCCCGCGGGCCGGTGGTGGCCCGGCAAGCCTTCCTTGGCGGTGCGCAGACCTTGCAGACAATCACTGCTCCCCCGGCCCCCACAGAGCAGAGGCTTTTTTGTATTTCACCTGTTAGCGCCCCTGCATCTCCACTCTGACAATCACTGCTCCCCCGGCCCCCACAGAGCAGAGTGGAGATGCAAGGCCACAAAGAGGTGAAATAGAACAAAGCCTCTGCTCTGTGGGGCCGGGCAAGCAGTCATTGTCAGGGTGGAGAAGCAGGGGCGCTAAAACAAACAAAGCCTCAATAATATGTTAATGGTCTTTTAAAGACCTGTTAAGTACTTTGGTGTTGTTGTCTGTGTGTGCGCGTTGAGGAAGCGGTCTCAACCCGGGCTGAAGGCTGACACAGATAGACACACACACAGTGAGATGACAGAGGGGGAGGGAGAGGGAGGGCAGGAGGGAGAGAGAGATGGAGGGAGGGCAGGAGGGAGAGCAGGAGGGAGAGAGATGTATGTAAATGCTGGGTCTGGTGGCTCAGTGGATGAGGGCATCTGCTGCAGGGACCTGTGTGCAACCTCATGGTCACAAGTTATCGTTTTGCTTTAGCCCCGCCCCCTCTGACTCCGCCCCCACCAGTGCGGCCCTCGGCCCCAAACTACACTGTAAATGTAGCCCCTGAGAGAAAGTTTGTGAGTACCCATGATCTAGAGAGAGTAGACGGTCAGTGGATGAACTAAGTGTAACTTTGAAGAGCATGTAACACTGCACCCGCACGTCCGTTCCAGTGTAGGAAAGGCAAGGAAAAGAACTTTTAATTTTGTCCAAATACTACCATAAATAGTAGCAGTAGTTTGTATTGCAAGCACTGCATAGATCCGGTTATTATGGTGGCCACTCCCTACCTCTCTTAATAAGTTTAGTAGTACTCAGTCATTCATGTGTGGATGTATCACTGGTCACTCAATAAAAAGCAAAGCACCTAAAGTCATCCCATATATAAGCAAAAACATCCCATGTGAAGTGATAGATAATCAGATTATTTATCTTCTTCAATTTTCCATTTCTAGTACTCATTTCCACTGTAGGGTGAAAGTTAAATTAATTAAGCAGTAGCCCTTGAGTTGTAACAGAGTATTCTCAGTGCCACCCGTAATAGAAAAGTAAGAGCTTCACCACCTGCATGTACTGGACGGGTACAGTAACGCAACGGCAACGCAAGTCTAGGTCACTCCTCATGGCGTGCGTCTCTTTTTCTCGGGTGCAAGTTTACTGCGCTGGCATTATGCCGGCTTGCAGAAAATAACGTACCAATTTTCCAAAACAAGAGATAAGAAGAAGAATAAGACTGGTGTACTTTCATAGTCGACTCCAATGGAAGTCCACAGTGCTCGTAGAATTTGTTCCTTAAACTCCCACTAATGTTAGAGCAAGGATGAAGAAGTGTGAGGTTAGATAGATACTGGCCTCAATAGTTATGTAATGCGCTTGCAAGTTGCTAGTTGTACTGCAACACAAATTTCTGCTGAATGATTGAGTTAATCTTAAAGAGCATTGGTTACAGACTATGTCTTTCTTTCTTCATATAGGTTCTCCTTCCAAACGAACAAGGAGGAAGGAGCTGGCTAGAGCGGCCCGGCAACGGAGGATCGAGGCCACTGTTGCGGAATATCGGCGGCTGGTGGCCCTGGAGGACGTGGAAAGTGTGCAGTCGACAACTACAACAACGTCGTCTGCATCGGCCTCCGTGGCCCCACGGGCTGCCACCCAGCACAGTGGTCCACCCAGACTGAGCCGGGCTGCCAAAGGCAAACGCCACCGCCGAGCAGCAAGGCCAACAGCTGCCTCTCACAGGCATTGCACCTGCAAGGCAGTGAAGGCACGCCTGCGCCGCACTACCCTGATGGTGTCCCGCGTTCAGCAGGAGCTCGCCTTGCTCCGCGAGGAGCATGATGCCCTGGCCCAAAAAGTTAACAGCATCCACCCATAGTGTCCCTTGCCCCTTTTTTAGAGACTTTTGGGGGGTGGGAATTGGGAGTTGGGTTTTTGGGGACTTTTGAAGGACAATCGTTGGGGTTAGGGAGGGTCTTGCGGGAGATTATTTTGTTAGGGATATAAATATACTTTTTCAAACTTTATCTGAGCATACCTGTTTTTTACTGCTTGCCTGGTGGGTGGGGGTTTAACGTTGACTGTTTTCCTGAAAGTTTAGTTCCATTTTCTTCCTTTAAGTGTAAATGCCCAAGTGTTTTCAACACTAAGTGCCTCTCACAGACTAAGTGAAGTGAATCCAAGAGTCCTAGGACTTTAGTAGTACTACCTTCAGTCTCTCGTCTCTCGTACTAATACTCCATTATACCCCCAAACCACCAAACGCTTATCTTACCTGTAATTTGTGTTTGAAAGTAGGGCTAGACCCAGGGCTGGCTCCACGGGAAACACCGAATAACGTTGGCAATCTTGGTCGGATAAAATTTCCTCATAGCGGTGGTACTAGTGGTGTGACACAGTGGCAGTTGCATGCCTATGAAAAAAAAGAAAATGAAATCTGGTTTGTCCTCCTGAGCAATTCAACGGTACAACTGAGAATATAGCAGGTGACAGAAGTACAGTAGAGCAGTGCCACATTGTAGCCTAACAAATGGTAAAGTATAAGTACTAATTCGGTTGAAGTTCTTTCACATTAGCAATGGTTCTTTGTCAAGCAGAGTAAGAATATATCCTCGGATTTCTTCACCAGCCTGTTGCTATCACCTTATCCTCCCCACCCAGCAAGTGTGTGGATTTATTGCTGTAATAATAATTTAGTCACACATCAATCAAAACCACACAGCCCGGGGGAAGAGAGTTAGGGTTTGAAAAATGGATGGGTACGGGGGTTTTTGGGAAAGGTTTTGGGAGACAAGAAAAAATAGCACAGCATAGACAAACTATTGTGAACATAAACAAATCTTTGGGTACAAACCTATCCATCAATCTTTGAAAGTGCATGCACTACTGCATGCATGTCAGTGAAAAGTAAGTAGTACATTCGACAACTGTGGAAAGAAAGAATGCGACAGTACAGGGCCTGTGTGGAATTATTGATAACGATATTCAACATAAGGTCTCTGTAGCCAGATACCCGAGAGCCTTGCTGGTCACTATAAATCCATTCACAACAACACTCAATGGGGTTGGTCTGGAAGGTGTCAGGTTTACTCCCCGTGATCCAGTCGATGCAAATATGGTTCCACCTCCAAATGTCACCAACACCCAGAAGTGTAAACACAGGGTGTTCGAGCCATTAGGCGGGGGAGAAAAATAACAAACTAAAATAAAAAATGTGGGATGGGTAAAGGTAGGGTCAGCAGGGAAAGGATACCTGTAACAGAAGACAAGACAGGCATCAGTGAAGTGCTGTCCTAACATACAAGGGTACTCTCATATAGTCTCACTAAATAACCAAGGAAGTAGACAAGTACCTGAGCACCAAGAAAACATGACCTTGGATAGGAAATACTATAGCCCTTCTGCCACAATCTGTGAGGAAGGCCTAAGAAACACATAAACATATAGTTAACGAACACACTCCTGTCGCACCAAACACACTCGCGTTATACTAAGACATCAAACCCACTACTCACAACATACCACAAACATGGTAGAGGACTCAATGTACAAAGGGGGTTCCAAATAGTCAAAGCAAAGATGTATGGTCCAACAAAAAAGGAAGAGGGAAACGGTAGTGTGTAGGAAGCAAGAACTACAACACTGCGCTCTCTAAGTAATGACCCAGTAGAGAATCTTTGGTGAAGGTCAAACAGAAAAACGTAGTTGCTGTTGCGACCACCACTGAATTCTGCCAACAACACACCCCACGGTGCACTACACAAAGAGAACTGGGGTAGCCTGTAGTTACCTCACTACATGACCAGTTATGGAGGTCCTTTGAAATACACAGTTATACAACGGAGACGCGTAGTTGTCCTTACTACCGCGCTCCGTTTTAATAGTACAAAAACGATCCCCGATGTGAACGCTAACACGTGGTATAGACCGCCACTGTGCTCCGCCACACACAATTCAACCAAACAGGAATTCATCAAAGCTAGAATTCTGTTAGAAAACAGTCACAGAACCTCCCTTAACAATCCGTTCAGGCAGTAATCAGCTGACCGCACGGGCGGCCGAAGAGTTTAGAGCGGCTTTACCTGAAGACGCGTGAAGTCCGTCTACCGCCAAGGACAGAACACGGAAGCGCTCCCCACTGAGCCTCGGGGGGGGGGGAAGGTGATAGTCCACAGGAGACACGATAGAAAAGCATGCAGAGCGTCCGCTCTCATGCCGGTGCAGAACAGAAACCAGAATAACGCGCAACAGGAAGCGCGTCTGTTCCCCAGATAAACTTCCTGCAAGTCTCCCGCCTACTCATGGGAAATGTAGTTTCATAGTACGGTAGGCGCTTAGGGGCTGCGTAACCTGACAGAAGGTATAGTAGATAGAAAAGGAGAAATTGCTTTTTTTCTAGGTGTCCCCTCACTCACCAGGGTTGCCCCTTGGTGACATGCTTCATCATTGGGGCCATCCCAGTCCTCTACGGCCTGGGGCGTGCTGCGACTTGCGAATTACATAGGAGCACTTACAAATGACTATGTGTGGTGCAGATGTGATAGTGGAGTGGACTAAGTGATGTGTTAAGGGATCAATTTAGAAGCCTAGAGAGAGCCAAGAAATGCAGTCACAGTCAGAGAAAAAGGCAAGGGATACTGTATGTATGTGGTTGTAGTGGTCCTGTTGGAAGTGGTAAGTAAGTTGCCTGCAGAAAAAAAATCCTCCTATTAGCGGCACTCCTCCATTGCAGCCGACGCTTCGTCCATCGATGTTGGTCACCAGAAGACACCCTGTAAAAAAAAGCACAGCATAGACAAACAATTGAACATAAACAATTCTTTGGGTACAAACCTATCCATCAATCTTTGAAAGTGCATGCACTACTGCATGCATGTCAGTGAAAAGTAAGTAGTACATTCGACAACTGTGGAAGAAAGAATGCAACAGTAAAGGGCCTATGTGTAAATTATTGATAACGATATTCAACATAAGGTCTCTGTAGCCAGATACCCGAGAGCCTTGCTGGTCACTATAAATCCATTCACAACAACACTCAGTGGGGTTGGTCTGGAAGGTATAGTAGATAGAAAAGGAGAAATTGCTTTTTTTCTAGGTGTCCCCTCACTCACCAGGGTTGCCCCTTGGTGACATGCTTCATCATTGGGGCCATCCCAGTCCTCTACGGCCTGGGGCGTGCTGCGACTTGCGAATTACGTAGGAGCACTTACAAATGACTATGTGTGGTGCAGATGTGATAGTGGAGTGGACTAAGTGATGTGTTAAGGGATCAATGTAGAAGCCGAGAGAGAGCCAAGAAATGCAGTCACAGTCAGAGAAAAAGGCAAGGGATACTGTATCTATGTGGTTGTAGTGGTCCTGTTGGAAGTGGTAAGTAAGTTGCCTGCAGAAAAAAATCCTCCTATTAGCGGCACTCCTCCATTGCAGCCGACGCCTCGTCCATCGATGTTGGTCACCAGAAGACACCCTGTCCACTGCCTGCCTGATGCTGAATTGTGGCTCGCTACTGTGAAGCCTGACTCCATCCTTTTTTCCCCATTGCAGAGACTGAAACCTGGCCTGTAATTATTCAACGAAAAACAGGAAGTGATATAATATTACAATACCACTGATAAATAAATATAAGGTATGTAGGCTGTGGAGTGCAAAAAGTCACAATTTGATTTTCCTAGTAGACAGTACAATATTTTTGAAAGTGCGTACTCTGAGTCACCTTTTGAAGGATAAATAAGTATGGGCAAATTAATGTAGCGGATCTTGCCCCTCAAGCTAGGTGTACTGTAAACTGTGTTTTAGAACAAAATTAGATCTTCCTAGCAGTGCTCCCACCCAGACCCTTACTAAAGCCAGTCGCAAAAATGTAGAAGACCCCCAATCAAATCTCAAAAAACAAGGCCTAGCAGAAAACTGGTGACAAAACTTACTTTGAAAGTAAAAGTAGGCCGAAGTACCCCCTTCCTAATTACCCATTACCCACCGTGGATTGCATTCAAACCACTTGCAAGCAACCAAGCAAAAGTAGCCATAGCCAGCATCGCTCCAAGACTCGAAATCCCCCCCACTCAAACACATGCAATAGAAATACTGCTAACCCTAACGAACCCTAAGTTAAGAATAGTGGCAAAGGCTTTCTTTAACTATGCCAAATCCCCCCTTTCCCACCATGGATTTTCTTCAAATGACTTGCAACCAAAATTACACATTCTCACGAGTGCTCTAAGACCCCAGAACTCAGTTGGAAAAATCTAGAACACCCCGAAACACATGCAATCCTGCTGCTAGGGCTAACCCTAACGAACCCTAAGTTACAAAAAGTGCCAAAACTAAAGGCTTTTCCGCGCGGATTTTGTCCCAACCACTTCTACCCGGTATTAGACCTTCCCAGGAATGCCCCAAGACCCGGCAACCCACCCGCCAAGAAGCATAACACCCCCAAACAGGCCAAAAGCAAAATCTCATACTTGCAATATTTCAGGGCCTTCGGTCCAAACGCGCTGCGTAGCTAGGCCATTAGTCGGGGTTGGCACGACGGATTTCCTGAAAAGCAAATGCAATCAAGATTAGAGTGTCCCAGCAGTGCTCCCAGACCACGAAACTCACCCACAAACAGACGGAACCCCCCCTAAGAGCACCTCAAAGGCAAGCAAGTCATCAAAAACACAAAAAAAATTCCGCCTGGGATTTGGTCCAAAACACTTTTATCCGGTATTAGAGCTTCCCAGCAATGGCCCCAGAGCCGTCAACCCAGGAGAAAACGAGTAGAAGACCCCCAAACAGCCAAAGAGCAAAAGTACAAAAATGGGGACTTAGTCAATTTTTCACAAATTTCCCAAATCACTCCGCGCGCGCTCTGCAGCTAGGCCCTAAGTCCCCTCTGCCACCATGGATTTGCTTCAAACCTCTTGCAAAGTAAAGTATATATAGCCAGCAGTGCTCCCAGACCACGAAACTCACCCACAAACACCAGGAAGCCCCCCAAACAGGCCCCCGAAAACGCTACATAGAGCAAAATGTCAGAAATAGCCCAAAAAAAAATCGGCCTGGATTTTGTCCCAACCACTTCTACCCGGTATTAGACCTTCCCAGGAATGCCCCAAGACCCGGCAACCCACCCGCCAAGAAGCATAACACCCCCAAACAGGCCAAAAGCAAAATCTCATACTTGCAATATTTCAGGGCCTTCGGTCCAAACGCGCTGCGTAGCTAGGCCATAAGTCGGGGTTGGCACGACGGATTTCCTGAAAAGCAAATGCAATCAAGATTAGAGTGTCCCAGCAGTGCTCCCAGACCACGAAACTCACCCACAAACACCAGGAAGCCCCCCAAACAGGCCCCCGAAAACGCTACATAGAGCAAAATGTCAGAAATAGCCACAAAAAAAAATCGGCCTGGATTTTGTCCCAACCACTTCTACCCGGTATTAGACCTTCCCAGGAATGCCCCAAGACCCGGCAACCCACCCGCCAAGAAGCATAACACCCCCAAACAGGCCAAAAGCAAAATCTCATACTTGCAATATTTCAGGGCCTTCGGTCCAAACGCGCTGCGTAGCTAGGCCATAAGTCGGGGTTGGCACGACGGATTTCCTGAAAAGCAAATGCAATCAAGATTAGAGTGTCCCAGCAGTGCTCCCAGACCACGAAACTCACCCACAAACACCAGGAAGCCCCCCAAACAGGCCCCCGAAAACGCTACATAGAGCAAAATGTCAGAAATAGCCCAAAAAAAAATCGGCCTGGATTTTGTCCCAACCACTTCTACCCGGTATTAGACCTTCCCAGGAATGCCCCAAGACCCGGCAACCCACCCGCCAAGAAGCATAACACCCCCAAACAGGCCAAAAGCAAAATCTCATACTTGCAATATTTCAGGGCCTTCGGTCCAAACGCGCTGCGTAGCTAGGCCATAAGTCGGGGTTGGCACGACGGATTTCCTGAAAAGCAAATGCAATCAAGATTAGAGTGTCCCAGCAGTGCTCCCAGACCACGAAACTCACCCACAAACACCAGGAAGCCCCCCAAACAGGCCCCCGAAAACGCTACATAGAGCAAAATGTCAGAAATAGCCCAAAAAAAAATCGGCCTGGATTTTGTCCCAACCACTTCTACCCGGTATTAGACCTTCCCAGGAATGCCCCAATACCCGGCAACCCACCCGCCAAGAAGCATAACACCCCCAAACAGGCCAAAAGCAAAATCTCATACTTGCAATATTTCAGGGCCTTCGGTCCAAACGCTCTGCGTAGCTAGGCCATAAGTCGGGGTTGGCACGACGGATTTCCTGAAAAGCAAATGCAATCAAGATTAGAGTGTCCCAGCAGTGCTCCCAGACCACGAAACTCACCCACAAACACCAGGAAGCCCCCCAAACAGGCCCCCGAAAACGCTACATAGAGCAAAATGTCAGAAATAGCCCAAAAAAAAATCGGCCTGGATTTTGTCCCAACCACTTCTACCCGGTATTAGACCTTCCCAGGAATGCCCCAAGACCTGGCAACCCACCCGCCAAGAAGCATAACACCCCCAAACAGGCCAAAAGCAAAATCTCATACTTGCAATATTTCAGGGCCTTCGGTCCAAACGCGCTGCGTAGCTAGGCCATAAGTCGGGGTTGGCACGACGGATTTCCTGAAAAGCAAATGCAATCAAGATTAGAGTGTCCCAGCAGTGCTCCCAGACCACGAAACTCACCCACAAACACCAGGAAGCCCCCCAAACAGGCCCCCGAAAACGCTACATAGAGCAAAATGTCAGAAATAACCCAAAAAAAAATCGGCCTGGATTTTGTCCCAACCACTTCTACCCGGTATTAGACCTTCCCAGGAATGCCCCAAGACCCGGCAACCCACCCGCCAAGAAGCATAACACCCCCAAACAGGCCAAAAGCAAAATCTCATACTTGCAATATTTCAGGGCCTTCGGTCCAAACGCGCTGCGTAGCTAGGCCATAAGTCGGGGTTGGCACGACAGATTTCCTGAAAAGCAAATGCAATCAAGATTAGAGTGTCCCAGCAGTGCTCCCAGACCACGAAACTCACCCACAAACACCAGCAAGCCCCCCAAACAGGCCCCCGAAAACGCTACATAGAGGAAAATGTCAGAAATAGCCCAAAAAAAAATCGGCCTGGATTTTGTCCCAACCACTTCTACCCGGTATTAGACCTTCCCAGGAATGCCCCAAGACCCGGCAACCCACCCGCCAAGAAGCATAACACCCCCAAACAGGCCAAAAGCAAAATCTCATACTTGCAATATTTCAGGGCCTTCGGTCCAAACGCGCTGCGTAGCTAGGCCATAAGTCGGGGTTGGCACGACGGATTTCCTGAAAAGCAAATGCAATCAAGATTAGAGTGTCCCAGCAATGCTCCCAGACCACGAAACTCACCCACAAACAGACGGAACCCCCCCTAAGAGCACCTCAAAGGCAAGCAAGTCATCAAAAACACAAAAAATTTTCCGCCTCGGATTTGGTCCAAACCACTTTTAGTGTTTCCCAGCAATGGCCCCAGACCCGTCAACTCACCTGCAAAGAGGTAGAACAACACCCCCACAAGTGCTGAGTCTTTCTTCATTGGGCGTAAACCAGCCCTCTGCTTTGATGGAAATAGGAGTCTGGAGGAGGAGGATAGAGGAGCATGTTCTTCTGAACTTGTGAACCTGAGGAATGCAGACTGCGGCACCTTCAAATAAATTAGCAAACAAGTGAAGACAGTTCTGCTGATGGGCTTGTTTTTGTGATTATCTGATTAAAGTTTGAATTATATTAACTGTGCACAACAAAGAAAGACAGACACACAGGAATAAAAGTGAATAAGGATGAAAAAGAAAGTTATTGATTCGTTGTCTCATTTTCAGGGCTCGAAGTCGGAATCACGGTCCAGGAATAAGAATAAGGCTTCGTCATCATACTCTGCGAATTCAGGCAGGGTGAGGTCAGTGTCACCTGACAGAGTAGAAATTCCCTCATCTATGTTGCTGGCCACCTCCTCTTCATCCGGCACGCTCTCTCGTACTCTGAAATCTGGTGGTATGAGGTGCTGATTCATCTTGATCATTGTTAACCTCTCCACATTTTTGGGCGAGAGGCGGCTCCGTTTGGGAGTTACAATCCCACCAGCCGCACTGAAAACCCGTTCAGAAGACACACTTGCGAGTGGGCAAGACAAGTAGTTTAAAGCCAGGTTGGTGAGCTGTGGCCACAATTCTTTTTTCCCATGCCAATACGCCAATGGGTCAGAATTAACATAGACCTCTGTTGAGTCATTCAGATAGTCCTTCACCATCGACTCAAGGTCCTCATCCAAGGTTCCTCCACTTTGCTTAGCTCTTGCTGTGCCTCTGACCTTTTGAGAACCAAACCCACGCAGAGCTAGCCAATCCTCTTCAGCCTCCAATGTTTCTGTTGTCTTTCGTGCAGATGATCCGGTTGCCGGTGTCTTTAACGGCTGAGAGGTCACTTGTGCCACAGCCACAGGTGCAGAAGTGGATTGTTTTGACTGGGGATGGCCTGCTGATGTACTGCCATTTCCTTCAATTTCCAGCCGTTCTGTTTCAAACTTCTTGGCTGACAAGGCTAGCCAACGTTTGTACTTTGGAACATGTTCATCATTAAAAGGAAAGAATGCTTGGCCTGCCAGCGCCTTTTTGTAGCGTGGATCCAGAATAGTAGCACAAATGTAATGCTGTTCTGAGTGGATCTTTTTAAGACGTTCATCACCTTGTAGGAGCTCTAATAATTGCTCAGCCAGAAGCAAAGAGTCTTGCTTTTTGTCATCTTTTCCAAACACAGAACACACCTCCTTCAGTTGGTCCTCCAGCATGTACAACAATGGGATAGCTTTTCCCAAATTAGAGTCCTCCTTGCTGACTGCACGCGTGAAGACCTCAAAAGGACGAAGCATGCGTGTCAGGCTTTCAACTATGTTCCATTGCGGCCCACCCATCCTCAGCTCCTCTATACCCTCTTTCAAGAAATATTGATCGAGTTCCGTATACTGCTCATACAGACGCTCAAGCATGTAGAAGGTTGAGTTCCAACGTGTTACCACCTCCTGGATGAGTGCTTTCACTGGCATTTGACATTGATATAGCATGCTCCTCAGCTGCTTCCGGGCCTTAAAAGAATGCCTGAAATGCTTGCAAATTTTTCGGCAGGTCTCCAATACACCGTACGCTGCACTGCGTTTATTACCCAAGAATTTTTGGACAACCAGGTTTATACAGTGCGCCAAACACGGCACTCTGAAATAGTAACCGTCCCTCATGGCCTTAACTATATTGGCGCCATTGTCCGTGGAAACATAACCAACCTTGCGTTTTAGTGGGGACAGACAGTTAAGGACCTTTGTGTTAAAGACATCCAAAATGTTTTCTGCTGTGTGACGTTTCTCCAAACCAAACATGGCTAGTGTTGCATGTTTCCGAGCACCTTTAAAAACAATGTTAGTGTCAACACCTGAGTTTAGCTTTGCTTTAGCCCCTGAAAAAGAGACCCAGTGTGCAGTGATGCACATGTAATCAGCGCCTGCGCCACTGGTCCACATGTCTGTTGTCAGATGTATAGTGTGAACAGCACTCTTCTGCAAAGCTGCCCCAATCACCTTCAGAACATCTTCATGTAGTGCTGGAACCGCAACTCGGGCAAAATAGAACCGGCTAGGAACCTTCCATTTAGGGCAGAGCGCTGTCACTAATTCTAGAAAACCAACCCCTTCTACAAAAGAAAAAGGGAGAAGGTCCAGAGCTAGCATTTTAGCCAGCTTAGTGTTATACAGACGGGTCATTGGGTGGTTGCGTTCATATTGCGCTTCTGTAAACAACATCTTTTTAATGTTGCCCTGGACCAATGATTTACGGGATGATGATGATCTCTTCGACCCAGTTACGCTCGCTGATGAACTTTTCCGCATTGATGTCTCACTCTCTCCCACACTCTTAGTGTGGCTCCCAAGGGGTGTGCTGCTGACATGGGAACTGGGTGTAAGTGAAGTGTTTGAATCGTCTTCTTCTACCTCCTCGTCATCAGCAGATGAAAAATCAACGTTTTCATTACGTGCAATTCCGGCTTTCTTGACCGCCTCTAGGTGCGGAAACCATTGGACAGCGTGCCTTCTCTCAAGATGACCTCTCTGGCCTCCGGTACCATAGTTAGAACCAAGCTTACCACGACTAACTCGAAGCTTACAAAGGCTACAAATGGCTATGTTTTCCTTTTTTGGGCAAACACTAAAGAAGTCCCAAACTGGAGACTTGAAATGTCTTTGGGGGCCGGAGGAGGCGGCGATACTGGTGGTGGTGGTCCTGCTGCTAATGCCAGATGAAGTGGAGGATGTGGATTGCCGAACTTCAGTACGTTTTGCACTTTCACCACCACGAATTGAGGTCGAGGACGAGGTGGGTACCTTCTTGCGAAGAAATATGGAAGCGGTAGGTTTTGGTGTACTACTTAACTCCAAATCTAATGATTCCATTTCCATTGCCTCCTCGCCGACATCATCATCACGCTCAGCAGCTTCTCGGGATAGGGTCAAAATGTCTCTTTGCTGCATGCCCGGTGGGGCTGCAGTGACCTTTGTGATGACTGGCTCGTCGTCATCGTGAGAGGCTTCATCACCAGCAGTATCTGTCACTTCTTGTTGAGCCTCATCACACTCCATAGGTTTGAGTTTTTGGACGACCTTCCTTTTACGCTTAGGTACCGGTGTCAGATCATGGTGTGCCTCACTGTCAGACCGCAGTTGTGGTTCCCAAGACAGATCACTTGCATCAGAAGGAGGTGGGCTTGAAGAAGATGTAGACACCCCCCTTGATCTTTTCCTTGCTAGGGATGTGGAAGACAATGAATGATCATCAGGAGGAGTGGCTTCCAATGATACCTCGGCTTCATTGTCGATTTCCTGATGTGCGCCTATTTCGGGAGGAACAACTATTGTGGGCACTTGTGAACCTCCATGCACCTTTGCTTGCGCATCTCCTTTTGCTGCCTCTCCTTCCACATGTACTTGGGCGCGTACTTGCACATGGTGTTGTTGTTGCGGCTGTGTTGATTCAGGGACATTGCTGCTACTTTCTTGCGATGAGCCAACATCACTGGTCGATGGTGATTGGAGAAGTACACTGACTGCCTCTGAAGCACTCAAGGGCTTTGACTTAAGTTGGCGTGGTGGTGGAGGCACTGAACCCAATGGAGCAGGGGTGCTGCTCCCAGCTTGGTCCCCAGCAGAACCTGCTGCAGCAGGCGTCCTTTTTTTTTGCTCCCAAAAAACGTGGCGGGTGGCACACCAGCCTCCTTGGTAACTTGCTTCTTCTGCTCCTTACTAGCAACTTTCTTGCTAGAGGAGCTACGGAGAACTTTCTTTGGGGGCGGGGCCATCTTCTTCAGAGCAGGTCAGACAGCAGGCCGCAGTTGCACGAATTGTAGAGTTGTCTGAGGCCGGACGTGACGTCGCGTGACGTTATGCTGCACACACACACCGCTGCAGGACTTCTTCCTGGCACTGGTGGTTCTCTTGAGTCTTGTGCACCTAAAAAAAATGGAAGACAGAGGAACATCAGTTCAGTTATAGAGCACAAAAAAAATCGAAAAACACTGCAAAATCAGCACAATCCCAATCCATCCATGCCCTCCATAATGTTTAAATTCAAGACAACCCACAGAAAGACTAGGCCCATGCAAGACTCACTAGTACCCCTGGGCATAAATAAAGGTTGAAAAGTAGGCAAAATGGTTGGAGGCCTAACAACAAAGCCTGCATTCAAAATGGCCACTTGCCTCCTAGCACATGGCCAGGGCCTGCCTGTACCAGCACTCAAAATGGCCCCCACCCACATGGCCTGTCCCCATGAACACCCCCAAAAATCGAAAAACACTGCAAAATCAGCACAATCCCATTCCATCCATGCCCTCCATGATGTTTAAATTCAAGACACCCCACAGAAAGACTAGGCCCATGCACCACTCACTACCCCTGGTCAAGGCCCCAACAACAGGTCAAAAATCGAAAAACACAGAAAAATCAGCACAATCCCATTCAATCCATGCCCTCCATGATGTTTAAGTTGAAGACAGCCCACAGAAAGACTAGGCCCATGCTAGACTCAAATACCCCTGGTGAAAAGGCCACAAGTACAGGCCCAAAAAACGAAAATCACTGAAAAATCTGCACAATCCCATTCCATCCATGGCCTCCATGATGTTTAAATTCAAGACAACCCACAGAAAGACTAGGCCCATGCAAGACTCACTACCCCTGGGCATAAATAAAGGTTGAAAAGTAGGCAAAATGGTTGGAGGCCTAACAACAAAGCCTGCATTCAAAATGGCCACTTGCCTCCTAGCACATGGCCAGGGCCTGCCTGTACCAGCACTCAAAATGGCCCCCACCCACATGGCCTGTCCCCATGAACACCCCCAAAAATCGAAAAACACTGCAAAATCAGCACAATCCCATTCCATCCATACCCTATATGATGTTTAAATTCAAGACACCCCACAGAAAGACTAGGCCCATGCACCACTCACTACCCCTGGTCAAGGCCCCAACAACAGGTCAAAAATCGAAAAACACAGAAAAATCAGCACAATCCCATTACATCCATGGCCTCCATGATGTTTAAATTCAAGACAACCCACAGAAAGACTAGGCCCATGCAAGACTCACTACCCCTGGGCATAAATAAAGGTTGAAAAGTAGGCAAAATGGTTGGAGGCCTAACAACAAAGCCTGCATTCAAAATGGCCACTTGCATGCCAGCACATGGCCAGTGCCTGTAGCTGCACTCAAAATGGCCACCAGCCACATGGCATGTCCCTCCCCATGAACACCCCCAAAAATCGAAAAACACTGCAAAATCAGCACAATCCCATTCCATCCATGGCCTCCATGATGTTTAAATTCAAGACAACCCACAGAAAGACTAGGCCCATGCAAGACTCACTACCCTGGGCATAAATAAAGGTTGAAAAGTAGGCAAAATGGTTGGAGGCCTAACAACAAAGCCTGCATTCAAAATGGCCACTTGCCTGCCAGCACATGGCCAGTGCCTGTAGCTGCACTCAAAATGGCCACCAGCCACATGGCATGTCCCTCCCCATGAACACCCCCAAAAATCGAAAAACACTGCAAAATCAGCACAATCCCATTCCATCCATGGCCTACATGATGTTTAAATTCAAGACACCCCACAGAAAGACTAGGCCCATGCACCACTCACTACCCCTGGTCAAGGCCCCAACAACAGGTCAAAAATCGAAAAACACAGAAAAATCAGCACAATCCCATTCAATCCATGCCCTCCATGATGTTTAAGTTGAAGACAGCCCACAGAAAGACTAGGCCCATGCTAGACTCAAATACCCCTGGTGAAAAGGCCACAAGTACAGGCCCAAAAAACGAAAATCACTGAAAAATCTGCCCAATCCCATTCCATCCATGGCCTCCATGATGTTTAAATTCAAGACAACCCACAGAAAGACTAGGCCCATGCAAGACTCACTACCCCTGGGCATAAATAAAGGTTGAAAAGTAGGCAAAATGGTTGGAGGCCTAACAACAAAGCCTGCATTCAAAATGGCCACTTGCCTGCCAGCACATGGCCAGTGCCTGTAGCTGCACTCAAAATGGCCACCAGCCACATGGCATGTCCCTCCCCATGAACACCCCCAAAAATCGAAAAACACTGCAAAATCAGCACAATCCCATTCCATCCATGGCCTACATGATGTTTAAATTCAAGACAGCCCACAGAAAGACTAGGCCCATGCACCACTCACTACCCCTGGTCAAGGCCCCAACAACAGGTCAAAAATCGAAAAACACAGAAAAATCAGCACAATCCCATTCCATCCATGCCCTCCATGATCTTTAAATTCAAGACACCCCACAGAAAGACTAGGCCCATGCAACACTCACTACCCCTGGTGAAAAGGCCACAAGTACAGCCCAAAAAAACGAAAATCACTGAAAAATAAGCACAATCCCAAGCCATCCAGCCCCTCCATGATGTTTAAATTCAAGACACCCCACAGAAAGACTCAGTCCACCCACCACTGAGTACCCCTGGGCTAAAGGCCCCAAAACAGCCCAAAAATCGAAAATTCCAAAATTTTAATTGCAGCAACTGTATTGCCCCAAACAAACTTACTTGTAAAATTTCTAATCCAACAGTGATCCAAAGAAAGTCAAAAAGGCCTCAAATCCAAAGATCCAGCAGCATCCACAAAAAGTAATCCTTCCAGCTGCACATCCAAATGAAAAGTGACCAGGAGATGGACAAAGCACTGGGAGGAGCCTGCTGAACAGGAACAGGAAGTTGAAGACTAAGGGGCACTTCCTTCCTCCCACCCCCCTGCCCCCCTCCCCAAAATGGACTCCTCGCTAAAAAAGTGCAGGCAAATGTCAAACTAAGGAGTTATTCACATAAAAATCATCATTTCTAGAAGGTTTATGCTGCTTGCTGGTGGATTTCTTGTGCAGAATTGCAAATTTATATTTTCGCTCGCCGCATCTCAAATCTCGCAATTGCGAAGTACCGCGAGACGAGATCTCGCCGTACTCGCGTTGACAAACTATCGCTGGCAAGCCGCGATGACGTAATCGCGCTCGCCAATTCCCGCGGGATCACACAGCAAGATCCAAAATGGCTCAGCACTCGCAAACTATCGAAAAAAACAACTCGGCAAACGATGATAAACGCCGCGCGCCGCAAAAATTGTATCACCAACGCCGCGCGCCGCCAAAAAAATCCGCTGCGTGCGAATTTGCGGATTTTGCGGGAAATCCGCAAATCTCGCGGATTGCGGATTTCCCGAAAATCCGCAAAATCCGCGAGCGTAACGGATTTTCCGCCCATGCTTAGTGCAGCTGTCTTGCATTTTCCCTACCTGTACTTACTAAGGTAATTTTAGTACTGTGCATTTCCATAGCATTTTGAGTTGTGGTCTTCAGGTATCGTCTGCATTGGGGTAGTCTGGGAAAACCCATGGAAGGGAACGTCAGTGTGCCCAATCTGAGTGTGCTTTCATCAATGTGTGCATTGCCTGACCTCAAATTTGGGAACTGTAGACAGCTGACTCCAATGTACAACCGTAGTTATGCCCCAAAGTACAACATGGTGGATTGCATAGGCTCATGGCCATTGTGGAATGTCATGTTGTAGTCTGTGTCTGTGTTGTCCCCTCCTGCTCCATCCAGATCTGTCAGTGGCAACATGTTGTCCGCCCCCATCATGGCCCTAGGTGTGCTCAGAGCTATTTGTGTGTCTGGTTGCACATAGCCATCAGCAAGGAAGTAGTGCTGTGTCGTCATCACCTGGGTCACTTATGCCTGGTTTTCTTGTTTACACGCACTGTTTGAGTCAGAAGAAGTGGGGAACACCAGGAGCTGCCAATCTTACCTGGAACGCCATCGGGCGGGCCGTGAGGTGAACGGCGGCACTTTGCAGACGGGGAGCGCTGGGAGCCTCGCAGAACCGCAGCCCCCAGCAGCCTCATGGGCGGCGCGCCCGTGACGCGCCTGGAGCGCCCGGAGGCGCGAGATAAACGCTGACCTCCCGTGAGCCCAGGGGGGAACACCAGGAGCTGACAATCTTACCTGGAACGCCATTGGGCGGGCCGTGAGGTGAACGGCGGCACTTTGCAGACGGGGAGCGCTGGGAGCCTCGCAGAACCACAGCCCCCAGCAGCCTCAGGGGCGGTGCGCCCGTGACGCGCCTGGAGCGCCCGGAGGCGCGAGATAAACGCTGACCTCCCTCTCGCCCCGCGAGTCGCGCGCGGGAGCGACCGGGAGAAGCCCGGGACAAGGGCGGGAGAGTCTCTCGCAATTGGGAAACGCAAGCTGATTGTGAATGTTGGGGAAGGTAAGAAGGCCAAGGTACCTAGGAAATCAGAGACTATCATATCTTACTTGGCATCTGCTGTGGGGGCTCTTAATGACGAAATTGCAAATGCGGAAAAAGAACTGGGACTTGACCAGCCCGCTACAGAGTCCGGGGACCTAATCGATTTAGTTGTCCCCGAGTCCGCATCCCATATTCCACTAGAACCCAATGTTGTTGTTAGGGCCCCTACTATTCCTCCCGCATCCAGGATTATTACCCCACCTCCCCAACCAAATAGTGGAACTGTACATCATGAACCGGCTAATAACATACCACCTAAAGCCAAACACAAACGAGGCAAGACAATCCGTAAGGGTGACTCAGGTAGTGCGGATAAACTGATTTCTGAGGATGTCCACGCCAACCTGGTTGAAGTGATCGAGGGCTTATTTGAATCGCGGTTGGAACCACTGTTGGTAAACATAGCGAAAGACATTGTGGACACCCTTAAATCATGCATGAATAACATTATGAGTAAATGCGACAAGATTGATAAATATTTATATGAGCGCAATGCACACTGTGAATCGCACCATAAAAGCTATTTAACACCTGAGCAACAAGGGAGGGTCTCCTCGACAACTAATGAGACTACCAATGAGCCAGTTAGCTCGCATATGCAATCATCTAGCACTAACTGTGCCCCTATGGTCATAGCATATGATGACAGGATTGCATCCTTGAGGGGGGCACAAAAAGCTGATGGTGCGGGGGTTGGGGCTTCAAGTGTGGCAGCGACTCCAATAGGTCAGGGGCACCAACTCAATGACTCTCACAAAAGACAGACCCGGGCAGTGAATCTCCCACCAGATGCTGCCCGTTTAGTTGTTATTTTGACCGGGATCCCGTGCCTCAAACCACATCAGAGTGAATCGGAATCCGAGCTGCTAAACAGAACTAGAAATTGGTGCTCACAGTTCAGTAGTGGGAGTGTGGATGTGGGCAGACACATTACAGCTGCTCGGAGGGTGGATTGAGTGGGGGAAGGAGGGTGAAATGTATTCCCGGGGATTGTGTTATTGTTAACTTTGACAGAGGTAACATAGCAGATACTCTTCTCTGGGATGGTTCTGACCTAGTTGGTGATGGTATCAGACCACTCCCATTAGGGTATTTTTATCCCCCTCCCACACATCCTCAGCCAAGATTATCCCACCCACCCATCCCACACCTGCTAGGAAAAGCAGGACGGATAAGGGCTCCGACACATATAACTTACCAAACCCAACAGGCTCTTCTGTGGGTGAGACCAAATCCTGCAGTAGCTCAACCCACCCAAGAACATTTCATTGGCAGTCAGGGGGCAGGGATATTACTCAGTAACAGGTTCTCCCCCCTTGCCACTGACTCCCCCTTAGATTCCAACGATTGACAACCATCCGCCGTGCCCCCTATTATGGAGGCCACTCCTGCTCATAGGAATCGCCCCATACCAGTGGTAAGCTGGAACATCGCAGGGCTAGGGAAGAAAGCCACAGACAATAGATGGTTAAATTTTGTGTCCCAATATGAGATTTTGGGTTTCCAAGAAACGTGGGATGTCAGTGATAATTCTTTCTTGGACGGGTTCCGGAGCTTTTCAGTCAAGGCAACCCCCGGGGAGGGCGGTAGGCACAAAGGAGGGCTGCACATACTTTCTCTTTAAAATTGGCAGGAGTCACTACTAAGATTGATTGTACTTCTGATAACATCTTATGCATTGAGTGGGCCAGGCCAAATTCTCCGCTAACCTTGATAGTTAACTTCTATAATGCCCCCACAAGGGATAGAAACTGTTCACATTTGAAGTCTCTATCTCTGTTTTTATTATCATATAAGTCAAAGCAACATGCTTCATTCGATATCCTGTTAATGGGAGATTTTAACGTCCACCCATGTGGCTGGGGTTGTTTGGCCAAAGAGGTACTGGGCCCCCCGGGAGCTGTCAGTACTCGCTTTGAGCACACTGCTCAGGGGGCGGACCTGGAAGACCTACTCGCAAATCTAAATTTATATGAGGCTGAAGGGTCCTGGGGTGATGAGAGGGCACCGACTTTTGTAGGCAGGGATGACAGTACAATCATCGATTACATTTTCATTACCCCCGGGTTAATCGACATGGTGGTAGCCTATGAAGTGTGTACTTCCCCTTTCAGTGACCATAATCCTGTAGTCTTGACCCTGGACATAGGTAGCAACATTGTCCACCAGGTTGAGCGTCTGGGGGACGGTGGAGATACCCTTGTCCCAAGGGAGCGGGGCCGCAGATTAAACTGGGGAAAGGTTGTCCCGGAGAACTTTTTGGACAACCTTCTACATAATAGACAAGCTGACATTACAATTTGTACGGACAGCACATCTGAGGGCACTGCCATCATCACTTCCTTCACCTCCATATGCACACAAATCAGCCATGACCTGATGACCACAAAGAAACAAGTGGATTCATCTAGCCCTAGATGGTTTGACAGGGAGTGCTCAAAAAAACATAATGCTCTCCTTCAGGCTCTTAAACATCAGCCTAGAGATAGGGAGTTGGTGGGCCGGCTAAGAAAAGAATATAGGTTATAAATGAGTGGGTTACCCAAATGAAGTCACTGGGACCTGGGTTCAGTAAGTACTAGGAGAAAGGGGTCCCAGTGTGGACAAGGAACAATTTACACAATTCAATGAATTAATCAAAAATTAATTCATTGAATTGTGTAAATTGTTCCTTGTGCACACTGGGACCCCTTCCTCCAAGAAAAGAAAATAGGCAGGCTACCGAGACATGCAAAAAAACAATAAAAAGCAAGGCCTGGGACAGTTTAACATCAGTTAGTGTACTGAGAGACAGTTCTCAATTCTGGATGATCTTAAATCACCCTTACTTTGCCTCCTCTAATAACACTGTTCTGGATTGCGTGATACCAGAGGATGCCTGGGTGAACCATTTTAGCAAAATATATAATAGTGAAGATCTGCCAGTTACACCCCATCCCCATCAGCCTTTTACTGAAGCATCTCCTTTATCCTTTTCTGAATTTGAGGTTATCAGGGCAATTGAAGAAATGACCAAACATAAGGCCCCGGGACCAGACGGAGTCCCTGCAGACCTATACAGCTCTCAGTCACTATTTTGGGCCAAAATCCTAACTAATGTTTTTAATTCAACTGTTAATGCGGGGTTCCCAAAAACCTGGTCCACCTCAACCATTATCCTTATATTTAAGAAGGGCTCTAGATCTGATCCGGCCTGTTACAGGCCGATCTCGCTAATCGACTCTGCCGTAAAGATTCTTGGCAGAGCCATTCTACACAGATTAGGCGACATCATTAAGGAGAAGGGGGTGCTCTTTGACCTGCAATATGGTTTCAGAGAGAAACGAGGTACAATAGAGCAGTGTTTGAATCTCCACATGCTGGTCAGTAAATACACTATGGCAAAGGAGGGCCACTTATATCTGGCCTTTATGGACCTCTCCTCGGCCTTCGACTTGGTCAATAGGGCCAAGTTATGGGCCATACTGGCTGGTATCGGGATTGATCCCCCTCTAGTAGATTTCCTGGCCGCACTTCACGCAGACCTATCAGCTACTATTAGAACTAACCGTGAAGGCAGTACCACCAGACCATTTAGCTCCAGAAGAGGTGTGAGGCAGGGCTGTATTTTAGCCCCACTTCTGTTCACCATTTACATTAACTCCCTAGATAAAGCCTTGGAGGGGTCCACACCTGATATCCCTTACGTGGGGGGGTCCGCAGTCCCCGTACTCCTCTACGCGGATGACGCAGTGCTCTTAGCCCGCACAGGGGTGGGGTTACAGAGGCTTCTTGACGCATTTGGTCACTTTATGTCCTCGTTAGACCTCCTGGTTAATAACAAAAAATCACACATCATGCTGGCAGGGAAGCGATCAAGGCCAAAAAAGCTGAAATCTTTTAGCTGCTGTGAAGAGGGGATCTCGAGGGTACAAGTGTTTACCTACCTGGGTGTGATATTTGAAGAGAAGGGCTCATGGACCCCACAGGTGGATGCGAAATCTTTAGCTGTCACTAGATCCACCTCCGCACTGTTGAGTTTTGCTAAGCGTCTTGGGTCTTGACCGATGGAAGCATTATTGAAGGTTTACAAAACCAAATGTTTATCTATAGCCTCCTACGGAGCTCCATTGTGGGGCTACTCACACTGCGGCAAACTACAGACAGCAGAAAATCACTTTCTTAGGTCCTTATTGGGTGTTCCACAATCTACACCAGTCCTATCATTACACACTGAATTAGGGTTGGGATATATCACTGACTTGCTCCAACTACCGCCCCTAGTATGTTGGACCAAAACTTGGCTGAACAAGGACATTACATTGAACCATACTATTCTCAGGGACTGCATGTCTTTGGATAACGCCTCAAAAATCCCGTGGTTGGAATACGTAAAGGGGGAGATGGGCAGACTGGGCAGACCAAACCTTTTCAGTCACCCAAACACTATACTTAAGGAAGACTTGAAATGGATTAAAGAAAACTTTATGAGGAGGGCAGCTCAAACATGGGAGGAGAAAGAACTAACTAAACCTAGAGTTAGAGCCAACTTTTTCCTTCTGACTACGCCCCAAATTGAACCTTATCTAAAAATCGTGAGCAGACCATTCCATCGCCATTTGCTCATTAGATTTAGGTTCAATATAATCCAATATTCCCTGGGTGATTTCCCTGTGTGGGGTGTTCCTGATGAGTCTACCCCGTGTAGCTGCGATAACTTTTCTGAGCAAACCCTCATGCATTTTGTCATGTTTTGTAGCCACTACAAAGAGAGCCGATTGAGGTTCTTGGCACCCATTTTAAGAGATGCAGGTTTCGGCCAGGTACGTCCTGCTCTACTTTATCTCCAGTTATTAGGTAGTACTAGGACAATCTTTGGGGTTGCTAGCTTCCTGGTCGCAGCTATGCGTACAAGGACCAGGACGCTATCCCCGAGGCAACTGGAAGGGTGACCTTATCTTCCTGTATTCCTGCTATTGACTTTTTAACTATTTTTAACTTTTTTATACTGTGTATGATTTATACTGATGTGAACTTTTATATCTATGTACATTGGATATCTCGATAGATTTGAACTCTCGATTGTTTTTTAACTTCATGAACTTTGTTAAATTGTAATCAACTTTTTAAATATGTTGTTTTGTTGCTTTTATGATTTTAAATGCAATCGAATAAAGCTTGTTTTGACTTTGACTTTGAGTCAGAAGAAGTGTATTTGCACATTATATTGCACAGGATGGTGTGCAACATGTAGATTTAGTCATCATCAGTGATGCTTGGCTTGCATATGTTTAGTCTGTTGCTGCCACTGAACTATCCTACTTCTCTCTCTTGCAGCATTTCCCGTGGTCATGGAGGGACAGGGGACGGAATCAAGCACAACAGCTGCACAGGAGCAGAGTAACACAGAAGTGACCAGCGCCTTGGAGGGGGATAGGAGTCTGCTGGAGGAATCACAGCCAGAGACGCAAAGCTCAACGTCATCTGATGCCAGCTGTGACGCATCCCTGTTGGTGGGCACAGGAAACGGGGACTCTGCCTCATCTTCCACCTCACAGTGAACAGTGCCCACGCTTCCAGCAACTTCCTCTGGTGCTGCATGTGTTCGCACCAGTAAGAGGGGAAGAGTGTCCTTCACCCCAGGCACCTCTGCCCCTGTCCCCCCTGCTGCCATCAGTGCTGAGTGTGTGGACCTTTTGCGCCAGCTGTGTGTGGGCCAGACAACTCTCCTCAATGCATTCATAGACCACGACAAAAAATTGGCACAGGTGATTGCTTTCATGGAGGGCATATATTCAGACATGGGTGGGCTTCACCGGACTGTCCAGTCATTTTCCCACGCTGTGACGGCAGCCCTTCAACTGGCACAAACTCAGAGTACAGCTCCTGTCCCTTTGTCCACCCCCCTGGCAGTGGCCAAGTCTGATGATAGTGACCACGCTCCACAGACCTCAAAGTCACGATACAGCACACAAAGCACACAGTAGAAGCCCAAGCGGTCCAGGGCGCAGACGCCATCCCCACAAAAGACTAAAGCCACTCTAGAGTGCAAAGACAAAAGCCCGTCAGGTGACACCAGGAGCCAAAAAGCAAAGAAGCAGACCTGAGGCTCACATGCCTCAGAGTCTTCCTATCCTATCCCTAAAGCATCTCGCAAAGACAAGCAGACAGTTTCTGTGTCCACTGAGAAGGTAATGCATGCCAAGGGTACACATAAGAGGAGCTCCAAGTCAGATTCACCCACCACCTCGACTCCCATTCCAAGCCCAGTGAAGCAGGGGAAGGAGGGCACTGTAGGGATAACACCTGGTAAACAGGGAATGGAGGGGCAAAGGCAAGGCCAGGCAAAGCGTACCTCTGGATCCAGCACGTCCTCAGAGGGAGTGCCAGCGTCTGCACCTGATGCAGGTTTGGTGGTGAGTGTGCCTGTTGTGTCCACACCACTTCTAATTGATCCCAAGTCAGGGAAGCCTTTTAAAATCATCTAGAAGTGGAAAGGCACCCCTCCACAATCTCCCAGCCACACTGTGTCTCACGTCAGCATGACTCTACCTCCACGTGCCACTACACCACCTGGTCCAAGCAGCCCTTGGACTTCCCAAACCTCTGATAGCTCTACATCAGCTGGGCCTCTCTCTCCCAGGTCAAGTGCTCCATCTGTCCCCGACACACAGCCAGCTCCCAGTCCGACTGACACCCAAGTCTGAGAGGTAGTCACCCTCACACACCTGTCTCTCACACAGTGGGCCTGTACTGCCCATAGTTACCCCCTGACTGTGTTGCTGACCATGGAAGGGTACAGTGGCACACATTCCCTGTGCAGCTTCTCATGGGCTCACTCTGCACTTTGTCCTGCCCACTAGCCTTGTTGTTCACTGCTGTGTGACCCTTGCCTGTGCAGCTTCTCATGGACTCACTCTGCACATTGTCCTGCCCACTGACCTTGTCGTTCACTGCTGTGTGCCCCTTGCCTGTGCAGATTCCCATGGACATACTCTGTACCTTGGACTGACCACTGGCCTTGCTGTTTTCCCCTTGCCTGTGCAGCTTCTCATGGACATACTCTGCACCTTGGACTGGCCACTGGCCTTGCTGTTTTCTTCTTGCCTGTACAGCTTCTCATGGACATGCTCTGTATTTTGTTTTGCCCACTGGCCTTGTTGCGCTTTGCTGTGTTCAACTATTCACTGTGCAGCTTCTCATGTACATACTCTGCACGTTGGACTGGCCACTGGCCTTCCACTTTTCCCCTTGCCTATGCAGCTTTACATGGACATGCTCTGCACCTTGGACTGGCCACTGGCCTTGCTATTTTCCCCTTGCCTGTGCAGCTTCTCATGGACATTCTCTGCACTTCATTTTGGCCACTGGCCTTGTTGCTCTTTGCACCCTTTGATGAAATAGGTTTAAACATTTACTTGAAGATTACATTTTGAGTGCTCCTCTTACCTCATTTTTTTATATGGTTTACTGTGCCACATGCTCTGTGTGCCACTTCAACATTGCCAATGTTTTGTCTCACTTATTCTATTTTTTACATCGGTGACAGGGACTTGAGTTCTTCCTGACTCTGATGCTAGTGGGGGCAATTATGCCATTTGTGTATGGAATGCAGTTATCATGTTCATAATTTGTTCATGTTGGCAATATTGTACACATGTCAGGTTTGGGGTCACTGCCTGCACAGAGTTGGATTCTATCCACAGGATTGCAGGCAGGCTGTCCAGGGGCATCATGTATGTGTGTTCTTACTTAATTGTGTGCCCAGCAGTGTAAGTGTATGGTCATCTTGTGATGGCCAATCACCCTAGTCACATGAGTTACTTACAATGTGTGCACTTGGGTGGTCAAGAAGTATGCAGTGTGAAGGGGGCGACTTTTTCGGGAGTGTTGATGTGTGTGTGCCCCTGCATTGTCAACTACACACGTTTCACCCAAGAGTTGAGTGCCTGTTGTTTGGATTGTTCCGCCCTGTGGATGTGGTTGTATGCACATGTGTGAGTTGTATGTTGTGCACTGTGCAGTGTGTTGGTTTGTCCTTGCAGTTTTGGCTGACTCCTACTTGTTGTTTTTGTCAATTGTGAGTATGCAGAGTGTGTGACTGGCAAGCCAGTGTTGTGTTTTGTTGATCATCCACGTGTCTTGATACTGTTTGTATTGACTGTGCAAACCTGCTGATCCACACTGCCATTGTGGTTGTGTTTTCTCATGCATTGCTGTCACATGGTGCTTTATTGTCTCCAGCACGGCATGTTGTGTGTGGTGTCATATCATCCCCTATCTGTGCTTCAGATGCCTACACATTGTGAGTCAAAATGATCTTCATCTTTTATTCTTTTGTGGTCTTTACCGCCAGGAAAGATACAAGTTTATTGTACCGATTTATAAGCGTTACAATGTTAAATTTTGCCGCATAGCATTGTTTTTTCTCAAATCCTTGCAGAATTATTTTGTGTGTTTCTCGTTAGCATCTTTTTTATGGGAATGTTTGAAAAAGAGGAAATAGGTCGGCTCATAACACGATTTAGGGCTGGTTTTCAAATCCTTATTGTATTTGTATATGTATATAGATGAAATGGATTTTAACCAAATTGGATGTTAGCAGATTTTTAAGTGTCAGGACTTATACTATTTTTATCTATATTTTTTCTTAAACTGCGATTGTAAATACTTTTATGATCTTATGTGTAAGATCGAATAAAGGATTTGAATTGAATTGTGAGTCTGCTCTCCCTCTATTTGTGTATGGTACACTCCTGCCATGTGCATTACTTACGTGTACAAAACTTCACTTTGATGTCAGCTGTCCCCTTGGTTTGCATGTGTGTATGCCTCCCCATCACTTCATTCGTGACACTGTGCTTTGTGGTGCAGTCCTTTGCCCAGGAGCAATGTGCCACTTAGGACATTTCCCTAATTGGGTATATGTGATGTTCTTGTGCAGTCATGGTTGCTCATATGCACTTCACTGTTTGTGCTGCCCAGTCCTCTGGTCAAGTTGTTTCTTTCTGTCCCAGACTTGTGCATCTGTGGGTGTTGTGTTGGGTGTATGTGTTTTTGCAGTGGTACTGCTTCACTTCCTGAGTGTGATGTTGCCTTTGTGTTGTGCTGATTGATGTTGTGTGGGTTCATGTCGTGTCACTCATATCTGTGTGGGACTAGTATGCTTGGTGTGCACACACTGCTTGTTGTGCATGCCCTGGTGTCATGTTGTGTTTGCTATGTAATTTTGTTGCTTGTGCATCTGTTGTTTGTTTGATGTGGCTGTGTTTTTCTGTGATGGTTTTTGACTGTGTTGTGGTATGTTGTCTGTGCATTGTTCCTGACTGATGAGGTTGACGACTCCTGTTATGTCTGTGCTCCCATTGCCTTTCCACAGCTTTGGTGCACAGGGCATGTCTTTTCTTGTTGTGGTTCTGTGTGTGTTTCTGTTGAGTTGTGTGTTTGTCTGTTGTTTTTGTGCAGACATTGGTTCTGGCATCCCTGTGTGTGTGTGATGTCTGTGGCTACCCCCAGGGAGTGTCATTGTTTTTCTGTGTATTGACTGGACATTATTGACATCCCTCTGTGTGTTTGACACTGGTGTTGTGTGCTGCAGGTGTGAGGGTGGGTATGTGTGTAGATTCCTACTTGTGTTTGACAGTCATGGAGTGTGTCCATGGGCCCTGTGTATGGTGCTGCTGGCATACTCTTGTGAAGTAGTTGTATACATATGTTTGGCTGTTCATAGTTTGAGTTGAGGGCCTTCCTTTCATCCCTGTGCCTATACATGTGTTGTCTTGCTGTCTCCCTGGGTTGTTGCACTGAGAGGACTGTGGTTTGACTTCACTCACTGTGCCAGCCATGTGTACTTTGATGGGCTGAGGGTATTGTTCTATGTTCCTTGTCTTGCATGTGATGTGCACATGCTTGGTGGTTATCTCCTTGGCCTTCCATTTGTGGGCACCTCACTTTGGCTTTGCTATTTGTTGTGCTCCTTTGCTGGTGGCATGTGGCCTGTGTATGTGTCTGTGTGTCAGTGTGGGGTATGTCTGTGTGACTTGGCAGGCTGTGTGTCCAATGGGATGTCTGTTCCTTGTATGTGTGTGTGTTCATTTAGTGCTTGTACTCAGTTTTCTTGCCATGAGTGTGATGTTGTTGTGGTGTGTGTGTTGCCCTGTCCCCGTGCTTCTGTGCTATGTGTTCCTCTGCAGCCACTGTTGTTTGGTGTGTAGCGCAGGGTGAGGATTAACCTAGCTTGTTGTTGTGCATGAGGATGCACAGGAGGGGCACATTGCATGTCCCTTCGGGGGTGGGGGCTAGTGTGTGGAGGGTGGAGGTGTGGCCCTGTGGTCTATGTGCCCTGCCCAGGCCTGGCGATGGACCTGCCTTCGGCATTGTGTGTATGTATTCCCTTGTCTTCACCGCTGTGGTGACATGACCGGGACGTTACGGCAAGATCGCGGAAAATGTGTGACCTGGATACGGAGAGGTGACTTGGTGGCAGGTAGGTCATGTGTGGGTACACTTGTGAATGTGTTCCTGTTCTCACCAGTGTGTCTGATGTGGATAGAGACCCTGTATCAGCCAATGAGTTGTGTGTTGTGGTTGTGTGAGGGGTTGTGTTATTGCATACATGAGGCGGCGTCCGCGACGGTCCATGAGTTGCTAGTAATGTATCAGGTACAGCACCGGAAAGCCGTGTAAAGCTGGGTCTATTGCATTCGTGACCGTGTGGAAGGGACCAGGTCTCTGGTTTCTCGCTCCGCTGTCGAGCTTACGTCGACTTTGGTTGGGCATTTTTTTCCGCTGCGGTGCGACTGGTTGTTTGGGGAATCCTGATTTGTGGATGGGAGCGCTCATTGTTATGCACAACGGTGAGTCTCCATTGACTCACACCACCATGTTGCGGGCGCACTTTGATGGTGGTTTGCGTTGCACCGCGGCAGATGGGAAGTGAGCTATGTTTGGCCATACGAATATGGTTGACGTGAGGACCACTGCTGGCGTTAAAAGACAAACATTATTTACACATTAGAAAACATTTTGACATCAAGCATTTACAACAAAATTACAAAAAATGATAATGGTTTCATCACAAACAACAATTATTACAAACGACAAATAAGAGAAACTAGATTTGGGAGGGAAAGAAGACCCCATCAGTATCGAGCAGTGGCTAAAGCAGCAGGATGGTGATAATGATACTCCCTTTTCCTTAAAAATAAGAAAACAAAGGAAGATTCAACCTCGATGGTTACGCCGCCAAAATTGATCCCGCCGTAATTCAGCAGTTCTTCAAGAATAAGGCATCCCTGTCTGGCCACGATATTTATCAAAAGGACCTTCAAAAGACCCCTCTTGAAGTCCTCCTCTGAACAGATTTGATACAAGATACATACAGCCCTGATGACAGACCAGTGACTTTACGCCTGGTCTAGAAACGCGTCGGCAGTGTTGTTTGGGAGATAAAAACCATCATTGTACAAAACACTAGGACCGGCTGGTCCAGTATTAAAAAAACTCATAAGCCATTGAGTTGCTTATATTTTTCCTCCCAAATCTAGTTTCTCTCATTTGTCGTTTGTAATAATTGTTTTTATGGTCCTCCGAGCACTCAATATTATCACAAAAGAGAGTCTTTATGTGCCGCTCACTGACCTGATCAACTGCTTTCTAGACGAGGACCTGCTTCTCTGCCCACGTCCCAAACCGCATTCCCTGGAGCTGTGGTCGGCTGGTGGGAGCGTTACTGCAGTCGGCAGTTCACCATCTCGCTCTCAGCGCGACCCGCCCAGGTAGTAGTGCATTGGTTGCTGTGCCCTGGAGAAGCCGACCGGGGGACTGCGAGGCCCAGAATCCACCGCTGTTTGCAGCCGGCGCCTCTTCCCCCGGCGGCCACGCCCATTGATTGAACGCCGCTATTTAACCTTTCGCGACACCCGCTGCGCGGGTGCCGCTCACTGACCTGATCAACTGCTTTCTAGACGAGGACCTGCTTCTCTGCCCACGTCCCAAACCGCATTCCCTGGAGCTGTGGTCGGCTGGTGGGAGCGTTACTGCAGTCGGCAGTTCACCATCTCGCTCTCAGCGCGACCCGCCCAGGTAGTAGTGCATTGGTTGCTGTGCCCTGGAGAAGCCGACCGGGGGACTGCGAGGCCCAGAATCCACCGCTGTTTGCAGCCGGCGCCTCTTCCCCCGGTGGCCACGCCCATTGATTGAACGCCGCTATTTAACCTTTCGCGACACCCGCTGCGCGGGTGCCGCTCACTGACCTGATCAACTGCTTTCTAGACGAGGACCTGCTTCTCTGCCCACGTCCCAAACCGCATTCCCTGGAGCTGTGGTCGGCTGGTGGGAGCGTTACTGCAGTCGGCAGTTTACCATCTCGCTCTCAGCGCGACCCGCCCAGGTAGTAGTGCATTGGTTGCTGTGCCCTGGAGAAGCCGACCGGGGGACTGCGAGGCCCAGAATCCACCGCTGTTTGCAGCCGGCGCCTCTTCCCCCGGCGGCCACGCCCTCATTTCCTCTCTTATATTCAACCAGCCACTAACGCGCAGCGGGTAGCGCGCGGGTCGCAGCCCGGGGCGAAGACCCGGGCAAAGACTGGGCCGTTCTAGGCCGTTACAGGCTGTTAGAGACTGGACTGGGCCACCCCCCTAATATATTTATTTATATTCCTGTTATATGACTCTTTTCTATCTGTATCTATTTACGATTTTACTTAGACCCATAGTTTAATATCATTAGTAATGGTCTTTACGAGAGGGAACAAAACCAAAGCCCCCAGTGCAGCGGGCAAAATGCTTGGCCCCATGGACGATTTTTTAGCGAAGGCCAATATTCTAATAGATGAAAGCATATCAATAATCGAAGAAAGGGTTTCCCTGGACCTGGCATTCGCAAAAAGATCTTCATTAGGTACCTTGGCGGAAGCCAGATCTCCAGCCCTAGGAGTATCAAACGCAGAGTTGGTGCCGACCAGGGAGAGACGCAGCCTACCGAATACAGTAGACCTGTCAGTCTCTCAACTGGCGGACTCTCAACTTAGCTTTGACCTAGAAAAAACACCAGTATTGCTTCCAACAACACCTGTGCAAATTTCTTCTTTAGAAAAAAGGTTAGAGAGGGGCAGGAGGGAGGGAGCGATTAGTAAAAATAGGGTACCCAGAAATCCCAACACATCAGAAAACATGACAACACCATCAATCATTCCACAAATCCAAGATGTCAGGGCGTCACATATTGAGGTATCAGCATCAGTTCATCAGGTAGAGAAGGAACCACCTCCTCTGATAGTCGTGGACCCTCAAACCACTAAACAAAACGAGGTAGACTTGAATACTGCTGAGGTCCAGGAATTAACCATCCCCAGTATAGCCAATGTAGTCAAACACGCATTACTACCTCTAGAACACCGGTTAGCAGTTATAGAATCGCAAATCTCCAAATTACTTAAAAACCTACACCCATCTCTTCCACCATGTCCTCAAAAACCGGGCGGAAATAATAGCAAAAAATCAAATAACACTAACCAACCAAACGCCAACCCATCTATCCCCAATCCACAACAAAAGACCCTCCGAATAACTACCCCAAATTTGCCCACAAATAAAGCCGTCACCAATTCGACTACAATAACAAAAACAGCACCAGCACAAAGTTCTTCTAGTAGCTTACAACAGACAAATACCTCGATCACCCCAGCCGTAGCTGCTACCGCTACTATGACCCCGAAGGCACCTACCACCTCAGCCAATAAAACTCCACCAAAAAAATCGAATAAAACAACAACAAAAACCCTACCCCCTCCACCCGTACCGCCAAAAACACCTGTGGCTAGGTCCAGAAGAAACACTGCGGGGAATCTTACCTTTCCAAGACTTCCAGCGGAGTTCCCTCCTGAGGCCTCACCTTACGTGGTGGTTCTGGCTGGAGTTCCTGAATTGACAGATCATACCCCAGAACCGGCCTGGTCCCTAAAAAATAAAGCACAGCATTGGCTCCAGACTAATCGCCCAATTCCATCTTCTTGGCGTGGTAGAATCAGATCCGTAGCCAGGGTACCGTGGGTGGGCAATACCAGGAAAACCATCCCTGGGGATTGCATAACAATCACCTTCGAGGACCCTCGTATAGCGGATTATGTTTGTGCTTGGGAAGACATTACCCCAAATGGAGGAATCAAAATCAAGTCACTCTCCTTTTTTTACCCCTTTAGGCAAGTGGACGGATACATACAGGAACAGGAACCTCCTTGGTCCGTCCCATTTCCCAGGCAGGTTGACCAATTAAACACCCGACACCATGGTCCTCCTAACCTTTATGAGCCAGATTACTCATGGCATACAGTGAGACAGCGCCACCAGGGGGGAAGGTGGGATGACAGAAGACCATACACACAATGGCCTCCACACAGAGAACAACCACGATGGGACCCATGGCATAACATCCCGCTAAACAATAGGTATAGCGGCCTAGACCTGGTCGATTGACCACTATCAGAAATTCCTTCCATTGACATTCAACTACCCTCCTTGTCACAGTCCGCCATCACTTCCCAAGTTATTGGTAATAAAGATCTTATGACCCCAAAACTAGATAATAGCGATGTCCCTCTACAAATCATAGCATCCTATTGGAACATTGCGGGCCTACGAAATAAAATCAACGATGGCTCTGCGCAGAAGTTCCTAGCTGCAAATCAAATAATTTGTCTCCAGGAGACATGGTCTGTAGAAGCATTACATCTACAAGGCTTCAAAACTTATAACGTCCCAGCGTTACCCAGTACTATGGGCAGACCAAAAGGTGGTCTTACGACCTATATCTCCAATTCCCTTTCTCTAAATAAGGTGGCCATACTCTTCCAGGATCCTAACCACCAAATCTTATTACTAACCCTTCCCAACAAGGACACAATAATCCTGGTCAACATGTATAACAATTTGTCTGAAGAAACTTTTATAATTCTACTTACCACTCTAACCGACAAATTGAAACAAGTTTGTCACCGGAGCCCTGTAAATAAGGAAAGCAATATAATTTGGGGAGGTGATTTTAATCTCCATCCCTGTACAGCTACTAACTTACTGTGTTGCGGGATTGTGGACGAACTCAACGTCCCACTAGCCCATCTCGCTCACACTAAATTAGGAAACATAATTAACATTGCCTTATCAGATCTGGATCTTCAGATTGCCAACTACCCAAAAGCAGACCCTAATGAATTTGTTCCGACCTATGTGGGTAGAGGACACAAGACCATAGTAGATTTTATATTTCTCTCCCAAAACCTAATGACCAAACTTAACGAGTTTGAGGTCATAGATACTCCCCTCAGCGATCATGCAACTTTAACAATAACACTATCTGTGCCAACCAAAGCCTCCCATAAATTGGAGATGGCGACCACTCTTAATCAGAATAGGATCCAGGTTGGGAAACGAAATGGACTAACTATTAAATGGGCCAAAATTAACCCAACTGACATAATAAAAAAATTAATAACTCGGTCCTACCCAAATATACTGAAATGCCTGGATCTTGCAACTAGTAACAAGGAAGTCCTTAGAAATTTTAATGTAATTTTAGACGTCATAAAGGACCTACTTACTTCAAAATCTAAACCAAACCGTGTTACTAAACCAAAGTGGTTTAACCATAATTGCACAGTGGCCCTATCAAAGTTAAAAACCGCACTTAAAAACAACCCACGTGATGCGGCCCAGATCCAGCTCTTGAGGCGCCAATACACAGGGGAAAGAAAGTTGAGAATGGTCCAACTCAAACAAAAATTATGGGATGATCTCCATCAAGGAGCTGTTTCAAAAAATAGTGAACTATTTTGGCGCACACTTAGAACCCCATACCTCACAGAAAAGGATACCCCTAAAATAGAAGTCGCTATCGACGAAAACACATGGGTCTCCCACTTCGAGGAAATTTTTAAAAATACCCTACCAACAGAATCCCCACCCCCCAATGTGAATTACCCTATCCTGGTTCCCTTTGACATCTCAGACCTCATTGATGCCCTGCAGAGCAGTAAATCAGGCAAGGCCCCAGGACCCGACGGGGTCCCGGTGGACCTTTTTAAAAGTAATCAAGACCTATGGGCCCCCATTTTAACCCGAGTATGTACAGCTGCAGCGAGTGAGGGAATTCTAACCTCCTGGACAAAGTCAATAATGGTCCCCATCTTTAAAAAGGGGGACCGGCAAGACGTAAAATGCTACCGGCCCATTTCACTGCTGGACTCGCTCGGGAAAGTAGTGGGGAGAGTGATACTCGAGCGTCTCCAGCAGTGGACTGAGGATCGGGGCATAATCTCGGATATCCAATTTGGCTTCCGAGAAGGTTTTGGTACTTTAGAGCAGGTCCTCAATCTCACCCTAATAATGGGGAAATACACACAGGCCACCCCCACTAAAATATACATGGTCTTTGTAGACCTTTCCGCAGCTTTTGACTGCGTGTCACATACAAAGCTGTGGAAGGTCTTAGCTCAACTGGGAGTAGATCCACCCTTGTTAGATTTTCTCAGAGAGCTCTACACCGGGGCTACAGCCAGAGTATGCTTCGGTGTGAATGGAGAGTTGACGTCTCCGTTTAGTGTAGGGCGTGGTGTCAGGCAGGGATGTGTCCTGGCCCCCTTCCTCTTCTCCCTCTACACTAACGGTCTGGAGGAGGAGATGTTGAGGGGGGCTCAGGACCTCCCACGCATAAATCGCCGCCTGATCCCCGCCCTGCTCTACGCGGACGACGCGGTCATTTTAGCACGAACCCCCAGGGAACTCCAGAAAGCAGTGAGCAGATACACGTCCTTTATGGGCAACATAGATTTAAAGGTGAACGTAAAAAAAACGTTCGTCATGACAGTTGGCAGAGGTAAAAAAAAAACATATCCTATCCTGCTGAACAACCAAAAGTTAGAATGTACCCCCCAGTATCCTTATTTGGGGGTCATGGTAGACGACCAACTTAGCTGGAAGCAAGCAGTAAACACTAGGGCACTTCTATTTAGGAGATCAATTGCTGCAGTAATATCTTTCTCTCAGAGATTAGGCAAAAGACCACCAGTAGAGCTTCTCAAGATCTACAAAGCCAAATGCCAGGCAATTGCAACATATGGTGCAGGAGTTTGGGGGTATACAGATATTAACCCCATTCAGAAGGTGGAAAACACCTTCCTAAGATTTTTGTTAGCCACCCCCAAAGGTACCTCAACTTACGCAATGCACCTAGAACTAGCTATTCCTCACTTGGAGGATCTAATCAAAATAGAACCCCTGATGTTGTGGCGCCGAATCTGGACGTCAAACAAAAATGCCTTGTCACAAGCTATCATCGCAGATTCAATGAGCATGGATAACTCCGCAAAAATAAAGTGGCTTTTATATGTCAGGAATTTTTTTTAAAGATCTAGGCCTTGAGAATCATTATTTAGATCCGGCTTCTATCACTGACATTTCAAAAAAAGTTCTTAAACAGAAAGCACTAAGTCACCTTGAACTGTTAAGACTTGCATCCAATTCCACAAAAACGGCAGTGATCCACGCAAACATGATCCAAGTAGCCTTTGTCATTCACCCGTACCTTGAATTGCAGTTATCAACCTACGAGAGAATGCTAATTACGAGATTTAGGCTAAACATCTTTTTTAGAATGGTCACTTTCCCGTCACAAAACTCTTGGGACGCTATACTGCCGCCTTGCCCCTGTGACGGCTCATCAGTGCAGTCGAATTTGCATGTGATCCTGCTTTGTAAATATCACCAAGCCCACAGAAAGACCTGGCTTTTACCGATACTTAAATCGTGGGGATTGAGACAGTGTAGACCTGCTCTTTTAAGATTGCAAATGTTGGAGACAGTGAATGTCTGTTATTTTGTTAGCAGTTTCCTAAAGTGCATTATGAAACATAGGAAAAACCTTTAAAAAACTATGTTATATCTACCATAACCGGCACCTCGCACTTTCTGAATAATTCTTCCTTTTTAATTATGAAATGAATTTTACCTGAAACGTCTGTAATATGTGTATTTTTATAATGTATGACATTCTGTGTTCTTTTATGGTTTTTTTCCACTGTGAACAAACCGAATAAAGAAGATTTATTATTATTATTATGTAATTTTCTTTCTTTTAATGTTCACTTTGCATCCATATCAAATCCAATTCTTCATCAAGCGATTGCCTGCAGCCAACGCGCGTTTCGTCAAGTCCGTGTAGGACAATTTGACTTCCTCAGGGCTTAGCTCGAGTATCTGTACATGTACGTTATCACAAAATCTTCAAAACCTCCGTGTTATGAAGGATCGATGACACGGGTCCGTGTCGTGTAATCAATATCGGTATCAGTATCCCGTTTCTCACTATGGCGTTCCGCCTTTTTTTTTTTTTTTTTTTCTTTTTTTATCCTTATTTTATCAAAATTAAAGCATAGCCTCACATGTCTACTCCTTTTAAGCATAAGGCAAAACGTAGAGACAGTGGGTTCCAATGGTATCATTCTCATTTCACTTTTAACTTATTAATCACTCTCCATTTCAACACAGCCTGCAATGTTAGAGAGAAAAACAGTGTATACTAGACCTAAGACAGAGATATAGACACCGGCATTGTTGATTGCAGTTAACACCTCTGATATTCATCTGTCCCATTTTAGTTACCAAGATAGAACTCATATTCGTGATCCACATTGAGTCCACATTCGACCGCCCTCAGTCTAATCAACCATAATACTTCTCGTTTCCTAAGTGCCAGTACTCTGTTACCTCCTCGTGGGTCAGGTTTTATATGGTCAATTCCATAGTAGGAGAAGTTATGTTGATCCTTAGTCTCAAAGTTCTGGATTAAGTGCGATGCAATCGGATACCTTGTGTCTCCATTCTTCAATGCTCTATAGTGTTCAGCAATTCTATCTCTGAGCCTCCTCTTGGTACTCCCTACGTAAATTTTACCACATGTGCAAGCAATCACATAAATCACGTATGTTGTGTCACAGTTAATGAACATGCCGATAGTGTATCTGCCGGAATTATTGTGTTCAAAGGTAAGGACCTTTTTCATTGCCCATCTACAGGATATACATCTACCGCATTTATAAAATCCCTTAAAACTGTTCAACCAGTCTATTTTATTCTGTTTAGTTGGATAACTGGGACTCAGCATGTTCTTAAGAGTCGTTCCTCTCCTAAATGTCACACTAGGTTTATCATAAATATATGGTTTCAAATCTTCGTCAATACAAAGCAGGTGCCAATGTCTGTTTAGAATAGTAAATAACTTGGAACTATCAGTTCCATAGCTAGTTATTACTCGTACTTTCTGGTCAGTTGTCCTGTCATCCTTACTGCCTCTGATTAATGTAGTCTCTCTTCTTACCTTCCTCACTCTTGTCACAGCTCTTGAAATCACATTGCGTCCATATCCTCGATTAAGGAATCTGGATGTCATATCTGCTATATTATGATCAAACTCTTTCTCTGTTGAACAGTTACGTCGTGCTCTAATTAATTCACCATATGGTATGGCTCTCTTTTGATAATTAGGATGACAGCTCTCAGCATGTAGGATTGAGTTACAGCTAGTCGGTTTACGGTACATTCGACTATGGATTTTTGTTCCCTCCACATGTAGCTCTATATCCAGGAAAGTGATTTTCTGCTTATCATAAGTAGATGTAAATTGCAAATTATACGTATTATCATTCAGGTAGTCAAAGAAACCTTTTAGCTTCTCTACCGTCCCGTCCATATCATCAAACAGTCATCAATAAAACGACCCCAGTAATGTATATATGGTGTCCATTCAGTTCCCTCAGGGCCCCAGATTCGCTCCGCCTCGAACCAGCCCATGAACAGGTTGGCAAAAGACGGAGCAAATCTGGAACCCATCGCGGTCCCCCGTCGTTGTCTATACCAGTGGCCGTCAAACAGAAACACATTATTTTCCAATACCAGTTTGGTCATACGTAGTAGCATTTGGGTGTGATCAAACATTTCAGCTGGCCTTACACTGAGAAAATGGTCTAAGGCACGTATGCCTTTATCGTGATCAATAATGGTATAAAGGGATACCACATCAAGTGTTACCAATAGCATACCATCTTCCCAAGTAATATCTTCCAGTAAATTCAATACATGTTTAGTGTCTTCTATGAAAGATGGTAGGTTATAGACATATTGTCTCAAAAAACAGTCAACAAACTCAGACAATCTCTCCGTTGGGCCACCAATGCCTGAGACAATAGGCCGTCCCGGCGGCTTGTCTCGGCATTTGTGGACTTTGGGGAGAGTATATAAACACGGTGATCTGGGTGTATCAAGTTTAAGGTAAAGGTATTCATCATGGTCTAATAGTGTTTGGTCATACCATACTCTAACTTCGTTGTTAATTTTCGCAGTAACATCTGGAATGGGGTTGATAGTCAATTTCTCATAGAACAAGGTATCATTAAGTTGAGAGTAGACCTCATCATTATAGTCAGTAGTGTTCAATACAACTATATTCCCACCCTTGTCAGCATTTCGTATCCTTATATCCTTATTATTCATAAGGTCTCGTAAAGCTTCTCTTTCACCAAGTGTTAGATTATCACGAGGTACCCTAGTATCCCTACGTTTGGATACGTTAGTTATTTTGTCTATGTCTGCGCAAACCATTTTAAAGAATGTGTCAATGGTGTTCCCTGGAATCAATTGTGGGGTCCATTTGGATTTTACTCTTAATCCACTCTCTTCCCTCTCAAACCTCGATATCTCAAGATCTTCAATGAGTGTTTGCATTGTAACCGGATCGTCTTCCCTTTCGGTAAGTGATAACAGAAGTTGGGTATCTTTTAGTTCCTGTATGGTAATTTCACTCAGAACTTTATTGGAAGTTTGCTTATCTTTCGAAGGTACATTAGCAAAGTGTTTCTTAATCTTAAGGTTTCTAACAAATTTAAAAAGATCTATTTTGGTCATACACCAATCCAAATTTGTTGCCGGACAAAAACCCAAACCTTTTTTCAAAACAGTAACCATATTCTCAGATAATTCACAAGAAGATAAGTTGATCACTTCTATATCACATGAAATGGGTTCATCATTCATTGTCATTCCTTCCATGATCTCAGGCTCCTTATTCTTGCGCCTGGATCTCCTACCCCCCCTACTGCTTCTCCTTGTCTTTGTGCTTTTGTATCTCTGTTTCTCATCTCGAGGTCCCGATTCCCTTTCCTCACTCTCTGTACCTCCCCAAAAAAAGTAGTACTCTCTGTAGTCGGGACATTCTCTGGTGCATCTCCATTCTCACTACTCGATAACACTGAAGATGCATCAGTATCACTTACCACAGGGGTGCCACCACTCCTCGTATTTGCGGGTGCTTTTTTAACCAGATAATCAAATCTCCTAGCAAAGGTATAGACCCTTCCTGTACTATAATCTTTCTCATCCCTTTTAAGTTTATGTGCTTTCCTTTTCTTAATCTCCATCTGTAGGTCATTTAATTTTTCATCTAGAACCAGATAGTTCTTAACAGTAAGTTCAGGTAAGTTCATCTCTTTTATTTCATCCTCAATTTTGCTAATCTCTACAAGTAATTTCACTATCTTCCTTTCCGCATTGTCAATGAGGATCTGTATAAGGTTTCGTGAACTATCATTCAGTTCTTTTTCCCACCTATCATATAAATCTGGTTCCAAGTCCTCATAAGTTGGTATTATGTGTGATCTTAAACCACGAGGAATCCTATTCAATGTCAAATATTGTTTAAGGGTGGCAGCATCCCACCATTTATTCAGCTCTGTGCGTTTCAACAATTCTAGCTTAACGAATTTGGCTCTTAAACCTTCTTTCTTTGTGCTGACTGGGGGGCCAACTGCTTTCATGATGGTCCCACCCGCAGCCAGATTCCCAAACAGTGTTTCAGCTTCTTTATCTCTATTCATTATTAAACCTCAGCGGCCGCTCTCTCACCATAAATTCTAAACAAAGATTGGTAACGGCTATCAGGAGCGCACAGCTAATGTCTAGGTTTATGTAACAGATCAAATTATCAAATAGGTGCTCAGGAAGAGGTGGGGGGCTGGTTACCACAGTCCCCAAGGCAAACCAAGGTCCAAACAGTATTTATGGTCCTCCGAGCACTCAATATTATCACAAAAGAGAGTCTTTATGTAATTTTCTTTCTTTTAATGTTCACTTTGCATCCATATCAAATCCAATTCTTCATCAAGCGATTGCCTGCAGCCAACGCGCGTTTCGTCAAGTCCGTGTAGGACAATTTGACTTCCTCAGGGCTTAGCTCGAGTATCTGTACATGTACGTTATCACAAAATCTTCAAAACCTCCGTGTTATGAAGGATCGATGACACGGGTCCGTGTCGTGTAATCAATATCGGTATCAGTATCCCGTTTCTCACTATGGCGTTCCATAGTGATATGGATGCAAAGTGAACATTAAAAGAAAGAAAATTACATAAAGACTCTCTTTTGTGATAATATTGAGTGCTCGGAGGACCATAAATACTGTTTGGACCTTGGTTTGCCTTGGGGACTGTGGTAACCAGCCCCCCACCTCTTCCTGAGCACCTATTTGATAATTTGATCTGTTACATAAACCTAGACATTAGCTGTGCGCTCCTGATAGCCGTTACCAATCTTTGTTTGTAATAATTGTTGTTTGTGATGAAACCATTATCATTTTTTGTACATTTGTTGTAAATGCTTGATGTCAAAATGTTTTCTAATGTGTAAATAATGTTTGTCTTTTAATGTTTGTAGAAAGTTCAAATAGCTTTGTAAATATTTGACTTCATTGTCTTTTTCTGCAATGAATTCTTTGAAAACTTGAAAAAGGTATAAAATAATGAACACAAAGTAATGTGGTCTAGGGAAGCGACAATAAAATGGTTTCTTACCCTTCAAAATACGTATTGAGTAATTGTGGTGTGGGCACTGTGTGCTGCTTGTTATTTATACAGGGTCTTGCCCCCACCACGTAAAGGACCTAACCCCTGTTGTTCACACGGCGTGCAGTATAAGGCATTTTCCGACACCGCATACTACGCGGTGGTGCCACTGCCCGCCATACTAATAGGCCCCTAAGTTTAAAGAGTCTAATACAATACCTAAGTATGTAAAGTTATCCACCTTACTTAGAATATGGCCCTGGGCCAAAAAAGTGACACTTTTTGTGTTCTTTGGTCCCAGGATCATAACTTTCACTGAATTGGTGCGCACATCCAAACTATTCATAAAATCAACAAAAAGGGTTAAAATCTGCTGTAAAGATCTTGTTGTACGTGCAATTAAAACAGCATAATCTGCATATAAAAGAGCTAGGACCAATCTGTGACCGGCTCTTGGGACATGTACACCCTTAACCATAAGGGCCTTCTCAAGCTGAGTCACACACATAATAAGAAAGAAAGGGGGCTAGTATACAGCCCTGCCTAACCCCCTTACTCAGTGCAAATTTCTTTGTAGCTTCGCCATTATTACCGAAACGTACTGAGACCATTAATCCATGGTTAAAATCCCCAAGGAAACTGATCAAACACTCATCTTCCTCCATGGACCCCAGCTCAGCGCAACGTTTTTCCCGATTGATTAAATCAAATGCAGAGCTGAGATACATTTTAGGCAAGATGGAGAATGCCTTTCTTTGCTCAAGCATATTTATTAATTAAAAGGTGGAGGTTAAGATTCTGTTCGACAGTACCCATCCCTGAGCGAAAACCATACTGAATATCAGACAAGATATTCTGTTATTCAGACCACTGAGCCAGTTTATTTAGGATGACCCTGCCTAAGTATCTATTAAACTAATGGATCTATAACAAGAAGGGTCACTCCTGTTTCTCTTCTTAAAAACGGGAACAATAACAGAGTGTCGCCAAGACTCAGGGAGTGTTTGATCGATAGCTGTATTAAAATATAGTGTAAGGAGAGGAGCCAATGGATCTACACAAGCTTTCAAGCAATCACCCGGGATCCAATTTGTCCCAGGAGCCTTGCCCCTTGATAGACATTTTATAGCATCTCTAACCTCTTCCCAGTGCAACAATAGTTTACCTGCCTGGTCCATTGGGGAAGAGCCCTCAACCAGACAAATTCCCTGTTATAGTACCGAAAGTGATCTTCCCATTTCTCAGAAACTCAGTTCTGTTTTACTTGCTACAAGGACACAAGCCGAGTCCCAAGTGTGAGACAACAGAAGCTGCACAAACCAAAGGCATGACACTCTGCACCTGTTGCAACCTTCCTGGGACTGCACGTCTGTGAGTCATTCTGAACCAATGCTCAGTTCTCCCAGAGAGAGGGAACCCTTTGAGAGCCAACAACATCCCAGATTCCCATGGACTAGTGGCAATAGTCCCCTGCACACTGCAGGTAAAAACAACTCACCTGAACCAAAGAATCGCTGGCCACCGGTCCCTGCAAGGGATCTCCCAGAAGTAGATGCTCCGGTGCATTGTGGAAAACATAGTACTGACCTCCACGAAGTTTCAGGCAGCTATGGTGTTCCGCCAGACCTCCAGATGTGGAAATAACTTTCTACCGTGCTTACCGCTGCCAAGCCTTGATGGTCGCCAGTGCGGAATCCACCCCATTTATTCGACGCTGCACCTCGAGGGAACTCCGAAAAACCTTTTTTCGACGTCAGCAGGTGTTTGTTGTCGACTTTTCTTACACCCTGTTCCCCACCAGCTCTATGTAAACGATCAAACCAGCTCCTGGCAGCTCCCGCTTCAGCACTGAGGACTGCCAGCACAACTCTGCACCCGGGCTTCTCGAACCAGGTAAAATCAAACTGACTGTCATGATTTGGTCCTGGGTCCCGCATCACCTTTACCCTCTTTGGGTTCCACGCAACTTGACCTGCAAGTAACTGCTTCTCACTAGTGCTTTTTCACATTGACCGCATTGATAAAGTTTTACATTACTCTTTTCCACTGATTTAATATTTCTTCTAAAATCTATACCTCCAGTTATGCTTATCTGATTCACTTCACTTTAATGTCTAATTTTAGATAAAAATCTGCTTTATTTTTATAAATTGGTGTCGGATTTCTCTTGAGTCGTGTCAATTAGTTATCCTCCATATTGGTACTCTTAAATGCTTAACACATGTTCCTCTGGTAAAGTCTGACTGTTCTTTGCTACTCAACCAGAATTAAGCTAAGAATAAATTAATGTGAATCATGCAAGGACCATCTTTAGGGAATTGTGGGAGTATTGCATGATGAAGCCTACTCAGTATCACCACATAACACACCACCTTCTACAGGGTGCAATGTTCGGGAAGTCAGAAGTATTTGTAGCATCTCCAATCAATTCCAAATTTGCTCTCCCTGATTACCACTTGTTCATGTGTAATTCATTAAGGTTCAAAAGCTGCATTGCCCAACTATTTACATTTGAACCATGTTCCAAAAGAGAAGCAATGAAATGCCTATGCCTCTCTCTAACAACTCTAGCTTCATGTTCTGAGATATGTACAAACTTGGAGGTCATTTTCTTTCAAAACTTAAATCCATCCACTCAGGCTCTCCTTCAGATCTGTGCCCTGTGAAATATCTTCAGACTATGGCACTTGTATTAGCTCCAGTCCTTGTTTCAGTTTGGAATTCTTCTTTTCCCAGGGCCAAGATCTGAACTTCTTCAAAACTGCTGCTATTATCACATTAATAAAGAAAGCCAACTTAAATCCACAAAAACGGACCAACTATCGTCCAATCTCCCTTATGCTTGCTACGTCTAAAATAGTGGAAAGTAATGTCAACTATAATTTATCATGTTATATAGAGGATAAGGGTTTGCTCAACAAATTCCATTTTGGCCTTTGCCATTCTGACAGCATCAAGACCATGTTGACGGTTTCCTACAATGACATCCAGATGATCTTGGAAAATGGGGGCTCTGAAGCTCTCATTCTCCTCGCTCTATCAGCGGTGTTCGATACAGTCTCACATGAAATACTTCTATGTAGGGTTGGGTCTGCATGTCAAGGTGCTCAGCTGGTTTGAATCAGTTTTCCAAATGAGGCCTCAAGCTGTTCTTCTTCGACCCTTCCAGTCAGCCTATCAACAACGGTGCTGTGGAGATCCTATACATATGCGATGCTATTGGCTGATCTTGTTGCCTCCACAGGGCTTCAATTCTATTCATTCGCTGATGATAACCAGATTATTCTTCCTCTTTTGTGTTTATTCAGCCATCCAAGACAAATGTAAATCTTGCCCCACATCGGTGAATGGGCATTAAATCATTGAGGTTTATTGAAAAAAGACAGGGATCATAATGTTTGGCACCCCTCCCCCCACCCATCTGGTTTCCTATTTGGTGGCCTGAATGTCTTAGAACCTGTTCAATGCAAATAGAGGAGAGTGTGTGTAACTAGGGTGTGATATTTGATTCTAACTGATCTTTGGCGTCTCACATCAATAAGTGTGCTGCAACATTCTTTGGACATCTAAAGGTGCTGAGAAATATCAGTTCTTTCAAGCTGAGTTTCTATTTAAAACTCTAATACAGGCAATGATTACTAGTCACTTAGGGCTAGATGTATCAAGATACCGTTTTTTCGAATCCTAAATAGCGATTTTTTGCGAATCGCTATTTAGAATTCGCAAAACGGTATGTATGTACAAAATCGCAAATTTTTTGCGATTCCTTATTATTCTTTATTTGCGAATTCGCATTTTGCGAATTCGCAAATAAAGAATAATTTCCAATGCATTCCTATGGGCCAGGAGGCCCATAGGAATGATAGTGCAATAATTCTCAAATTGCGAATTCGCAATTTGCTAATCGCAATTTGAGAATTATTTCAAGGGTGCAGGGGTGTCTCAAAGACACCCTGCTGCACCCCTCAAATCTACATGTGTGTGCATTTGGAACACATACATGCCCTATGGGCATGTATGAGTGTCACATGCCACCCTTACAAATGCCAATTAGAGCATTTTTAAAAGAAATCGCAAATTACCACCAACTACAAGTTGGTGGTAAATTGCGAATTCTTAACATAACTTCGCAAACCAAAAATGTGTCATACATATCATTTAAGGAATCGCAAAATTTGCGATTCCTCAAATGCTATGGCAAAATAAGGAATCGCAAATAATTGCGATTCCTTAAATTGCGATTTTTTGATACATATCAAAAATCGCAAAACGGCCGTTTGCGAGTCGCAAAAGCCTTGATACATCTGGCCCTTAGACATTTGCAATACTCTTTCTGGGATATTTTTAATAAAGCGCCTCCAACTGATACAAAAAGTGTCAACCAGCCTTATTTTAGGTCTTCCTGGATCACCTAGGATGTCTCACCACCTGAATGATTTGCACTGACTTCCTGTTGCTGAACACTGTACCTTCAAAGGTTTGTGCTACTGTCACAAAGCAGTAGACGAGGTAAAACCATCAAGTTGTGGCAGGTTTGTTTACCAAATACAGCCCCACCACACAATGGTGCTACTCATCTGCTCAATTGGATAACCAAGCCAGGTCTTACAAAAGCGCAGAGGGTGTCAAGCCTTCTCGGTCATCATATCCAAGAGCTGGAACAATCTGCTACTTGCCTTGCGTTCTGAGTCAAACCATCTGCAATTCTGCAAAGCCCCTAAAACAAAGATAACGATGTTGTTTATTTCTCACTTCATTTCAATACATTTTCCATTTAATTTACATACACATTTAGTTCATTCAAAGCTGAGGTTTTCTTAAACGGCAAAGGCATAAATAAAAAGCATTGGCATAGCCAATAGGTCTAGCCTTTGTGACCTTACACGAGTTTAGGTATGCAGCACATTATCCTATGTATTGTGTTGCTATGCATTAACAAATCAGATAGCTAGAAATAAGTGTCCCACATTTGCAAATTGAGGCCATTTTGAAATTGGAAAGATACATTATAGAGGTGCTTTGTAATGGTTTGTGGGAACGTGCTTGCTGTAGATAATGTGTGTGGTAATATCAGATACATAAACAATGAAAGGTCGTCCGCAAAAAATGAAACAGGCCCCCAAACTTCCAAAACAATCGACCCACACACTGACTTTTCAGACCAGCTTAACGAGCACTGCTTCATTGCCCTATGGGTTAGTCCGACCCTATATAGGTGTCCTGGTTTCTATCTTTGAAGGCAAAGCAGTGCACTTGCTAGGATTTAGCCCGCAACTGCAAAATCTTTAGTATGAACGCTCAGTTGTTTTTCACCTGTAGCAAAACTGTTATGCAGCTTAATGTAAGACAATATCAAAACTGTGTATGTGATGTCTGGTAACACCTAGATATATGAAACAAGAATTAGACACGCACAGACATAGGTTGAAAGTTTGTGAGGTTGTCGCGTGCTACTGGGGCTTCGCTCTCTGGACCACAGGGCTTTTGGAAGACGTATCAGAGAAATAAATCCTGATAGGAGTTGTCCCCCTACGCACAGCGTTGTAGATACCCAAACAGGGTATAGTAAAGTTAATCGAAACAATGAGCTTAATCGAAACAATGAGCTTAGTTCATCATTAATTTAATTTCATTAATGGTTTCAAGTGTCAAAAACTCATTTATATGTTACAAATTCGATGCAACGAAGTATCTCCAAAATGCTTAATTATATATCCCTATGCATTTCGGGCTATCCATGAGCCCTTCTTCAGGTGAAGCTCTAAAAAGAAAAACAAATAAACGGGCTGAAAATGGGGAGTGTGTCTCCACCAACTACATCATATCAATAGTACTCATTAGATGACTGTGTGCAGAACGCTATGAACGGTTGTGGAATGACCGTGAAAGTAGGAAGTAATATGCACCAAAAACATGTGTTAATAAGAAAATCTCACGTAGCAAAGCATCATGAGTGCACGTTATTAGTTAAAAGATGAAAACGTGATAATAGCGTGCATTTAAAAATATATATAACAAAGAACTGCATAGTTTATAAAAACCGAGAAAACTATAATAGCATGCGGCGTGTAAAATGGAAATCGGTAAAGCAAGTAGTGCTCTGAGAAAATGAGTGAAAGTGCCGGTGAAATATAACAAGAAACCCATTGTAATCTTGGAGGGTACAGGCGGCTTGGCGGGATTAGTACTTACATCAAGCATTCTTATAAAACAGTCACGAGCTGCCGTTCACGTGCCAGGAAGCATGCATCTTGTGTGGATGTTACGTTCGAATAAGTGCGTAGAGTAGCCAAATGATAAAAATAGAAAGAGGGCTGAGGGTGAAAGAAGATGGCGGCCATCTTACAGTGGTAAAAGTGAACAGAGAGACCGTGTGAAGGGAAATAGAGTGTGTACGGAAACAGTGATATCGCAAGGATTAACAGAGAGAGGTAAAATAATGGTGACATGGAAAATGAGATGTTGCATGAATGCATTAAATAAATGATGATGACATAATGCACATTTCAGAAAATAAAATGACCGAATGTATGATGAAAAAGACAGTTAATAAGCATAAAGAGAGAACTTCTGGATCAGATACTTATGCACGATGCAGCCCACAGGGTTAAATGACAGAATGGAATTTCTTTGTTATCTATGATCTGTACATCCTACATCATTTATGCTTATTAACTGTCTTTTTTTTAACCCCGCCAAGCCGCCTTTACCCTCCAAGATTACACTGGGTTTCTTGTTATATTTTACCGGCACTTTCACTAATTTTCTCAGAGCACTACTTGCTTTCCGTTTTCCATTTTACACGCCGCGCGCCATTATTGTTTACTCTGTTTATATAAGCTACGCATTTCTTTGTTATTTATATTTTTAGAATCACCCTATTATCACGTTTTCAACTTTTAACTAATAACATGCACTCATGATGCTTTGCTAGGTAAGATACTCTTATTAACACATGTTTTTGGTGCATATTACTTCCTACTTTCACTGTCATTCCACAACCGTTCATAGCGTTCTGCACACAGTGATCTAATGAGTACTATTGATAGGATGTAGTTGGTGGAGACACACTCCCCATTTTCAGCCCGTTTATTTATTTTTCTTTTTAGAGCTTCCCCTGAAGAAGGGCTCATTGATAGCCCGAAATGCATAGGGATATATAATTAAGCATTTTGGAGATACTTCGTTGCATCGAATTTGTAACATAAAAATGAGTTTTCGACACTTGAAACCATTCATGAAATTAAATAATTATGGACTAAGCTCATTGTTTCGATTAAGCTCATTGTTTCGCTTAACTTTACTATACCCTGTTTGGGTATCTACAACGCTGTGCTTAGGGGGACAACTCCTATCAGGATTTGATTCTTTGATAACACCTAGATATATTCATGTTGTCCTATAGCAACTCAAGCAGTGTAGAAAGTAAACATGTTGCAATAAGTGCATCCTTATCAGCTATTGAAGAAGAATTTCCAGGGGAAAAAGATCCGAAGAAAGAGAGAGGGATAGGTCAAGTCTCACTTCATTCATTTAAGTGGCAGCAGCATTTCATATTCTCTACATTTCATATTCTCTACAGTATGTTGCTGGGGGCACTATAACGTCTCAGCAGGAACCTAAAACATTATAGTAGATCTGCTGTTTTCTTATTGCAGATCGCTCACAGAATATCGAGGAGAAAATATAGAGTGACAGAATATCGAATTCCTATCTACAAACAGGTAAGTGCAGAAACATTACATCCTAAATATCGTTGTCAATAATATAATTTGCTAAAATATCGACTTTTTAAAATGTCTTAAAAGTAATATAAAATTAATTAAATATTAAATATAGTCAAGTCAAGTCAAAATTTATTACATAATTAATTAAAATTATTACAAATTTGCATAATAAAATAACAATGCAAGTTAATAAACTTTCTTAAATAATACTTCTCAAGATCAGATGCCATTAAAAAATGATGCAGATTAAAAAGCAATAGAAGGAACTTCCTCGGACACTACTCAATCTGTCTCAGGGTCTCTTTTTCTTATCCCAATATGAGACCCTGGAGTTAAGGTATCCCTGATGGTCATTCGTCACGATGTACCCCCTGCTCAGATTCTCTCAAGCATTTACTAACCTCAGCCAGAAATTTGACCCCCCCGGCATACCAAAGTTGTGGAGGAACCTCCCAACCAGCTTTTAACTGCATGTCTGCAGGAGCGAATGTTCATCTTATTAAAAATGGATTTCAAATATCGTTGTCTCTGTCCTATCAGCGCCTGGCATATACAGAAAAGATGGGCTAGAGTTTATTTTTTATACCCGCAGAGTCAACATTGCTCCGACTGGTGGGCGTGTTTCCAAGAGGGTAGTAAGTCTTTCGAGACATGCATGCCCATCCTATAGTCTGTGAAAGCTTTTTTTAAATGACCATTAAAATGGGATGTAAGATATGCAAGAGGTTTTAGTGTTGTAAAAGAGTTAATGAAGGTCCAGCCGTGTCGACGATTTGCAAGGGAATGTTTGTCCTCCAAAAAGGATTTCCTTTTAGCTGCCCCGTTAGCTAGTCTGCTTAGGGTTGATTTGTCTGTCCCCGCTTTCCAGGCTAGTTCCAGGTTCAGCTTTTCCACGCAGTGTTTCAGGTACTTCCCCCATGTGTTCCCGGAAACTTACTACGCCCGTTGTTTGATTTCTTCCCAGCTCAGCCAGTCCATTGTATCTGGATCTGCAGATCGAGGTTTGTTGCAGATTTTCACGAAGCCGCTCATGCTCCGGAATATTGATTTTGCAGTCCAAATTCAAGCCTGACTTGGGAAACTGAGGCGGATTTTGGGAGACTGAAGACCGCTTTATAGATTTTAATCTGTAGGTCGTTTAGAAAATCGGCCTCCTTACCATACCAGGTAACTAGACCATAGGATCAGGTGGGCACAATTTGAGCTGCCATGACTTTTAATAGGTTCTTGTGCTTTGGGCAGTCAATTTTTCCTTTTAAAGATCGATACGCAAAGATCAGAGATTGGGCTTTTGCTTGAATTGCTGCTTTGTGCTCCTTATGCTTTCCACCTTTTGATATTGTTATTCCCAGGTATTTGTATGACTTTTGTTCTTCCACTATTTTCCCTTTTGCCATCCATTTGTACTTTAGTTTTTGCGGATCTACTAGGCGTATCACTTTTGTTTTGTCTTTGTTTAATTTCAGCCGTTCCCGATCCAAGTAAGATGTCAGTTTGTTAATGGCTCTTTGTAGGCCGATATGTGTTTTACTCAACAGTACTATATCATCTGCATATTGCAAGAAATATATTGGGTTGTTAGCCAAAAATGGAGGATAATTTTCTGCCGATTCCATCGCACTTGAGAGGTCAGAAAGAAAAAGGTTAAGCAGAGTAGGGGCTAGTACACAACCTTGTTTTAAACCTTGGTGCGTAGTAATGCTCATGGTTGTACTGCCCCCATTACCCAGTTTCACTCTTGCCCAGGTGTTCCGATATAGGGCTTTTATAGCTTGTAAAAGTTGTTTTTTTAATTTACCCCACAAGCGTTCTCTGTTCACCCGGTCAAAAGCAGACTTGATATCGATAAAGCAGGCAGGCATACAGCCGGGCTCCCTTGGCTACTGCGGTGTCCATTAGGAGTGATAGACAAGTTACGTTTGTTATTGTCCCCATTCCTTGCCTGAAGCCAGTTTGATATTTGGGAATGATCTTGGTTACTCCTATCTAGGCTTGTAGCTCAAGTAGGAGGCAAGAGGCGTAGAGCTTAGTCTCCACATCAATTAAGTATATCAGTTCATAACTTGTTGGATTACAATGATCTACGTGCTTGAATATCGGGTGAATAATATTGCCTTTCCAAGATGTGGGAACGTCTGCTTGTTTGTATATGTGGTTAAATAAGAGAGTTAGAGTCTCTAGCCACATATCCGGATCGTGCTTAAAGATAGCATTTGGCAGCCCATTCGGGCCTGCAGCTCCTTCTGACTTCAATCTTGATATGATCGACCTTCATTCTTTTTTGTTGATTAAATCGGCCAATTCATTTTCCCCCTTTGAGTCTTCCTCGAACTCGGGTTTTTCCTTATTCTTAGTTCCATTTTGTTTATCCTCGACTTCCTATATAGCCCATAAACCTTTCTCGGGGCCTTGCTCTATTTCTCTGTATAAAGATTGCCCATGACGGGTCCAAATATCCGCTCCGACTCCTGTTTCCTGTTGGAGATTTGTTCTTTGATTTAGATCATTTATGATTCCCCAGAAGTCACGACTATTAGTGTGTTTTCCCGCAATTGGGAGTTTGTTCCAAATTTTTTTTTTGTACGAGGACTTTGCGACCCTCCTGGCCTTTCCATAAATGCTCCTGGCTTCCCTTAGGTTAGATTTGTTTATCGCTGGCCCCGATATTTTATTTTTTGGGGCTGGCGACTGCTCGTACCTCCTTTGCAACCATTCTTTTTTTAGCTTTTAGGTCCATATTAAACCAGGGCTCCTTCTTACAATTGGCATTACTCTGATTCCCCGTCCTTGCTGGAAACTTTTGCAATAGATGCAGTATCATTTTCTCCCAGTTTGAAACTCGGTCTTCCTCTTTTTGAATCCCTAGATTGACTAGCTGGGCTTTCACGGAGGCATCAATTCTGCCCAACCCTTCACCACGCCATTTTAGTTTTTTTAGATTAAACTTAGAAGCGTGGTGTAGAAGGGAGGTCATTCTTGGTGCATTGGTGAGTGCTATGTTCAAACTTGTTATTTGGGGGAGGTGATCACTTTCAACTCGAGGTACTATTTGTAATAGGTCAATGTCGGGAAGTAGTTTGTCGCTTACAATAGTGTTGTCAATTATGGAGTTAACCCTGCCACTCAAATAAGTGACGCCTGCAGGCCTGTCCCCCTTTGTGTTGCCATTCAGGATTGACAGACCTGCTTCTTTTAGACTGGCTGCTAGTTTTTTCCACAGCTGGTTGCTGACGTCTTCGCCATGTCCTTATTTTTCCCGATAAGAACACTGTTGAAATTCCCGGAGATAAACAATGGACAGTGCGAATAGGATCTTTGCATTACTTTAATTAATGCTAGTAAGCTTGCATGTTTCTCTTTTTGTGACTTTCTGTCTGGGCGGATATAGACATTAAGTATTATAAATTGCCACAATTGAGTCCCAGATGGCGAAGATTCCGAAGTTCTAGTCACTTGAACCCAGTTTAACCCCACGTCCAGCTCTTCTGATAACCAATTATATCTTTGGGCTATATAGGTCGATAAGCCACCACGAGGATGCCCAAAGGTTGAGAGGCGTTCCGCAAGTATATGGAGTTCTTTAAATCTTGACATTAAAGTGGGTATTAACTTCCATGACTCCTGGATTAAGATTATGTCTTGTTGTTGAAAAAAGACCAGCGTTGCATGATCATGCGCCATTTCTTGGAAGCCGTACACGTTCCATGAGCAAACTGAAACACTTCTTAGCTTTTTTGCATTCTGAGGGAGCTTCTTGTTATACATTGCCAGGTTTGAGTCAAGGTTAGGTAGATTTATTGCTCAGGGCCATGGGTATCCAAGACCAGTCCGTTTTATCCGTGACATAATGCCCGGGTACTTGCGGGATGTCTGACGAGGGGGTCCTAATCCTTACCATTGAAAATACTGTCGAAGAGGCCCGGGCACCTCGCAGATAGGTGGTTGGACGTCCTATATTTTCGTTTCCCTTTTTTTGGGTGCACGTACTGTTTTGCAAGGGGTAGGGATACCTTATGCGCGTGTGTTTTATGATGGAAATGCCCCATGGGTCAAACTGAGTTCTTGCCGAGTATATCTTTTCAGCCAAGTCTTTTGAGGCCCAGGTTGTAACGGTTTTCTCGATGTCCGAGTTGTTTTTGTTTAGTTGAAATTCAACGGCGTAAAGGTCCTGTGAATTTATCTCTTTTAGAGCTGTTGTTTCTTTAAATAATTTTAACAGGTTGCCTCGATTGAGGGTGTCCTGTGGCCCCTTAGTTGGATATTCCGGGATGAAAGTTAATTTGAACTCAAACGGTTCTGACCGTTGGGCGAGCTCCTTTGCTCTTTGATCTGCGTTGAAAGACAACTGGTTATAAAGTTGAATGTTATTGCGCCTCTTGTCAGTCGTTTGTTGTCCATGCGCTTCTGGTGCTACCTCCACTGGATTTGTTGTTTTCTGTGTTGGTCCTGCATTTGTTGACTTTATTAGATCCGTTTGCACCGTCCTTTGTGATAGAGAGCATTTGCGTTCCTTTCGAAAACTGTGACTTGCAAGGGGATTAATGCGGTTTTAAATCCTGGGCCTGCTAATTCCCCGGGGGCTTCGTATGGATTTCTTTCAACTGTTGTGCCTGTAGCCTGCGCGTTTTTGACTATCATGTCCTGATGAGGACCCATATTAGGTGTACTTTTCGTGTCCTTACTTTTGTTTGTCGGAGCTAGTGCAAGATCAGATTGGTTGCAACCACCAAATCCTGCCGGTTGTAAGGATTTTGATTTTACTTGCCGCTGCTCCTGCCCTTCATGTTGCTGGTCCAAACGTATTCCTCTGTGGGGGTTGAGACCTGTATTTGGAGCTAGGAGCGTGTTTCCTATTGACTGGATGGGGAGATTTTTGATTCCTTGGATGGTGCCACCTTTCCTTGGTGAATTAATTTAATGTAGTTGATTTGTCTGATGAATAGGTATAAATCTTCTCTCCCTCCGGTAAATTGATTGGTGTCTTATTTATTTATTTATTTATTTATTAGAAGGTTTTGTATAGCGCGAACAAGACCCGTGGGTATGAGAGCGCTTCACATAAAAGAGCAGATTAAGGATTAATACATACAGTCACAATGATCACAGAACACAAATATGAGGTAGATGATTATAGGGCTTTGGGCGGTGAGTATTGATCTATAACCCATCCGACTGACCATTATGCATTAAGAAGTCGGTTAGGCACACTTATATCATAACCTATCTACGCAAACCTGTATGAGGTAGAAAATTATATGGCTTTAAGATGTGAGATAACTATGAAAGATAAATGTATAGAGGCTGACTTAAATAATAATCTATCTACGTAAACATGTCTGAGGTAGAAAATTATATGGCTTTAAGAAGTGAGATAAATATGAAAGATAAATATATAGAGGCTAACTTATATCATATTCTATCTACGTAAACATGTATGAGGTAGAAAATTATATGGCTTTAGGATGTGAGGTAGTATATTGGTTCACATTGACATGAGGTGTAGAGCTTAGTTCCAGTAGTGACACCAGCCTCAATAGTACCACCCGTCTCATATCGTTGAATATCTTACAACTTATTCCCGTTGAAGCTTCCCCTTCTGAAGGCGTGAGTGTTCTGAAGTAGAGCTGCACTTGATCGTAACCATCTTCATTAAACCTGTGTAAGGTATTTACTCATCAAGAAGCTCTTAACTTCCCGCTTAAATGTTACAATATTCTGAATCTTCCTAATGCTTGGTGAGAGTGAGTTCCATATTCTGGGGGCGGCTTCTGAGAACGCTCTGTCATAAGTTTTTTTCTTTCTAAAAGTGGCTGACCGCAGCAGCAACTCCTTGGCGCTCCTAGCTGTTCTGTTACCTCCTGATAGCTCGATTTTCTAGGCTAGGTATCTTGGCGTGTTGTAGTGAAGCGCTTTATGGGTGATACATGCTATCTTTAGTTGAATTCTGGCTTCAAAGGATAGCCAGTTTAGTGCTTTCAAGTGAGGGGATATATGGTCAAATTTTCTCGATCCCGTGATGAGTCTTGTCGCTGCATTGAGGCAAGCTTTTAGTGGAGCTGTGGACGTTTTTGGTAAGCCAGCTAAGGTGGTGCAGCCATATTCAATCCTAGATATAACTAGGGATTGTATTGCAAGTTTAAGATCCGCCTCTGAGATGAAAGGTTTCAATTTTCTTAAGTAGATCAGGTGGAATCGTGCACTTTTAGCCATTGAATTAATGTGCGCTTTCATGCCAAGGTTTTCATCTAAAGTGATTCCTAGCGATTTAGCTGAATTGATTAGGGTTGGGGTGCAGTTTAGCGCCGTCACCAGCTTAGTCCATTCCTTTATTTCTGCCTGGCTCCTTGTTGGTGAGATTAGTAGGAACTCTGTTTTTTGGGCGTTTAGCTTTAGATGATTGGAAGTTAACCATTGCAACGCCTTTTTTAGCGTCTCATTCATTAGTTCAATGTCTTCAAGGGAGGCGATCTTTATATATATCTGTGTGTCATCCGCGTACATGTGATAGGACATCTGTGAGTTTCGGATAATTTCTGTAAGAGGTTCGACATACAAGTTAAACAGGTCAGGGGATAATGTCGATCCTTGTGGAACTCCAATTGAATTAGGGCATATAGGTGAAATTGATTGGTTAACCAGGAATTGTTGTGTTCTGTTCTGTAGGAAAGACTTGAACCATTTCAGCACATTTCCCGTGAGTCCCATCCTGTCTTGCAGCCTTATCAGTAATGCTTCGTGGTTTACTGTGTCAAATGCCGATGACAGGTCCAGGAGAATCAGTAAGCAGGCTTTGTTTTGGTCTAGGGCCTGTAATGCATCATCAACAATATGGAGGATCGCTGTTTCCGTGCTATGCCCTGATCTGAATCCTGATTGGCATTCATCTAGTAGGGAGAACTTAGTGATGTGTTGGCTCAGTTGGTACTGTACACATTTCTCAATTAGTTTGGCCAATATAGGGATGTTGGTCACTGGGCGAAAGTTATTCGATCTGTTGCATCCGCTGCAGGTTTCTTGATTATGGGAACAACTTGTCCTGTTTTTAGACAGTCGGGGAGGATCCCTTGAGATAAGGATGCGTTTATTATTTTGGTCCAGATTGGGACTACGATATGGCTGATTTCTCTTAAGCACTTCGCAGATAGGAGGTCGTGATAGTGGTTGTTCGACTTGAGATCCGAGAGCATTCTGGTGACCTTGTCCTGGTCGTATAATTCAAATGTGTTTCAGTATGCCTTGTTTTTTGTCTTGCTACACCCTGTTGTTGAGTCGGAATCGTTCTTGGCCAAAGGTTGGATGACAAGGTTAGCCGCTGCGCTTGTGAGCTCCACTTCCAACGATTTGGCCTTCTCCATGAAAAATGTCGAGAATTCCTCACAACTTATAGGAGTTTTTGAGTTTTCATGAGCGGTTTTGGCTAGTTTATTTGACTGTTGCTTTAGGATTTCGAAGAGTTTCCGTGGTCTGTTTTTGGCATTGTCCAGTTCAGATCTTATATATTCCTTTTTGGAATTGATGATCTTTTTGTTATATTCGTTTCTGATTTTTCTGAGGGCTATCAACTCCGGTGAAGATGGGTGTTGTCTCCATTTCCTTTCGGCCATTCTCAATTTGCGCCTGTCTTCGTTTAGTCATCCATGGAACCAAGGATTTTTTACCTTCTCCGTGACTCTTTTCAGTTTTAATGGCATGGTGTCATTGACGATGTTCCCGACTGAGGTTATGTAGTGATCTGTCATCTCATTTACATTCTCCAGGTTGCTAGAAGGCTTTAGGTCCCTTTCACAGCTTTTTAGGAGTAGCTCAACATTAGCCTTTTTTGTGCCTCGTATCCATTTTTTGAACTTGACGGGTTGGGTGGTCTTGCTCTTTTTTACTACGGGTATCACAAATGTTATGGCGTGATGATCAGACCAATCACATGGTGTTATTGAGAGGATTGATGTATCTTTGTCTCTTGAAATAATCCAGTCTAACGTTGCTCCTTTCGAGTGAGTAGGTTGCATGCTTGATTGAGGTTTAGCTCAACGAGGAACTCTTTAAGTGTGTTAACTAGTTTGTCATTGTAGTCTTCCCAGTGTAAGTTGAAGTCGCCTAGGAATATATTCTTAACATCTGTGTTAGAATTGGTCCTTATGATCTCCATTAGCTGCTCTGTGAACCTAGCGTTCTCTCCAGGTGGGTGGTAAAACGCATGTAAGTTGCATCTCTGAATCGTTGCTGATCTTATATTTAGACCCAGGTATTCACAGGATTCTAGAGGATCAGATTGTATTTGGTTAACCTCTATATCTGATTGGTGAATGCATGCTATCCCTCCTCCAGTCTTTTTTAGTCTATCTAGTCTCACAATTTTATATTAAAGAGGTACTAATAGATCCATGATTGTCGAAGATGATTCTGAAAGTCATGTTTCTGTAAGGATTGCTAGATCAATTTCCTTGTTGAGGTTGAAGTCTGCTAAGTCTGAAGCATGTTTGTTTGCCGATCGACAATTAAGTAGGAGGCAGGTCAATGGCGTCCCCGAGTTGTTAAGGTTTATCTTTTTCGTTTCAGTTATTAGCTGGATTTGATGTAAATTGTTAAGGTCAGGTTTTCTATCATTCTTTCTGGATGTTCTATTAGAGTTGATTGGTTCTGTCTTGATTCTCTCCTCTCTCTCATGATCCACAGGTTCATATGTTCGGAGTAAGGCAAGGGTTTCCTCCTTCGACAAGGATTTTGTTCTATTTGGTCGGTTGTGCCTTTTTGCAAATGGCATGGCCATCTTGTTGCTCTTTCTTTGTGAAGAGTGTACAAGGTTTTGTATATGCGTGACCTTGGAGTGGGTGCTCACCGTTGTTTCCAGTATTTTTTCCATCGCTTGTAGAGAACTAATTGTGACTTGTGTCAAGTTGCCAACTACTTTCTGAAGCTCTTTAATCTCTTTCTGGTTTTGTAGTGACTTCTTAGAAATGATTAATCTGTCTATCCGTGTTCTGAATTTTCCTCTTCTCTGTTTTTGGTCTATCTTTAGTGTCGCAGTCTTTTTCTTTATATCCATTGTCTGATTGTTAGTTTTGTTTCTATTTGAGATGTTATCTGCGTTTTGAGATGCTGGGAGTGCTTCTGTGGGCGACGTTCTAAGTGACTCTAGTACTGTGTTAGAAAGAGGTAAAGGGAGGTCTTTATTTCCCGATTCTCATTGAGTGGTTCACTTGAGATAGATGTGCGTTCAGCGCAGTAGGTCTCAACATTTGGGAGTGCCGCTGACTCCTCCTTTTGGAGTTGGTCCTGTTCATTGTTCTCGTGTCTAATAGACCTCCTTGTCCTATCATTCTCATTCTCAGATAATGTCGGTCCTGTTTCATTTTTATCTCTCGGGTTAATAGCTTGATCCTGGTGACCTCGCGTTCGATTGACGTCTCTGGTCATAATCTTGTTGATGTCGGGAGTCACTTCTGAAGAGGTTAGATGTAGTTGGTATTTTGAGCCCTCTAGCATTTCTTTTATGGCTAGGAATACCTTGTCGAACTTATCTAGTTCGCTGTTCATTGCTTGTATCAGCACTATACCAGTTTTGTATATAGTAATGCATAGTTCTGCTCCACATCTTAATGAGGGTGAGGTCATTATTTTTGTGCCATGTGGGATGTTTTTCGTAGCTTTTACGTTAAGTATATTTGAGAAGGCATTGCGCCATTTAGTCGTTTTATTTGAGAAGAATATTAGGTCATTCACTATTATACCTTTATCTATATTAAAGTATGGGTCATAGAACAGTGTGTCCGGGTTTTTCCTTAGGGTATTATGTTTAAACTTCTTTGCTGCATTTTTGGATAATTTAGCTGGATATTTTATGCTCTGAGCCTTCGAATCAGTGGCCTCCAGGTATCTTTCGTCCATGTTAGCTCTGTGTAGTAGGATAAATGCTGACTCTTCTCCGTTTGAATCCTAAGTGTTCCAGTTTTTGGGTCAGGCGAGCCGATACGAATATTTCACTGTAGTAATATTCACTATATAAGGCTGTATAAACATGCAGTCATCACCTGTTTATAGATAAAGTGCGGTGTGTCCCCTCCATTTTCCACACTCATGTCGAGAGCAGTCTAGTGTCTCACTGTCCTAAGCGGCTGCCATTTTGGGGTCAGGCGCGCCGATCCGACCGCTTCCACATATTGCATTTATATCCTTATATATCCTTCCCTTCTTGTGGCCACTTCTCTTCCTGAGGCCACCACCTGATTCGGGTTGTAGTGCGGCAGATCTCCTCCTTTTTATTTTTCCCACTCGTGGTCTAGAGCCGTCTAGTGACTCAGTGTCTTACACGGCCGCCATTTTTGGGTCAGGCGCGCCGTTTCGAGTATTTCAGTGTAATAGTATACTCTGTATAAACTTGTATATAAACTTGTCTAAAACATGCAGTCATCTCCTGCTACTAGATGAGATGTGGTGAGTCCCCTCTGTTTTCCACACTCTAATGGCTCAATGTTCTAAACGGCCGCCATTTTTGGGTCAGGCGCGCCGTTTCGAGCAATTCCCCTGTAATACTATTCTCTGAAAAGATCTGTATAAAACATGCAGTCGTCACCTGCTTTAGGTTGAGATTCGGTGGTTCCCCTCCGTTTTTTCCACACTCCTTATTGCGAGCATACTAGTGTCCCGCTGTCCTAGTGTCCTGAGCGACCGCCGTTTTAGGGACAGGCGCGCCGCTCCGACCACTTCACAGTTGCATTTAATTAACTTAGAGAGCCATGTCTTCTTGAGGCCACTACCTATGTCGTGCTGCAGAGCGGCGGGTCCCCTCCTGCTCCTGTACTCGTCGACGATGCTCCTCCTCCGCTCCCTGTCCTCGTCGTCTCACCTCCCCTACCACAACAAAGGTCCTCTCTCTCCGTTCCATACACGGCCGTTCCTCACTCGGCCCCCGCAGTGGTCTGGTTTAATTCTCCGGTTAGTCTCCCCGTCGTCGTCGCCACCCTCCTTCATGTGTCCTCATTCCAGCCACCACAGTCGATCGCCTGGGCAGTCTCGAGGTCTGATGGGCAGCAGACACAATGGACCCCCGATTCTCCTCTGCAAGGTAGGTTGCCTCAATTCTTCTTTATTCTTTGTCTCCTGTAGTCCAGATGTTTGTCGTTTCGGCCAGGGTTAAATGGGGATTTAAACTATATATTAGTTATCCCAACCCAGGAGCTCTGGCAGTGAGCTCTTTGCATTGCGGCCATCTAAGGCTGGATTCCCTGAACCTGCTTCCTTTGAGGATTGGTCTTGATCCGTTGTTGATTTTATTTTTATTGCGCCTTTTGCGTGCTTACTCTTGACCGTTGGTGAGTTGTCCTTTTTGAGATTATTTTCTTTCTCGTGAGTGTGGCTGCGGGGTTGTTTTACCTCTCCTAAGATGTCCATCAGGATGGCCGGAAGGCTTGCTAGTTTTTCAAGTATAATTCCGCATCCACAATTACACTGTTGTTTGCATGGGCTGGTGGTAGCCTCTGATTTTCCCCCATTTGTTAGGAGCGAGGATAGGGAGTCCAGTTTTGTGTTGATACCCGAAATGTGACCCGCCAATAATGTAATGAGGTCAATCTGAACCTCCATTTTGTTTGACTGATAATTTAGCACCCTTATAGCTTGATCTAGAGTGCTCAACAGGGCTTGAAACTATGGTGTAGATGACTGATCTTTGTGTAGCTTGCTTGGATCCTTAAGATCTGAGTCCAAAGTGCACCCCGATGAAATTGAGATCGGTGCAGCCTGGTTGGTGTGGATTTGGTTTGTTGGCATGAAGATGCAATTATTTACAGAGGATTTTCCGTGGTCGTTTTTCGCCACATAGCAACGGGGGGTTGACACCAACATGCCTGGGCTTGAATGGCGATCCTCAAACCCCTGCTCTGATCGTGGGGCTCTCCCTTGAGAGTCAATGTACTTTGTTATTCTCTCGGTAAGTTCCTCAAGTTGAGAATCATTTGAAAAAACAGGGGTTTTAACCATGGATCCCTTTCTTGACTAGATGAGTTGAAAAAATTGCCATGACCAGTGATTCCCTCCTGGAAGCCCCTGAGTGCCTTTGTGTGGTCATTAGCTTTAACCAACTCCGTAATTGTAGTACATTTGCTCTGAATCAAACGGGTTTCCTTTGGAGAGGGGTTATCAATGGGGTCCTTATTAACTCCGCTTCCCATGTTTCCGTTTGTCACTATAGAAGTGGTGGACTGATGCACTTTGGCGGTTACTAGTTCCAGTTTACCCATAGATGGTGGAGCCACACACGCTGTAGGAGACAAAGACCCCATAGGGTCGTTTATCAGGTTCGGCGGACTTTTGGCCCATGGGGAAATGGCGTTCTGAGGCGCAATAGGGCTTGGGAGTTTGCAGGCCTCAGCTGTTGGTGCATAAATCTCTGCCATTGGATCCTTTAAGTAAAAGAATTTTAAGAGCCCGGTTTTCTGTCTGGGGGCTAATGTTTGTTCTGGGGTTGGTGCTGAAACCAACCTTTCCCTAGAGTTTAGCCGGGTCCCTATTTCCAAGGGCGGTGTTGCATCCACAATTAGCTTCTTTGATTTTATTTTGTGATTTTTCATTTTCCACAGGTTGGTGCGTTTTCCCTGATATCATTTCCAAAAAACGGCACTTTGCGTTCTTTTTTGTCCGGCTCTGGGGTCTGGCAGGGTGTGTAATTACATGGTTTTCCTTGTGACTCAATTGATGAAATCGAATCCTGCCCCTTGCAGTGTCCGTGGGCAGGCCTTTCAGTGTCTGGATCTTGTGTTACTACTTGCTGCAAAACTTGGTTGATTGTGACGGAGCGGGAGCAGGACTGAACCACTACCTCCCTTGCTTGCTAGCTCAAAAAGTGGGCAAGACCCCCCGGCAACCGCTGCTTTTGTGGGGGTTTTGTGGGGTTTTTGCTCCTGACTCTTTGATGTTGTTTTGGTGTTCCTGAAGCGGGAAGACAATCTGGGGCCCAGATACCAACCGCGGAGTCGACACCCGCGGCGAAACCTGTGGTTTGCTTGGAGTTCTCCAGCCACAATTGCCCTGACGGTGGCGGCTCCTGTCTGCACGACACACCCAGCTGGTACTGTGCACAATTTTCAGCTAGTGGGGGTCGCACCGGCTCTCAGGTTCTGGGCAGTCTTCACATGCTTAACATACTCTGAAGCTGGCGTGAGCTGTCGCATGGGGAGAGAGTTCAGGTGCAGTGCTGTGCTGTGCGTGGGATAGGCTGGAAAGGTTGGAGAAGGCTGGTGTGGTCTGATGTGGGCGCTGGTGCAGTCGCCTAATCGCCACCCCCTCGCTACCAGCTGCCAGCCAACTCACCCGTCAAGAGAGCACTCGCAGCTCCAGTCTCCCCCTGCCGCCTTCAAAACCGCGATATCCGGCAGTCAGCTGTCACTCTTATCACCGGGGGCTTGCTGCGATCCCTGTGGCTGTAGCACGTCCAATAACCGGGGACCAAGCGCTCTCAACGCGAAGCCCAGCGAAAGTCCGGGTCCGGTGGGGGTGCGGGTGTGGGTCACTCACGGCTCGCTCCGTGCTGCGTGCTCCGTGCTGCACAACTCTCTCTGCAGTCGATTCTCTGTCCTGATTAAGTAAAACATACGTAAAATTCATTAAAAACGTTACAATTAATAAATATTAAATGTAATGTAAAAAAACACGCATTTTTATTTCTTATTATATATATATTAACTTAATTATATTAAAAAATAATTAATACTTTTCATTATGATATGTAAAAAATATATTTTTAAAATATAATTACATATACAGAAAAATAAACCTATAAAATTATTTAAACAAAATAAATATAATAAGTTAAAACATCAAAATGAATATATGTTTTTCAAATAATATATTACACCATATTAAATTCAACAATACTGAAGACGTTTCATAGGGTAAAGGGTAAACCGAGTGGTACAGTAGGTAAAGTGTTGGATAGCGGGTGGATAATAATTAATATTCCCACTCCACCAATTGTAACAGTAGGGAAAGTGTTGGATAGCGGGAGCGTAAAAATTACTATTCCCACTCCAGCGAGTGCAACAGTAGGGAAAGTGTTGGATAGCGGGTAGGTAAAATTTACTATTCCCACTCCAGGAAGTGCAACAGTAGGGAAAGTGTTGGATAGCGGGTGGGTACAAATTACTATTCCCACACCAGGGAGTGCAACAGTAGGGAAAGTGTTGGATAGCGGGAGGGTAAAAATTCCTATTCTCCCTCCAGTGAGTGCAACAGTAGGGAAAGTGTTGGATAGCGGGTGGGTACAAATTACTATTCCCACACCAGGGAGTGCAACAGTAGGGAAAGTGTTGGATAGCGGGAGGGAATTTTTCAATATTAATTTACCTCCCACCATTTTCCCCTATAAACATCCCCTAGAATATTGCAAAATATTAATTGATTATCATATTTGATTAACAATAAAAATATTAGCCATAAAATCTAAATTAATTCACAGAATTAACACTATAAAATAACTTTTTATGAATATTATATAACAAATTAAATTACTTACCACCCTACTCCCCTATCAACCCTCATCCAGCTCATAAAAAAGTATGCAATTAACATATTTACAAAGTAATCATTAATAATTAATATCTAATGAATTAATATTTAATAAAATATACATACTTACCATATTTACCAATTAACTAGTAATTGTTATTGATCTATTTATAATAATCAATCATGAATTATTTAAATTAATTAACACTGTAAATTATTAAATACAAAATTATTAATTAATAACATAATTAATTAATTAATTTCATTAAAATTACTTCCCACAATATTCCCCTATAAACCCACAACCCGCTACAGAAATAAATTACACAAAAATAATTAACATTTAATTAATTAATTCTCAATAATTCTTAAAAAATATATTTTAATTAAATTACTTCCCACCCTATTCCTCTATCAACCCACAACCCACCACGACATTAAATTATGCAAAAATGAATGAACATAAAATTCATTACTTAAAAAAAATTGCACACATTACAAAATATATACATACTTTTAACTCAAATACTAACATACAAAGCACATTTTTTTTATATGATTAACAATGATATTTTGACAATCGATATTACTAACTTTGATATTAATAACATCGATATTTCTTACCTGCATGTCGATATTCTTAACCACTATAGTTTTGCAATTCAATATCCTGTCCACTCGATATTAAAAACTCAATATTTTGTCCATTTAATATTTTGTATTCGATATTATGGCTAGTTACCCTTATTGCAGTTGGCCACAATTACACAGTAATAACATATTACAGTTGAGTTGTGACATGATGATGTCTGCTGGCAGAGCCAACAGCCAAGGTGAAAGGCAGGTCAAAGCGCACCATTGCAGGTGCAGTTTAAACAAAGAAAAGCGAAACTGCCATTTTGGGTCGAGCCTGGGCCGTGCATGGGTTGCTCTACGAGGTATGCTGTATTCGAGAATAGACTTTAAGTCTGCCCACAATCCGCCATATTTGTCATTGGCTTGTGTCATTCTACTTGGTAAATGCTGGCTTCTGGTTCGTCAATAGGCTTGTTAGTCCCTCCTTAGTCCCACCTTGTCTTCATTTGTAACCTCCAATGAGGACTTACCCTTTTGCTTCTGTTGTTACATGGTATGTCTTATTTAGTCTGTAAGCACAATTTTCTTTAATGAGTTTCTCCTACTACAGGCACGACATGCTTTCCTGCAACATTCAGCACGCCACGCACGCTTTCACTTTCCAAGCAGCCCGGAACAATTGCGGCCGCTCCTTTGAAATGAAAAAAAAATCTTGCATTTACAAGAGGTTGATATATTGGCATTGTAAATGACATTGCATTTTATTTATGTGTTAATTATAAAAACAGATAAATAAAAGGCATTGTCATTTACAAAGCCAATAGCTTAAACTCTCCTAATGCAAGACCTAGTGCATTGCAAAAGCTTGTTTACAAGGGGTTCACTGAACTGTGTGTTTAACCCAGGTATTGCAATGAGGGCAGCATGTTTAATTCACTTGGTGACTTCAAAGCCTAGTGAAGCAGGTAACAAAACTTCAAAACAAATAAGTCGGTTTTTTCTGCTAAAAACAGGCAAGAGTGAAGCTAAAAATAAGTCATGGACGACAAAAACGGTATTCTGACTCACTGCAAAATAAAGGGATTTGAATTTCTTTTATTTCTAAATGAAGCATTTGCTTTGTAAATGGCAACGTCTCGTTTATGTTTCTAATTGTTTTCGTTTTGAAAACATTTAAAGATTACTCCGCTTTCTAGCAGGATAAAAGGCTGACTTTATTTTTAATAATAAAAGGGATCTTATCATGCGCAAACATAGCCCAATGGGCGTCAAGGCGCCTACTTCCAAATCCAGCTCATAACATAGACCCTGCAGCTCAACCTGTGTAGGCTCTCGAGAAGCACCACATTTTAAGGGCCTTTTTGAACAGCGCTAGAGAGGGTAAGGTCTTTATCTCCATCGGCAGGATGTTCCAAAGCTGTGGAGCAACGACGGAGAAGGCCCTGGCTCCCCATCTGGTGAGCTTGAAACGGGGGACAACAAGTTGGGATAGTCCCGAAGAGCGCAAACACCTTGTGGGATGGTAACGGGTGAGGAGGGAGCTGATAGCGCCTTTAGATCCATCCTCGAGTGCCCTATAGGTCAGACACAGAATTTTAAAATAAATTCTGTGCTGAATAGGCAGCCAATGAAAGTCTCTCCTCGCGGCAGTAGCAGAGGAGGCCCTGGGAAGATCCAGGACAAAACGTGCAGCGGCATTCTGCATGATTTGCAGTCGATGTATGAGACCCTTGTTGGATTCCATGTAAAGAGAGTTGCAATAATCCAACCTGGAACCAATAAGGGCGACTGCAATCTGCTTGCGTGCTTGGAGAGAAAGATAGCTGCGAATTCTGTTGAGCGTCCTGATCACGCCCCAGCAGGTCGAAACAGTCCGATTCACCTGTAAGGACATTGAGAGTGAGGTATCGAACACTACACCCAGATTTCTGGCAGACTGAGAGGGAGTGGGGCAGATGCTCAGAGAGGGAGGCCACCACTCGTTCGACCAGATGTCTTGGTCCTTCCCAAAGACCAGAACCTCAGTCTTGTCGCCGTTTAGCTTCAGGAAGTTGGTAACCATCCAATCTGCAACATGTTGCATACAGGACCTGAAGTTAGAGGCCGATGTTATGACAGAGGACTGAGTGAGTGAAACCATGATCTGGGTGGCGTCGGCGTATGATACCACCTCCATCCCCTGCGATCTTACTAGTCTAGCAAGGGGGGCCACGTAGATGTTGAACAGGGTCGGACTTAATGCCGACCCCTGTGGCACCCCACATTGCAGAGACTTAGCTGGGGAGAGGTGGTTGCCGAGCATCACTCTCTGTTCCCTATTAAGGAGAAAGGAGTTAAGGAGACTCAGGGCCGAACCAGTGACACCTGCCTCCCTAAGCCGAGATGTTAAGATGGCAGGAGACAGAGTATCAAATGCGGCCGTGAGGTCCAATAGCACAAGAACAGTTGTTTGTCCAGCATCAACCTTGCGTCGGATGTTATCGACTACAGAGGTGAGAGCAGATTCTGTGCTGTGATGTTTTCGAAAACCGTGCTGGGTAATATCAAGATACTCCGAAGCTTCAAGGAAAGAAGAAAGATGGCGGTTCAAGTGTGCTTCTAGGATTTTAGCAGGTGCAGGGAGCAAAGAAATGGGTCTAAAATTTTTCAAGAGGCCAGGATCGAGTGAAGGCTTCTTGAGGAGCGGCTTCACAATGGCCTTCTTCCATATTGATGGAAAGGTGCCTTGATCGATTACCTTGTTCATTACCTCAAGTAGGGGAGGAAGAAGGCTGTTCCTACAATCTTTTAGCTTTTTAAGAGGCAGAGGGTCTAATGGAGAGGAGGATTTTGTCTTGTCTAGAAGAAGATTCAATCCCTCCAGAGACATAGAAGGAAAAACAGAAAGGAGGCTAGGAGTGGCAGTATCAAGTGCCTCAGAAGAGCTTATGCCTGGAGGAAGATTTTCAACCAAGGAGAGACGTTGTACTTCTAAGGAAGTATGAATATCAGAGATTTTTTTATGAAAAAAGTCTGCAATGTCGTCACAAAGACGTTGAGAGCTGACTACGGGATCAGGAAGTGGGAGGGAGCATAGAGAGTCAGCAATTTTAAAAAGCTCCCTAGAGGAAGTGAGTGAACTAGTAAGGTTGGAGAAGTATTCCTGCTTCTCCATTATCACTTTCTGCTTATACTCCCGTAGAGCAGACTTGTGAGCATCTCTATCCATAGGATCCAGGGATTTCCTCCATCTCCTCTCACTGCTTCTGCAGCCCTGTCTAAGCAGTCTAAGATGGTCCGAAAACCATGGCGCTGATGGTTTCCACCGGGCTACATATCGCAGGGATGCAGGGGCAAGCTTTTCTACTGCATTAGTGATAGAATCCTGCAGAGATTGTGCTGCCTCATCCGCATCTTTTAAGGAGAGAACCTCTGGAGTAGGAACCAAAGGGGCCAAGGCCTCATCGGTAAGGTTTCTAAGATTTCTTCTAGAAACGAAAGGGGTAGTCCCTATCTTAATAGGATGAGAGGTGGAAAAGGCTAAATGCAGAGGAACCGCAAAATGATCTGTCCACACCAACGGTAAAGGTGTGCCGCTGGAGAGTCTTAGATCATTAGAGAAAACCCCGTCAAGAATGTGACCTGCTATATGAGTAGCATTGGTAACAAGCTGAATGAGATCACAAGCTCCGAGAGATTCAACCAGTGATAAAGTGTCCTTAGAGTGGACCTCATTGAGATGGAAATTGAGGTCACCTAAGATGGTGAAGGAGGGCTTTCCGAAGTAAGGTTCAAGGATTCTCAACATATCAGAGGCAAAATTAGCTCTGTGACCAGGCGGCCTGTAAATCAATATGCCCGTAAAAGAGACTGAAGGGGCACAAGTAATACAGAAGTATAGAGCTTCGAAGCGATCTTGGGGCGAGGAAAGTAAGTTAACCGTACATGGTAAGGAGGATTTGAAAAGAATGGCAATACCTCCTCCTCTACGTTTAGGTCTGTCATGCCTATGTAGGGAATAGCCATCAGGAATGGCTAGAAGAAGATCATGGCCCGAAGAGTCAGTGGCCCAGGTCTCTGTGATGAAGACCCAATCTGGCTGCCTTTCATCCACAAAATCGTGGAAAGCTAGATTATGCTTAATTAGCGAACGCGCATTTTACAGGAACCCAGTGTTATGTAGAGCAGTGGGCCGTGAGGAAGAGCAACCGAGGCTGGTAGAACAGGTGACCAGGGGATGGAAAGAGGAAGAGCAGGCCGTACAGCGGCGAGAGTGTAATAACCCCAACGGAGTGAAGCGATGTAGAGAGGGGCATGTGGGAGGTCTGAGAGCCAGAAGCGCAGAAGGAGCATAGCGCATAAATGTCTTACCAGGGAGTGATGGAACGGAGACCAGGTCCAGCCCGACCTGCAGCCCGTCCTCAGCGCGGATGGGCGCAGACGGGCTGAACTCTGGCGTAACTCCGGCATCATTCTGGCGTCCCCGCAGCGCGTGACCGCTGCGCGTGGGCATGGCTCAATTTATGTACTGCTCGCCTCCTAGAGAGAGGACTAGAGCGTGCAAACAACAACCCCCCAAACTAAGATGGCCGCCAACGAGACGTGGGCGAGGGACCCGCCTAAGGCGGTGAATCACCAATTAGAGTGCAAGATAGAGGGGCAGAGATGCAAGTATGCGTGGCCGGCACTATTAAAAAGAAGGTAAAGGCTTCAAATAAAATTATAACAAAATGACAAAAACGGGATTTTTAAAAATTCCAGAAAGCTGCAGGCAGGTCGCGCTGCGAGTAGAGCGCTGCTGGTAATGCGCTGAGCGGTAGGAAGCGAACTGGCGAAGTTTGTCTCAATTTATGCACTGCTCGCCTCCTAGAGAGAGGACTAGAGCGTGCAAACAACATCCCCCCAAACTAAGATGGCCGCCAACGAGACGTGGGCGAGGGACCCGCCTAAGGCGGTGAATCACCAATTAGAGTGCAAGATAGAGGGGCAGAGATGCAAGTATGCGTGGCCGGCACTATTAAAAACAAGGTAAAGGCTTCAAATAAAATTATAACAAAATGACAAAAACGGGATTTTTAAAAATTCCAGAAAGCTGCAGGCAGGTCGCGCTGCGAGTAGAGCGCTGCTGGTAATGCGCTGAGCGGTAGGAAGTGAACTGGCGAAGTTTGTCTCGATTTATGCACTGCTCGCCTCCTAGAGAGAGGACTAGAGCGTGCAAACAACAACCCCTCAAACTAAGATGGCCGCCAACGAGATGTGGGCGAGGGACCCGCCTAAGGCGGTGAATCACCAATTAGAGTGCAAGATAAAGGGGCAGAGATGCAAGTATGCGTGGCCGGCACTATTAAAAACAAGGTAAAGGCTTCAAATAAAATTATAACAAAATGACAAAAACGGGATTTTTAAAAATTCCAGAAAGCTGCAGGCAGGTCGCGCTGCGAGTAGAGCGCTGCTGGTAATGCGCTGAGCGGTAGGAAGCGAACTGGCGAAGTTTGTCTCAATTTATGCACTGCTCGCCTCCTAGAGAGAGGACTAGAGCGTGCAAACAACAACCCCCCAAACTAAGATGGCCGCCAACGAGACGTGGGCCAGGGACCCGCCTAAGGCGGTGAATCACCAATTAGAGTGCAAGATAGAGGGGCAGAGATGCAAGTATGCGTGGCCGGCACTATTAAAAACAAGGTAAAGGCTTCAAATAAAATTATAACAAAATGACAAAAACGGGATTTTTAAAAATTCCAGAAAGCTGCAGGCAGGTCGCGCTGCGAGTAGAGCGCTGCTGGTAATGCGCTGAGCGGTAGGTATATTAACCTCTTCGATGCGGATGACAATGCCAGCTCGTCATGGGCGTTACCTGCGCTGCGCGCATGACGAGCTGGCTTTGTCACGTAACCCGCGATTTTCAAATTTCAGCGCGCAGCGGGAAAACCCGCTAGCGCGCATGTGGTTAATAAGCAGTGGCGGCTCGCTGAGGGAGTGTTGCAGTGGGTGGGGCGGGGTGGGGGAGGTGCAGGAAGGGGGGGCACTGGACTCCGACATATGGCGGAACGGATTAAAGTAAGTAAATAAATAAATAAAACAATTTACCTTGCTCGCGCCGCATCTCCGAGTTGGAGATGCAGCGTCCTCCACTATTTATAAGGTGTAAAATGTGTTTCATTGGCATTGGAAAGGTTGTTCAGCCTTGTATGTAACATATTTATTTACATCTCAATGTGTTTTAGGATTGAAACTGACCATGGGAAAACACCAAATAACAGACAGGAAGTCTGGAGTGGTGTGAACGAGTTAAAAAGTCTGTAAATGTGTTAAACTAGGAGACAGCTATTATTGAACAAAAAGAGAATTTACATAGTCCTAAAGATTTGTATCTTTGTTGTGACCAGCAACTGTGAATGATCCTTTCTCAGAGACAGTAAGTGATGTGGCCGAAATGTACAGATACTGAGCTTCACACAGAGACACAACACTACTTTCCAAGCTTTCAAGTTGTTGTTTGTTTGTATTGCGCCATATTTGCAGGGCTTTTTGCACATGTTTTTGGATGTTAAGTTTAAAACACGGAAAAAGACACACCTTAATTATTATTATTTTAATAGCTGGTATAGAGGACATGAAAATATATATTACAGAAAAACCCACGTGTTGTTAACAAAAACTAAGATTACACTTTGTGGCCTTCTAGTCCACCTATTACTCTGCGAAGTAGTAAGTTGACTGGCTGGCAAAATGGCTAAAATCAGTAAATGGTGGCTACAGAAATAAATCTATGGATGTAAGGATGGATGAAATGCTTAATGGATGGATAGCCAGACACAAAACATTAGATGGGTGAATTGACTGTTAAATGGGTAGGTGGGTGGTTGGACAGGTGGCTCAACGGATTAATGGACAGGTAGGCATACCTTTATTTGCCCTGTTCATGGAGTTGTGATATGCTCATTAAGAATTGTTACCGTACATGCGAGATGAACATGAGCTTTACTTGTGTGTATCTTATGTTGTATAATATGAAATATATGTATCACTGATATGATGTTTGTGCATGGGGAAACAATTTTACTGACAGAGGCAAGAGTGAAGCTAAAAACAAGTCATGGATGAGAAAAACAGTTTTCAGACGAGCTACATAATAAAGAGATTATAAATATTTGTATTTCTAAAGTAAGCATTTGCTTTTTAAAAGTAGACATCGCGTTTGGGTGTTTCTAATTGTTTTCTTTTTTAAAACATTGAATGATTTATCTGCCTTGTAGCGGGATGAAAGATCGACCTTTTTTAGGTATGTTTATACGGTGTTAAATGTGTTTCATTTGCATTGGAAAGGTTTTGCGGCTTTGCATTTAATTTATGTATTACGGCACAATGTGTTTTTTTAGTTTTTTTTAGGTTTAGAATACATTATGCCATAAATAAATACATTAAATAGAAAGCCATGCAACCTTCCAAGTTCCCAATGCCATTGAAACCCATTTAACACGATATAAACATACCTAAAAATTCAATCTACCATTCCTCCTCCTACAAAGCAAATAAATGTTTCAAGTTTTCAAAATAGCAACAAAATTAGAAAAACACAAACGCGACATCAGTGTTTAAAAAGGAAACACATTATTACAATATAAAACGTAAATCTAGATACGTAAACAATGTACAAACACTATCCGTTCCATACCCAAAAAAACCCTTCCATCCATACACACAAAAAAAATGACACACAAAAAAGTGCAACCTTCCTATCATTTAATAACTTTAAACAGCATATAAACCCACATGACATTACAGTAGCTTTAACAAACAAGGAGGCGCTGCTAAAAACATATTGTGCGCATACAACAAACAACAAATAAGCGCAAAGTTAATAATAAAACCCAAAAAGCAGACATATAACTCTGGCGCTTACATTACATATGACATTACAACAGTTTTACCAAACAAGGAGGTGCTGCAAAAAATACGGTGTGCGCATACAAAAAACAACAAACAAGCGCAAAGTTAACAAAAAATTTACAATAAAGCAGACATATAACCTTTGCGATTATATTACAGTAGCTTTAACATCGTGTACATACAACAACAAAACATTTAAAGCTTTAACAAAATATGTCAGAGCAGAGAGTGTATGTGTATGGTGGAGAGCAGAGAGTGCATGTGTAGGGTGGAGGGCGGGGAGTGCATGTGTAGGGTGGAGAGGGCATGTTAATGGGAGAGAGGGGAGGATGCATGCATGGAGTGAGGATCTCACCTGTGGAGGGTGAAGGAGAGTGTGTTGGGGAGTGAAGCAAAACCTCATAGGGACAGTGGAGGGGAAAGGGCTGTGACGCTGCAGGGTCAGGCGTAGAGAGGGATACAAAGGCATGGGGTGAGGGCAGATTCAGACAGTGGTGTAGCTAGACCTGAGACAGTCCAGGGCGGTACCTGCGTTTATCACCCTGCGGCAGGACTTCTTGAAGGGGGGGGGGGTGCTTGCAATTCCACGGATTGCCCCCCTTGACGGTACCACACTAAAGACGGCAGGTGAGAGCAGGGGAAACTGAATTTTGCCATTTTGTCACCCCCCTCAGTGACATTTTGTCACCATCCTCAGGGATGACACCCGGGGTGGCCCGCACCCACCAAACCCCCTTCCTTTTCCACTGGATGCAGATCAGTGCAGAGTGTGGAGTTGAGAGGGCAGTATAACGTGTTGTGAAGTAGGGTGTGACGTCGCAGCCAGAGCTGGAAACTTTGGAGCGTCAGATCCAAGTCTCCGCGTTGGCTCAGCAGCCTGTGATTCTTTAAAAATTATTTAATTCCGCCTTGTAATCTGACCGGTTCTCAGGTAAAGCTCTTTAATGCCTTCGGAGCGAGTTGGCGCTACATAAAACTGACACACATTTCAGCATTCTCACTGGGGGCCAGAGGGATCTCTGAAACTTCTTTGCCCAGCATCATTTGCGGCTGCAAAGGCCACCTACGATCTTCTGCTGTGCCAGGAGGCGCAGAAAAGGAGCATAACACTCCCTCAGCGCAGCCTGGGTCAAGGGCGGGCCCGCCTGTACCCGTCAGCTCCAGACAGAGGCAGGGCAGGGCCACCCCGCTTGGTCCCACAGCGGCGTTTCTTTTTTTAAATCGTGAGGACCGCATATCATGACTGCAGGGCTTATTCTGCAATCCCCCTTTAGGATTACCTCCTCTGCATGATCATCAAAATGGGCAAAAGAAAGGTATCTGACAAAAGTATGGGCCCAGGGAGCATAAGGAAAATCCCAAGGAATGCTGCTGAAATCTGCACTTTATCCGAAATAGGCAAACTAATAGAGGAAGTAGAGGACCTCCTAGTTCCCCATCCCAGACCATCTGGCCCAAAAAGCAAGAGAAAGGGAAAATGCCCCCTGGAGAAACGTCCTCCAAATCCTAAAATGATAGCTACCTTCTTTGGGTCTATCATAGCTCAAACCTAAGCCATCACTCCCCCTGGCCAAAGCCCATGCACCGACCTCTGGCAACAACCTATGCACAACATGGCAGACCCCGCTAATTGTAGTGACCACTATGTCATCAATGTAGACTGTGCAAACAAAAACTTGCCCCTGGACAATCAGGAGAAAGGAATAAATGACCCTCCACACTCACTTAGAGTAGCGCTCACACCAGAGGTAGGTGTGCTACCCACTAATATGGGTCTGGCCGACCAATTGAATGACCTCAAACAGGAAGTCAAAACACTAAAAGGGGTAATGGAAAAGGTGGCAAAACTGCTATTTGAAAAAACGGACAAACAGACAGATGCTGCAGTAGCACGGGGTGCGTCTAGGCCACAGGGACATAGCGACCCTCAGAGCGCTGTACTAATAGGGCCCCCTAAGAGGCTCATTAACAGTCCCCATAATCTTCACTCTGCTCATCTCACAAACTCACTCCTCTGCCCACAATGCCAAATCAGGAATACTACCACGTATGAGGTCAATTCATGTAAAAAGGATTGTGCTCCCCCAAGAGACCCGACACACGCTAACCTTGTTACTGCACCTAAAGTATATTTGAATTATAAGCCAAAAACTCTACCTACAAAGAATCTCCACATAGGTGACATCATCAAAGGACCCCTTAATACCCAAGCATTTGACCTCTTCATGATCAATGTCCCGAAGCTTCAGAGCCCCCACCTAGAGACATATGAGGGTCTATTCAATAAAGTAACCCATTGGATTCGCTACAAAAGTGGCCGTTGATTAATTATAAGGGAGGACATAATAAGAGCAAAGAGGTTCATAGTAAGAACATCCGAAAGGGACTATATAGGTGTGTCCTTTAGGGATCTAGCTTTAGCAAAAAAATTGATTGTACTTGAACTTTGCTTCAGACCAGACACAGATTTGCAAATGACATTAAAAATGAACCCCTGTGCCATTAATTTGTCTCATCCCCTCTCATTCACCAAAATCAACCCTCTGGTGTACTGGAGTCTAATCTAAGGGGAACTGCTAGTTTTAGAATCTCTAACACGTCAGACATCGACTGACTCACTATTCACTGCCCAGCACCGTGTACCTCAACCCAACCACCTTGTACAACACTGACTGAAAGGCCTCTACCTTATGCTAAGGTGGGTAGAGTTGAGTTGTTGAGGCACAGGGGCTTAGTTAAAGACAATGACAAAGGGGCGCAATCATCACTGCAGAGTGACTCCGTCAAGATGACTACGCGGTCCCTCGGGCCAACGGATGGTGAACACCTGAAATTTCTATCATGAAATTTTGAAGGTATCAAGTCTAAACTCTCTGATCCTGAGTGGGGCGCGTTATTTGACTCTCACCATATTATCCTGCTACAAGGAACTTGGGCTACAAAGCCGGTGCATCGCCCAGGCTTTGTTGCCTTTAGCAAAAGCACAATTCCTTCTTCGGTAGGGCGTCCATCAGGTTGACTTTTAATATGGTTAAGAATGGATTTGTTCCCAGGGGCCAAAATTTTCCCAACCACATCTAAAGATCTTCTTTCCCTTCAAATCAATATTAACACTGGGCTCGGCCTCATACACATAATCCTAGTAAATGTATATATTAGATCATTACTTTTAAATGTTCAATCCCCAATAGTAAGTACACTTGACCATCTATTGGGCCAGTTCGCATTTAAATGCTTAAAAATTGTAGCAGGAGACTTTAGTACCTGTCTCTCTACATCTGCAGGGTGTATACTTGACGACTTATCTCCCCCTGGCAAATTCATAAAAATAACAAAATCCTCAAAGGTTTGTGCTCAAATTGAGGACCGAATTACTCATTATGGCCTCAGAATGGCTAATGGAACCATTAAACCTGATAGTCTCCCTTATTTTACCTTTAATAGAGCCATTAGTGAAACCAGAATTTACTATTTATTAGTGGGAAATGATCTCTGGTCAGAACTGCAGGACATGCAAGTCATCCCTCATCCCCATACCAGACAGCGACCACATGGCAGTAAGGGGCATATCAACAAGGGGGCGTTTCGGCTGAAAAGCGGCGATAATTCTAATGCCCTATTAGCAAGGACATGCTAACGCTTGAATCCATGCTTCTCCATCCTTTCTCTCAACGCCCAGCTTTGCATCTCTAATGAAATGCAAAGTGGGCGCTCCTCCCCGGGATAACGGGACAAATGCTGCTAAGCGACATTTCTCCTATTATCAAGCCTCATGCAAAGCAGCATAGTGACAAGAAAAGTAGCGATAACCTCTGTTATCGCTACTTTCCTTACGCCTGCTTTGAAACTGACTCAGCCATGATATCCTATGGAAGGTGGATATCATGGCTAAGTATGTGAGGCCCTATCAGCAAGCTATCGCCAAAAGTTGTGTGGAAATCCAGCGATAATCACACAGTTAGGCAGCTTGCACTCTGAATTTTATCGCTGTCGAGATAAGCGTTTCTGATAGCACGCTATCTCCGAGATAAAATTCAGAGTTGGGTGGTGATAATTATCCTAGCGCTAAGTGTGCTTAGCGATAATTATCACCCCCTCTTTATTATATGCCCCTAAGTGCATTCTTTTTACACCCAGATTTAGAGACACAACACTAGAGGTGGTTGCATTAACTTCGCTAATGTCAACCTCAAACAATTTGAGAAATGTCAAGTGGGCAGAACTGGTGGGAGACGAACACAAACTTTGATTTGTTTGTGTCTAAATGCTCCATGACTGACACAACTAATATTCATAACATTAATTTCGTCCTCACACACTGTGATCTCATGGATGCACTGAGGCCGTATTTCATGAAAGAGCAGAGGAGAGAAGGACTGTCAAATAGGAAAGACTCTCTTGATAAATGCAATTAAAAGGGGTTCAAGATAAAAAATTATAAAGATCAGGCGAGATTATAAAACTCCCCTAGTTACAGCAAGAAGAGATTGGGAGGAGGAAAAATTGGCCCTGATCGCTGAAGCTCTAGAGATAGGTGACCAAAAACGTTTTTGGAAACTTATAGCTGTGAACCCTTCCAAATCCCATCCCCTAGGCCCATCGATCAGCCCTGATACTTGGGTCACTCACTTCAGCAATTTATATGATTGCCCCCAGCAAAATAGCACTGCAGCGGTTCCATGCCTTGATGAGGCTAATGGCCCTCAGACCGCAAACTTGACCAGCCCATGCTCCACCCCAGCTATTCACTCTACTCTCCGCTTTACTTTATTGGAAACACTTACAGCAATAGAGCAAATGGAAAAGGGCAAGCCCCAGGGATGGATGGCATTCCGGGAGACCTTTTCCTCTCTGAACCACTCATTTGAGCCCCCTATTTGAATGTGCTATAGAATAGTATAATAAAAGGGAACAGGATTCCACCCTCATGGCAAGGCCTAATTATTATACCTATTTTGAAAAACGGGGACAGATCCATTGCCTCAAATTATAGACCCATAAGTCTGCTAGATAACTCCTGAACTGTATTCTGTAGAAACGTTTTATGCAAATTAAATGAGTGGATACTACAGAATAATATTTTGGAAAAGTTTCAAGCAGGCTTTAGAATGAAGGTCAGCACACTGGACTAGGTCCTTTGCTTCAAAGTGATAACCTGAAAATATATCACCTTGCTGCGTGATCACCTGTGCGTCATTCTTATTGAATTAAGAGTGGCGTTCAACCTGGTCCTGAGAAATACACTCTGGGAGGTAGTATCTGGGTATGGCATTCCCTTAGATCTATTAAGAATACTCAGGCTCCTACACGCAGCACATACGAAAGGGTCAGATGGAACTCCTTAGGGGACATGACTGATAAGGTAGAAATTTTGAAGGAGTGAGGCAGGGGTGCATCCTTGAGCCAACACTGTTTAATTTATTCATCAATGGTGCAGTCAAGAGATTGATGGAGTGCAAACATGATGCCTGAGAGTGGCGGGAATACCAACTCCAATATTAATGTTTGCTGACGACACCCTGCTGATCTCCCGAACCTCATGGGCCTCATATCTGAACTAAATGCTTTTGTTATGTTCTGCGGGGAAAGGGGCCTAGAGTTAAACTCGTTAAAATCAAAAGTCATGATGATCAATCCACATAAAGGGTATAGAGGTAGTGTGTCTGTTGAGAGGTCTCCATTAGAGGTAGTTCACTACTTTGACTACTTAGGGGTGAGGCTTAGCGACAACCAAGTATGGGGACCCCAGTTGGCAAAAATAAATCCTCCCTCCATCAGAAAGCCTCTGCCATAGCGAGGTGATATAGAGCTGCATATAGCGGAGCTGTCTCTACGTTTATCTATACTACTATTATAAAGGAAAAACTTTGAACCTTTGAGGCGGGTAAACTCGGGAACCACAGCGCCAATCCACACACCCGATACATCGTTGCAGATGGACATAGGCTATATAAACGTAATAAATATACGTTTATTTATTTATTACGAGTGGTGAGCAGCGGAAAAATGAAGCAAAAAAGAAAATAGTGAGCAAGAGGAAGCAAACGGAGCATTACAAAAGTGAGCCAAACGGTGCATTACAGGAGGAAAAAGTTACGTGTGCGGGTTACAAAAGCGTACATCGTGAGCAAGAGGAAGCAAACGGAGCATTACAAAAGTGAGCCAAACTGTGCATTACAGGAGGAAAAAGTTACGTGTGCAGGTTACAAAAGCGTAGAAAGTTAACATAGAAGTATAGGAGGAAAAAGTGACGTGTGCAGGGAGCAAGAGGAAGCAAACGGAGCATTAAAAAAGTGAGCCAAACGGTGCATTACAGGAGGAAAAAGTTACATGTGCAGGTTATAAAAGCGTAGAAAGTAAACATAGAGGTATAGGAGGAAAAAGTGATGTGTGCAGGTAGCAAGAGAAAGCAAACGGAGTATTAAAAAAGTGAGCCAAACGGTGCATTACAGGAGGAAAAAGTTACGTGTGCAGGTAACAAAAGCGTACAAAGTAAACATAGAGGTATAATACTGCAATATATGGAGGAAGGCTCCGGGGGACCCACAGACCACGTCGGGCGGGCGGGGGCCCTGAAGCCTAATTGCTCCCGGACAACGTCGGGACGGGCTGCTAGTTACTGTATATAATTCCTCAGCTGTAGCTTCAGCAATACATGGCACTGAGATTTAGGGCTACGCCTATGCAGAGAACCTTACAAAAATAGAAAATAGGTTCATCAAAACTATTTTTAGGATTCCCTTAATATCTCCTATTACATCGCTATGCTTAGACATGGCTCTCATCCCTATTCACCTAACAGTGACTTCAAAACCCCTTCTATTCTGGATCAGACTATGGTCCACTCCAGAAATGGCAGCCTATAGAGAGTGGGTGAAAGATCTTTCGGCTCTCAATAGGAATTTGAGAACACCATGGCCGAAAAACATCAAGGAAGTAACGTATAGAATAGGAATGAGTGACGTATGGACTGCCCCGAAATCAATAGCAAAAGAAGATGCTTTAAAAATAAAACGTTCTTACTGGGAGGCAGTCCTATTCCAAATGTGGGGAATCCACCCGTCTAACTCTGTTACAGGCAAATTCCTGAATCACAAAAGTATGCCCAGATTTTAATCATATGCACCATCATCAGCTAAAATGCCTGTACGTAAAATATAGGTGTGGGGTACTACCCTTGAGATCACATACCTCCAAATGGGGCAATGTTACATGCCAGGTGGACTGTTGTCCAAGTTGCCCAAGCATAGTGGAAACAGAGTCCCACTTTATGCTATTCTGCCCCACATACAATAATGCTAGGAAAAAATGGTTGGTGCCTGTATCTACCAACATGGGTGTGAGACACTATTGGGATGTGGAGAGACTCCCTAAAAGTGACACCAGAGAACCTTTAGCATTCACAGTCTCTAAATACTTGTACATCGCTTGGACATTAAGAAAAAAAGGCAATATGCCAATTTTAATCCTGATACAGAACTGCTCTATCATTCCTCCCATTAGCAAGTCTTTATGAATTGTTACACATACTTATTCTGTCTATTTTTACCTTCTGTATAGCCCCTATGATAGCTATTTTGCCCATCCTCCCAGTTATGATTATTTGATCATTTTATAATTAATCGGGAGGCCTACAAACAAAATGGCTAAGCTGTTATCATGTCAGGTCTACAATTTTTTTTAGGATGTTGTCCAGTCTTTTGATCTCTTTTTATTTGGAACAATGCAATTGAAAAGTTTTTTAGTAAGGTATTCATACCTTGTTGTCTAATTTCTCATATCTGCACAATTTTTTAATGTATTTATAACGTATCTTTGTTGTATGGATTTGATGTGTTGTATGGGCCGTGCCCGAATTAAACAATAAATACTACAACTGACACACACAACAATGAGAGGAGCAGGGCCTGAAAGAGATTTATTCAAGGGCAGGGGCAGGAGGCCCATTGGAAGAAGAAGAGTTTTCACCTCTGGGGAGTCACTTCCAGCACCTCCCCCCGAACGCAGGTGAAAGCAGCCCCTGCTGCCCCTGGCTAGGGTGACCAACTGGCATTGGTGGAAATTCAGGACGGTGAGTGTAAAAATTCAGGACAAAGGGTCAAAATTCAGGACACAAATTCAGGACAGGAGGTCAAAATTCAGGACAAAACTTCAGGACAATAGGTACGTTTTACAGACACATCAGAGGTCGCGCAATAGTATATAAGTAAGCCCAGCCATTTCCAAACATATTCAACCATTTGCAAACCTATCCATCATGTATCCTTCCATCTATCATTTCACTCATCCATCCCTTCATCCATTCCCTCATCCATCCTTTCACTCATCCTCCATTATCCATCCATCACCCTATCCATCTGTACACTTATCCATCCACTCTTCATCCCATCCATCCATTCACTCATCCATTCAGCCATTTACCCTTTCACCAATCCAGCCTTCCTTTCACTTTATAATCCTTCCACCCATCCACTCTTTTAGTCATCCATCCATCCTCCCTTTCTCTCTCCATCGACCCTTTCACTTAGCCTTCCTTCCATCCATCCATCCATCCATCCACCCACCCACCCACCCATCCATCCATCCATCTACTCATCCACTCATGAATCCATCCATTGCCCCTTTCACTCATCCATCTATCATTTCACTCCTTCACACATCTATTCATCCTTTTGTCCATCTACCCTCCCTTTCACTCACTCATCCATCCTTACACCCACCCTTTCACTCATATGTCCATTCATTCACCCTTGCACTTATCAATCCATCCATCATTTCACTCATCCACCTACCCCCATCATCCTCCCACCCACCATCCACCCACCCACTCATCCATCCTTTCACCCACCCACCATCCAATCCACTGATCCATCCTTTCACCCACCCACCATTCACCCACCCACTCATCCATCCATCCATCCATCCTTTCACCCACCCACTCATCATCCATCCATCCTTTCACCCACCTATACATCCATCCTTTCACCCACTCTCCATCCATCCTTTCACCCACCCATCATCCATCCATCCATCTGTCCTTCCCCACATCATCCATCCATCCATCCCCTCATCATCCATCCATCCATCCTTCCCCTCATCCATCCATCCATCCATCCATCCTTTTCCCTCATCATCCATCCATCCATCCTTTTCCCTCATCATCCATCCATCCATCCATCCATCCATCCTTCCCCTCATCATCCATCCATCCATCCTTTTCCCTCATCATCCATCCATCCATCCATCCTTCCCCTCATCATCCATCCATCCTTTCCCCTCATCATCCATCCATCCTTTTCCCTCATCATCCATCCATCCATCCATCCTTCCCCTCATCATCCATCCATCCATCCATCCATCCATCCATCCCCTCATCATCCATCCATCCTTTCACCCACCCCCTCATCATCCATCCATTCCCTCATCATCCATCCATCCTTTCACCCACCCCCATCATCCATCCATCCTTCCCCTCATCATCCATCCTTTCCCGTCATTCATCCATCCTTCCCCTCATCCATCCTTCCTTTCATCCATCCTTCCCCTTCCCCTCACCCATCCATCCATCCATCCATCCCATCCATTTATCCTGCCCCTCATCCATCCATCCATCCTTCCCCTCCATCCATCCATCCTTCCCCTCATCCATTTATCCTTCCCCTCATCCATCCATCCTTCCCCTCCATCCATCATCCTTCCCCTCATCCATCTTACCCCTCATCCATCATCCAGCTACCCTTCCACCCATACATCCAGCTATTTACATTTTCTCTCCATCCTTCCCCTCACTCATCAATCCATCTATCCTCTCTCATTATCCATTTATATTCATCCATTTACCCCATCACTAATTCATCCAGCCATTCACACATCCCTTCCCTTACTTACACGCTCACCTTTCCATATTAATTTTGAGCTGCGCCCTTTTGAGAAGAGGCCCATCAAGAACTTCACCCTCGCTGCAGGAGCCATTCCAAGACTGGACAGAAGCCACTCAGGGCGGAGACAGGATCCACCACAGGGGGGGACAAGAGCCATCACAGGCGGGGGTGGACTGGAGCCACAACATGGGGGGACAGGAGCAGGAGTCATCACAGGAGAGGGAACGTGATCCACCAGGGTGGGCACAGGGGTGGGCATGCAGTATTCTAGTATCATCTTGGGCTTCTGCCCCCTCCTGCACAAGACAACGAGAAGACAGGCTCTCTGACCAAAATGCCATCCCCCACTGTGATGTACAGTACGTACAGTAGATACTCTAAGAGAACTGATTGAACTGATTGTACTCCATACTTTGTTAATCAGTGTGGGTGCGATTGTGCCATTTCTTTATTGTATTACCTTATGCATGTTTGAAGAACCGAGGTTTGCTTACAAATTAGTGACAGTAATTAAGCTCGGTGAAGAGAACCACGTGCTGCCTCCGTGTAATCAGGGGTGTAATCTGGCCGAGTCTCGATGTTTGGGGCCCTGGGTAGAAATGGAATGTGTGAGCCCCCTCTAAATAGCAGATACAAGACGCATTCAGGGCTGTTTGCATCTGAATGGATGCCCCCTGCTCCTGAACCTGCAGCCCCTCCCTCTCAGTCAACTTCGAAGCACCTCTTAACAGCTCATCAAGGGCCAGTGGCGTAACGAAACTTGAGGGGGCCCCCCTGCAAAAGACATGGAGGGGGCCCCCCCACCCCGGTGACCTGGCCCACCACCTGTCACTTTGCCCCACCGCCCAAAAATCTGGCATATTTCGATTTGAAACCTTCAACATTTAAATGAAATACCTCTATATTGTCTTTCTCAAAGTTCTAATGAGAAAGTAGGAAACCCTCTTACCATATAAGCTTTGCCATTTGTAACAATAATGTCAAAAGCAGATTATTTAATTGAGGCAGCAATCAGAACGATGCCAAGGAGCGATCCTATTGTCTCAGGAACTGCAGCAATAAGAACAATGCCAAGGAGAGATCCTATTGTCTCAGGAATGGCAACAATCGGAACAATGCCAAAGAGTTGTCCTATTGTCTCAGGAATGGCAGCAATCAGAACAATGCCAAAGAGTGGTCCTATTGTCTCAGGAACTGCCTATGGCTGAAGAATAACTATTAAGGGTCAGAATTAGAATTGACATTAATGGACAACAACATGAAACTTTGAAAGCCTAACCCAAACCTGGAATTTCATAAAAACTCGACTGACAAACAGTGGTGGCTGGTGACGTTTGAAAATTGTACCATTAAAGGAGGGTTCGGGGGGAGGTTCTCTCCCTGAGAACATTTTGAAAAAAGAGTGGGTAAATGGTGCATTTTCAAGCAAATGTGAGAAGCAAGAAGGTTAATAAAGCAATTGTGAAAGTGCAGTTATTACATTATTAAAGACATGTCACATACCAACAACATGGTAGCTGCTTATTCAGTATAACCACAGAGCTTCAATCAGACTTCAAGATACAATGCAGAGAACCTCACAGATTTTTTTTATTTAAACTGCAAACAACTAAACAAACAACTGAATAGAAACATTCAAGAAGAAATATTATGATTAACGTATTGTTCACTTTCTGTCCACAAAATGTAGCGAAGTAGTCACTCTGCATTTCAAAAAGTGTTAATCTTTATATAGCGGGAACGCGACCCGGAAGTATTAGCGCAGCTGGCTTTACATGAGCGCGCCAGTCAGTACACACAGAGGACACAATCAGTATCAGTCAGTGTCCTACCTCCAGTCCTCATACACACAAAGTCAAGAACTGACTGGCACGCTCATTTAAAGCCAGCTGTGATAATACTTTCGGGTCGCGTTCCCGCTATATAAACATTAACACTTTTTGAAGCACTTCAGAGTGTTAACAAAAAAGTATTTAGTTCATTTCATCATGAACTTTGCGAACTAACTAACAGGATTAATAGTGAGTTTGCAAAGTCCACGATGGAACAAAATACACAGGGACTCACTGGAAAGAACTACATACTTTTTTGTTAGGCACGGGGAGATTAATGATTTTTCCCCAATCCCCAGTATCACAGGATGTTGAGCCAACGACGCCACGCCGACCTGCTCGAACCACACATCACAAATATTTAAAAAAAGCGAAGGAAAGTTTTATTTAAAACAATCTGTTCAAGAATCATTTAATGACATCAGGGCAAGACTCTACAGAACAGAGCTGGTTTTATCAAGGGGCCCCCTGAAAGTCTGGGACCCTGGGGCGGAGCCCACTTTGCCCATGCGCAAAAAGTCTCTGGTTGGCATCTGACAGTCTTTTTTGCAGCACCCTTCCTCCTCCTTTTCCATGAATTCCCTCACTACCACTCACCAACAATGCACCTCATCTCTCTATAACACCTTTCTGACAAACATTTCATTTTTTATAGCTCTACTCGTAGTTTATTCACACTCAGTTCTGTGATCTGCATGGTACACGTTTTTTGTAGCATGCATATTAACCCTATGCGCCTTGTGGGTGGTTGGAGAGCCGATGTAAGTGCACAGTGAGTGATGCAACAGTGTGAGAGATGGGTAAGAGGAGTGACTGCAGGGTGAGTGAGGTGACCATATGAATTTGGGTGCAGATGTAAGTGCAGAGTGGGAGGAAAGAATACACGGTTAGTGATGGGCTTGTTTAAATGAGTTTGCAGATTGAGCAGTGAGTGGGACAGCTGAGTGAAGTGTGATATAGGGCCACTAGTGTGCTCGTGTGACTACAGGATTAGGTACAGGCAGGGTGAGCGGGTGAATGGTGGGAGTACATGGTGATCAGTGAGTGCAATGTGATTGCTGTGAGTGCAGGTTGAGCGTAAAAGTGAAAGGTGAGAAGGAGTAGTGAGTTGTCTGAATGCAGGGTGCATTCCGAGACACTTGAAGTAACTCAGCATGTTATTGACGCTGGCGTAGGGGTTTCAGATATACGTTAAAATAGTGCTATTATGGCATTAATCAGGGATCAATGGTTGAGGAAATAAATCATGTACTGATCCTCCAACAAACTTCCTGTCTTATGATTAGGGTTGCTAGCTCATTATTTTGATGTCCCAGACGAGACAAAAATAAGCAGTCACCTAAAGCCGTATTTTCAGCACCTATCTGTTCATACTTTGAACAACAAATATAAATAGAAAGCACTTTTAATTGTGTTCTAGGGCTGCCCGAATGATCCATGACTGATCATTAAAGTGAGCAAAGACAGGAAAGTCACATTACAAATCAATATAAACGTTATTTATAAAGCTATTTAATGTCAAGACGAGGTCTTTCCAAGCTCTTTAAACAACACATTGCTGTCATTTTTCTTATGGCAACCTTACTTTATATTACCTTTCATGAAATCAATTCTCACACTTCGGCAGTAAATGTAAAATACAAATGTAAGGAATAGGAAGAGTGGGGCCCAGGGGATACTGGAACCAGAAAAAAACTAAACCTTGGTAATCAGTTTACAAAGGTATGTAAATATAGGAAAGCTCTCTGGCCTCGAGGCAGTTGCCTTCAACCCCCTTGCTTCTGGGCCTGGGAGCTCAGGTCACCTGCACCCACTGCACACGGCACGCACCATTTAATTTTATGAGGTAGGATTCTTATGAGGCAACTCACTGGTGCAACCAACGCCAACGAGAGAGTGTAGTTAGCGCTGGCTGTGTGCGCTACAGCCCTGATGGGGTCCCTGGAGGCTGGAAAACGGGGGCTGCTGGGGGCATAGCTGCCAAGGTTTCAGATTGCTTATGGGGCGACATTTTCATAATTTCAGTGTAATTATGAGTGACATTCAGCAACTATGAGTGACACTTTCTCTGGAGCATAATCAAGCGATAAAAAGCAAGGGAAACATAAATATCACAACTTACACCAACACCCTCCTCTAAAATTAAATTAAATGAGTGATACAGCTGTGCAGACAGACTAGTAACCGTTGAGCTTGGTGTGTCCTTGATCTCTTTCTGACTCGGAGCACTGCAGGCATCAGGTCTCAGCCCTGAGTGGAGAAGGCCTCAAACTGTCCAGCAGTTATTGCACTGCCTTTTTGGCAGCAGGCCTTACTGTCTGTGAATGATAGACTGCAGGTTCGTTCTGTGTGTGGCAGCGGGCACCACAGAGTCTGAAGCCGAGTGGTGCTGTGTGTATGCAGAAGTCTTGCGTCTGTGTGTATGGTATAGCTGTGTGCAGCAGACCTTCTTAAATAGCATGCCTCAGGCTTCATCTCTCAGACTCGGCCAACATGCGGCTGGACGTCTGTGTGTAGGAAGCTTCAGTCTGCATACAGTGCTCCCAGCCCTCAAACTCTGTGTCCAGCCCGCCTCAAATTTGGCATCAACCCCATGGCTCAGACTCTGCATGCACAAGACGCCTGCCTGACTGTTAGCTCGAGTTTTAGGCTTTCACTGTTCAGCAGGCCTCCAGCAATCTAGTGCAGCAGGGCTCGTGGTGTTTAAGTTTAGCATTATTCGGAAGTGGTCTAGAAGTTACACATTTATCTTTGCCACTTTCTATAAAGCGCACTGTCATATATAATCCCAGTCACACACTTACTTGAAATTAATATGCAGCTGTATTTCACAGTACTTTTCAAACTGCACAAACAGCACCTCGATGCAAATGTAATCCCTTACCCGCTTCAGTATTTCCTGAATAAAAATGTCTTTACATTTTCACGAAACGCATTTTGTTCCAACTTAATTCAGGAAAACATGCCTCTTAAAACTACATCTTCAACAGTGAGGGGAAGAGGTCTGCAGTGGACGCCACGCTTTTCGTCTTTCTACTAATAACTTTTTTTAAGGATGCAGCTCAGTAAGGACACTGCTTCTTCTGTGTTTATGACGCGCTCAGCCCATATTAGCACTTTTCGTGTAAGGGAAGTGTAAACATAGCTGCCAAGGTGATTGCCATGTGTGACATTTTCATAATGTCAGTGAAATTTCAAGGACTATTAGTGACACTTTCTGGCGAGCAAAAATTGTGCAATGAAGACGAGGGAAACTTCTAAATATCAGAAATGACAGCCATTTGAGCAACAAGAAACTCCAAGAAGTTCTTGAAACTGCTACAGCGCACCAGAAATGAAAGGGCACTAACCCTAGTGCTCCCTGCTGTAACCTAACAAAGCAAGGTAACAACTCTACTAAAGTCAGTGGCAGGATGGCTGCCTGACCAAAAGGATGACGAGACAGAGCAGCCCAGCAGATAAAATAATGATCACATGATCACAGATCTGCAGCGCTTGTGTGCGTGCATGTTGCTGACATTACAGAACAACTTGGCAAAACTCAGTGTGAAAAATAAGTAGAAATTGTTTTCCATCGAGCAAACAGGATCCTTTATTACAATTACTCCCAGCCTTATCCCCTGAACATGTGGCAAAAATGGTGCTGCGCAGTGCCTTCCGTCACAGGCCAGACCAGTGCGCTACAAAACAAAGAAATACACAATGCGTTTGGTCAATTGAATCTGTCATCTGCTTCATCAACACATGTTGGAACTCGCACCGATGCAACGCAGAATAGAATAGAAAACAGATTCAAAAAAGTGCTCATACTCTTCTAGATTAGGTTTTGGCCACAAAAACGGTTCTCATTAATGTTTGTACTGAATTGGATTTAACGTGAACAAAGTGTTAACTGATTAGGACGCAGCTAGCGAGCCAAGCGAAGGGAGCAGAAATCAGCCTGGCAGTTAAACTTTTAATTACAATCTCAACACGTTTTTAACAGCACGGCAGCAGTGAACTGCATAGTGTGCTGTAATGCGGTCCGTAACACACACACAAGTGAGCCCACTGCAGTCCTCCGGCAGTCCAGGCCAGAATGAATAGAGGAAAGCTTTGTGTACCTGAGTTGCTTGCTTCTTGCAGGCTGCCTGCTTCGGTAGCGTCCAGGGGGGGCAGGCTCAGACGGCTGGTACCATTGCATGTGCAGTTTACACTGCGTGCGCTGCATTACCTACCCTGCCCCACCCTGCTGCAGACCACAGTTGATGGCGCGCAAAATGTGAACGTGCGTGCGTCACGGCATGTCACTACAGCTGCGCACGCCTAGCCTCGGTTTCTGAGGCAGAGGGCGCCTTTTAATTATGGCCTGTCGCCCGTGCAGAGAGCCAGCGATTCCAGTGCATGGGCGGCAGGCCATTCTCATTATTACAACACTCCCCTGCTGAGGGGCCCCCAGGACCACGAGGCCCCCCCCCGCAATGCGGGGCCTGCGGGGGCCTGTGTTACGCCCCTGTCAAGGGCTGGAGGTGTGAGGCCATCCCGCTGTGCCTCGACAATGATGCTGGGGGTCTGAGCTTTGTAAAAAGCCTCGGAGTCAAGAAGGGAGGTGGGGGCAAGCTGTGCCCGGTTAAAATTACGGACAAATGGCGTCCGTTAAAGAATCCTTCACGGACAACGGACAGACAGCCAAAATTACGGACTGTCCGTGAAATTTACGGACGGTTGGTCACCCTACCCCTGGCTCTGCCTGTGACCCCATGCAACACCCATCCCCGGTCCCCACAGATTAGTGCTGGGGGCCTCGCCTGTGACCCCAACCATGGAATTCGAGCATGACGCCTCACATTGCATTCTGGACCTTGTAGTATTCGCCAGAGGAGAGGGGTGTCCATTAGCCTGTTCTTTCTTCCCAAATTATATGCTTCTGTTTCTAGATTCATATTTCCCTAAGCTGCTGGGTATGTATGCTTTCCGTCCTATAATGGATTAAAGATCTCTCGCCTGCTGCATCAAAAGACCATTTGGTGCGCAGCGGCGGCTGTCAGAGTGAAGCGCAGCTGTCTGACGGGCCTCATAAAATCACTGTGGCTCTGATGAGCTGAAAAACAAAGATGAGAGAGGAAGGGGAGGGGGGCGTGGGGAGGGTAGCATGCATTGAATATGTGCCCTTAACTTCAACATTAGTAATAAGTTAGGGTGAGTCTCAAATAATAGAGCTTCCGACTTTGGTTCTGGGGACCAGGGTTCGAGCCTCAGCGTAAGCTCTATAAAAATATGGTATTATTATTAATATATGTAATTTATTCACATCCTCGTGGGACTCTTGTGCTAATTGTTTATGTGCATTGTTGTAAAAGGCATGCTGGCTGTAAGGACGGTTGCAGGATCAAAATAATGAATGTGTCCATAACTGGTGATCTTCGGGTCCGGTTCGCGCTATGTAAAATTACAAAACAGATGGGAGGAGGGAATAGAGGCCATACCACGCTGTACTGTGTGATGGCTGACCAAAATGCTCTCTGAGGGAAATTGCAGGAAAGAGAGCTAAACACACAAAGGAGGGACTGCAACAGAAATGCACCAATAAGAAACAAGTATTTCTGAATGGTGCAGCTGACAGCCAATAGCAATGGGTGGGTTTGCCAAAGCCACACAGAGACATACAACGGGTCATCGCTGATGCTCGACCTAAAAATAACCTTTATTCTGAGAATGTGTACAGAACTAGTTTAGAGTGTTTCGAGACAGTGCTTGGCTATGAATTACACCTGTGCTCTAAGGGAGAAGGGACACATTAATTTTTCATGTTAATACTGACTCACATTTGATCTCGTTCTGTAGCACATTAAATTAGTATTTGAGCCCAAAAATACAAGGTTGGCTTTTGCCCGAGGAATTTTGACACAACTTTGCAACGGCAATTGCACCACCCGGTGCAGAATGCAGATTTTGTAATTCAGAAAAGACATTGTGAATGGCAATCGTAAATAGACCCTGCACCTGTTAAATCTCGGTATACTCAAATTATTTGTGCAAGACGGCTCCACCACATCACCCAAATCTGAACTTCACGTTTATAGCAAGCTTGATTGAAGAAACAGAATGCAACGATGAGGGTAAGCGTGGCTGTGAATGCCTAGCTTCCTGGAGATAATAGAATGCACCTGCCAACAAACAATTAGTGAAAGAGAAACTGGCAGGCAGAGGAAAGCGCGTGAATAATTTAAATCCAACCCCATTAGATTCAATTCTAGCGAAAGGAGAAGCGGTTTCGAATAGTAGTTTAATTATTGAAAAGGAACTAAAAATAGCATTTGTCAATGCCCCCTTTAATCTGATGCAGAAGATAAAAGGTACTGTTTCAAGAAAAGAATGAAATCGCTACTGTGTGACAACCGAATCACTATAGTATGTTTTGTGTTGCGGTGCCCTTTCTGTTCTTAGACAAGGGTACAGCGGTTCAAATGTTCTGCCATAAGAAACATTCCTATTTTCATCAAGCAGGGACATTGTCGTAAGGTCGCTCATGTCGTACATCTTATAATGACGTTGGAGTTCTAAAACGACTGAGCACTTCAACTGAAATATGACATGATACCTGCTATTAGTTTATTATGAAGACATTCATCATGTCTACATTTATCAATATCCGATTTAAACATCTTTTTAAACATCTTTCATAAAGTTCCCAATTTTTTGAATACTTTCTAACTTTCTACTTCCAGATATCCCGTGCTAGCTTATATTTATTATCAAAAAAGAAGAGTAATACAAAAACAATCAAGGGGCATATTCTCAAGGATTAATCGCCGAGTTATCAGCACTATATCACAGCCAAAACTCATAGCCTCATTCACAAGCTGGTGCTAACAGCCGATATTACCAGTTTACCTGCAATAGCAGCCGCAAACAACATCGCCACAGATGAGCCCGGCAACTAATACGAATGAGAGGCAGAGTAGGTGTTCCTGTGCAAAAAGCAGTGAACACAGCACTTCAAAACATTCTCAACGACCAGCAAGATCGGCGATAAGATCCCAAAACAGGCAATAAGGCGCGTTAGCAGCAGGAATTTAACACCTGCTCTGATCTGGTGTAAAGTCGAATGACAACCTGCAATGTGAAAGAAGCTCAGCCTAGAGCCACACCTGAAGAACAACAGATGCCATGGAGCCAACGATCATGCAGCTCGGACACCCAAGCAGGTCACAGCACCCACCCCCAGGCTCGCAACCCCCCCCCCATAACACTCCCGACAATGATATGTGACATCAACTTTGCGAAATCATGACCAAAACAATTTGCCTGATGTCGCACAAGTACAACACTCAACATGCATGTGAGTTCGGAAAAAGGAGAATCACTCAGTCATCTCCGAATTACCAAACAAAATATTTTATTAAAATTAAAAACCAAACAACTATTTTGAAGAGCCTTGGTGGGTCATCTTAGGACAATCTGTAAGTCACAGCCTGCAAGACAAAATTCAAGATAAGAAGGTGCGTCATGCGCTCATTAAAGGACAGAGAGAGAGAGAGAGAGAGAAAGAGAGGGAGAGAGAGAAAGAGGGAGTGAGAGAGAGAGAGAAAGAGAGAGCAAAAGAGAGGGAGATAGAGAAAGAGAGGTAGAGAGAAAAAGTGAGAGAGAGCGGGAGAGAGAGAAAGAGAGAGAAAGAAATAGAGGGAGCTAGAGAAAGAGAGGGAGAGAGAGGGAGAGAGAACGAGAGAGAAAGAGTGAGAGAGAAAGAGAGGGAGAGAGAGTGAGAGAAAGAGAAAGAGAGAGAAAGAGAAAATGAGAGAAAGGAAGAGAGGGAGAGGGAGAGGGAGAAAGAGTGCAGACACTGCGGACCCAGGCCTCACTACTCACCTGCTGCCACCGGTGTGTCTCTAACCACGTCCTGGTAAACACTGCAGTCCACCAGGTCCCTTATCTGAAACAGAGTCCAGATTTACATACAATTGCACACGCCATCATTGCATGCCTGCCCTTGCGCGCACACGTTTCTGCACCCCTGCCCCTCTCGACGCCCAGTGGTGACTAACCTAAGGCCACCAGCATGTCTCCAAAGGGGCCCACCACGTGCCAGTGCAAGCTCCAAGCCCCGGGCCCGCAACCTTAGCAGCCTCCACATCATGCAGCCCAGCACCGCGGCCCACCAGGTTGCACACTTGAATCTGAGTCTTGATATTGCAATGGCCGAGAACATATCAGTGCACAGGGTATCAGCGCAGACTGCACACCCGTTCAGCGCTTTAGGTGCCACTAACTCTTTGATCTGCGAGGCAATGCCACGTGGCGGTAGGCCCACGCTGCCCGCTGGCTCAGGCCTACACTGCAGTCCAGAAGGGCACACAAATCTTTAGCAGTCCAGACTGCCAGGACGGGGCATCATTGCAGGCTGCACTCCCGCTCAGTATCTAAGGTGCCCCTACTGCCGGCCACCGAAAGTCATCATCCCATGGCGGTGTGCCTGTGCTGGCCGCAGTGTCCCTTGTGCCACCAAGTCTGTGACCCACAAATCATGGACCCTCTATGATTGGGTATTGTGGTGCAGTCGCCATCAAGTATACTCTGGCCCTGGGGAATGTGCTGTGGTAGGGCCCTAGGCCCTCATGCATAAATAAGAAGCACACAGACACACCCAGATACAGAGTGGAAATTGCATCCAGCAAGTGCACCCAGGCCTTTTTATTGGCAGGGTCATATGTCCTGTGACTAGTGTGCTGTATGGGTGTGGTGTGGGTGTACACCAGCCGTGAGAGAGCGGCTGTGGCATGCATGCTGACAACTAGACCTATGATCAGCAGATCACTACAAGGAAGACCTGGGACATGTAGCATTGTCATCCCCCTGTAAGGATGAGCGGAGTGGGCCGTGCCGGCATATGCCAGTTCAGCGTAGGGGTGTGAACAAGGACCCCGGGGCTCTGGGTGTGGTTCCATACTGGGCTGGACAAGAAAGTAACTAATGCCTGTGTCCCTGTTGTAGTGCCGGCACCACCCGGACCGCATTCGGCAATGTGTCACCCAAGTCCAACGACATGAGCAACATGGACATAAGGGGGAATCACTGACCCTACATTCATCCATACTTCCACACTTGAAAGATCATAAACATGACACATATGTGTGAAAATGAATGTTTAATGCACATTCAGTGGAGTGTTGCAGCTGGAGCAGGACAGGGCCATGCAAACCCAACATTCCAATTAAGGCCCGTGGAGGGCTAGCCAGATATCTTCAGGGAATGACAAGTCCAAAGAAAGAGAAGAGTTCAGTCTGCAATCTGAGTGCTGTATCATTGACGATCAAACAGAATATGGCAGTCTGTTTCGAGGTCCAAGGTGAGTGTCGCTGAGTGGATCGAGGGACAGTGGAAGGTGATGATGCAGAGGGTAGAACTGAGCAGAAACAGTCCATATGGCGGAGATGGATGCTATTGCGTCCTTCTTACCATGCAAGAGCATTCATCCACATCTTCGTCCTCTGCTCTTTCATGTGCCTCACGTGTGGGCAGTGGTGTTCTGTAACCAGCACTGTGTGGCAGTGATTCCTTAGGGGTCAGAGGTGGAATCACTTCAGGGGGGCGTAGATGTGGATGTAGTGGTATCAGCAACATGCATCAGCTCTAGGCCTTGTGGCAGCAATGCATGAGGATGGTCCTGAGGTCATTGAGGAACCCAGCTACCTCTCGCTGGTGTGCACCCATGGCAGCCACTCTTTCCACCTGCGTCCGCTCCATGATCTCTATTAACACCTGCATGTGTCCCAACTCCAATGTGACATCGCTAGAACCACTCTGAATGGACAGTTGTTCTAGTCTCTGAGTCAGGGCTCCAGCGATGTCAGTCATGGTCTGTTGGAGAGCATGTAGTGGACTGTGGGTGTCCGTGAGGGACTGTGAGTGGTCCCTGGTGGGACTTAGACATCCGCATATGGCATCGAGTTTGGCTGCCATGAGGTCGAACCATGTGTTCTTTGTGGTGGTCCTGGGAGGCAGCAGTGGAGGTGTGTGCTGCCTGCTGTGTGGTCTGTGCATGGGGTGGGGTCTGCGCATAGCAGCTAGGCTGCCCTGCTCCTGGAGATGGAATATATGTAGGGGGTTGTACCCAACTAATGTCACTGGGACCTGGGTGATCAATGCATTAAGAAAGAAGAGTCCCAGTAATCAAAAGACAATATACAATGCAAAAACTATAATAAACCAATCACAAAAGACGTCTATTCACACTGTTTTAATCACAATGTGAATGATTATGACAAATATATAACGTATAATGACATATGACATATAGTTCATGAAGTGCCCCAAAGGTAGTAAAAGAACAGGGGAGGGGGGAGTGTTCATGTGAGGAAATAGTGGAGGGAGGAAGAAGGAAATTTGTTGTGACAATTAAATCAGTCAATTGGCGTTATTCGTCCATGTTACACAATATGTGTAGGAATAAGGACCGCAAAGTTCAAAATATTAATTCAAAAGAACAGCATACTCCAACAGGTTCAATAATTGAAAGGTCAGGGCGTGGAGTTGGCGATAAGGGTGGTTGTCGACGTTTCGACCCTCTATTGCGCAGGTAGATTTATCCTTGCTGTAGGGTCTTCATCAGGACGGGGGAGGGGGGACACACCTATTCAATGTAAAATATATGAATTATAACCCGGAAATGAATCCCTGACTAATTTTCAAAAAAGGGGGAAAGCACATCAGTGTTAGCATGAGGTCAAAAGGAATGAAAGCATTCTGGCGACATAGACTAGGGCTAGTAAGCCACACATATTGATGTCCGTGACTTTACTTAACTCAATATGTATTAGATACACCTTGCACAAATGAACAAGTATGCACTGACTAGATTAACTACGGAGGAAAGAAGGAGTGTTGCCAGTCCGAAACTCCAGCAGCCGGACACAAAAACCAAGGACTCAAGAGTCTAACTAACAATTAGTCCATAGCAGTATGCAAAACTCACCATAAAGAGGCATAAAATCAGATCGTAGTGCCATGTAATGGCTGAGTCCAATTGGATCGTCGCTACAATGAGAGAGCTGTTGATAGCCAAAAACGGCAGATCATTAAACACTTGCCCATGTGCATTAAATTGACGTATACTAGGATACTAGAGTAACACTGGGGCTTACCACAAGTTATTAACGTGACGACCCCAAAGCGTGCTCTGCTGACCCAGTGGTATTATCGAGGCTGGGGAATATAAATACAAAAGACCCCGAAATTAGCAGGCGGGAAGATGGTAGTAGTACCACCACATATTGAAAACATTATCCAGCGAGTGGAACTCACCAAAGGAACACGGTCCTGTGGCGATCGTAGTGGGGTCGGGCTGGTGCACAAAGGTGCTACGTGAGCAATTCTGAAAAAAGGACCAAAGTCTCAGTAAAAGGGACGAGTGACTTATGCAGTACCCATACAATTCAATTGAAACGGGCGGTGGGACTCACCGGGTAGCAACGATCGGAAGTCGATCTTGCGTGGTCCGGATCAGTCGGAGAATGCTTCGTGACATCAACTGTGAATGACAGAGTGGGAGATAATATAACAAACCGCCCACAGCGGTGTACTCAACTCGAAATAGTCTACAGTCTGATCAGGGCGCTTACCGGGTTGGAGTCAGTCCTGTCCCGCAACGAGCATGAATCGCAATGGCGATGCTTCGTTCCGGGTTTAGGTATATCCCCATGACAACGGAGTCACATGGTGCAAAGCACCCTAGTGGACATAGTAAAAAGACTACGAAAGGATGGGAAAGATCACCTATAAATGTTATAACAGAGTGTAGTATCTTAAAAATTTTTGCCAATGCACGCTAATACGGAGTGTAGTATCTTAAAAAATTTTGCCAATGCACGCTAATACGGAGATTATGCGGACGAATTACAAACTCATAATTAAACAATCACAAGAAGTAAAGACACATGATTGACATTTGAAGATACAATATAACACTTTTGAGAGAACAATTGAACGGTAATATTTTGAAATCATTACCAATGCACGCTAGTGAGGGGATTATGTGGAAAAAGTTATAGCCTTATAATTTAAGCATTTCAAGATGTAAGAACATAATTGACATAGATGATACGTATAAGCAATTATGAGAGAACAATTGGACGGTGACAGCATGGCAATGGATGCAATGAGGATAGATGTAACAGGGCGTGGCGTACCTCTCACATGAGGGTAAAGGCCACAGGACAATTGTCGGAGATGTTTAGTAATAACAATACTATAAGCAAGGTGCAAGTTGCACGGCGTACCTCTCCCATGAGGGTAAAAGCCATCCAGAGTCACATGTTACAGAACATTAGATAGAGTTACATGTATTATATACCATATAGAGCTGATGTCATTACATTCAGGTAAGTGATAAGGTTGCCAGTTGCGAAAAAGAACTATCTTGTTCATTGAGCCCATTCTCAATGGAGTCAAACCTCACCATCCACTTCAACTCCCGTATATTCAAGATATTCGCAATATTACCACCCCGGGGTCCTAAGGTAGCTTTCTCTAGAATTACCCTATTCAGACTCTCCGGTGTGTGGCCGGCTGTTGAAAAATGTTCGACTAGGGGTGCACCTGGTGTTGAGCACCTGATCCTGCTCATATGTTGAAGAATTCTGGCCTTCGCCTTCTGCTGTGTCTGACCAACATATATCAGCAAGCATGGGCAAAGGATGGCATATATAATGTTCGATGAGTTACAGTTAGTATGTGTTTTAAGTGAAACTCTTTGATCACGGTACGTAAATTCCTTGGTTTGGATGACACTGTCGCATGCCTTGCACTGGCCACATCTGAAATGGCCCACTATGGCCAGTAAGTTCCAAAGTGTTGCAACCGTTGGGTCATCTCTGGTCTTCAACAGGGAGCAAACCACATGATCCTTCACACTCCGTGCTTTTTTGAATGCGTGTAGTGGCGGGTTTGGTTGTTGGATATCATCTGAAATCAATTCCCAATGGCGATTAATGATACGTTTAATTTTGTTACTCTGTGTGCTGAAGGTGGTCACGCATACAATCCTTTCTTGCTGATCTCCTCTGTCAGTTTTCGGAGTGAGCAACTCGTCTCGGGGGTAGAACCAAGCTCTTTTTCTGGCTCGCTTGAGTAGTAGTTTAGGATATCCCCTACTTAAAAGTCGTTGTTTTAGTTCTTCAGATTCGATGAAGTAGTGATCCTTGTTGGAACAATTCCTGCGGATCCGCAGGAATTGTCCAAACGGTAAATTATCTCGTAGGGCTCTGGGGTGGTGGCTATTATAATGTAGCAGAGAATTCCTCTCAGTGGGCTTACGATAAAGTGTTGTTAGCAAATGCCCCGAACATTCATAGATGGTGAGATCAAGGAAGTTGATTTTATGACTGTCTGATTCAATCGTGAATTTAAGATGTCCAGATTGGTTATTCAACCAACCAAAGAACAACATCAGTCCATCCAAATCTCCGTTCCAAATTAGCAGGATGTCGTCTATGTAACGCTTCCAGAGACCCAGCTGGTCTCTGAATGGGTTGACTGGACTGAGAATGGTATCCTGTTCAAAAGCCGCCATATAGAGAATGGCCACATCAGGAGCAAAGGGCGCCCCCATTGCTACTCCTGAGGTCTGCATATAGAATTTGTCTCTAAATATGAAGAAGTTTTTGGTCATCGCTATGCGTAATAGGGCAACAATGAACTCGGTTGGTACTTGGATTGGTGCAGGGCGTTGATTCAAGCAACGTGAAATGACCATTAATGCCTCATCTTGGGGAATCGATGTGTAGAGGGATACTACATCACATGTGGCAAGGCGTTGTTTAGATGAATCAAATGTAGAACCCTCAACAATGTTAATGGTGTGCATCGTATCGCGAAGATATGCAGGCGTGCCTTCAGCCAATGGTTTAAGAAAGAAATCAATATATTTCCCAAGCGGCTCAAGCATGGAGCCGCACCCCGACACAATGGGGCGACCTGGGGGAGCTATCATAGATTTATGAATCTTGGGCAAAGTATAAATAGTTGCCAAGCGTGGACACTTTTTGTTCAAGAAGCTAAATTCTAGTTCCGATAAGAAACCTTGTTCCAGACCTGCTTTGGTAATCTCCAAAATTTCATTGGCGATAATCTTAGAAGGATCTGATCTCAGGAGCTGATAGCTTGTTCCATCATTCAGTTGTCTCATGATTTCAGACTCATAGGCGGTGACGTCCTGTACCACAATGGCCCCGCCCTTGTCGGCAGGCTTGATGATTAATTGTTCATTCTTGGCAAGTGATTGCAGGGCCATTCTCTCTTTCTTGCTGGTGTTGTATTTAATGAATGGTTTGGTTTCCAATAGTCGGTGCACATCTCTAATGACAATGGATTCGTAGGCAAGAATCTTATGTGACATCGTGCTGTTGAATGGAACAAATGTAGAGGGTGGTCTTAGTCCCGTAACCGATGATGGTGTTGAAGGTTCAGAGTTGCGGAAGAAATATCTTAGCCTTATCTTCCGAAAAAATTGAAAAAGTTCACTACGAGTCAAGAATGCGTCGGGATTGTTCGTAGGGACATAAGATAGTCCTTTGCCCAGTACCTTAATCTCATCTTCATTCAAAACTAGATTGGATATATTGACGACAGGGCTATCCGTCAAAGGTGGAGCACCTCCGAGGAGTCTGAGTTTGGGGTAACCCTCATAGCTCGTTACCATCTGTAGGTTTTGTTGCGTGTCACTCGTTCTCCGTGTTGGGGTTCTGCCTGAAATTGGACCTGTTTTTGAGGCTGGCCACGACCTCCATTCCAAGTGTTGTTGCCCTGCTGTGACCCACGTTGTTGCCCGCGCTGCCAGTTGTTGCTTCTGCCGCGTGGCGGTCGCCATGTCCATTGGCGTTGCCCTAAAAATGGGTTGAATTGATGTGGTTGATATGATGCGTAGTCAGGATAGTATGGTTGGAAGCTTGGACCAGGTTGCTCCTGTTCACCCTCGGAGCTGAAGGAGGAGTCTGAGAATGTTTGGTAGTTTCTCCTTCCTCTATACCCACCACGTCCCCGATTGGTGAATCTGCCTTGCTGGTCTTGGCGATAATAATCCTCCTGTAAGTAGGGGTATGTTTTTTTCTTGTCATACAGTCTGATATCTCTCGCTAATTTCTCAAGTTTCCGATTCTGTGCTGTTAGATCAAAATCCTTGAGGGTGGCCTCAAGATTGGTCAAAGTTTCTTTGGCACTGGCAAAGTTGGCGTCCGCCGCTATTTCCGCTTTTAAGGTCTTAATTTCAGCGGTGATTATCTGGATCTGGTCTGTAGCAGTTTCCACGCCAAGGACCATCCAGTGACGGGAACAGTTATTCGCCACATGGCTGAACCCCTCTCTGAATTTTGGTATCTCGACGAAAATTGCCGGTTCTATCTTGATTTGCAGCCCAACGGGGATTATATTCTCTTTAAGATACTTGGTTAGAAGATGCCCATGCCACCGGGTACGGACCAGCTTCTTCTCCAATCTTTCCAACCTGGTGATTTTGTCTTTTAATGTAAAATCAATCGTGGAAATGTCAGATGAAATGAATCTATTTGTTGAATCTTCAAGAAGTTTGTCTATGTAGTCTTCAGAAAAAGATAGAAGTTCCCTTTCTACCATGATGTGCACAAGTCCAAGTTAATTGGACATAAGTAAAAAACCTCGCAGACCAGTGTCTGCACGAAGTGGAATATATGTAGGGGGTTGTACCCAACTAATGTCACTGGGACCTGGGTGATCAATGCATTAAGAAAGAAGAGTCCCAGTAATCAAAAGACAATATACAATGCAAAAACTATAATAAACCAATCACAAAAGACGTCTATTCACACTGTTTTAATCACAATGTGAATGATTATGACAAATATATAACGTATAATGACATATGACATATAGTTCATGAAGTGCCCCAAAGGTAGTAAAAGAACAGGGGAGGGGGGAGTGTTCATGTGAGGAAATAGTGGAGGGAGGAAGAAGGAAATTTGTTGTGACAATTAAATCAGTCAATTGGCGTTATTCGTCCATGTTACACAATATGTGTAGGAATAAGGACCGCAAAGTTCAAAATATTAATTCAAAAGAACAGCATACTCCAACAGGTTCAATAATTGAAAGGTCAGGGCGTGGAGTTGGCGATAAGGGTGGTTGTCGACGTTTCGACCCTCTATTGCGCAGGTAGATTTATCCTTGCTGTAGGGTCTTCATCAGGACGGGGGAGGGGGGACACACCTATTCAATGTAAAATATATGAATTATAACCCGGAAATGAATCCCTGACTAATTTTCAAAAAAGGGGGAAAGCACATCAGTGTTAGCATGAGGTCAAAAGGAATGAAAGCATTCTGGCGACATAGACTAGGGCTAGTAAGCCACACATATTGATGTCCGTGACTTTACTTAACTCAATATGTATTAGATACACCTTGCACAAATGAACAAGTATGCACTGACTAGATTAACTACGGAGGAAAGAAGGAGTGTTGCCAGTCCGAAACTCCAGCAGCCGGACACAAAAACCAAGGACTCAAGAGTCTAACTAACAATTAGTCCATAGCAGTATGCAAAACTCACCATAAAGAGGCATAAAATCAGATCGTAGTGCCATGTAATGGCTGAGTCCAATTGGATCGTCGCTACAATGAGAGAGCTGTTGATAGCCAAAAACGGCAGATCAATAAACACTTGCCCATGTGCATTAAATTGACGTATACTAGGATACTAGAGTAACACTGGGGCTTACCACAAGTTATTAACGTGACGACCCCAAAGCGTGCTCTGCTGACCCAGTGGTATTATCGAGGCTGGGGAATATAAATACAAAAGACCCCGAAATTAGCAGGCGGGAAGATGGTAGTAGTACCACCACATATTGAAAACATTATCCAGCGAGTGGAACTCACCAAAGGAACACGGTCCTGTGGCGATCGTAGTGGGGTCGGGCTGGTGCACAAAGGTGCTACGTGAGCAATTCTGAAAAAAGGACCAAAGTCTCAGTAAAAGGGACGAGTGACTTATGCAGTACCCATACAATTCAATTGAAACGGGCGGTGGGACTCACCGGGTAGCAACGATCGGAAGTCGATCTTGCGTGGTCCGGATCAGTCGGAGAATGCTTCGTGACATCAACTGTGAATGACAGAGCGGGAGATAATATAACAAACCGCCCACAGCGGTGTACTCAACTCGAAATAGTCTACAGTCTGATCAGGGCGCTTACCGGGTTGGAGTCAGTCCTGTCCCGCAACGAGCATGAATCGCAATGGCGATGCTTCGTTCCGGGTTTAGGTATATCCCCATGACAACGGAGTCACATGGTGCAAAGCACCCTAGTGGACATAGTAAAAAGACTACGAAAGGATGGGAAAGATCACCTATAAATGTTATAACAGAGTGTAGTATCTTAAACATTTTTGCCAATGCACGCTAATACGGAGTGTAGTATCTTAAAAAATTTTTACAAAATTTTTGCCAATGCACGCTAATACGGAGATTATGCGGACGAATTACAAACTCATAATTAAACAATCACAAGAAGTAAAGACACATGATTGACATTTGAAGATACAATATAACACTTTTGAGAGAACAATTGAACGGTAATATTTTGAAATCATTACCAATGCACGCTAGTGAGGGGATTATGTGGAAAAAGTTATAGCATTATAATTTAAGCATTTACAAGATGTAAGAACATAATTGACATAGATGATACGTATAAGCAATTATGAGAGAACAATTGGACGGTGACAGCATGGCAATGGATGCAATGAGGATAGATGTAACAGGGCGTGGCGTACCTCTTACATGAGGGTAAAGGCCACAGGACAATTGTCGGAGATGTTTAGTAATAACAATACTATAAGCAAGGTGCAAGTTGCACGGCGTACCTCTCCCATGAGGGTAAAAGCCATCCAGAGTCACATGTTACAGAACATTAGATAGAGTTACATGTATTATATACCATATAGAGCTGATGTCATTACATTCAGGTAAGTGATAAGGTTGCCAGTTGCGAAAAAGAACTATCTTGTTCATTGAGCCCATTCTCAATGGAGTCAAACCTCACCATCCACTTCAACTCCCGTATATTCAAGATATTCACAATATTACCACCCCGGGGTCCTAAGGTAGCTTTCTCTAGAATTACCCACTTCAGACTCTCCGGTGTGTGGCCGGCTGTTGAAAAATGTTCGACTAGGGGTGCACCTGGTGTTGAGCACCTGATCCTGCTCATATGTTGAAGAATTCTGGCCTTCGCCTTCTGCTGTGTCTGACCAACATATATCAGCAAGCATGGGCAAAGGATGGCATATATAATGTTCGATGAGTTACAGTTAGTATGTGTTTTAAGTGAAACTCTTTGATCACGGTACGTAAATTCCTTGGTTTGGATGACACTGTCGCATGCTTTGCACTGGCCACATCTGAAATGGCCCACTATGCCCGGTAAGTTCCAAAGTGTTGCAACCGTTGGGTCATCTCTGGTCTTCAACAGGGAGCAAACCACATGATCCTTCACACTCCGTGCTTTTTTGAATGCGTGTAGTGGCGGGTTTGGTTGTTGGATATCATCTGAAATCAATTCCCAATGGCGATTAATGATACGTTTAATTTTGTTACTCTGTGTGCTGAAGGTGGTCACGCATACAATCCTTTCTTGCTGATCTCCTCTGTCAGTTTTCGGAGTGAGCAACTCGTCTCGGGGGTAGAACCAAGCTCTTTTTCTGGCTCGCTTGAGTAGTAGTTTAAGATATCCCCTACTTAAAAGTCGTTGTTTTAGTTCTTCAGATTCGATGAAGTAGTGATCCTTGTTGGAACAATTCCTGCGGATCCGCAGGAATTGTCCAAACGGTAAATTATCTCGTAGGGCTCTGGGGTGGTGGCTATTATAATGTAGCAGAGAATTCCTCTCAGTGGGCTTACGATAAAGTGTTGTTAGCAAATGCCCCGAACATTCATAGATGGTGAGATCAAGGAAGTTGATTTTATGACTGTCTGATTCAATCGTGAATTTAAGATGTCCAGATTGGTTATTCAACCAACCAAAGAACAACATCAGTCCATCCAAATCTCCGTTCCAAATTAGCAGGATGTCGTCTATGTAACGCTTCCAGAGACCCAGCTGGTCTCTGAATGGGTTGACTGGACTGAGAATGGTATCCTGTTCAAAAGCCGCCATATAGAGAATGGCCACATCAGGAGCAAAGGGCGCCCCCATTTCTACTCCTGAGGTCTGCATATAGAATTTGTCTCTAAATATGAAGAAGTTTTTGGTCATCGCTATGCGTAATAGGGCAACAATGAACTCGGTTGGTACTTGGATTGGTGCAGGGCGTTGATTCAAGCAACGTGAAATGACCATTAATGCCTCATCTTGGGAAATCGATGTGTAGAGGGATACTACATCACATGTGGCAAGGCGTTGTTTAGATGAATCAAATGTAGAACCCTCAACAATGTTAATGGTGTGCATCGTATCGCGAAGATATGCAGGCGTGCCTTCAGCCAATGGTTTAAGAAAGAAATCAATATATTTCCCAAGCGGCTCAAGCATGGAGCCGCACCCCGACACAATGGGGCGACCTGGGGGAGCTATCATAGATTTATGAATCTTGGGCAAAGTATAAATAGTTGCCAAGCGTGGACACTTTTTGTTCAAGAAGCTAAATTCTAGTTCCGATAAGAAACCTTGTTCCAGACCTGCTTTGGTAAGCTCCAAAATTTCATTGCCGATAATCTTAGAAGGATCTGATCTCAGGAGCTGATAGCTTGTTCCATCATTCAGTTGTCTCATGATTTCAGACTCATAGGCGGTGACGTCCTGTACCACAATGGCCCCGCCCTTGTCGGCAGGCTTGATGATTAATTGTTCATTCTTGGCAAGTGACTGCAGGGCCATTCTCTCTTTCTTGCTGGTGTTGTATTTAATGAATGGTTTGGTTTCCAATAGTCGTTGCACATCTCTAATGACAATGGGTTCGTAGGCAAGAATCTTATGTGACATCGTGCTGTTGAATGGAACAAATGTAGAGGGTGGTCTTAGTCCCGTAACCGATGATGGTGTTGAAGGTTCAGAGTTGCGGAAGAAATATCTTAGCCTTATCTTCCGAAAAAATTGAAAAAGTTCACTACGAGTCAAGAATGCGTCGGGATTGTTCGTAGGGACATAAGATAGTCCTTTGCCCAGTACCTTAATCTCATCTTCATTCAAAACTAGATTGGATATATTGACGACAGGGCTATCCGTCAAAGGTGGAGCACCTCCGAGGAGTCTGAGTTTGGGGTAACCCTCATAGCTCGTTACCATCTGTAGGTTTTGTTGCGTGTCACTCGTTCTCCGTGTTGGGGTTCTGCCTGAAATTGGACCTGTTTTTGAGGCTGGCCACGACCTCCATTCCAAGTGTTGTTGCCCTGCTGTGACCCACGTTGTTGGCCGCGCTGCCAGTTGTTGCTTCTGCCGCGTGGCGGTCGCCATGTCCATTGGCGTTGCCCTAAAAAAGGGTTGAATTGATGTGGTTGATATGATGCGTAGTCAGGATAGTATGGTTGGAAGCTTGGACCAGGTTGCTCCTGTTCACCCTCGGAGCTGAAGGAGGAGTCTGAGAATGTTTGGTAGTTTCTCCTTCCTCTATACCCACCACGTCCCCGATTGGTGAATCTGCCTTGCTGGTCTTGGCGATAATAATCCTCCTGTAAGTAGGGGTATGTTTTTTTCTTGTCATACAGTCTGATATCTCTCGCTAATTTCTCAAGTTTCCGATTCTGTGTTGTTAGATCAAAATCCTTGAGGGTGGCCTCAAGATTGGTCAAAGTTTCTTTGGCACTGGCAAAGTTGGCGTCCGCCGCTATTTCCGCTTTTAAGGTCTTAATTTCAGCGGTGATTATCTGGATCTGGTCTGTAGCAGTTTCCACGCCAAGGACCATCCAGTGACGGGAACAGTTATTCGCCACGTGGCTGAACCCCTCTCTGAATTTTGGTACCTCGACGAAAATTGCCGGTTCTATCTTGATTTGCAGCCCAACGGGGATTATATTCTCTTTAAGATACTTGGTTAGAAGATGACCATGCCACCGGGTACGGACCAGCTTCTTCTCCAATCTTTCCAACCTGGTGATTTTGTCTTTTAGTGTAAAATCAATCGTGGAAATGTCAGATGAAATGAATCTATTTGTTGAATCTTCAAGAAGTTTGTCTATGTAGTCTTCAGAAAAAGATAGAAGTTCCCTTTCTACCATGATGTGCACAAGTCCAAGTTAATTGGACATAAGTAAAAAACCTCGCAGACCAGTGTCTGCACGAAGTGGAATATATGTAGGGGGTTGTACCCAACTAATGTCACTGGGACCTGGGTGATCAATGCATTAAGAAAGAAGAGTCCCAGTAATCAAAAGACAATATACAATGCAAAAACTATAATAAACCAATCACAAAAGACGTCTATTCACACTGTTTTAATCACAATGTGAATGATTATGACAAATATATAACGTATAATGACATATGACATATAGTTCATGAAGTGCCCCAAAGGTAGTAAAAGAACAGGGGAGGGGGGAGTGTTCATGTGAGAAAATAGTGGAGGGAGGAAGAAGGAAATTTGTTGTGACAATTAAATCAGTCAATTGGCGTTATTCGTCCATGTTACACAATATGTGTAGGAATAAGGACCGCAAAGTTCAAAATATTAATTCAAAAGAACAGCTTACTCCAACAGGTTCAATAATTGAAAGGTCAGGGCGTGGAGTTGGCGATAAGGGTGGTTGTCGACGTTTCGACCCTCTATTGCGCAGGTAGATTTATCCTTGCTGTAGGGTCTTCATCAGGACGGGGGAGGGGGGACACACCTATTCAATGTAAAATATATGAATTATAACCCGGAAATGAATCCCTGACTAATTTTCAAAAAAGGGGGAAAGCACATCAGTGTTAGCATGAGGTCAAAAGGAATGAAAGCATTCTGGCGACATAGACTAGGGCTAGTAAGCCACACATATTGATGTCCGTGACTTTACTTAACTCAATATGTATTAGATACACCTTGCACAAATGAACAAGTATGCACTGACTAGATTAACTACGGAGGAAAGAAGGAGTGTTGCCAGTCCGAAACTCCAGCAGCCGGACACAAAAACCAAGGACTCAAGAGTCTAACTAACAATTAGTCCATAGCAGTATGCAAAACTCACCATAAAGAGGCATAAAATCAGATCGTAGTGCCATGTAATGGCTGAGTCCAATTGGATCGTCGCTACAATGAGAGAGCTGTTGATAGCCAAAAACGGCAGATCAATAAACACTTGCCCATGTGCATTAAATTGACGTATACTAGGATACTAGAGTAACACTGGGGCTTACCACAAGTTATTAACGTGACGACCCCAAAGCGTGCTCTGCTGACCCAGTGGTATTATCGAGGCTGGGGAATATAAATACAAAAGACCCCGAAATTAGCAGGCGGGAAGATGGTAGTAGTACCACCACATATTGAAAACATTATCCAGCGAGTGGAACTCACCAAAGGAACACGGTCCTGTTGCGATCGTAGTGGGGTCGGGCTGGTGCACAAAGGTGCTACGTGAGCAATTCTGAAAAAAGGACCAAAGTCTCAGTAAAAGGGACGAGTGACTTATGCAGTACCCATACAATTCAATTGAAACGGGCGGTGGGACTCACCGGGTAGCAACGATCGGAAGTCGATCTTGCGTGGTCCGGATCAGTCGGAGAATGCTTCGTGACATCAACTGTGAATGACAGAGCGGGAGATAATATAACAAACCGCCCACAGCGGTGTACTCAACTCGAAATAGTCTACAGTCTGATCAGGGCGCTTACCGGGTTGGAGTCAGTCCTGTCCCGCAACGAGCATGAATCGCAATGGCGATGCTTCGTTCCGGGTTTAGGTATATCCCCATGACAACGGAGTCACATGGTGCAAAGCACCCTAGTGGACATAGTAAAAAGACTACGAAAGGATGGGAAAGATCACCTATAAATGTTATAACAGAGTGTAGTATCTTAAACATTTTTGCCAATGCACGCTAATACGGAGTGTAGTATCTTAAAAAATTTTTACAACATTTTTGCCAATGCACGCTAATACGGAGATTATGCGGACGAATTACAAACTCATAATTAAACAATCACAAGAAGTAAAGACACATGATTGACATTTGAAGATACAATATAACACTTTTGAGAGAACAATTGAACGGTAATATTTTGAAATCATTACCAATGCACGCTAGTGAGGGGATTATGTGGAAAAAGTTATAGCCTTATAATTTAAGCATTTACAAGATGTAAGAACATAATTGACATAGATGATACGTATAAGCAATTATGAGAGAACAATTGGACGGTGACAGCATGGCAATGGATGCAATGAGGATAGATGTAACAGGGCGTGGCGTACCTCTCACATGAGGGTAAAGGCCACAGGACAATTGTCGGAGATGTTTAGTAATAACAATACTATAAGCAAGGTGCAAGTTGCACGGCGTACCTCTCCCATGAGGGTAAAAGCCATCCAGAGTCACATGTTACAGAACATTAGATAGAGTTACATGTATTATATACCATATAGAGCTGATGTCATTACATTCAGGTAAGTGATAAGGTTGCCAGTTGCGAAAAAGAACTATCTTGTTCATTGAGCCCATTCTCAAAGGAGTCAAACCTCACCATCCACTTCAACTCCCGTATATTCAAGATATTCACAATATTACCACCCCGGGGTCCTAAGGTAGCTTTCTCTAGAATTACCCACTTCAGACTCTCCGGTGTGTGGCCGGCTGTTGAAAAATGTTCGACTAGGGGTGCACCTGGTGTTGAGCACCTGATCCTGCTCATATGTTGAAGAATTCTGGCCTTCGCCTTCTGCTGTGTCTGACCAACATATATCAGCAAGCATGGGCAAAGGATGGCATATATAATGTTCGATGAGTTACAGTTAGTATGTGTTTTAAGTGAAACTCTTTGATCACGGTACGTAAATTCCTTGGTTTGGATGACACTGTCGCATGCTTTGCACTGGCCACATCTGAAATGGCCCACTATGCCCGGTAAGTTCCAAAGTGTTGCAACCGTTGGGTCATCTCTGGTCTTCAACAGGGAGCAAACCACATGATCCTTCACACTCCGTGCTTTTTTGAATGCGTGTAGTGGCGGGTTTGGTTGTTGGATATCATCTGAAATCAATTCCCAATGGCGATTAATGATACGTTTAATTTTGTTACTCTGTGTGCTGAAGGTGGTCACGCATACAATCCTTTCTTGCTGATCTCCTCTGTCAGTTTTCGGAGTGAGCAACTCGTCTCGGGGGTAGAACCAAGCTCTTTTTCTGGCTCGCTTGAGTAGTAGTTTAAGATATCCCCTACTTAAAAGTCGTTGTTTTAGTTCTTCAGATTCGATGAAGTAGTGATCCTTGTTGGAACAATTCCTGCGGATCCGCAGGAATTGTCCAAACGGTAAATTATCTCGTAGGGCTCTGGGGTGGTGGCTATTATAATGTAGCAGAGAATTCCTCTCAGTGGGCTTACGATAAAGTGTTGTTAGCAAATGCCCCGAACATTCATAGATGGTGAGATCAAGGAAGTTGATTTTATGACTGTCTGATTCAATCGTGAATTTAAGATGTCCAGATTGGTTATTCAACCAACCAAAGAACAACATCAGTCCATCCAAATCTCCGTTCCAAATTAGCAGGATGTCGTCTATGTAACGCTTCCAGAGACCCAGCTGGTCTCTGAATGGGTTGACTGGACTGAGAATGGTATCCTGTTCAAAAGCCGCCATATAGAGAATGGCCACATCAGGAGCAAAGGGCGCCCCCATTGCTACTCCTGAGGTCTGCATATAGAATTTGTCTCTAAATATGAAGAAGTTTTTGGTCATCGCTATGCGTAATAGGGCAACAATGAACTCGGTTGGTACTTGGATTGGTGCAGGGCGTTGATTCAAGCAACGTGAAATGACCATTAATGCCTCATCTTGGGGAATCGATGTGTAGAGGGATACTACATCACATGTGGCAAGGCGTTGTTTAGATGAATCAAATGTAGAACCCTCAACAATGTTAATGGTGTGCATCGTATCGCGAAGATATGCAGGCGTGCCTTCAGCCAATGGTTTAAGAAAGAAATCAATATATTTCCCAAGCGGCTCAAGCATGGAGCCGCACCCCGACACAATGGGGCGACCTGGGGGAGCTATCATAGATTTATGAATCTTGGGCAAAGTATAAATAGTTGCCAAGCGTGGACACTTTTTGTTCAAGAAGCTAAATTCTAGTTCCGATAGGAAACCTTGTTCCAGACCTGCTTTGGTAAGCTCCAAAATTTCATTGGCGATAATCTTAGAAGGATCTGATCTCAGGAGCTGATAGCTTGTTCCATCATTCAGTTGTCTCATGATTTCAGACTCATAGGCGGTGACGTCCTGTACCACAATGGCCCCGCCCTTGTCGGCAGGCTTGATGATTAATTGTTCATTCTTGGCAAGTGATTGCAGGGCCATTCTCTCTTTCTTGCTGGTGTTGTATTTAATGAATGGTTTGGTTTCCAATAGTCGTTGCACATCTCTAATGACAATGGATTCGTAGGCAAGAATCTTATGTGACATCGTGCTGTTGAATGGAACAAATGTAGAGGGTGGTCTTAGTCCCGTAACCGATGATGGTGTTGAAGGTTCAGAGTTGCGGAAGAAATATCTTAGCCTTATCTTCCGAAAAAATTGAAAAAGTTCACTACGAGTCAAGAATGCGTCGGGATTGTTCGTAGGGACATAAGATAGTCCTTTGCCCAGTACCTTAATCTCATCTTCATTCAAAACTAGATTGGATATATTGACGACAGGGCTATCCGTCAAAGGTGGAGCACCTCCGAGGAGTCTGAGTTTGGGGTAACCCTCATAGCTCGTTACCATCTGTAGGTTTTGTTGCGTGTCACTCGTTCTCCGTGTTGGGGTTCTGCCTGAAATTGGACCTGTTTTTGAGGCTGGCCACGACCTCCATTCCAAGTGTTGTTGCCCTGCTGTGACCCACATTGTTGGCCGCGCTGCCAGTTGTTGCTTCTGCCGCGTGGCGGTCGCCATGTCCATTGGCGTTGCCCTAAAAAAGGGTTGAATTGATGTGGTTGATATGATGCGTAGTCAGGATAGTATGGTTGGAAGCTTGGACCAGGTTGCTCCTGTTCACCCTCGGAGCTGAAGGAGGAGTCTGAGAATGTTTGGTAGTTTCTCCTTCCTCTATACCCACCACGTCCCCGATTGGTGAATCTGCCTTGCTGGTCTTGGCGATAATAATCCTCCTGTAAGTAGGGGTATGTTTTTTTCTTGTCATACAGTCTGATATCTCTCGCTAATTTCTCAAGTTTCCGATTCTGTGTTGTTAGATCAAAATCCTTGAGGGTGGCCTCAAGATTGGTCAAAGTTTCTTTGGCACTGGCAAAGTTGGCGTCCGCCGCTATTTCCGCTTTTAAGGTCTTAATTTCAGCGGTGATTATCTGGATCTGGTCTGTAGCAGTTTCCACGCCAAGGACCATCCAGTGACGGGAACAGTTATTCGCCATGTGGCTGAACCCCTCTCTGAATTTTGGTACCTCGACGAAAATTGCCGGTTCTATCTTGATTTGCAGCCCAACGGGGATTATATTCTCTTTAAGATACTTGGTTAGAAGATGCCCATGCCACCGGGTACGGACCAGCTTCTTCTCCAATCTTTCCAACCTGGTGATTATGTCTTTTAGTGTAAAATCAATCGTGGAAATGTCAGATGAAATGAACCTATTTGTTGAATCTTCAAGAAGTTTGTCTATGTAGTCTTCAGAAAAAGATAGAAGTTCCCTTTCTACCATGATGTGCACAAGTCCAAGTTAATTGGACATAAGTAAAAAACCTCGCAGACCAGTGTCTGCACGAAGTGGAATATATGTAGGGTGTTGTACCAAACTAATGTCACTGGGACCTGGGTGATCAATGCATTAAGAAAGAAGAGTCCCAGTAATCAAAAGACAATATACAATGCAAAAACTATAATAAACCAATCACAAAAGACGTCTATTCACACTGTTTTAATCACAATGTGAATGATTATGACAAATATATAACGTATAATGACATATGACATATAGTTCATGAAGTGCCCCAAAGGTAGTAAAAGAACAGGGGAGGGGGGAGTGTTCATGTGAGGAAATAGTGGAGGGAGGAAGAAGGAAATTTGTTGTGACAATTAAATCAGTCAATTGGCGTTATTCGTCCATGTTACACAATATGTGTAGGAATAAGGACCGCAAAGTTCAAAATATTAATTCAAAAGAACAGCATACTCCAACAGGTTCAATAATTGAAAGGTCAGGGCGTGGAGTTGGCGATAAGGGTGGTTGTCGACGTTTCGACCCTCTATTGCGCAGGTAGATTTATCCTTGCTGTAGGGTCTTCATCAGGACGGGGGAGGGGGGACACACCTATTCAATGTAAAATATATGAATTATGGGCTGCGGAGGCTCTCCACGAGCTGTTGGAGGGCGTCAGAGTAGAAGGTGTGGTGGTCCTCATCGTCATCAGAGAAGGGAGGTCCGGGCTGCTCTTCAGGAGGTGTTGGACTTCGCTCTGCAATGTGAAGGGGAGATGAAGTTTAACAATGTGTTCACATGTATGTTGTCGCATTGTACATATTTACATACAGACTCCATGACTGTGTACATTGTGGCTGTTTGTGAGGAGCTGCCTATTTGATGCAGGACAGTGGACATTTCGACAACATCACGGATGTGTGTTGTAACTTGTACATTATCAACTCACATTTCCCTGCAAAGCCAAATGTGATTGGGCAGTTTCTACACATATGCCGCACCAGTTGTGCCCTGTGTTCTGTGATGGACGTGTTGCGGTTTGTACCACTTCATTGTCAATGTTCATGTGCTCTGCAATAAGTCTGACCAGGGTTTAATTCGAAGCTATATATCATTCAAGTTATTTGCAGTTGTAAATCAATCCACAGAATAACAAGTGCAAACTATGCAGTGCGCTAGTGAATATGTGAGTATATACAATGTAAAAACAAGACACTATGGCCCACGTTCAACAATTAGCATCAAAACAAGATGAACAGATAGACAATCAGTGCAAATCAATCCTTCTCACATTGGTGCTATAAACCTAGGGAGAGATGATGACATTTCGACCAATGGTGATTCAAGGGGTCTCATCAAGACTAAGTGGTATAGCCTATACCCAGAGGCGCAACTAGAGCCAAATTTCGGATGGGGGGGGGGGGGGACTAATTCTTCCATCAATAGGCAGAGTGGAGATGCAAAGGCTCTTAGAAGGGGTGAAAACACAACAAAACTTTGATAACAATTAAATGGTCTTTTAACCCCTTGGGTGCGGCCGCGATTTTGTGCCTGTGTGGCACTTTTAATGAGTGGGCGGGTTCATGATGGCCCCCAGCCGTCATCAGCTCACGAGCACCGTGATGCATGATGGCTGGGGGCCGTCATCAGCACCGAAGGGGTTAAAGACCTGTGAAGTACTTGGGTGCCGCTGCAATAAGACGGTCGCCAGCCTGGGAAGCTGTTTTAGCCCGCGCTGACTCACACAACGGGGGAGGGGGAGTGGGGGCTGAAGCCCTTTGAGCCCAACGGGCGTTGCGCGCCTGCATATACCGCTGGCAGGTAACCCGTCTATTGAGTTAAACTTAATTTAATAAGAAGCCTGGCCACCTGGTCCGGAAAGGAAACATGCAATACAATTGGACTGTGGTCTTGATTCCCTTCTATTCTATAATGATTAAGGCCTACTGGGTACTGCTGCTCTCAGCTCCCAATCTGCTGCTCCGTTCAAGCCAACAGGTCCTGTAACATGTTATTGCTAATTGCGACGGACTTCCAATTACCACCAAAACGTTGTCCCAAAGCTAGAGGGAAAATTATAGAACAATGGGGGTGAATAAGTCTTATGTTGTAGAAGGTGAAATTATAGAACAATGGGGGTGAATAAGTCTTATGTTGTAGAAGGTGTTCCCCTCCTACTAAATAATTCCCACAGAACCTTGTATATATATGTAACATTTAAAGTTGTCAGCACCGTCTATCTTTCAGAGAGAGGGATTTACTTACTGATGTTGACTGTTTTACCTTGTAAGATCAGTATGCACATTTAAGTAACATTTCCAAAAGTCACAAACAACTGCATGTAAAGTGAAAACAGTGAGCAGAAGTTATTTGTAATTACCTCAGATCATAAAATGTTTCCTAAATGGCAGAAACAAAAGAGAAAGAGTCCAGCATGGAACACAAAGGTGCAAAAGAATGAAGGGAACCGAAACCCGGACAAAAACATGCCAAACAAGACCCGCTGTCACCGGTCTCCCGAATTAAAGGGAAACAGGACCTATCTAATATGATTGAAACCATCTTATTAAAATTCAAATCATTACATGACCTGACTCAATCTACCAAAGTCAATACAGATAGCCTACAGATCGAAATGAGTGGCCTCAGGCAAGATGTTCAAATTTTAGCCAATCCAATGGGCGAAGTGGAATCCAGGATTGGCAAAGTTGAAGACAACCAAAATGCTCCCCTGAAAAACTCTGACCTACTGTCACAGAAGCTGGTATCAATGGAAAGAAAAATTTCTGGCTTAGAGGACAGAAATACGAGAGCCAATGTGAACATTTATGGATTACCAAAAACCACGGAAAGCAGTGAAAAGTCATGTGTAGCTTTCATTGAATCTTGACTCTGTTTCAGCCAATCATCCAAGGGTGCTTATATGCCGGCCACTGCACTATCAACATACAGAAATGATTCTGGACCATATGAAATGTATTAAAGTTGTAGACTGGAAAGGTCATAAAGTGGGCATTTCACAGGATTATGCCAAGCCTATGGTAGGTTGAAGAAAAAAGTTCTTTGCATTGCTCTCAGGGCTCAGATCCCTGAACATTACTTTCACCATCACAGTTCTAGCAAAGATGAGGATGGTTCACAAATGAAATCCATGGATTTTTGATGAACAAAGAGAATTAGTGACTTTTGGGAAACAGCTATCAGATTCTCATTTTGGATTCGAAGTTCGGACACACCCCGTTCTACCAGACACATAATCTGGATTATATCCATTTTCCATGAATTCCTTACTTGTTATCCTGGCTTTCCTTACTTGTTAACCTGGCTTAACTAAAGAAAAACATACAAAACTGTACAATCGCATGTCAATATCCAATTATACCGAATAATACTTTTCTTCCAGGTACTCGTCCTGTAATCTTGGTACAGCTAGGTCTTTAGATTGTGATTTTTACCATACACGGTTTAATACACTTTGTAAAGAATGCTGTTCTCTGTTCTTATTCAGATTATAAAATGTAAATTAATTTTAGTACCCACTGTAGAACAATATTTCTCATGAAATTCTTTCTATATTATGTTTTAGACGTAATTGCATGTGACAATTTTGCTATCCAATGAATTATCTCCTCTTTTCATAAATGTTGTCAGCTAGCCTGCCTTACAAACATATACATGAGATCTTGTATACATATACTATAAGGGTCGAAGGGCCCGAAGCACACTCTCCTGGTAATAACTTTTAGCCAGCCCAGGTGAAACGAGTTTCCCAAGGGAGAGCCTAAATTACCACAAGCTACTGTCAGTTTTTCTTACAATTTTTTTTTTTTTTTTTATTGTTATTTATATAGCGCGGTTGCTGCCCAATGGGCGTCCAAGCGCTGAAGTGTGGAGACAGAACTCAGAAGACAGAACTGGGAGTGACGGAGGCTTATGATTCGATGGATTTGGCAAACAAGTAGGTTTTCAATTGTTTGCGGAAGGAGAGTAGGTTTGGGTTAGTTCGGAGATGCAAAGGAAGTGAGTTCCACATCTTAGAGGCGTTTAGGGAGAACATCCTTCCTCCGGACCTAGCTCTTTTCACTCTGGGTACCGTGGCCAGGAAGGCCTCCGTGGATCGAAGGTTTCTCTTTGGGTGGTATTGGGTGACTAGCTGTGCGATGATAGCTGGACCAGACTTCCAGAAGGCCCGGTGGGCAATACATAACGCCTTGAATGCCACTCTCTGTCGGACTGGAAGCCAGTGTAGGCTATTCAGTGCAGGTTTTGCTGATTGAGTCCGTGGAATTTGTAGCAGGGTGCGGGCTGCGCTGTTCTGCACTACCTGGAGCTTGCGTAGGGTAAACTCGGGGGCTCAAACATACAGGGCATTGTTCGAGTCCAGCCGGGACTGAATCAGGCCCTGTACTGCCACTTGTTGTTCAACTTTCTCATTTATAGTAATTATATTTGCATGATGTTTTATTGTTTCCTTGATATTAATTGTAATTACATGGTTGATGTTCCTACGCTCACTGATCCACTCAGGTCCAGACCTCTTGTCCTTGATCGTGCTTCTATTCTGAGGCCTACATGTGTCTTTTTTCTGCTTTGGGGGTTGCGAGTGGGTTGATTGGGTGGGTTCAGGTGAGGGTGATTTGAGCGTTGTAATGGAGGTTTTGGTTACTCCTACTGAAATATGGTTCAATGTTGGTTCTTGCTTTGATGTTACTTGTCCTCTCCTTATCATGTGCTCTCTTCTTTTCCTTTCTCTATCTCGTACACCTTTCCATTCTTTTCTCTCCTTTGAAGGATCCTCCTCCTCAGCACATTACATGTCATGTGTACTGTAATGCGGTACCATCGGGAATCAGGAATTGCTTAAAACAATTACCTTTAAAACTAAAGGGTTCAATAACCCAATTAAACGAAAGAATGTTTTTGATTATTGCTGAAAATTAAAAAGTTATATTATACTCTGTCAGGCGACCAGAGCCTGGCTGAATGAAGCTTGGAGTATGCAACACATATGGGTTTCTGAATGTGTGTATTCACCAGCCTCTAACAAGAAAAATGGGGTGATCAATATCATTTCTAATAAACTCTCCTTGTCAAGTGGACATCATATTGTACCAACCATTATCATTGTACTGTAACTTATTGAATGAATTAATTTATAAAAACAAAAGAATTTTAAAATAAAAAAATAATAGGAATAGAATGGTAGTAAATAATTATTTAAATCTGACATATGTTAGGAAAAACCTTTTAAATGCAATTCTTGTTACTTTATTTCATAAGTATTTCGTATTTTGTGTTTATTCAACGGTCTGGGTTTATTGAGATATTTTCGCCCAAAGGATGGAAATTGCACATTTTGGGAACTTGTGTCTTCACTCATGACATAATAATATTTTGCCAAAGTATGGGTAACTTCTCTGCCACATAAATCAAGCAAGGTCAAGCTTCTTTATAAGAATAAGGAAGTCATTTATGAAGCAGGTCAAACTCCAAAATGCCTCAGGCTCCTCAATGAGAGACAAACCCCTACAGTCTCCTGATATGCTCAACTGGTGGTGCTTCAGGATGGAGCACATGATTGTGGGAGCTAGCAAACCACAGCCACTGGGAGCACGATGGAGACAACAGAATCTTTTCGTAGAATCCTTTCTTTCTCGTGTTGACTGGAGTTCCTCAACATATCTATCAGTGAAGGTTTCCCCTGACTTTCCCACACATTTAACTTAACACTCTTATAGGAGTGCATGTAACCTGTAAAATTGGATGGTGGTTTTACTTCAGCACAATCTTCTATGATGCCAACTACCAGTGTTTTAGTTGGGGTGACAGTTCTATTTTAGCTCTGGTGCCTGTTAAAGTGGCTCCTACTTTCTTTCCATGACTTAATTTCACACGTTACTAGCTTGTATTCACTTATCATTTATTGTTATAAATGGACAATTGTCTCAATTTATCCCAGGGATGTTTGTAGTAGTCAAATGTTCTGTGGCAATATGTTCAACTTTCCATGAACCACACCTGGCACATCTAGCAACCCATACCTCATTCAATATCAAGGAACAAATGTGTTGCGGGCACTTGAAATAAGATTTTGGTGTGAAAGACAACAATGATTTAAGGTCAAAATTGTGAATTTCACTACAGCAAACAAAAGCCGAAACAGTGTGAATAAAGTACCCTTTCAGGTCTGGCAAAACATCTTTTACTGTCTGTTAGAGCTTATGCAACTAGGAAAAATATTAAAGTCATGCATAGCGGTTAAGCCCCATTTAGCGACTGATTTGTTGGAGCTATATTTACATTTTAAATTATCCAACAGTACAGAATGTAGATGGTGTGGCAATGGGTTAGCGCTGTTCAAACTTTACTCTATCAGCAAGGTCATTCCTATTTGGGTCAGTCCAAAGCACAACCATTGGTGACTTAAGTGTCAGTCATCGTGAGGGGCAGCTTTTTGTCTCTCTAATTGGAGTCCTCATTTGGATGGGATGAGCAAGCATAAAAGATAAAGAAAATACACTCTGTAAGCCGCATTCTGTGCACCACATCTCTGCCAAATACATTGCTGCTGATGATGACCTGCATTACTGCACCAGTCAAAATCAGCCAAAAAAAAGCAAATTTACTGTGTGGACTCTGTTGCACTTCTTGGAGCCACCTCCGTCTTGACTGCTCTTCAGTGGCGGCAACAGCAGGCATTATCCGGACAGAGCAACAGAAAATACGACCCACAGGGGGTCTATGGTTAATGAGGCACCAGATTAAATATTAGCTAAAGCTGGGTCTGTCTAAACATGTCAGACAATGTCAGCGGTAGGCTAAGGTAAGTTTAATGTCCCTGGTACGGTTTGCCTCCTCAGTGTCCAGCCTCTATCAGAAATACTCTCCAGTGAATGTTACTCTTCCTTCTTATCGGCATCCTTATTTCATGATTCTGTTTGAGCCAAGGTGGCCGCGTGAGGTGCAAGAGATGGCATGCGGGCCAATGGAAATTACACTAGATGATCTGTATGACTAGATTTCCAGACTGAGTCGCAGCCCCAGCTACTTGAGAACCAGCACACTAAGGCCGACTTCCGGGTCAATAGTGGCAATGGAGTATTTAGGACTTACTAACACAGAGCTCCCTTGTCTGGCACCAGTGGTTGTTGTGACTCCTCGCTGTTCACATTGGTTCGCACCTAGCTTGATTTGTTCCTTCATCTTCCCTGTTTATCCCCTTTTCTGTTCTCCACAGTCTTCATGATCTCTCATGTGCATTGGTTCATTTTCTGCCCTGTCTTGCCCTTGTTCTTAGTTTATCTTTGTTATCCAGACTTCTTTTCTCCAGGTGCTTCAGTGGTCTTCATTTTTTGACTCCTGAGTTGTTTTCTCGGTATCCCCAGGGTTAGTAACAGTGCACCATCTGCCTGCACCGAATAAGTCTCTATGGGGCGGATTTACGAGAAAGTGACACATCTGTACAGAAGCGTCACTTTCCCTGCGCCACCATTAGAAACCCTTGCGCCAATATGGATGCACCGTATTTACAATACGTGGCACCATGGCAAGGATTGACAGATGCGTCAGAAATTCTGACGCATCTGTATACGCAAAAGTCACGCATTCCTGGAGTTGTGTCAAAAGCACAACGCAACTCCAGCAATGCAGGGGGAGGCCTATCCTCATTGTGCTGCGTCTCTCCTTATGCCTGCTTGAAGCAGGTGTAAAAATTTGACGCAGTGGCGTCCTAGAAGTGGCGCAGTGAAATCTTGTAGATATCACTGAGTCACTTCTACGAGCCTTTTATGCGTAGGAACACCCACCCTGCATACATTATACCTGACGCAGGTTTAATGTGACGCAGGGCTTTACAGCGTGACGCATCTCCCTAGATGCGTCACAATGTAAATGGGCCGCATTTTTACGATGCTGCTGCATCACAAAAAGTGACACAATAGCAGCGCAAAAATGGCGCAAGGGTTTGTAAATCTGCCCCTATCTGTTTATTACGTACTAGTTCCCGCCTGTTTTGTAACCCCTCAGTAATTCATGTTCCTTCACTTTAATATTTTGAACTTCAGAAGATGTTGCTAAGACAACCAATCTAAATCTTCCAGATAATAACCGCAAGAGTGTCTCTTCTTTCTCCCTCTCCTTAGCTCCTTTTCCCATAGTTTTGACCTTCATTACTATCCTAGATTTAATTCAGGGGGTAGGAGACTACCCCCAGAGGGAGACAGAGGGTTTCGCCTCATCATCCTCACCCTGTAGTCCATAACACTGCATACCAAAACTGGGTTCATGCGCCTTGTCAGGATAGCTGTAGACAGGGCTAGCAGGACTGTAGACAGGCTGTAGGCAGGGATAGCAGGGCTAGCTGTAGACAGGATTAGAAGCAGCTCTGGGATATCCAATTTTTTCTTCTGGTCCATAACAACTACTGCTGATGTGCATGTCACATTAACTACCAGGAAGGGATCATAGGAGAAATATTTGCACAGTGGTGCTTCAAAACTGATCAATTCCAAACACCACCTGATAAATATCTTTAGAATGTTTTGTTTTTTAAGTGACTATGAATCCAGGTAGGACAGAGTTAAAGCCCATAATTCATGTCTGCAGTGGTGGTAGGAACCTATTCCCAGTCAACAGATCCTGCAGTGTATGCCAAGCAGCACAGCAGACAGCAACAACTAGCCTTAGGTACTCGCATGCCTGCCAGATCTGATTGTCTGAAGTTCATGAACATTGAAATGCAGGTAGTTCTCACAGAGGACGGCCATTAAAATTACAGAATGTCAGTTCATTGCATCATGCATACCCACACTGGTAAAAACATGTTTACAGTGACACCCCCTGCTTGACTTCTGCCATATGTTGCTGAATGGTGTGAAGAGAGTCTTACATCGGCTGCACAATGCGGAAATTTAGCACAATTTAATTTTGTCTTTTCCCTTTGCAACTCATTACATAAACAATAGTGGAGACCGTCGGGACTACACTTGGTACAGCATGCTTACTTTGGTTGCTTAACATATCTTCAGGAGATATCTCATTATATAGTCATGACACAAAAATAGTGTGGTTCAAAAATATTGCAAACATATTGAGAACCAACATTTTGACTTTACATTTATAGGTTAAAGTGCAACAATATTGGCTACTTGTGCCTAAAAATGAAATGTTATCATATCTATTGATAATGAATAATTATCTCCCAGGAAAGTACACACAGGTTCCTTTCCATGAAACTCTACCATGAACATAAGTGCACAATTTAGGAAACATTGAGATAAAAACTATTTCAAAATTGCACCATTTTCGCAACACAGTTCTTGCTGCAATAGCCTGTTTTTTATGTTTGATGTAAAGCATATACGGTGCCATGGCAATGTTATGCTTTGTTTGCCTTGAAACCTATTGGCAAGCTATGGTGACATAGAGACAATACATTTGCACACTGAAATGGCATCCACAGTGAGTACTTTACTCCTTGACAAAGAGTGGTGGTTTGGTATTATATGATCTACAAAGTTCTGAGTAGGGAGCTACCCTTTCTGACAGGAAAAGGATTGGGTCGACAATCATAAAAAATACAGAACTCCTTCTCCTGATTTTAATAATTCATGGATGATATATGTCCCTCTAGGGACATTCTCATCTGGAAACAAGGGATTTGCAGTATTGTATGGGTTACCAAATTTACAACTAAAGAGTCAGACAGACCCACAAATGCAAGTACTATGGAAACCTCATGTACACGGACAACAAGATATTTTTATAAAATGTCTTTCATTTATTTTATAAAGGTTAAAAATTCATAATAACACAGACCTGTTATATGAAACAACAAAAAATATACTTTCAATTTTTGCAAAAAATAATTTTTTACACTCAAATGTTAAAAAGAATTCAAGGGTTAAAAAATGCTATTATAGCATTATCTACATACACATGTTAAAACATCACATTTATTGGTTATACAATGATAAAGGAACAAACTGTCGACGCGGCGTTTCGGTGCCCTTTCTTTTGTTCTTGCACCTTCTTCAGGACTCGTTCCCTGTATTGTCACATCTACAAAGATCACAGTACATTCCATTAGGTCCCATTCCATTATAACATCAAATGCACTTAGATTGCTACATCTATTTTGCCCTAATATTTGGTAACCCTCACATATTACAATCCAAAATTCATATATACTGTTCTACTGCATCTCTATTTTACTGCATATTTTCTTCTAGACTTATCTCGGGGACACATATCAGGATCTTAGACTCTAGATACATGTTGGATGTTTGTTTAATTATCATCATAGACTGATTGTCTTTATTAATGATGCAGTCACCCTTGTATGTTGACTTACCCAGGTAGAGTAATATCCTGGATATGTTTCTGTGAGCCTGTTTATCCGCTCTTTTCGCTGTATCTTTGTTAACGCTAGAACGAGAAAACTATTTCTATTTAGTTCCTGGTTCTATTTTATGCAGTCATTCTAGGGAAAGGCTAGGGTACTAGTTTTTACCTTATATGTTGATTTCTACGGGTTTTCACTCCGGTTGTATAGAAATGGACCCACTTCAATCCTAATTGGGAAAAGACATACTCTTGTAATTCTAAACTTTTACTCACATCAGTCAAAACATACTGTTCTCCTTAGTTCTTACCGGTCCTCTTTCCTTATCCCTTTGTGTGGTTGGAAGAACGCCTCTGGGAGCTACCCTTTCTTCTGTCTTTATTGCTGCGTTATCTAAGAAACAATACTTGTTTTTAACCTAAGGCACTCTTGTTCACCTGGTACCATGTCTCAAATTTACAGTGATGATCTTACCTCTCTGGTTTAATGAGGAGTTACTTTATGTTTTCCTTCACTCTCTTATTTATCCAATTCTTTGGATTCTGCAGTATTTCAGTTGGAGCTTTTTTTTTAAATTTAGCTGACAACTCTAGAAACATAAATAGACAAGACAATAGAGAAAATTATAATAGGGAACATTTTAAATTATTTATGCCTACTCTGCTTCTAAGTTGAGCCTCCTCTTCTTGTCCTACTTACTTGATGATGGTAGCTGAACTGCCTGGCGTCTTCCTCTCCTCCGGGTTTTTTTGGGAATGGTTGATTCACATCCTGTCTCTAGTTTATATATCCTTGTTAATTGGATAATTCTTTCCACCTGGTATCTATTCATTTTTGGATGGTTGGTTCGGTTTAGTTCTGTAGTCGCCATCTTGTAGTGTGTCCATTTGTATACATTTCTATTGTCTGCCAACCTATTTAGTTTATGATGTGTACTTTATGCCCTCAATTTGCTATTAGGATAGTTTTTAGTCGTCCGATTCTGTTTCTGTACACCGGATCTTTGTTTATGACTTATTCCGGTCGGTCATTATTTTTTCGGAAGTGGGATTTATCTGATTGTATTTTCTTCTATTCTTATGTATTTACTTATCAAATAGCGTATGTTCGCTTTGGGGTTTACTGTCTCCCTGTTTACAGGCGTTTTGTTATGAGCCTGGTTTGCCGACGCCGATTTTATTCTTGGCCGCCATTTTGGATCGGGCATTAGACCCTCCTTGGATCACGACGATTGTTTATTTGTATGTAAAAGTCTCGATATTTTAAATCTTGTAAGCATCAATATCAGTGCTGCTCCGTGTTATCCCCCTATCTGTACTAAGCAGCAGTGTCCCATGACGGACCGCGCTCGTTCTGTTTACATTTACCGCGCGCCATTTTGGTTTGGGAAAGGCGAAGCGATGGTTGCCTTTTACGTTTCTTTTAATTTGTCCTTGTTGCTGATATCCGGACAAGATAATTTTAAATTATCGTGCTTTATTGGGATCTTTTATTAATTATAGGGTCGTTATTTCCGCTAGTGTGAAATTGATATTTTTGTTGTTGACTTATCATCTTGTGCTAGTTCGTACATATTTTTATTTAAAATCAATTTGTGAAAAATGTATTTGGTGTCATTGATGATCAGGTTACGATTTATGGTTACACTTAGTTAGGGGATCTCATTTACTAGGGGCATCCTATTAGCTAGAGGGTCCCTGCTCCTCCTCTAAAGACAGTGTTTCTTGTATTTGACTATTAGGTGGTTGAAGGGGGGTTGTTCTATTTTATCTCCTGTCTCATTCTGTTTCCATACTACACTGTTTGTTGTAAAGAACCTATGGGTCAACTTGTTTTCATGTTTGCCCATTCAGTTAGGCCGTTCAGTTCTAGCTATTATCAATGGTGTTAAAGGTATAGACTAAACATCTATATCTTAAGACAAATTTTTAAGAAATCTTAAATTTTTGGGTACATTTTAATTCCCTTCAGGCTCATATTAAAGGATTCTTTACCATTCTTCTTTGTTGTTCAATCCCGTTTTATAGGTACCGAATTTGGACATGTAGTATTGTTCCCTTTGTTTTCGTTTTCTAGTTGAGTCACCTCCTCTTCTATTGAGGTTTACAGTTTCTAATATACACCAACGCAGGTCATCCACTTGGTGATTCATCTCAATCCAATGTGTCACCAGAGGGGCTGTTATCTTTTTAGTGCGAATTGCTGATTTGTGCTCGTTTATTCTTACTTTTATTTCCCTTTGTGTTTTGCCAATGTATGCTTTTCCACACGGGCAATTTATCATGTAGATAACATTTTGAGTACGGCAATTAAACAGGGCCTTATGTGTGTGTGTTATTTTGCCGTAGTTTATAGTTGGACCTGGTATTATTAACGTACAGTTCTTACAATTTCCACAGGCAAAATTGCCTGTTGGTGTTGAACCATCTATGGTTCTGGTCAAATTTCTTTTATTTCTGTCCGGGTAGGTTTGAATCAGACAATTCCTAATTGTACGATTTCGTCTAAAGGCGAAGATTGGTTTGGTTTGGTTTCAATTGCTTGTCTAATGTTTGGTACAAAAAGATTCTCTCTGTTAAAATACTTAGCTCGTTTATAAGCTTTTTTTACCATTTTTTTCGGGTACCCTCTCTCTACAAATTTATTGATTAAAACATTGGCATGCTTGTCATATTCTTTCTTAGTTGTACAGTTTTGTCGTACCCTTAAAAATTGTCCGAATAGTATGTTATTTTTTTGTGTGGCTGGGTGATGACTTTTAAAGTGGAGCATGGTGTTGCGATTCAACGGTTTCGTGAACAGTTCCACCTCCAAATAGCCATCTACGTGTTTTATTTTGATATCTAAGAAGTTGCACTCTTCATTGCTGTATGAGGACGTAAATTTCAGGTTCTCATCTCCAAGGTTAAGCCAGGAAATGAATTCCAACAAGCTTTCCTCATTCCCTTGCCATATGAAAAAAATGTCATCAATAAATCTTGACCATTTTGCAATATTTTCATAAAAGGGTGCCATTGGGTAAAGATATGTCTTTCCTCAAAATTCGCTACGTACAGACATGCCAGACTGGGAGCACAGATGGCTCCCATGCTGGTCCCCTTTGTGGGGACGAGGGAGAGGATATTATCAGACCAATCACGGCCAACAACGTCCAAATATGAGAACAAGGAGTCAGAAAACATGGGACTAACCTAGGATACTAAAGCACCCATAATCAATCTATCCAACAGAGAAATGGCCAATGATGAAATACGTTTATTAGAAAAAGGTTTAGGCTATGCAATAGCGGGACCCCCAGATAGATACACACTAGAAAGGGACCTACAACAACTGATACGGAAAATAAGACTCCATAAATATTTTGAGGGTAAAGAAAGAGCACCCACAGATAACAAATCAGGCCTGCGCCCCAAGTCCCTATGGACTCCGTTAAGCTCAATGGTAAATAAAAATGTAGAAACATTTGAGAGAGTCATAATAAGAGAATTAGATGATATATTGGAGCAAAAAATGTGGGTTAAAAATAATCTCACAGCAGAGGAGAAAAAAGCCCTTACAAATTTAGAAAAAGAGGACAAAATCACAATCAAGCCTGAAGACAAAGGCGGCAGTATAGTTGTTTTAGATACAACAGACTATGAGACAAGAATTAACAATTTATTAGATAATCCAAGTCACTATGTGAAGTCAGATATGCAAGAATGGAAAAACTTAGGGAACCGCATAAAAAGTTTACTGCTCCTGGCGAAAGAGGATGGCATAATAAACCAGGAAGAATTTAATTTTCTTAACAACGAAACTCCCACCATCCCAGCAATATATGGCCTGCCCAAGGTACATAAAGATATAAAGGACCCACCCATGAGACCTATAGTATCGAGCCTAAATTCACTAACGGAACCTCTAAGCAAATATGTAGATAGATTTATCCAACCTTTGGTCACAGTCTAACCTGCTTACATAAAAGATACAACAGACATGATAAGCAAAGTAGAAGGTGTTGAGTTTAACCCCTGCACTCAATGGATGGTAACGCTTGACATAGAAGCGCTATACACGAACATCCCTCAAAATGACACCATAACAGTAATTAAAAAAATGTTAACTGAGGAGGAAGATCTATCACAGCACTCCATCTTCATTATAGAATGTTTAGAGCTTATTCTAAAAAATAATATCTTTTTATTTAAGGAAACCATGTATAGACAAACAAAGGGGACCAGCATGGTAGCCACATGTGCTCCCAGTCTTGCATGTCTGTACGTAGCGGATTTTGAGGAAAGACATATCTTTAACCCAATGGCACCCTTTTATGAAAATATTGCAAAATGGTCAAGATTTATTGATGACATTTTTTTCATATGGCAAGGGAATGAGGAAAGCTTGTTGGAATTCATTTCCTGGCTTAACCTTGGAGATGAGAACCTGAAATTTACGTCCTCATACAGCAATGAAGAGTGCAACTTCTTAGATATCAAAATAAAACACGTAGATGGCTATTTGGAGGTGGAACTGTTCACGAAACCGTCGGATCGCAACACCATGCTCCACTTTAAAAGTCATCACCCAGCCACACAAAAAAATAACATACCATTCGGACAATTTTTAAGGGTACGACGAAACTGTACAACTAAGAAAGAATATGACAAGCATGCCAATGTTTTAATCAATAAATTTGTAGAGAGAGGGTACCCGAAAAAAATGGTAAAAAAAGCTTATAAACGAGCTAAGTATTTTAAAGAGAGAATCTTTTTGTACCAAAAATTAGACAAGCAATTGAAACCAAACCTATGGTCTTTGTGACAAATTTCTCATGTACATCTAACAAACTGAAAAATTGTATTAATAGAAATTGGAAGTTGATAAATGATCCTGGTGAAGTACCCATTCCAAAACCAATCTTCGCCTTTAGACGAAATCGTACAATTAGGAATTGTCTGATTCAAACCTACCCGGACAGAAATAAAAGAAATTTGATCAGAACCATAGATGGTTCAACACCAACACGCAATTTTGCCTGTGGAAATTGTAAGAACTGTACGTTAATAATACCAGGTCCAACTATAAACTACGGCAAAATAACACACACACATAAGGCCCTGTTTAATTGCCGTACTCAAAATGTTATCTACATGATAAATTGCCCGCGTGGAAAAGCATACATTGGCGAAACACAAAGGGAAATAAAAGTAAGAATAAACGAGCACAAATCAGCAATTCGCACTAAAAAGATAACAGCCCCTCTGGTGACACATTGGATTGAGATGAATCACCAGGTGGATGATCTGCGTTGGTGTATATTAGAAACTGTAAACCTCAATAGAAGAGGAGGTGACTCAACTAGAAAACAAAAACAAAGGGAACAATACTACATGTCCAAATTCGGTACCTATAAAACGGGATTGAACAACAAAGAAGAATGGGAAAGAATCCTTTAATATGAGCCTGAAGGGAATTAAAATGTACCCAAAAATTTAAAATGTCTTTAAAATTTGTCTTAAGATATAGATGTTTAGTCTATACCTTTAACACCACTGATAATAGCTAGAACTGAACGGCCTAACTGAATGGGCAAACATGAAAACAAGTTGACCCATAGGTTCTTTACAACAAACAGTGTAGTATGGAAACAGAATGAGACAGGAGATAAAATAGAACAACCCCCCTTCAACCACCTAATAGTCAAATACAAGAACACTATCTTTAGAGGAGGAGCAGGGACCCTCTAGCTAATAAGATGCCCCTAGTAAATGAGATCCCCTAACTAAGTGTAACCATAAATCGTAACCTGATCATCAATGACACCAAATACATTTTTCACAAATTGATTTTAAATAAAAATATGTACGAACTAGCACAAGATGATAAGTCAACGACAAAAATATCAATTTCACACTAGCGGAAATAACGACCCTATAATGAATAAAAGATCCCAATAAAGCACGATAATTCAAAATTATCTTGTCCGGATATCAGCAACAAGGACAAATTAAAAGAAACGTAAAAGGCAACCATCGCTTTGCCTTTCCCAAACCAAAATGGCGCGCGTTAAATGTAAACAGAACGAGCGCGGTCCGTCATGCGAGACTGCTGCTTAGTACAGATAGGGGGATAACACGGAGCAGCACTGATATTGATGCTTACAAGATTTAAAATATCGAGACTTTTACATACAAATAAATAATCGCCGTGATCCAAGGAGGGTCTAATGCCCGATCCAAAATGGCGGCCAAGAATAAAATCGGCGTCGGCAAACTGGGCTCATAACAAAACGCCTGTAAACAGGGAGACAGTAAACCCCAAAGCGAACATACGCTATTTGATAAGTAAATACATAAGAATAGAAGAAAATACAATCAGATGAATCCCACTTCCGAAAAAATAATGACGCTGACGGAATGAGTCATAAACAAAGATCCGGTGTACAGAAACAGAATCGGACGACTAAAAACTATCCTAATAGCAAATTGAGGGCATAAAGTACACATCATAAACTAAATAGGTTGGCAGCAAATAGAAATGTATACAAATGGACACACTACAAGATGGCGACTACAGAACTGAACCGAACCAACCATCCAAAAATGAATAGATACCAGGTGGAAAGAATTATCCAATTAACAAGGATATATAAACTAGAGACAGGATGTGAATCAACCATTCCCAAAAAAACCCGGAGGAGAGGAAGACGCCAGGCAGTTCAGCTACCATCATCAAGTAAGTAGGACAAGAAGAGGAGGCTCAACTTAGAAGCAGAGTAGGCATAAATAATTTAAAATATTCCCTATTATAATTTTCTCTATTGTCTTGTCTATTTATGTTTCTAGAGTTGTCAGCTAAATTTTAAAAAAAAGCTCCAACTGAAATACTGCAGAACCCAAAGAATTGGATAAATAAGAGAGTGAAGGAAAACATAAAGTAACTCCTCATTAAACCAGAGAGGTAAGATCATCACTGTAAATATGAGACATAGTACCAGGTGAACAAGATTGCCTTAGGTTAAAAACAAGTATTGTTTCTTAGATAACGCAGCAATAAAGACAGAAGAAAGGGTAGCTCCCAGAGGCGTTCTTCCAACCACACAAAGGGATAAGGAAAGAGGACCGGTAAGAACTAAGGAGAACAGTATGTTTTGACTGATGTGAGTAAAAGTTTGGAATTACAAGAGTATGTCTTTTCCCAATTAGGATTGAAGTGGGTCCATTTCCATTCAACCGGAGTGAAAACCCGTAGAAATCAATATATAAGGTAAAAACTAGTACCCTAGCCTTTCCCTAGAATGACCGCATAAAATAGAACCAGGAACTAAATAGACATAGTTTTCTCGTTCTAGCGTTAACAAAGATACAGCGAAAAGAGCGGATAAACAGGCTCACAGAAACATATCCAGGATATTACTCTACCTGGGTAAGTCAGCATACAAGGGTGACTGCATCATTAATAAAGACAATCAGTCTATGATGATAATTAAACAAACATCCAACATGTATCTAGAGTCTAAGATCCTGATATGTGTCCCCGAGATAAGTCTAGAAGAAAATATGCAGTAAAATAGAGATGCAGTAGAACAGTATATATGAATTTTGGATTGTAATATGTGAGGGTTACCAAATATTAGGGCAAAATAGATGTAGCAATCTAAGTGCATTTGATGTTATAATGGAATGGGACCTAATGGAATGTACTGTGATCTTTGTAGATGTGACAATACAGGGAACGAGTCCTGAAGAAGGTGCAAGAACAAAAAAAAGGGCACCGAAACGCCGCGTCGACAGTTTGTTCCTTTATCATTGTATAACCAATAAATGTGATGTTTTAACATGTGTATGTAGATAATGCTATAATAGCATTTTTTAACCCTTGAATTCTTTTTAACATTTGAGTGTAAAAAATTATTTTTTGCAAAAATTGAAAGTATATTTTTTGTTGTTTCATATAACAGGTCTGTGTTATTATGAATTTTTAACCTCTATAAAATAAATGAAAGACATTTTATAAAAATATCTTGTTGTCCGTGTACATGAGGTTTCCATAGTACTTGCATTTGTGGGTCTGTCTGACTCTTTAGTTGTAAAGTTGGTAACCCATACAATACTGCAAATCCCCTGTTTCCAGATGAGAATGTCCCTAGAGGGACATATATCACCCATGAATTATTAAAATCAGGAGAAGGAGTTCTGTATTTGGTATTATATGAAACATCAGATTTTTCACACCTGAGAGGATGTCCTGCACCTGCTTGAGTCACAATGGTGTGAAAAGTTAGAGGATGTAAACAAATAATAAGGGTATGTATGTAATTACAATTAACATTATTGTAATTTAAAACAAAATATATATATTTTTTAAAAGAATATACTTAAAAAACTATATACTATAAAAGTGACAAGTAAACATTAATGTATTACATTTATGAAATGTATCATTTGAAAAAATATGTAATCATATAATAAACTAACTTTATTATACAAACAACTCTGTACACTCACTACTCTGCACACTCACTACTCTGCACACTCACTACTCTGCACACTCACTTTGCACTCTGCACTCACACTCTGCACTCACTAGTCTGCACACTCACTACTGTGCACTCACTAGTCTGCACACTCACTACTGTGCACTCACTACTCTGCACACTCACTACTCTGCACTCTGCACTCACTACTCTGCACTCTGCCCTCACTACTCTGCACACTCACTCTACACACTCACTCTGCACTCTGCACTCACTACTCTGCACACTCACTCTACACACTCACTCTGCACTCTGCACTGACACTCTGCACTCTGCACACTCACTCTGCACTCTGCACACTCACTCTGCACTCACACTCTACACACTCACTCTGCACACTCACTCTGCACACTCACTCTGCGTAATATCACTAACTGGCTGTCCGAGGTTAACATTTTTTAAATTACACTAAATGTCATTTAATCTTATTTTTCTACCCTGCTTGTGAATGAAACATTACTTCTGAGTCCATCAAGTAACTGATTATCGTTTACTTTTCATTGCACTTCACAAACTCATGTATAATCCCTGGACAACCAGTGGTAGCAACATAAAGACGATGTGACCCGAATTGCAGAGGCTCGGTGGGTTGAGAGCGCGCTTCGGAGGTCAGTGTGCAATCCTCAGAGCACAGAATTGTGGCCCAGCAGGGCCGATGCTGCCGTTCATCCCTCTAAGGGTTGAAGAAAGGCGTTGCACAGCCGATAGAAAATATCTATAACTTAGTGTCATATTGGCATTTCGGCTAAAAGCAAAACCTTCAGATAAAAAGGAAGATGAGTGTTTGAAAAAGCCTTTCCACTGAGCACTCATTCCGGCAGGTGCAGAGCATTAACATCATGATATCTGTAAAAAAATGGAAAGACATAGTGCATATTAAAAATATCAGTCGATTTAAAGGAGATAGAATTTGTAACCCCCCCCCCCCACACACACAGAAATATACAAAACGGTACCCGCAAATACTGCATTATATGCGCAGTGGCTTTTCCAAGCCCTGTAATGACGCTTGCACCGATAACGATCGGGCACTGGGTGTGGCGCAGCGACCAGAGCTGCCGTCTCGGGAGCCGGGTCCCGGTTCGAATCTCGCAACGGCCTGAGAGTCATGTACCGCACATGGATGCCCTCACTGGGGTTAAGCGGCGCTGTATAAATCTTCAAATTAAACCAGCTCATGTCCTTAAACCCAGCCTCGATGGTGTCTGACACGCTGCGGAGGAATGCCAGCTAATCACGGGGTGTTAATTGGGGCCAGCCAGACACTTGGCTTCCCATTAAACCCCGCTAGCAGTTTCTGCAGGGAGCAGGCTGCGGGATTTTAAAGACAGATAAATAACAGTTCAGGCTAGGTCTTCGGAAGATGCGAAGGATGGACACACCTTGTCAGAAACTGACAAAGAAATACACATTTCACGCTTTTTGCCAGGAAACAGCATGGCTAACGAGGGGTCATGTTGTATGATTAGATTTTGACAACTATGCCACAAAAAGACCAAACATAACCAGTATTTTCACTGATTGCTCCACATTGTTTTGATTAAGCTTGTTTGTGGAAAAAAATAGCGCCTAAAAAAAAGCACGACTTTTAAGACCTATGGCACACGGGCAGGCACACGGACAGCGGGAGGGGGGCGGGCAGGCACACTGACAGCGGGAGGGGGGCGGAAACGGACAGCGGGAGGGGGGGCGGGAATGGGGACACGAACAGCGGGAGGGGGGCCTGTATGAGTGATGTACGTTCCTCTCAGTGCAGACAAGTGGCCTTGCAAACTGTGCAGCCAGTGGCATTCGGTGCAGGCGGCCAGGGCCAGTAGAATACACAATAATGTGCGCTCTGAGAGCCCTTCAGGCTCCGTCTGTATTGATCCTCCTGGCCACAGGAAAAACATGAAGCACACGGACAGGGGGGGGGCCGGGAACGGACAGCGGGAGGGGGTCGGGAAGGCTTCCTCCATGGGCGGTCGGCCGCGGAATGGCCAAAGCAAACCTGGACAACAACAAAAAATAAACCCTGCCCACGCCCGCAATGATGATGCGAAAAGGGTGGAGAGGGAAGAAATCGCTGGAACGCCCACGAATCTGGTCCGGCCATGACGGACAGATCTCTGTTCCAATGGCTAGCCTCCATTTATGGAGCTAGCCAATGGAACAGAGGGCGTATTCCTAAGCCACACTGTTCTAACATTAGATTTCGCCTGCGCCGAAAAGCTGCGCAGTGCGCAGCTCTCGACGAGGCGAAACCTAAAATGGGATAGGATTTAAAATGTTACAGGTAAATCAACCTTGCATTTTGTTTTGTATTGCAGATTTATGTCGCACGAACTCGACCCGAAGGTATTTAGGCGCTTTGCATGAGCACCAGTTATGTTACACAATTTTAGTTGCACACTGATTGCAGAAACACTAAAGAGCATGTTTACCTTTCTTGCATGCAGTTCTCACACTTTTGTTACCCCGCACACTGGTATGTGCCGCAGCATATCTCGTGCACCCTTCCATATTGATGAGGGCACAATATTATCAATAGGTACAAACAACAAATAAACTCATTACATTCTTAAGAAACCGCTTCTTTTTTACAGTACAAAGTAAAGTGACAATTGCAAGGGAACCTTTTCCCTTGTTGGTATTTGGTAAAGGAAAGTACGCGGCATCACCTTCCTTTACAACACCCCTCAAGAAAGCCATTGAAGTCATTGGATTCCCGCAGTGGCCCGCCCAGCATTGGCTCAAAGGTAACAACAGGTGTGCCTTCTCTCTCTCTCACGCACCACGCACCTCCCTCCCCCTCCCCGGTGCCTTCCTCAACAGGCATCAAGCTGCTGCTGGCCTCTACTACCGCCCCGCAGCTGATGAAAGTGAAAGCAGAGTTTAAAGGGCTCCAACCTGCCCAGATACCGGTGACGCAGCCGTGACAAGTGGGGGTGCACCAGCGCTCAATCGTGGGGGCCCGTCCAGGGGGCGCCTGGTAGTGGGTGCAGACTCCCAGCCTCTGTGTACAGCGCCCCGACGATTAATGCCCCCACCCGTGAGCTTGGAAGCAGAGCAGGGCCCCTCACTTACTTTCACAAATGAAGGAAACACTGGATAATTGATTGGCCCCCTCACTTACTTTCACAAATTAAGCACCACATAACTGATCACATCAATCATCATACTTATTCTATTTATTTATTTAGTGCATTTTTACAAAGCGTGAGCATTGCCCGAAGGTATCAGAGCGCTGTACAATAGAGCCAGTGACATTACAAGAGAAAAGTGGTACATAATAGAACAAAAGATAAACAGGAGACTTAAAAGGAAGGTGTACACAAACTGTCCTTACACTGCACAGGGCGCGGTGCATTCGCACTGTCCCTGGATAAATGATTGCATCATTACACTCTCGCGGCGCAGTAAGCTTACCACTGATGACATCATCCGACCTTTAATCACTGCACTCGGCGCTATGACCTTACCACTGATGACATCATCAAACCTTCACTGCACTCGGTGCTATGACCTTGCCACTGATGACATCATCACACCTTCAATCACTGCACTCGGCGCTATGATCTTACCACCTTACCACTGATGACATCATCAAACCTTCACTGCACTCGGCGCTATGACCTTACCACTGATGACATCATCACACCTTCAATCACTGCACTCGGCGCTATGACCTTACCACTGATGACATCATCAAACCTTCACTGCACTTGGCGCTATGATCTTACCACTGATTACATCATCACACCTTCAATCACTGCTCTCGGGGCTATGACCTTACCACTGATGATAAAGGCCACACCTCTTTGAAAGGATTCCTACTACGCTTCTAACGCCCTGCCCCTTTTAGATATCCCCCACGTCCATTAAAGCCCTGTGTACAATATAGTTAATTTAGTGCACTTTGCCGACTGAACACACACACGATGTAAATCTGCAGTTTTTGGTATGCACAGCGCTTTATATCGCAGGAAGTATTTCCAATGTATTAACGTATTTAGGGACTGAGACTCGAGGATGAAAGTGAATTTACTAGGATCACACATTTTGTCAATTCAGCTATCAGACCAAATCAAACCCCACTACAGCATCCCAGCCCCAAACCCCCTCCACCCCCGCCCCCACACACACACACTATTGCTGCATGGAATGTCATTACCAATCTGTACACCTTGTTATATTTGAGTGTGTGTGAACGATGTTTCTGAGCAGTGCTCGGGAGAACGGAACGTAATGGCGGTGTGGCAGCTCACCGTCAAGTCTAGGGTTAATAGGATGAGAAAGAAACCTCCCCCACCAAAGATGTTAATCCTTTACTCGCGTAACCCACAGAGCAAGTTTTATTTCTGTATACACAGAAGAGCCGCAGCCCATACTTATCTGCCCACCGGCCAAAGGGATCACAATTCCACTCGGGTGATGTAATGAAAAACAAGATTTGCAGTGCTGAAGGTTGGGCGGATCAGGTTACGCTGCTCTCTGGAGGCCGTGGCTTGCCAGCGTGGAAACGGACATCCCGGCGGCCCTAGAACACACCAGCACGTACATATCGTTTGCTTTCACTTTTAACACTCCATCCTATTAACGTTTGTAGAAAGTACTCTTACCATCAATCTAAATTAACAAGCATCGTGATGCAAGTTACAGTGCGATTTCTGGACGATTTCTTCCGGCGGGCGGCGCTCGGGGGAAATGAGTAAACGCCTACCTCCGAATGACGCAGAGAAAAGGGGTGGGACTTAAAAAAAGACCCAGAAACGCCCCCGAATCGCGTTCCGACGGGGAAAGAGTGATTGACAGCCGATCTCTTCCAATGGCTTGCCTCCATTTATGGAGCTAGCCAATGGAAGACAGAGGCGGGACAAAGCCTGATACAGTAGGATCATAAGATTTCGCCTGGGCGAGCACTGCTTCGCAGTGCTACGGCCAGGTGAAACCTAAAAATGATTCTTAAATAAAAAGTATCATAGTATTTTTGTTTATTAAATGCTAAAACACAGTATAAACATAGAATTAATGAAAGATTAACAATATATAACATGTTTGAAATGTATTAAATCATTATAAATATTTTTTGAAAAGCATGCAGCAAAAATTACTATTTTTAAAATACAGATAATGTAGCAAAGTATCTAAAAAAATTTGTGAAAATTAAACACAATAGGAAAATAAATAAAATAAACAAAAAGTATAACTGTTAGTCTAATACTGCTTCACCCCAAACCAAAGCCATTCTCATTTGTGAGTGCAGTCCACAAATCCTTCTCTAAACAGAGCAGGGAGTTCAAAGGTGCCCAAGACTTTGGGAATTTGAAGTAAAAGGCACCATCAATATTGCAAGAACTGACATTTTCTGAACTGTCAACAGCAGTGCCAGCGGCCCTAAGAGTGTAGCTCAATATGGGATGTTGTGCAGGTGAGCAAAGTTAAGCAGAATTTAATGGCTTTAGTATCTTCTGCATTACCTCAATGGACACTAACATCTCACTCCCTACCAAAAAGGAGAACAATAGATAAACCTAACTAGGGCCATTCTCAGCTACTGAGATAGTTACCTGCTTCTATTTATTTTCTGATATTTTGTCTAAAGACTGTCTTTAACGGCATTATATGTACGCAATAAAAATTTTGCTTCTAAGACTATGAGCTGAAATGTCAGAACTCAAATGTGGCAAAGAATGTGAGTGAACTATTCTGAAGTCTAAGCTGTGAACTGAATCCCTGACAGTACAAAAGGGGGTGGTGATGGACAGAGCATCTGAACCAATCAAACACTCACACCCAGTCAACAGATCTGGGTTTAATCCATCACCGTTCTTTAGCCCACTCTGCCACCCCAGTTCAGACATGGCCATATGCAAATCAGTCTGACCCTGTGCCTCATGGGAACAGTCCAGCCCGAACTGCCAAGCCATGCCTTCCCTGGACCGGAAACAAGCTTCCTAGGACCGGTTTCTGGCATTACAGCCGTCTTCAGCCAGGCTTGCTTGAATCCAGTGGCAAAGTGAGCAAGGGACTCACGTCTGAGCATACCCTGCCAACTTATGGCAAACAAAGTGGTACAAAAGGGAGTGGTGATGGAAGGAGCATCTGAACCAATCAAACACTCACACCCAGTCAACAGATCTGGGTTTAATCCATCACCGTTCTTTAGCCCACTCTGCCACCCCAGTTCAGACATGGCCATATGCAAATCAGTCTGACCCTGTGCCTCATGGGAACAGTGCAGCCCGAACTGCCAAGCCATGCCTTCCCTGGACCGGAAACAAGCTTCCAAGCACCGATTTCTGGCATTACAGCCGTCTTCAGCCAGGCTTGCTTGAATCCAGTGGCAAAGTGAGCAAGGGACTCACGTCTGAGCATTCCCTGCCAACTTATGGCGAACAAAGCGGTACAAAAGGGGGTGGTGATGGACGGAGCATCTGAACCAATCAAACACTCACACCCAGTCAACAGATCTGGGTTTAATCCATCACCGTTCTTTAGCCCACTCTGCCACCCCAGTTCAGACATGTCCATATGCAAATCAGTCGGACCCTGGGCCTCATGGGTACAGTCCAGCCCAAACTGCCAAGTCATGCCTTCCCCGGACCGGAAACAAGCTTCCTAGGACCGGTTTGTGGCATTACAGCCGTCTTTAGCCAGGCTTCCTTGAATCCAGTGGCAAAGTGAGCAAGGGGCTCACGTCTGAGCATACCCTGCCAACTTGCTATACCTGCTTTTAATGCAAACCAATCAAGCAGCCACGTTTTGGACCACCTGCAGGCGAGAGAAGAGATACTCGGGTATGCCCACATGAAGTGCATTTCCATAGTCCAATCTGCACGAAAAAAGGTCCTGAGTGACAGTCTTTCTGCAGTTCAGCGGGATTCAGGGGAAGAGTCTACGCAATAGTTTCAGTGTGGCAAAACTCCGCAATACGTTCACACTTGGTTTTGCATAGATAGTGCATTATCAAATAGGATGCTCACATTTTTAGCAACTCACTTGGGCTCGGGGGTGGTTCCCAGCACTTGGGGCCACCAAGTACTGGCCCAGATTAGGTGTGCACCCTGAAAAGTAAAATCTCCAATTTTCCAGGGTTTAGCTTTAGGCAATGACCCGTCATCCAAGTTGTGATTTTGGTGAGACAGTTAGTTAGGTTGCTTTTAGTGTCAGCATGTTTGTCATCCAGGGAAATCAGTAGTTGTGTGTCATCAGCGTATGAACTGATATCAAAACAACATTTCCTGCTGATTGCTGCTAGGGAGGAGACATATGCATTAAAAAGAGTGGGGCTTAGGGAGGCTCCGTGTGGGACTCCGTATTTGATAGTTTTTGGTTTTGGTTTTGAGGAGCATGAATCCATTTATAATTTTCGAGTTCTATTTTGCAGGAAGGAAGAGAACCTTGAAAGGCCATTCAAATGTAATCCTTTTCCTGAAGAATTCATAATAAGTTGTTGTGCGATACAGTGTCGAACGCCGCCGTTAGATCAGTGCTACGGCTCTGCCATGGTCCACTAAGGATCTAATATTGTCTGACACAGCAAGTAATGTGGATTCAGAGCTGTTGTCCACTCTGAACTCTGTCTGAGAGGGGTCCAGGAGGTCATTGGTTTCAAGGAAGTTGGTAAGTTGTTTATTAACCAATCTCTCCAATACTATGGATAGGTATGCTAGCTGCGAGAAAGGTCGGTAATTTGCTGTGTCGTATATTTCCAGTCCTGTTTTTTTTAATAGTGGAAAAACCACAATTTCCTTCCATATGGTTAGGAATGATGCTGACACCAAGGATTTGTTGAAGATTTTGGTGACATGGGTATAAGACTGCTACTAGTCGAGAGAAGATGAATAGTGGCTGGGATTGAGTGGTGGGGATCCTGCCTTAACCTCAATCATGGGTTTTGCTACTTGCTCTTTTGAGAGGGGGGTCAGAATGCCTAGGTGAGCCTGAGCCAGAGGATGAGGTGTCAGGGTTTCCCAATCTATGTTGTCACCCGCAGGCTAATTGTTAAAAGATGCATAGATTTTGGCCACTTTATCTGTAAAGATGTTGTTAATTACCTCACAATTGTCCGTTGTAGGAGCCATAGTTTGGGACATACTAGTAGGTTTACAGAGTTCTCGTACTATTTTGTATAATTCTTTGGAAGATTTACCATTATCATCTAATCTTTTGCATAGTTGTTTTTCTTTGCATTTTTTAAGACGATGTGGTAGTTTACAGCTCGGCTTTGTAGCTCTGTTCATCCTTACTGTCCTTTGATAGTCTCCATTAGTGTTCTCGAGCTGTACACTTTCTTTTCAGTAGTTTCAGCTCTAACCAGTACCACTTCTCAGATCGTGCTGTGTTGTTAGGTTTACTATATAGTGTAGGGGCACACTGATCTAGTGCTTCCTCAATCTTTTTCTGCAGGTGCTCAGCTTCTGCTGAGCGGAAAGTGTGTGAGACATACACAAATTGTATGATGAGAAGTGTGAGGCAAACAAATCAGGGGTGATACGGTTCCATGATCTTTTTTCCCGATGTGGGCACTGTTGTTACATGGGTGGTTTGCTTGTCAGGATGTGAGAGAAGGAGATTAGGGAATGGTCTGTCCAAGGCAATGGTTTGATCTCAGAGACGTTGGTAGTCTAGATGTCTGAAAATAGTAGATCTAGTGTATGTCCAGCCGTGTTGGTTGGTCCTTTGATCCACTGGTCAAATTGCATTATTGTCAAATAATTTTCCAGGTATTTGGACCCTATATTCGTTTAATTTTCATAGTGAATGTTGAAGTCACCAATGACTACGAAATGTTTCTGTTTTAGGCAGAGAGGGAGAAGTTGAGTTATCAGATTTGTTATGAAATCTGGATGATAGCCGCTAGGGTTGGAAATAACAGTTCCTCTGAGTAGTTTGTGTTTGCCTTTAGACACAGAGAATGCTAGAGTCTCATGGGTGCCTGTCTGAGCAACTGCCTCAGAAATGCAAGTAAGGTGCTTTATGAATAAGACAGCTACGCCACCTTCCTTCCGCCCCTTTCTATCTTGTTTTAATAGTTTGTAGCCTGCTGGTAGAGCTGTGGCAATATTGGGGGAGTTATTGTCATCTAACCAGGTCTCAGTGATGAATGCTAGGTCTTGCTTTAGATCTTATAAAGTTTCCCAAATCTCAAGGCAATGTTTAGGCATTGATCTTGAGTTAAAATAGATACAGGTCATAAGGAGGCGGTTAGAATCGGTATTGTTCCTTGTGGGCTGTGCATATGTTACTTGGAAGCCCAATTTGCAATGGTGGCATGAGAACAGGCCTTCCAGCACACTAGGGATGATTTTGCACAGAATTTGCTGGATTTCTGAGAGTTTGCCTGATCTAGAAGCATTTCTCTTGAGTAGGTATGCTGTGGTGTTTGATTTGACATTAAAGGATGTCTCAGCCATTGGTTTATTGCCTCTTTCTGACAGGTCTCCCGACTATATTTCTCAGCTAAATCTCACCTGTCTGTCTCTCTCGCACCTATTCACACATATGTACCTCCCTCGACTGCTTTTTTCTCCACTTCCATACATGTGTTTCCACCTCTCTAACGTTCTAAGCTGTCCCTTTATCACCTCTATATCTGACACGAGTCTCTCACCCTCTCTCTTTCTCTATACAATCTCTCACATGTGCCTCTATAGTTCCTAATTCTGCTACTATGCCTTAGAGCTACCTTGGTAGATTTCCCTTCTTCCACTGTCAACTGTGTTGTCATTTTGTTTGGCTTTAAATGGTCAGTGACAATGCTGTGGGCCCTTCTTTCCCAGCAACACTTAATTATTTTTCAACTTTTTTAACTAGAACTTACTGTGAAAGACATGGTGCTGGCTCTGATACACTTGCTGTGCAGCAGGCTTTTACCGAGTCAGTGGCTGCTCTGATTAGTTCTGCATGCCTTGGCACAACCACTGCAGAAGGGGATGAGGGACCTTCTCCAAGGTGAAGGCGCCAGGATCACCTGTATATCTGGGGCTGCGAGGCTTTGTGCTATGTCCTGATCTCGGATGAGCCATCAGTGGAGAGGTGTTTGTCACTCTGATTATATGTCTTTATGTGTTACAGAAACCAACAACCATTTCACCCACTTATTCTACTGTGATTTTTGAACCAAGTACTGGATGTACTATAAGACTGTTCGCAAAAACTAATTACAATTTGTGTGGCTTATGTTTTTTCAACCAGTGTCAACCAAATCTAACTATGTAATAATATTTTGGTTCCCAAAATTGTGAATCAGAAAGGGTAGCAATTTGATCTACTTTATGAATATTCTTAAAGTAGGTTGCAAATTGTGACTCAATTTTATTAGCCATAGTCACAGGAACAGTGGCATACAATGGTCAGCAGACAACCCGGTCTGTGATTGTGTTTAAATACAGAAAACTGTTTTTTAATGCACCCCATTTTACATAAAGGAAATAAGAGAGCATTTGAAGGAATGGCAAGTTTTTTGAAGTGTTTCTGTGAATTGGCAGTGCTCCTCTGGACCACTGCTTTGACATAGAGCCCCTAAAGTCTGACTTTCTTTAGGTAGCCCCGTCACCATTTTAGACAATGGAGGTCGCTGTTTTATATCACGGAGGTCACCAGTTAGATCAGGGAGATTGCAATCTGTCTCCATTTATGCAAAATCATTGTCATGTCTGCCATTTGATGCAGATGTCGTCTGACTTATCTTTATAAGAACCATAAAGGTGTCAGGCAGTTGGACTGATTACATAGATACAACACTTGGTGCGAAATCAGTCTGGGTCAAGTATCTACTGATCACCATGCCTAGGTCACATGATAACAAGTACAGACGTATATTCAGAATAGCGTAGTCTGATTTCATGCTCTAATATGTAACACATTCCAGTCTCTGATATGTTTCAGTATATAAGGACTGCCATTTGACTAGTACATTGAGAGGTCCTTCACCCAGATCACCGTTTGTGATTCTATCAGAAGTCGGTCTCACCTACTGCCTGCGCAGTTTGAAGATGCTACATCTCACTCAATGCTGAAAAAGTCAATCCCAGGAGAAAGGTTACCACTGCAGTGCATGTGTGCTCTTCGCCGAGAACATTGCCTTCATGCCTCCACTAATAAGGACAGCCTTTGCTGTCAGCACGGTATACAGTGCACGCGTTTCCATAAGAAACTCTAGACTGCAAGTTCCTCTGCTTTCCTTGCTCAATCAGTGTACCATATAGAAGTAGGTTTTAAGTTTTAGATTACATTTTAACCATGTTAGAAATGTTTTTTATTTTTTATTTCTCACAATGTGACTACACGCTGTTGTCATGATATCCTGAGTAGCTTTTTTAGATGTACTGAGATATAGGTTATTCCTGTCATAATAAATGCTTTTACTTAAAGTGTCTATTCTTCTTAGTGCAAAATGTGTGATATTGTGAACAATGAAATAGGTTTATTTCTGTTACCATGGTGCCCCTGGTCCTTTATAGAGATTGTTATTACCCAAAGGCAATAATTTTATCTCAACAATGTATTGGAAAGGGTTCTGCGGGGTCTACAATAAACTGTCTTTCCACATTCAGTTCTGGTGCACTGAACAGAATTCATTTGTGTCACCAGAAGCTAGGAGAGTAAATGTTGTGGAACTACACCAAAGTTTACACACAGTCTACTCCCCAGAAACGTTTTCAATATTCCTAAAGGGATTATTTTTCGCAAATGTGTTACCACCCCACAAATAGACATAGAGAACCAATTTGCAATTTAGAAGGAACGTCTATAAAACAAATCACGAATTGCAAATAGGTGCCTATTTGCAAACACATTTTAAGAGTTTATAGAAGCTTGCAGACTCCTAAAATAAGTTTCATACATGGGAAAAGCTAATTTTGTGGATGCAAACGCTCCTTTTATGCAAATTGGAGTCTTTTCATCGACAGAATAGGACAGTACAACCGGCCACATATCCTCCGAAGGATCCCAATTGATTAAATAATGACCAGAGAAAGCAGCAAGGGGCTACCTATTGGACACATAGCACCAAGAGGCAACACAGTTGACACATACCTCACTATACAAGAACTTAGAGTACCCATAATGAAACATATTGCTTGGTAGGGTTGTTGTCCAACCTCTAAACAATTAAACAACTTTTTATGAGTTTTGAGTAGTAGAATGCAAAAAGAGTGCAGGGCAACTTTGATTTTAGGCAAGATAACTATGTTGGCTAATGTACTTGCTGTAGAGATCTGTAATTTGTCTTGTCATAGTTTTGACTTATCAGAAAGTAGCACATGGGATTATTCTGCCTGCTGCAAAACACAGCCTGTAATATAAATTTCACAGATTTCTTTTTTTTTTGTAGATAGCCCAGTGGGTTACTGGTTTAGTCTTGCAGAGTCTGATTTCGAGTTCGGCAGACGGGCTACTCCAGCACAAACTTGACAGATAATTGAGCATTACAAGTAATTCTGGGCAGAATATTAATAATGCTTGAATACTCAGACTAATTTAGTTAATTCCATGTTACTCTTTGACATGGAATTACCAATCATTGCATGATTACTCCACCTTGGGTATTAAGAGTCATTTTGTGGAAAAATATCATACCACGAGAAAACATTTTGTGAGAGTGAGTGGCCACTCATGTTCGCTATTTGTGTTCTGCTGTGTTTAGCACTCTTTCTTAGCACAAAATGCATCCTCACATTTGTTTAGGACTCAAAGGTGCATTTTGCACTATGAAAATAGTGCTAAATGCCGGAAGTAAGTTGGGGAAAAATCTTTTCCTAGGAGCAAATTGAGCGATATTTCTTATTGCAAAATGGATCCATGCATCATTTTGAATGCGAGGAGGCATTTGTTTCTGCTACGAAATAGAGCTAAATAAAGAATTCTTCTTCTTTCATATTTAAAGCATAATCTTGCGAAATTCTGAGGTAATTGCGCATGATTCTGCTACATGGAAAGACAAGAGGCAAGCCCACCCCTTATCACAAGTACATCATATCCAATGGCCCTTGTAAAATGGTCGACTGGATATGTGTCATGTTTGTGAGAGAGTGAACCATAAACTGGACTCTAATTCATGCCTACAGTTCCTTTTATTACTTGCAGTTCATAAATAACAATCTTTCCACTATAGCACATGGAGCTATGAATGGTACTAAAGACCTGCATAGAAAGCAACGCAATACAATGGAATGCAATACAATGCAATACAATATAATACAATACAATAGAACTTATATAGCTTGCAGCTGCCAAAAAGCAGGCTTCCTGGTGCGAAAAACAAAATAGAGGCCTACCACACCAGCACTAAATAGCAAAATAGCCAGGTCTTAAGTTGTTTTCTGAACTGACTTTCATTGGCGATCCTATGAAAAACTGGAGCATCTCATTCAATGCCTTGGAGGCCAGGTAAGTAAAACAACAGCTAACCTTGGTCTTAAGATGAAATCTTGGGGGTTTCTGCAGCAGGGCACTTTATTTGTCTGTAACTTTTTAAAATCAGCTATCACCTTCAGGAAAAGTATGGATGGATAACTATGCTGCTAATGCCTTGGGCACTTTAATCTTTTATAATGAAATTATTCATGTATTTATTGTATTTTAAATAATGCTCATGCTCATGTTGCCCGCTGCTTTTTTTCTCTTATATTGTTTATTGGATCCCTTACTTGTCAAATGAATTATCGGGATTGTTTTTAACTGTTTGTTGATGAAATGTACTTTTATGATTGTAATGTCTACAATCGAATAAAGTTATTTGAATTGAAAAAAAAAATTGCAGCAGGGCCTCATTTGATCGAAGAGGGCAAGACAGTACATAGGGACAAAACCTCTTACATAGACACTTAGGAGCCACCCCATGAAAAAGCGAAAAACAATAGCCAGCACTTTAAAAGCGAAACACTTCTCAATAGGGAACCAATGTATTCCTTTGAGATGTGCAATTACTGCACGCTGTCTAGAAATCATCAAGATCTGCCTAGCACCACTTGCAAATGTTTGATCAAGTTGGAGGGTAACCCCCCAAAATAGAGCTTTTACATAATCAACTCTTAAAGTCATTGCCACATGCACAGGATATTTCCCTGATTCCGGTGGAATACAGTCGAACATCCTATTCAACGAGCAAATAAAAAGAAAACACATTCCTGCCGTAGAAGTAATATGAGAGCAAAAAGAAAGTCTGTCATAAAATTTGACCCCAAGATTTTCTTTACCAGAGATGCAGAGGTTGGGCCCAGGCCCGGTTCACTTGACCACCATTCCTTCGACTAGCTGGTTACCATATGTCAAAGAAAGCAGGCTCTCTCCTTTAGAGGATTTACAGCTTAAACTTTTCTAATACATCCAATCCACATCTTCCAATAGATAGTGCTTAAAAGTCTGCTGCTCAGTTGCAGGGTCATCCCCTATTAAAAAAATAAGCTGTGTGCCTTCGGAATAGGAGATATCCTGAATACCAACGGCTTCAACAATGGAAGCAAAATGGAAACAGATAAATACATTAAATGATGTGGGACTCAGGAATAAGCCCTGAGGAACTCCATATAAGAGATTTAAAAGAGGGGGAAAAAGGCTCCAACATGACACTTTTCTCCCTCTCTGACAGAAAAGACTGGATCTATTGCAAAGCTTTACCTCCTTTCCATATGAGCTAGTCGGGCCAGCAGTATTTGATATGAATAGTATCACAAGCCATCAACAAATCCAAAAGGATTAACCGTGGTACTCCTGCCCTGGTCCAGATAGGTCCTTTCGGATTCAGAAACCTCAAGCAGAGCTGTTCCAGTACTATGTCTTCGGCGAAATCCAGATTAAGAAGGATGCAACAGCTCATGATGTTCCAGTAAGTTGTACAATTGCTGATTCGCCAACTTTTCAAGCAATTTAGAAGTGGAGTGTAACAATGAGATAGGTCTAAAATGATCCAACGTAGTGGGGTCGGGCATCAATTATTTTACCAGAAGAATCAATGTGGGCTGTTTCCTGGCCTCAGGGACCACTCCAGAAACCAAGGAAGTATTGAACATCTTATTAAAAATAGGATTAATAAACTCAAAGATAAAAATTTAGGTGGTCACGAATACATTGTTTAAACTAGACCAGCACTGAAGAATTTCCCGTTTGGATTCTTCTAATGAATTCCTCTTCAAACAATGTAAGGAGCCCAAAGCTTTTTCTGGAACACTTCTGATCAGAGCAGAAGAGATAATAGAAGAGTTAGCAAACCCCCCTTGCATAAAAATACACTGAAGCGAGTCCAACGTCTCCTCAAAAAAGCAGACATTTGTCACACAATTCTTGGATCTGGGGAACTCTCAAGATACAAACTTTTGAACTGAGAAATGTTTTCGTTACTTTAGAAGTTGCCCATGTGGAATGACTGGCGCCTCTAGTTGTGGTTCAGAAATAGGCAGCCTGCGCTATCTTGGTACATGCAAACTGCTAGGTCTAGGTTTAGAATCAGATTGTCTTTTTTCTCAACCTTTCCTTATTTTAAGGTTGCCTACATGGGTTCCTTTGGTTGGAAACAAAGTCTTATTAGTATCGTCTAATACAACGAATGTCTTATGTTTCAAATACTGTGTTTGAGTTTCTGCAGACCAAGCACTAATAAAATAAAATACCTAACACCATGAATGATATGTAACTTCATTATTTTATGTAACTTATCCTTTACATTGATACATTCACTTGGGTGATGTAAAGCGCTCTGGCACCCTACATTGGGATGAACAGACCTATAAAAGAAATGAAATTAATGTGAGAGAGGGGCTATGGAAAGATGAGCGGAATGTATGGGAGGGTGGTAGTGGGGGAATCCGTATAGAAGAAGGTAATTGGGGGTGGTGGGGGACCCAAACAAAGATTGCTTCACCAGAATCAGCCAACGCTAAAGCAGGCCCTGGAGCAGGGTATGGGAAAGTTAAAAGAAACTTCACAACCTAATTGTGAGAAACTCATATTCAACTTCAGAAACAAAGTATTTGATTGTACTGACCTAGATTGCTGTGGCCTAATTTCTTCAAGTAATAGAAAAACGGAAGCCATTCATTTCAAGTACATAAATGTCAAAGGAAGGAAGTAATGCTGTGCGCTGGCAGCAGCTACACAGTTAGTTGCCACTCTTGAGGAATAAATCACTAGCATTTTGTCGCAGGCTGATAGGAGACAGAAATGTGACCCTTCTCTACACATATATATTACTGTGTCCGCAGTTGCATGGAGTTTCCTTATGAAATTACAGAAATTATATTTTGACAAAAGTATATATATTGTTTTAGCTTTGTCTAAGAATTATTTGTATGCATTCAGGTTGCAGGTCTGGGGAGCGGCTTTACAAATGCTTCGAAAGGCACTCATTGCTTTTTCAATGTCTAGACGATGCACATGGTGTGGATGGGGACTCTACAACATGCTAAAAAATGATGGGTAAAGGTGAAAGAGAATTCTCTAAAGTTTCACGAGTTATAGACTGAGCATCAGTGAAAACGACAAATTAGTCAGGATTTGTTGATACAAGTTGCCTTAAAGCATACATTAAGTTATTAAACCTGTGAGTGCTAAAAAGTAGTGCTAATAGCATTTTAATATTTTTTAGCGCTTGTTACCACCAAGAGATAAGCCAAAATTACATGTATTCCTATTTTTTTTCCTGTTGTAAAGGCAGATACCACCCGCATGCACTTAATGAAATTTGCCCCTGTAAAACACTTTGCATGGGTACTAAAACAAAAATATACCAAAAAGGTTTGCTCATGCTAGTCCCTACTATCTACCTAAAAAGTCAAACTCAGGTGTAAAACACAATGGCAGCCAGCGGAAAGATTATTTGCCTTGTGGTGCCTTTCTAACTAGTACAGTCTCACTGATCCAATTGAACCTGTAAGTTGAAAATGCAAAACACACTTACGCCCCAATTACACGTTCAGGGCTCAATTGAGCTCTCTATGTCAGCGTGTGTTTGCATAAGGCTTAGAATAAGAATTTGTGTAATAAATATCACATTCTCGCAGTTTTACCCTGATAGATTTGAGCCGATCAAACCTGTCAAAAGAAGGAGAAACCACAAGGTATTCAGTGCATTGAAGGCCTGCTCTTCATGAGCAGGCCTTCAATGCTCCAGCGTAGTCTCTAGTCGTAGCACGCCCCATCCCGCAGCGGGGCGGGAAGACCCCGAGGATGAAGCATGACACCAAGGGACCTTTTGGTGTGTGAGGGGTATTTTAACAAATACTGTGTATGCCTGTCATATCTTGGCTCACAGGAAAACCTTTTTAGAGGTGGATCTTGTTGTTTAAATATACCATTGACTGGAGGAGGGTGTTTCCACCCCAGCGCTTTTTAAGCACTACCTCTTCACTCCCTATTTTGATTTTTGCCTACCCTATGTATGTGTACCCATGCAGACGCTCCAAATTAATGAAGCAAGATCACTGACAAAAAGGTATTGTGCTAAATGGGGGAGGGTTGCTTTACAGACTAGACTACTTTGTGGAAGGTTCTAATTTGGTCTCCACAGGGAGACCAAATTAGGTATGCACAGTCATTGACATTGCAGAATGAGACATGCTGCTGGTATCAGCAAAGGGCCCTCATCCCATGGCTCCAAAAGGCGCCGTTTACATGCCACAATTGAGGTTACTGCATCCACCCACGAGGGACTCTTCTGAGCCCCTCTCACAGGTGAGAATATTACCAGCATATAAACACAGACCAGTAGGTGAAATGATGATCCATCTTTCTTTTCTTCATTGTCTCCAGGGATTGCACTAGCTTATCCCATGCTGAAATTGACTGTTTTTGGCAACTGAGTGCACAGCACTTATGCCCCCATTCTTTTTTAAGGTTCCTCCAGTTCTATTATATTACACAATGCTGTGTGTTGTGTTGAAAAGATGTGTATAATACCTCCATTTTCTAAACAGATCAAATTATTATTGGATTCTGCACTCAACGCAATATTTATGACAATTGACAAATCATCATGATCTGTGCCTCAGACTGAAAATATATGTAATGACATAATTAGATAATGAAAACTGGAGCACCATAATTGTGGCTCGACCATTACACCTCACAGAAGTGCATTATTTATGTGTACTTGACAACATATATATTGTGTGCTTTAACAGTTTAACAGAAATGCAACATGTAGTCCCCATTAGAAGACATATTCACACTATAAACATATTCTCTGTAAAAATAAAGATTTATCCATATACGTGTGCTCTGATGCTTTCATAAAAGTATAACTAGAGTTCTTATTCACTTTTCATATTTGCACATTTTGAATTATTCCAAAGTTACTGAAAGTATAACATGAGTATACACACGTCGCCTTAAATGGTCTAGGATGGTGTTTAAAGTCGAGTGTGTGAATTACATGAATATGCTGGTATCTAGTGCTATAGCAACATTACAGGTAGAGGTAGAGCAGGAAGTGCCGAGCAATAGAGCAGCTGATGTTCACGAGCACCTTTTTAATGAACTTAAAATGTTTTTTATTACTAAACGTAATGAACCAACCAAACCTGCCCGACCAAAATCAGCTGAATAGCACAATTCGTCTTGTCGGATAGCCTACAGAGCACTAGCAGCAGCTATTAGAAGTAAAGATAGGGCACTAATAAGTGAAAGTAGGACTGATTATAAGGCTGCGCAGTTAGCGGCAAAAGAGAATGGACAAGAGTATTGGGTTACCCTCCTGGAGGCTTTCTCTAGGAGAGACATGACCACGTTTTGGCATCTGGTGTAGTGGGGTAATAGCTCACCAGTAAACATACCCACTAACCAAGTGGAGCCCCAGCAATGGGTTTCCCACTACATTGGTCAATTTACTTGTGACACTGCAATAAGTGTTTTCACAGAAATGCCAATAGTAATCCCAATTCTTCATGTAACAAAGCTTGAAGTAGAAAATGTTCTGCTTCGGGTCCCAAAGGGAAGGGCCCCGGGGCTGGACTGCATCCCCGCTGACCTGTTCCTCCAAGACACAGAATTGTGGGCTGAAAATATCCAGCTCCTAGCTAATGCCATAGCTAAAGGAGCTCGCTTACCCTGTACTTGGACAGGAGCAGTAATTCTTCCTATTTTCAATAAAGGGGATCGGTCGATTCTGGCCAACTATAGGCCCATCAGCCTAATAGACTGCATTCAAAAAGTTATCGCAATGGTGGTGCTAGGCAGAATTCAGACCTGGTTGTAGGAACATGCTATTCTTTCGAACCTCCAGGCAGGGTCCTGGCAATGCACAAGTACTTTGGACCAGGTTATGAGGTTTATTTTGATATATTGGCGCACTGTAACTATAGGGAGGGGCACCATCTTTGCAGTGTTCGTGGACCTCAAGTCAGCATTTGACTTGTCCCGCGTAACAAACTGTGGTGTACACTGAAAAGGCTTGGCATGCTGGCAGACCTGTTAGCCTTTGTGGTGAAATTATATACTGACAACTTTGCCCTGGTTAGATGGGATGCAGGGCGTAATACCACACAAAAATGTCTGGTTGAAAGGGGGGTGAGACAAGGGTGTGTCCTTGCACCCACCCTCTTTTCAATATACATAAACGGGGTGGTACACTACTTCAAGGATTTCCCTACTGATGCTCTAACTCTAGCGGGGACTAGGATCCCGCTATTAATGTTCGCGGACAACACCCTTATCATCTCTAAAACCAGACAGGGCCTTCAGTGTGCCCTTTCCAGATTTGAGCAGTTCGGTCAGGACCATGATCTTGCTGTCAATGTTGACAAGACCAAGTACATGGTCCTGACCAACTCCTCAAAGACTATTGGTGTCGTCCGGATGAACGAGGGAATTCTTGAACAAACTGAGACCTTTTCTTATCTGGGTGTTCTAATCGATAGAAGGGTAAGCTGGAAGCCGCAGGTCAACTGTCAAGCCATTAGGCATGCCCAAATCGCGGGATCTTTGTTGAAGGAACACAGACAGTCCCATACAAAACCTATAGCACTGGTGCTCCACCTCTATAATTCCAAAATTGGTGCCTCGTTACTTTATGGGGCTGAGCTGTTGGGTTATGAATGTGGACTGCCTAGTTACGGCACAGAACAAATTACTACCACAGAGGAGACTCACGCGGACTAGACCTCAGACCTGGACAGACAATGGGATAGAGGAGGTAGGACCTTTCTTTGGTGATGGCACTATGCTGGATCACGACTCCTTCGTGCAGGCCACTGGGGCACCACCGTGCCTGTATCTTTTACATGCTACTGTGACGCACTATATCAGAACCGCGTGGGCCCCACAGAGGGCGGAGCTCCCACAACACACCTTGGTACACCTTCTATATTACATGGGACCTAGAGGGCATTTGGTGCGCTGGCTATACACTGGAGTACGGGCACATGCAGCAAATACGCTCACCTCCCTTAGGGCGCACTGGGTAGAGGACTCCGGTGTGGAGATCACGGACCAGGCATGGAAACGTATGCTGGAGCACCCTAAAAAAGTGTTGCGTAATGCGTGGCTCAAATTCAGACAGGCTATGATACTCCATAGATCTTACCTTACACCGCAAAAAATACACAGTATGTTTCCGGATTCCCCTCACTACTGCCCCCGTTGTAAGGGAGACGAGGTGGATTTTATCCACATGCTATGGTCCTGCCCTCGCCTGCGGGTTTACTGGGGGGAGTACGCCACTCCTTGGTTACGGTGACACAACTACAGGTCCCGGACGAGGCCCTCACCTGCCTTATGGGACACCATAGGCGCTCAAAGGTCCAGAAGGTGCAGCTGAAGTTTCTAGACCTATCACTCATCTTGGCGATCAGTGTGCTCACTATGAAGTGGAAGTCGCCCAGATGTCCGACGGTAGCTGTCTGGCAGACTGACATGCTTCAATGGGGGAGGGCGGAGGGTGCAGATCTTCGTAGGGAGGAGAAAAGAGGGCTGATAAAGCAACATATCTCCATGGATTGGGAGGCCATGTTCATTGAACTTGTAGCACTGGATCTATCTCCCACACAAGCTACTGAATCTCAGTAATCAGCAAGGTGCCTGGCTATTGTCTGCCATCTGGCCCCATTAACCAGAGACATTGCGTCCTTGCCCTGTCTCTAAGAGGGTGATTATATGCTGACTCCCTGCAACCACTGTGGAGGCCAAAGTAAGAAGGACCAGGAGAGGGATAGGTTATAGCTTGTTGAATATAAATATACACAACTTTGAAATACTGCTGAGGATACAACATACCTTCTGTTAGATTGGTTATAATTCGAGCTCAAATGGGACCTATGAGCCTTTCATATTATACAGGATAATGGAAACCAAATGCTTATGTATGCTTGTAATGTGAATATTGATAGGGGGAGAAAACCCCCCAGAAAAGACTGTATCTAGAAGAACATTTTTATGCTGTACATGTTACACTCAATAAAGTTCCAGTTTTGCTGGAATTCCCCCAGCTGTTTAGTTTCCACCATAACGTTCTGTGGTACACTTTATCATCAGCTGTGCTGTGATCAATGAATCAGCAGAACAATTGGAGACACTTTTTCTTCACCACCTGTGTCGATAAGTGAGCTAGCGCTATGATGTTTTCCATGGTGGAGGAGTGTGACCTGAAGCCTGATTAGTAGAAGGGAATGATGCATTTGTCTTGAGCCCATGACTCCAGATCTTTCAGGAGAAGTGGGGCGTTGGCCTTTGATTCAAGGTCAAGCATGGCAACAAGCCTATAGTTTGATGGTTTAGAGCAGTCGCCTTTCTTGAAGATGGGAAAAAGTATGGACCCCCCTCCAGAAGTCTGATGTCCTTGCTGTTAAAAAGATGCTGTTGAAAAGCGGTGTTAAAATTTCTGCCCAGAGGTCGGGCGCTGTTTTAAAAACTGGTGCTGGTAGCACCCTTGGCCCTGGTGCTCCATCATGATGGTCCTGATAGACGCATCAGCTTCTATTGGTGTGCCTGGTGACCTGAGATGCTCCTCTTCCCATCTATTTGATTCTAGGGGACCTTTATCAAGAGAGACAGTCATGTGCTGATGTTGTGCGTTATTTATTCAGTGATCTCCCACTCCCTGATTGTTCACTTCTGTAGGACTTCTGTCAGAGGAGACATTCAAGTAAAGTTGTGCTACATTGTTTAACCAATTACACTCCGCCACCTTGTTCACTCTTGATACTCCTCGATTGGTCAGCTGATTAATATGCCAGCCCGGTGCTGTTCTTTTCTTTCAGCAGGAAGAATACTTTGAGTTTGTGTTCCCTTTTCTGCTCCCAAACTTTCTTTTTGTAAGCTTACTCCAGGGCTGTGATGAAAAGGCCCTCAGTTGGCGTGCCCTCTTTTTTCTTGGCTCCTAAGGCCTTTCGTCGGGCACGTTTGTATTTAAGTATGTCCTTCGAGCGATGTGCAGTACCGGAAGTCGGTGGGGGCTGACTGCTCGAGCACTGTTGTTGTACGTTTCTCAGATTCTATTGGAGATCCCTTATGATGTTCTCTCATTCCTTTATTGAGGATGCTTGAATTAGTGGAGTTGTGACTTTCTGCTTCAATTCCATCCATGCTCACAGTGTGTCTCCAATGTTTGCGGACCATTTAATCCTTCGGATCACCTTATGCGTTTCTGCTCCTCTCGTCTCTCCTAGTAGATGAAAGGTGGTTGCTGTCGGTACTCCAAGTTGAAACATGGCCCTCAGGGCCTGTGACCACTTTCTGCCCTGTCTTTGACTTCGAAGTCTGTCAGTCTGGCTGTGATAGTTTCATTGACTAAAATGTAGTCGATTGGTGAGATATTCCTGAAAGTTGGTTTTAGGCACCAGGATGTGGAGCATGCTTCTTTTAGTGTGTGGGTTGAGAATAGCTTGTGGCTGTGGAAGAGATTGAAATGGGTTTCTGACTGTCTCCTGCACCTGGAAGTAGGTTTCATTTTCTAAGTCTCTCAGAATAAAATCCCTCGCAATAATTACCTGATGGAATTTATATTTGGTTATGAGGTCATCTAATGAACATGTGAAGGCATCCATAGAGTCTTTCATGAAGATCTGTGCTGGGTTGATATAGCAGTTTATTAGCAGAAGGCAAAGTGGTTGAGAATGTATATTCAGGCCTTTGATAAATAGGGCTAAGTCTCTGATGTTTTTGTGGAAATTTCTGTAGCCACAAGTCTGCAGGCATGCTTTAGGAAAACAGACAGTACTCCCAATGGCTGACCAAAGATGTTCCGCTGGGAGCTGCTACGCTGTGCTCATAATACCCTCCCAGGGGGGTGCTGGACAAGGCCCATGTCTCCTGGAAACATAGTATGTCGCCCTTGTCTAAAAACTCCTGTGTGTGCTTTCCCTTAGTGAATTTGATGATCCGTGCAATGTTCCATGAGATTATGGTGAATTGTTGCCGGGAAGGGTTTACATTTCTTTCCTCCACCCAGCCTTGGCCGGCTGCCACCTTTGGTAGGGACATTAATGCTGCGTTCTTTGTGCTCCTGTTTGGTCCGGGACGAAGTAGCTCGAATGATGGCATGTTGATTATTGAGACATATGACCCTGATGTAACCAGGGGTGTGGAGGCCAGTTTGACTACTACCACAGGCTGCGTAGTTGTTAGTCCTGTGTAGGACAGACCTAGCCCCCTTGTCCCCGTTGTTCTAAGCACAGATGTGCAGATATTTTGATTGTCGGGGGCTGGGCATCTATACCACACTCGACAAGCTGTTGTGATTTGACAAGTACCGCTTGTTGTAGGGTCTTTTGCCTCATTTCCCGAATCTGACCCATATCAAGGTCATCTGATTGAATTTGTTCCAGTGAGGTTACATGTTTAAATGAGCAGAGGATGTTGCTCCTGTTCAGTATGTTGTGCTGTCCTGTGATATGATTTCTAGCAGTGAGTATCACCTCATGGATGTTGGTTGGTGCTTCTGCATTTCCTAGGTCCTGGTTTTCAGGGTCTAATACGGAGCTTAAGCTTGCTGGGTGATTCAGATTGTTGACTTGTTGCTTGCTGAATTTCTTTCCTAGTGTACTCGCCATTCTTGTAGTCTTCTCAGTTACTGGCTGAGATTGTGTTGGTGCATCCATGTTCTTCAGCTAAGTGGGCTGCTGTTGCGAGAGTATTCCTGATGCTGTTTTGGGACCTGGAGTAGTACTTTGTCTTGCAGGGAACAGGGAATCTGCTATTATTAGTTAGAGTTGCATGCCCTTGATGTTGCCCATCTGACAGGCCTGGTGCAGCACTCATCTTGACACATCGTGATTATTGGATATGGTTGTCTTTCATTAAATTCAGTTTGTGGGGGGATTGTAATTAATGGCTATATTTGTCTCCTTTTTGCTTTGGACTTTTCCTGTTGTTTTCTCAGCTTTTTCTTTGCTCTCCTTGATAGGGGGATCTGGCATGTCTGGTGAACTTGTGGCTCCTGAAACTTGGCTATTCCTTGTAGGCACATTCTTTTCACTGTTGTTGGCCCTCATTTGGCCGTATGTGACATTGAGCCCTTGTGCGGGGATCCCAAGCCTTTGTGCAAGGTCATGTTCAATACCATCATTTGGTTTTGAACTTGGTGAGGCTGCTTTGTTCTTGCTTGAAGCCAGATGATATAAACTTTATGCAGCCAGCCTGCTGGATGTCTGCATAACCCTTCTCCCTCTGGCTAGCTCTACTATATCCCCTTAAACAGTAGGGAGAGAAGCCCACTTATCAATGGTTGCTGTATAGGTGCATGAGTAAGATTTAGTTTCCAAATTCCTCTTAATCTTATCTTCCAGTACCTCCACCCTAATGCTTAGGTTGACTAGGCGGAGTGCTATTGATTGCGGGAGGTCTATTTGGACTTCCATCTTTGTCGACTGCCATAGTAGGGCTCTACCTACAGAGTTGTGGACTTCATTTGTAGGTCTTGGTTGTGAGTCGTCTATAGCATTATTGTTCACTGTTTGGCCTTCTTGCTGTGTGTCCCATGCCCCATCTAAAAGCCCCAGCAATTTTGTGGTTAACTCCAAAGTCCTCTCAATATTTTGCCTTAATTTTGGGAGAAAGGAAGCGGTGTGGTCACCTCCCACTAGGGAATCTGCTGTTAGATCACTGTGGGTGGATAAGGGCTTCAGACTGGTGATGGAGTCGCAAATTTCTGAACTTCCGGGCTAAGGCCTTCGCTCTGGTGAATTTCAGCCACAGTCTCTGGGCTTTGCTTCGCATTGGGCTGCACTGCTTTATTGTTTCTGTCGGTTGGAGTTTCAGGCGCTTTTGAGGTAGGAGTAGTATCACTGATATGCCTCTCTAGGATGACGGGGGAGGTATCAACTTCCAGGTCTCTCCAGCTCACTGAACTTGAAAGCGTTTTCCTTATGGGGAGAGGTGAGCACAGAGGCTTCATCTATCGCGCTTGGGATTCTGTTTGATTGAAAAAATGAATTGCCAGGGCCAGCATTTGCTGCCTCCTGAAGGTAGTCCATTTGGCAGCCCGAAATCATACTTGCTTTTCCATTTGTTTGGAAAAATTGAATGATTGCTCCCCTTTGGGGAGTGCCCTGTGGGTACTTGCTGGAGCTATGTGGCTGAGTTGTGCTCCTTATGGCCTTCTTTTGTAGATGTCTGCAGGCTAACCCTTTCATCAGGTGCTGTCATTGGATAGTCAGTGTCCTTCTTTTTGGGACCCATTTCTTTGGGTGGACGAGCGGTCTGAGCGGGTAATCTGCAGGGCTTTGTGTACTGCTAGAGATGATTGGTCCTCCAAGGTCTGTCTGGTGGGATGGGTGTGGGTCAGAGTTCAAAGACTTGTGAGGTCTCTTTTAGAGCACTATCTTCGCATGCCTGGTGATTCCGGGTTGCCAAGATTCTTCCTGCTGCTTCCACACTTTGGTTGGCTTTACTCCTGCCCAGTGAAAAGGTGTTTGAAAACAAGGGTACTGATCACTGGTTCACTGGGTGACTGCTCGGATGACCGGAGGGCCACTGAAGTTTGGCAGCTGTACTAGCTCTACTGGCATGGGTATGTGCAGGGCTCGAAAAATACAGTGCTCGAGGATTCTGGGCTCTTGTGCCTCCCACCTCAATTAGCAGCTGGGTTGTGGTCCTTTTACTGGGGGAAACAGGGGCATGGAGGCATGGAGGGTGGGCCCTGTACTGCCTGGGGGATAGTTATATTTCAGCAAGGCACTGGAGGGTCTGAAAGGGCAATACTGCTTTTCCAATGCAGCCAGCACACTCCCCGCTGTGGGAATGCTATAACCTCCCTTGCCGCTGGCCTTGGCCCCACTTACTCTATACCCCTTCCCCCTGGGCCTTCAACCTCCAGGCTTCTGTGTCTGTGTTGCCCCTTTTGTGCAGTTAGCTGTGTGGCAGGTGTGGCAGGATGTGGGGGACCTGGTCCTGTCCTAAAGTTGTCCTTGTCCTAGTCCTGTTGTTTTAATCCGGTTGGCATCTTGGAGCTGTACTGGCAAGCTGTTCGCCAGGTGAGTGGTGTCATCGGGCGCTTCTGCAGGCTGCACCCGGTGCTAACCCGGCCGTCTCTGCAGATCACCCGAGGCACACTATTTGCAGCCGCTGTCGGCAGCCGCACTCGCTTGCTCACTCCTGCTATCCCAGTTGGAGCCATGGCTGTTGCACAGAGCCAAACTAGGCCAAAACCTCCAGCGGCAATGTTGTGGCCTGCCTTGGCCAATCCGGACTCTGAGTCTCTTGCTTTGTTATTGTCATTTTTCCCACTGTAGTCTGTGATTGACTGCCTCCTTCTGAGCTCTCATGGACAGAAAGTCCAGTTCCTTATCAGGTAGATGCAATCTAACGTTTGGATTGACTAATATTTTGTAGAATCATCCCAGAATGGCAACAGAAAAAACAAGCACTACCAATGCCAATATCTCTGGCTTTAAAGGAAGGTTGTATGGAATTGTGAAGCATTACAGGTAGATAGCATGGGGATGGATATGTATTTGTGCTGAGCCAAGCAAAAAAACTGATATTGATGGAGGTTTAAAGGTCAAGTGACAGTTGCGCTTTCAAGACAGACCTACATGTCCATGCAAGATAATGACTTCCCTCCTCCCGTTGCTGTTGCCAAGGAAAACACCATAAATCATCTAGTTAACTAAGACACTATAATGTCATTACAATGTCATGCGTGTGTCTAAGAAAGTTCGAGATTATACATATAGATAAATAAACAAATGGTCATAGTTTTTTGGAGGACAAGCACTTTTTTGTAGAAGCACACATAGTGTGTCCGATCAAAACATCTACTCCTAGCCCCCAACATGTGGACAGAGCCAAAACACCTCTCCAGGTGATTCTCACATACATGTCTGGCAATGACTGTGCTTTCAAGACAGACCATAAAATATGTACATCCATCAAAGAGTATTTCTTCATATCTTTCTCATGCTGCGTTGTTACCTAATTCCAATCATCTGTATGAAAAAGTAAGTTATTCATAGGAAACGTTAACCGTCTTCAGTAGATACCTGCTGTCAATAAACTAAGATTCTACTACGATGCACCCCTGAGGTTCCCCCTCTACAGGATCATTAATCACACCATCAATTCCATGCAGGGCTTTCTCATTACCAGCACCACTGTTTCACTTTATTAATTTACATGCTGGTCCCTTTAGCCCCTGCGCTCATCAGATCTAGCAAAATATATTTAACGGATATCAGCGTATTATCTTCATCATTAAATTAACCATGTGAGATGTTTTGATTAACTACATTGAAATCATGCACCTAGTGTCTTTCTTTGCAGTATTTAATGCAAAGATATCATCGGAATATCAAGTCCCTGAGGTCAGTAGGCTTTTAGCAGGGTCTGATAGAATCAATAATATTACTGTTTATTGCCTATGACTTAAACTAATGTACATAAAGCAAAAACAAAAGACAGATTACATTGCTAACTCATAATAACTCATGAATTAAAGGGGAATAGCGGATGTATGACGTTACAACGCATACTTTTACCACGCATACCTTTACAACACGATTTTTACAACGCATACCATTACAACGTATAGTGCTTTGGGGTGCTGGATAGTGAATAGTTTAATTTACTATTCCAACTCTAGTCCCCGTGGACACTAGGGAAGGTGTTGGATAGTAAATTAAACGTATTCCCTATCCTAGAGCGCCCCCCAGCGCAATGCGTTGTAATGGTGTGCGTTGCAATGACTGCGTTGTAATGGTAGCGCGTGGTAAAAGATTCATTGTAAAGGTTGTATACCGGGAATAGCAGCACCCTCAGTAATTACCACTCATCTGGATGCGTAAATATGACAGGTTGTATCTTATCACACTACCAGGCTAGCTGCATCCATTACTATCTACTTCTCATAGTAACCTAGCAACAGAGTGACCATCATCTGTCATTATGTACTTGCCTATACTGGAAACGGTACCCCTTGATCACTGCCCCACGGCTACATATAGGCATCAATATTGCTCTGGCAACATCCAATATCCGTTGCTTATTGTACTAACAGGTTATCTGCAGCCATTATCGCTTCTTTTTAAAGCAAACACCTCATATCATGTACAAACGTGTACCTTTCCTGTTGACATATGTCTCTTTGGCTTAGCGCTAGAAACCACACTGTCACGCCGGGCATGTTTCTCGAAACCTTTTGATCATTTCAGATCTCTGCTACTTTGACAAATCACTAAATACGGCGATACACTGTCCGTCTGCCTGAGCACACCGAACTAATAAAGTTACCATCTTCTAAAGGCTCTGAACACGATCGCCTAGCAACCGATCAATCCTCTGCCCCTGACGCCGGCACACATGACCGGCTACATCACATTTCGTTTCATTCTCTGATTGGCTACCGATACAGGGCGCCACCCCCTCACTTAGGGGGGCCCGCCCCCCGGAACCAACGCCTCCCTGCCAAACATTCATAACCTGCTTGCCGGGCCCCGCTCTTCATCTTCGGGGTCCAGTCTGAAGGTAATGCAGGTATACTGAGGGTGCCTAGCCTCGAGGGCGTAAGTTAACCAGCAATCATTGACATTCCTGACCTCGGCGGCAAACCACGGAGCTAAGTAACGTTTCTCTATTTTCTGATGCTTTGTATGTTTCTTCCCTCTCCCAAGGGTGTGCCAATTACTCTACCACCCCCCTCCTGTGACCCATGGGGTACCCCTGTTACACCACAAAAGTGAGACATTTTAACTTACCTTTATAGCGATCGTTTCATTTCTTTGGCATATTGATCGCTAATGGGAAGACGCTCTTCCCTTTTAATACAATTACCCACAATCACCAATTTTTCACTTCTAGCACGCTGCACTTCCCAGTGATTAGTGCATATCAACCCAGGGACAGAGGTGGTGATAAGCATATTGTTATAGCGCCACACACTGTCTTTTCACGACGATTGGAGCACCACAGATCTACAATTGTGATTAAGAACAACCTATAACTGTTTGTCTTGTCCTTTATGTACGTCTATGTCTTTCTTTCTTTACAGGTGCAGAAACCTTAATGAAGGAAGCCTCCTAAACCAGGAGTTATTAGGAAGACAGTTTCTCTTCCTATTTTTCACACTTTTTTAACCTTTCCTTTTTCACTTACACGTCCCTAGGCAAGGGTGGGCCTTAGCGTACCCATACTGCCAGGGTTTAGTACACCTATAGAGTCCTGATGAATACCTGGTAACTTTACACCGTTTCAGAGGCAGAAACATGTTGACTGACAATTAAGGAAATAACCACACAATTAATTGTGGACTGCTTTCCTACACTTAATTTTAATAATATGTCCTAAGTGATCGCCTAAAAAAATAATTTTTTGATACACTAAAGACATTTTTCATCCCCTCACCTTTATTTAGTTTATTTCTCACTGCACGCCTTGAACTCACAAATCCTGCTCCGCAGTAGATCTGGCGTCGAAGCACACTGAAGAGGCATTCGGCCTCTTCAGTGGGGCCCAATGATGAAGCATGTCATCACCAGTTGGTGAGTGAGGGCTTTCCTAAAACGTCCTGAGTGAGGCCGTTCCCCCCCTTTGTTGTTTCTCCTTCGTGTGGTTCCGTTGAAACCATATGACACTCTTTTTTTGCTTACTGAACGTAAAAGAAATGCCTCCTTGTAGGAGTGAATACTAAAACTGTTAAAACTGCCAATAAAAAGGGTTTCTGCGGAGATATACACAATATGTAAAGTAACAGAACATATAAAGTGCTTTGTGCTGATAGATTATCACAAGGACATAGAGGCAATCTTTTTATCCACAAACTGGTAACAGGAAATGGAAAAAGGAAATGCAAAATATTCTTCCTAAATCTGGTTAAATAGAATTGAAACTGGGGGTTTCTAACAATTCATAGATATGGTTCAATTGCCTTTACTAAAACTAGGTGTGAGTAATATTTCTCTACTGGGGTGCCTAACACCTGAACCATCTGCTCTCTCGTATAGGACTTATAGATCTTATGCAATATTTTGCACTTCAAAACAACCAATTCCATCTGGATTTTCAAATACTTCAGGTCCACCCAGACCCATAAAAGTTTGCTTCATGTATTTGAGCCAATGGATACCTAAAAAGTTATCTAAACATGGGCAATATTGTGCCACACAGTGTGACACAATATGTGTTGTGAAATCATGTTGCAGCAACATGTGGTGCAAGTGATGATGGATAGCATATTGCATCACACAAGATAGCAGCCATCTTGAAAGTATATGAAAATATGATTTTATTGGTTTCTGTACTTTTAACATGGCTAGCCGGGCATTGACAAAGCCAAAGTTGTGGCTCGCTCAACACTGGTAAAGCAAAATTGATTGGCTTTGCCAATGTTTGTTCACCATTTTCTGTGTGGTTTATTCTATCTGTGTAGCTACAAGGTACTGTATATCCCAATTGCTTTGTGTGAGGAGTCCTTTTGCTGAAAGAGCAACAATAGGTATGCTTCAAGGCAATACCAGACATCTGCCTCACTGAAGTGAAACCCTTAAAGGAATAATTGCATACAATAATGTGTAGTCAAAGTAATCAACTAAGATTCTAAAATATTAAAGAGCAATTCACTGATGCCAAAATGCCTGTAGTTTTAAGACGTTACATAAAGGATAGACCCAAAAGCACTGGGACCTGGGTATTCAATGTTACAGGGAAATGTGGTCCGAGTGTATTTGAAAAGTGACTGTTTCAAAATATTCAGGTGTAATTACACATATCACAAATAAGAGTTTTGTTAAAAATAGTGGCAGGTTTAACCTACCGATAATTACTATGGGAAAAATGGCTGGTATTTACTAGAAAATTGGGATTTTGGTGTGGTCAGCGCTACATTCTACATGTTTCTCTCCCAAAACATGTAATTTGGTGGTATTTATCACATCCAATAAATTCTGACTCAGTGGTGGCAGAAGTAGCAATTAGGTTGTTTCGCCACCTTTTATGATGTGAGGGTAAAATGAAGGTTGGGAATGAACAACTCAGAAGTGTTATTTTCTCATCACCTGAGCTGGATGCAAATAGACTCCTGGTCTAATAAGGCTGCAACACCTAGCACAAGAAGGGATTCAACGGAATGTGTGCTCAACGGCGCAGACAAGCTCGCACCCCTATGCTGCTCCGACAGACAACATCCCAGGAAGGCCATCTGGTTCACGACTAACATCCAAAAAGCCAGACGTATATGCAGATGTCTGAAAAGAACTGGAGGAACAGCAAAGCGCCTGAGAACCACACCACCTACAGGACCGCCATGACAGAATACCACCAACGCATAAGAACCACCAAACGGACTTTCATCCAAAACAGAATCCTTGCCAACTCTAGCAACTCCAAGGAGCTCTTCAACATCATCCAGGAATTTGACACCCCCCCAGCAAAACCACACACATCACCCCATCCCAGGACCTCTCTGACAAGCTCGGATCATACTTCCATCTGAAAATCAATAGCATCTATGACAACCAGACACCGGACTCCGCAGCCACCCCCTCCACCAGCAACACCAACCACCACACCATCTCCACCTGGACACTGGCCACAACCAAAGAGACCGCCTCAACAATGAAAGGGATCCACTTGGGGGCCCCTACAAACCCCTGCCCACCACGCATCTACCACAGAGCTGCCACCACCACCGCCATCACGTCAGAACAACGATGCACCATCAACACCACCTTCAAGACCGTCACCTTTCCCGATGACTGGAAACACCCTGAATCCAAACCCCTCTTCAAGAAGCCCTCAGCAGATCCCACCAACCTCAAGAACTACATGCCCATCTCACTCCTCCCTTTCAAGGCAAAAGTCGCAGAGAAGGCCGTCAACACACAGATAACAAGGTTCATTAAAGACAACTCTGTCCTTGACCCCTCGCAATCCAGATTCCGCAGCTATCACAGCACCAAAACTGCCCTACTTGTCACTGCAGATGACATCCACTCCCTCCTCAACCAAGGACACACAACGGCCCTGATCCTGCTCGATCTCTCAGCAGCATTCAACACCGTCTCCCACCTCACAATTGCCGCCAAACTCCACGACGCCGGCATCCAAGGAACCTCTCTCGACTGGATTGCCTTGTTCCTCACCGGCAGAACCCAAAGAATCAGATTGTCACCCTTCCTCTCAAAACCCATGGAAATCAACTGTGGAGTACCCCAGGAATCATCGCTAAGTCCAACTTTCTTCAACATCAACATGACCCCCCTCACCGCCTTCGTCAGACAGCACAGCCTCATCATAGTATCCTACGTAGATAACACCAAGCTCCTCATCTCCCTCACCAAATATCCCACCACCACCAGACTCAACTTCCAGGAAGGAATGCAGGACATCTCATCCTGGATGAGAAACAGCTGCCTCAAGCTTAATTTGGAGAAGACTGAAGTCCTCATCCTCAGAACCTTCCCGTCAGCTTGGAACAACATCTGGTGGCCCACCTCCTTCTGCACCCCCGGACCCTCATGGACCACACTCCGAACCTCAGCATCATACTCGACTCCTCCCGCTCCATGTACTGACAAGTCAGCGCCGTCACCTCCAGCTGTTTCAACATCCTCCGCATCTTGTGCAAGACTTTCAAACGGATCCCCCCTAATCAAGGAATACCGTCACCGACGCACTCAAATCCAGCAGATTGGGCTACAGGGTAGCCCTTTACGCCGGGATCAACACGCTCCAGACAATACAGAACACCACAGCCAGACTCGTTCTCGGCATCCCACAACACAAACATATCACCCAACACCTATGGGACCTCCACTGGCTCCCCGTCGAGAAAAGAGTCACTTCCAAGAAACTCGCCCATGCCTACAAATGCCTCCACAACACCGGACCTGCATACCTCAATGAGAGAATCTCCCTTCCATGCACCCAAAAGAAACCTCCAATCCACCAACCTCACCCTCGCTTAAACCCCACGCATCCATAGAGCCAGAACAAGAGAAAGAGCATTCTCCTACATCGTGACCAAGACCTGGAACGAGCTCCCGCTCAACATCAGATGTGCCCCCTCCCTGAGCATGTTCAGAAAGTCACTCAAAACCTGGCTCTTCAGCTGAACAGAGCTGCTCCACCTCACTCCCTCCCTCAAACACATTGAGACCCTCGCAGGTGAGTAGTGCATTTACAATCCCCTAATTGATTGATTGATTGACTGGATTGCATGTATTTGTCACACTACTTTGCCTCATGTTATTTCTGCTGTGTGAAAAGAAACCTCTAGCATGATGGAAGAGAAAATCTATTATTAGCATACAACATTTCTTATATATTCTCTGTCTTTCAGAACACAAGGGCCATATGTTCAAGTATCATAGACATGTATACTCAAATATATGAGTTGTATCTGAGCCCTGAAGTGCTTTGTTGGTTCTCATATTAAAGATGCAAGTGAGTACCACACATTATGGAAATTATTAGGATCAGCATAGTCGTGTGACTATAAAGAGATTGCAGTATGTTAGAGCAGGCCAAACATTATTGTTTCTTTTTTCATAACAAGCATCGGATTGCCACAGTTGGACATAGATTACCCTGGCTTATAAAACATTAAAAAAGAGTTCATGTTTGATGGTAAAATAAAACACTTTTTGGTGGCTAAACTCAAGCTTAAACAAAGTATGGACAGTTCTGTCATCTAAATCTTGTCATTGAATCATAAAAGGAGGTCAAAATAGGGTCAGATACAGAGGACAACATTAACACAAATCACATCATACAGTTACCTATGATCTGGTGTGCCAAGGACCCACAATTCACTCACTTTATATTCATACCAGTAACTTGGAGGTAATGAGACAATTCTTCATATTTTTCCCTCCAACTCTGAAGTCTTCCAAAGTAAAAGGAAAAGAGAAGACAGCAACCCTGTGAAGAGTAGGTGAAAAGAATGCAAAGCAGAATCAATGAGTATGATGAGAACGTAAGAAAGGAAGAAAACAGTTCAATCACAATCATAACAGTATTGAAACAAGAACTAGACCAATCAAAATGAATGGAAAAGTTTCTCAAACTCTAAGGCACACTGACTCTTAACTTTTAGGGCTACATCTCTGACCAGTCATTCCAGTCCATGTCAAAGTAGGCAATCAGGTTGTTATTTTGAGGAGTTTTATATTGTGCAAACTTGATCAATAGGTATCAGGTATCAGAGTGCTTTACATGAGCACCAGTTACCTTACACAAGGGCACATTCATTTTTTGTTAGGCACGGGGAGATTAAGTAATTTGCCCAGAATCCCAGGATGTTAAGCGTCATTGCCGAAACTTGAACCCGGTTCCCCTGATTTGAGATTGACTGCCCTAGCCCGTTAGGTCACATCCTCTCCCTAGTTCTATATGAGATTTAACTTTGAGACAGTTAAAGGTTTGGCAACCTCCTCTAATGAGAAAATAAAATTCATGCTGTAATGCCACACTTTAAGCCCAGCTGAATTTCGAAATTGATGCCTTTGTACCTAAGTTCTGCTCCTTGTGTTGCACATCAGGTCAACTCTTTGTTAAGGCCACTTAATTGTGGACCCAGAATCCAGGACAACATCAGGGGCAGAAACTCAAGATCAACACACAGAGCTTGTGAGAGGGAGCAGCGATCTTGCTCAACAACTGGATCTGCCACCCAGAAGAGAAGTGTTGCATTTTCAGACCTTGATACACAGCATGATGCTTTTGTTTTGAATCCAATAAGGCATTGTTTTAATCTTATTACTGAAGCCCCATCGTGAAATGAAATTTTGTCATCACTTTAACCTAAAGTCTTGATTCATAGGACATCTAAAAGGGCAATCTTTTCTTTGCCCTCTATACACTCTGCTGTCAAAGCCTTGATTTAGAGTTTAGTTGGCAGGAAACTCCACGACAAATGTGACAACGTTCCCTGCCTGCCGGACCCTTGGTCCCCCGTACGCATTTAGAGATGGGCAGCCTTTAAATATTTGCTCAGCTGAGCTCCAGTTGGTTCTGTCAGGGAATAATGCATCCAATGACCCAATCATTCTGGGGGGCGTGACTTGGCTGAGCAGCAGAATGGCCGCACTATAGAGCCGCTCCGCCGGCCAGGCAATTAATCTGTTATAAATCCAACACTTAAACGCAAGTCCGAGATCCCAATAGAGGGATACCGTCCATGACTTGGACAAGAGGTGGGGAAAGACCTGCGTGAGGCGGCTGAGTGTTGCTGTCCGGTTGAGGAAGATCCGTGATGAAGTGGGGCCTGCTGCCCTGACCTCCGGGCTAAGCCAGGACCTCGATTTTGGTGTACCCCCGAGTGCCTCTGAGCGGGGGCTGTAAGTTTGCTGCGGAGCCAGGGGGCTGCAAGCGGACATTACAGGAGCCGGGCAGCGTATGCCCCGACGCCCAGAGGAGACAGCAGTGACACCCGGGAGGGTGCCTGGAGTATTGCAGGCACGGCGGGAGGACTCGACTGAAGAGATCAATGCTGCTGGCCTGGGGTGGAGGAGGCGTGAGAGGCCGGACACCCACGATGGGGGAGAGGTACCGCTGGAAAAGCAGGGAAAGGGCGGCGACCTGTGCCTGCGGTACTGAGGACTGTGGCATGGGGACAAAGACTGGGCGGCGGGGCTCCCCCGAGGCTATACAGACAGTGGAGCCACCATTTTGGGACCGCTGCTGGCAAGCTTTTGAAGGTGCACTGTGAAGCAGTGAACATTAAGTACCATCAAAGCCGGGGTGAAAATAGAGTTGCTGAAGTACACAGAATGTCCCTACACATAGGTGAGGGGAAGAACAGTTGGAGGGCGAGCGGCGGTGGCGAGATTGGCTCACACTGGCACCCCCTGTCGGGGCAGGCAAAGACTGCAACCATGAAAGTAATATACAGAGTGGCATAGTTAGAAAGCACCCCAGCCCGAACATATATTCTATAGCGTGCCGGGCTCGCCCTAATAACAATATCAACAGGCGGAGTGTGGCCTCTATGAGGGTGACGCCAAACGGCCACTGCAGTAGGTGCTTAATTGAGGTTGCCAGTGGTACGGACATGGAGATACCTGCTCAAAATAGCACCATATAAAAACGGTGGACAGCCTATGAAGGGGTGGAGGATACCTGCGCTGGGGCCCATACGTTTGTAGGGTGTGAAGTGCGAGCAAGTAGTTACAGTATTGGAGGGGCGCGTGATCCCGGCCTAGCAGTGTGTGCTGCATTGCGGAGAAAGCGCAATACTACGCTAACAGTACAGGACTTCCGGCAGGTCCGAGGATGAGGTGGTGACACCTTCACCTTTTGGACACCTGGTAGTGCGCAGATTGAAAGATGGGGAAGCCGGACACCATACAGCCAAGGCTCAATTTCGAAAAGAAGGCTGCCACAGGACCCGTAGCAGACCTTGTTTCACAAGGTCAATTAGAGGATCCCGCAACGTCCTGGCCGCCACCCAACGATATTCGTGAAATGTTCAAAGATTTGAAATCCAGTCTCCAGGGTATAGATACCAAGATGGATTCCCTAGCCGAGAGAATGGACAGGATAACGCAGAGGATGGACAAGCAGGAGGGCCGTGTGAGCGTCCTTGAAACCAGAAAAACTGAACTGAAGAAGGACAGACGGAGATGGACAAGAAGTTAAGGAATATGGACGGGATCCTCTATGCCATTCAACAAAAGAACGAGGATTTGGAGGCTAGATCGCGCCGCAACAATGTACGCGTCACCGGAACTGCGGAGACAACAAACATTCTGAATATGGAGAAGTACATTGAAAAAAAGTTGTCAGATCTTTTTGGTCAGGACCTGTCCGCCATGTTCCTTGTTGAAAGAGCACATCGCACGTTGGGTCTGCGGCCAAGGCCGGGAGCACCGGCGCATCTGGTCCTTGCACGTATTCTGAACTATAGAGACCGGGACACAATACTGCGACTGGCGAGGGAAAGGGGAGACATTCAATACGATGGAAACCACATAGCATTGTATCTGGACTTTACCATCCAAGTCCAGTCAGCACGGAGGGAATTTATTCCTGCCAAGAAAATCTTTCAACAGATTGGCCCCAAATACTCCTTGATATACCCAGCCAAACTGAGAGTACAAGGGCCCGGGAAATCTGCCTTCTTTACATATGCAACAGCGGAGCTCACGTACGCAAAACAGCTGGCCAAGGACCACAAACGACAAGAGGCGACCGGAGACCAGAGGGTCGAAACCAATCTCAGAGATAATGACTGACCAATGGGAGCCAGATGGCTAGGAGCACAGATAAGTACTGTATGTTGGACGTAGAGTCCTGACCCTGGCTGTCCCTGGGGGGAGGTTTGGATTGCTATTGCTGATGCCTGTAAGAACTGTGAAATCATAGGTTGCTTACTAAAATAGACGGTAATATACTGGTACATATACAAAGGTGTTTATTTGGGAAATTGGAAGGATGCGTTGTACTCCCGGCCAACCTGCCACAAGCGCAGGGGTGCATGGCCGGCTAACTCTTGTATCCCACTGGGATGATTCCCGTGTGTTCAATACTGTGGACCATCTGTTTACAGTTAGGGCAGGTAAGGGAGGGCAAAACACAACCTGTTTGGGGGGTTGGTGTGGGAGGTCGGGGGTGGTGAATTGTGTTTCTTTTTCATGTTTGCTCTGCCACATACTGTAACGAAATGTCTGCATCTATTGAGAATGTGCATTACCGGTGGGATCAGACAATCCCGAAGGTCCGATGGATGGTGCCGGAGATACAGCAAAACTGTCTAGTACTGTGGGTTCTAGCACACAAAATGCTCGCATGACTTCACTCAAATGTATGTCTTGGAATATAAGGGGTCTAAATGATCGTAGAAAGGTGAGATTGGTCCAATCCTATCTCCTGCGGCGTGGGGTGGATATCTGCCGACTCCAAGAAACACATCTACTGACAGCAGCGGCAGGTACCCTTAGGAATGCCAGATGGGGTGAGATAGCGGTGGCGGGCTACTCGATATACTCTAGAGGGGTGGCCATTCTTATACGCAGGGACCTCCAATGGAAAACACACCAGACGATTGTAGATCGTGAGCGTAGATTTGTTCTCCTACAGGGCATGCTATACAACACCCCTACATTGATAGTTAACATATATGGCCCGAACACGGACAGCCCGGATTTCTTCCAGCAATTTTGTCAAAGGATACAGACATTGGGACCAATGGCGATCCTTTGGGGTGGAGATTTCAATGTAGTATTGTCCCCCACGCTAGATAGAGAAGGAGTGTCCCAAGATCATCATCCCAGAGCTACGCAAACACTATCAGACATTCTACAAGACCTCCATCTGATAGATTCATGGAGGGCATTGCATCCCACAGTGAAGGAAGGCACATGCGTTACACACCACAGAAGTTAGTGGTTGAGGCTAGACTACTGGTTGGTGTCAAAAGATATGCACACTTGGGTTGCTGATGTAGCACATTACCCTCGCATCTTCTCAGATCATGCACCTGCAGTACTGACATTGTGAATCCCTGAGCCATATATACAGTCATTTGCCTGGAGGTTTCCGTCGGGCGCACTGCTGGACTAGGTCTTCAGAGAGAGTTTGAGAGAGAAGATAGAGGACTACTTTACGCTAAATGAGGGCTCAGTGGACTCACCTGGGACACTCTGGGAAGCTTTTAAAGCGGTTGTTAGAGGAAATTGCATAGCGCTAAAAACTGGAGTGCTAAGGGATATCCGGCACACACTAGGGCAGCTGGAGAAAGATATCGGGGACTTGGAGAGAGACTTTCAAACTAACCCATCCCCTGCCACTGCTGCAATGATTAGGTAAAAATTTCAAGACGAGGCAGAGAGGGAAACAAGTTATTTGCATAAATACGTGCAGGCTAGACGTTATTGTGGGATCACTGACATAATATTGAGGGACATAATATCGACTAGCAAAAATATTGGCGAAAAAATATCGACAGACAGAATATTGACTTTGTATCTACAAACAGGTAAGTACAAAAATATCGAGTAAAAAATATCGTTTACAAATATATAGTTTGTAAAAATATCGACTTTATTAAAAACAATGTTAAATTAAATTAATACTAAAAATGATTTACTAAAAAATACTTAAAAATACTTAAATTACCTGATATTAAATAAATAATCCATTAAAGTTATAAAAAAAAATGTTTACAATCATATTTGTTAAAACATATATATATAGTAACATAATATAATTAAAAATATTGAATATTATTACCGTAGGATAGCGGAAGTGTAAAATTACTATTCCCACTCCAGAGAGTGCAACAGTAGATAAGGCGTTGGATAGCGTAGAGGTAAAAAATAAATTACTATTCCCACTCCAGAGAGTGTAACAGTAGGGAAAGTATTGGATAGCGTAGGGGTAAAAATGACTATTCCCACTCCAAAGAGCGCAACAGTAGGGAAAGCGTTGGATAGCGTGGGGGTAAAAATTACTACTCCCACTCCAGAGAGTGCAACAGTAGGGAAAGGGTTGGATAGCGTAGGGGTAAACATCACTATTCCCATTCCAGAGAGTGCAACAGTAGGGAAAGCGTTGGATAGCATACTGGTAAAAATTACTATTCCCACTCCAGAGAGTGCAACAGTAAGGAAAGCGTTGGATAGCGTAGGGGTAAAAAATTACTATTCCATCTCCAGAGAGTGCAACAGTAGGGAAAGCGTTAGAAAGCGTAGGGGTAAAAATTACTATTCCCACTCCAGAGAGTGAAACAGTAGGGAAAGCGTTGGATAGCGTAGGGGTAAAAATTACTATTCCCACTCCAAAGAGTGCAACAGTAGGGAAAGCGTTGGATAGCGTAGGGGTTAAAATTACTATTCCCACTCCAGAAAGTGCAACAGTAAGTAAGGCGTTGGATAGCGTAGAGGTAAAAATTACTATTCCCACTCCAGAGAGTGCAACAGTAGTGAAAGGGTTGGATAGTGGAAGGGTAAAAATTACTATTCCAACTCCAGAGAGTGCAACAGTAGGGAAAGTGTTGGATAGCGTAGGGGTAAAAATTACTATTCCCACTCCAGAGAGTGCAACAGCAGGGAAAGCGTTGGATAGGGTAGGGGTAAAAATTACTATTCCTACTCCACAGAGTGCAACAGTAGGGAAAGTAGATATTTCATATATTATTTATAAATATATATATATATATATATATATATTAATATCTATAAAAAAATTATTAAAAGTAATTACCAATTTAATATAATATAATAATTAATTAATTACAAATACTAATTTATTTAATCATTACAATTAGTTATCTATTAATACTAATTAATTACAAATTAATAATTAATTATTAGTAATTAAAAAGTTACTTAACAATTAAAATCGAATAAATACCCCCAAAAATTAACATATGTAATTAGTTATAATTAAATTACTTCCCACCCTAATCCCCTATAAACCCACAACCCACTACATAAAATAAATTAGTAAAATTAACATAATTATCAATTAATCAATAAATAAAATTAATTCTCAATTAAAATTTAATTAATTACCAAATAACAATTATTTAACGATTAATTATAAATAAATAACACTAAATAAATTAACATATTTAATTAGTTATAATTAAATTACTTCCCACCCTATTCCCCTATAAACCCACAACCCGCTACAGAAATTAAATTCGTTAAATTAACATAATTATCAATTAATCAATTAAATAAAATTAATTGGCAATTAAAATTTAATTAATTACCAAATAACAATTATTTAACAATTAATTATAAACAAATACCAATAAATAAATGTACATATTTAAATAATTATAATTAAATTACTTACCACCCTATTCCCCTATAAACCCACAACCCACTACAGAATTAAATTACGCAAAATTTAAATAACATTAAATTCCTTAATTAAATTACATTATAACATAAATAAAGACTTTTAACACATAAAATACACTATAAAAAATTCGATATTATTAAATGTTCGATATTTTTATTAACCTATATTATGTACTTGGATATTTTGACTATCTATATTGCTGCCGGGCCCCAGGGATGTCGGTATTCAAGCTGTGTGTTTAATTATAGCTTGTTGATATTTTTCGCTGCCGGCCCCAGGGTTGTAGGCACATTATAGCTGTGTACCATTGACCGAATACAATAAGCTCTTTTAAAACAATTTTTTTTTAAATGACCCGATCATTCTGCCCTGTCCCGATTATGGTGGATGGAGTAATGTCTTTTTTTCCTGTCCATCACTCTGATAAAAGCCTGGAACTCCCATGATTTGGGGTCATCAGTTTGGGAGATTGTTTTGGAAAAACAAAACAATAATATAAAAGTTTGGTGGAGGATTCTGTACAAACATTTAGGGCCACATTAGGATGACGGGCGGACATTGTCCGCCCGCCACCCTATCGGAGAACGGGACCGCCCGCCATAAGGTCGGTGATCCCGTGGGGGCAATTAGGATATACCCGCCACAGTGGCGGGCACATCCTGTAGTTTTAGCATTGTGGAGGGGGGTGCACTCTGCACTGCCCGCCACAATGCTAAAAATGCTTTTTCACATTTGCATATGTAAAGCGGCAGGCACCGCGCGGTGCCTGCCGCTTTGCATATGTGGGGGGTACCATATGTACCCCCCTGTCCTCTCCCACCTCTGCCTACACCAGGGGGACCCGCAGGGGGCCCCTGCAGCAAACACCGCCTGCCTTTCCCTGGTGGCATTGCCGTCGCGGAAAGGCACCTATAGCTGTGCATCGTAATATGGCTGGCGGTGTCCATTGGACACCGCCACTATATTATTCCCTTTCCGCCGCGGTCCCAAGGCGACCGGGGCGGAAAACAGGCGGCTGTGTTTTTCACCGCCGCCATCTCCCCGCCATCCTAATATGGCGGGGGGCATTTGTGCTTGCAATGTCGGGCGGTTTGCCTCCGCCAGGCCGGCGGTGGCCACCTCCAGCCTGGCGGAGGCAATCCACCCGACATCGTAATGGACCCCTTAGTATGTTGAAAGAAACCACCAAGACGTTGGTTCCTTGTAATTTACAGAGATGACCACTGGTCAAGCAGATATCTCTAAATTTGGTAGATAGAGTTCTGTTAAAATTGTGGAGGTAATGTCCTCCAATATTTTGCTGGACACTATTCCATCTGTCAAACCCTAAATCAAGTACAAAGTCTGCAAGCAAGGAGCTAAGCCATATTATACTGGCCTCTTTTTGGATCAATGTTTGTCTGCAACAATCCGCATCTCAGAACGATTGCTTACATTTTATATTGAAAAATACAGATAAAACAGGAAATAGGCTCAATTTCACATGAGTGGGAAGCATATTCAATTAATTAATTTCCATCTTTCAAGGCAGGCTGTAAGCTCTGTGACAATGACATTGCCAAACACACTCTAATGTAAAGACTCCTGAGAGCTAGATTTCCCATCTGTCCAGGCCAATGACATTAACCTGCTCATGGTAGAGAAAACAACTACTGGGAGAGCTTCTGGGATTTGTAAACCTCTTTCAATATTGAGTTCTTAGTGGGCACAAATTATAAAAGACAGGTGGAGTGAAGAATCTAACTAACACAATCCTGCTGAATTTTGGATTCACATTATTTAATGGTCTACTAACATGACACATGGCTTTAAGTAGACTTATATGCAGCAAGGACTTATTAAATAATGGAACCTCTGAAGCCTTGCAAACTAGGTCTAAAGTGTTATGATTTTTGATGGAATGTAGCAGACAAGAAATTTCCTACAAATATATATTTCATAAGTGTTGTGGGATGACAGATGTTAAGAAAGAATAAACTATATTTGGTGATTGGTCACTGTCAATATGTACATAACCAGTATAATCTAACAAAATGCAAAGTCCAGATGAAGTCAAGTATTGAAGAATAGATGCAAAACGTATGTGTTATTGGCACTTTAGGCCAGAGGTCTCCAACGGATAGCTTGGGAGATACTGGTAGCTCTCCAGTACCCTGGAAGAAGCTCCCAGAAGTGCAGTCTAGCACAGTATGTAATTCATAAGGTTTAGCCATCACATTGAATAAGGTAGTGCTACTCATCTGTAGATGTGGACCCTTATAGTGGCAGCCAGCTTAACCAATGGCAAGGTCACACATTTCTGCTCAAATACACACTGGGCGTCATTACGATATTGAGCGGAAGGCCATCTGACAGCTCATCGTGGTGGTCCACCTACATCTGAGGCATTAGTCCGACTGCCAAATTACGACAAAGGCGGTCTGACAGATGCCTGAAAGGGGTATCCGCTCCACCTCCGACAAGCTCAGGGAGCCCGTCGGTACGTCGGCTTGATCGTAATCCTCAAATTGGTGGCACCACAGTGGGAATTACAATATGCCTTTCTGATAGCCTTTTCATATCTGTTCTGCTATCATGAATGGGCAGGTGGAAAGGGTCATTTGGGGTCCCTAGCAGGGCCCATGTCCCCTGTTGTGCTCCTCTATGGGCCCTGGGGTGCACCTGTGGTGCTCCCCTAATCATCTAACCATCCTGTGGCAAGCATCGCATGGTGCCTACCACAATGTGTATGGATGTTTCAAAAGTGTATCTTTCCTATTGAAGCTTGTGCTGCAGCCCACAGTACAAGCGCAATTGGGGAAATACACGTTCTGACCTCCATGAAGGCTGTTGCATCCAAATCATGGTAGTGTTGCGGGATTCTGCACCTACACAGAAGTATGCGCAGGAAAACAGAACCTCGGTGTATAGGGGTGTACCATCCTATCACCTTAGTACCCAAAATCCCCAAACCGACTAGCTATATTGTCTCATTCGTTCTCCTACAAAATCACAAAGCTACAAATGATTAGACAACCCAGAACACAACACACTCAACTCTCTCAGGAATCGCGGTAGCAAGACATACCCTTTCACTCGCTCGTACTTGTCCACAGTAAGAATTGGCAGAGTCACTGTAGTAGTTCAAAATGCTTATTTTAATTATCGTGCTCTACAATACAGTATATGAGCCACTACCAGCAGCAAATTGCATAAACTCATAACAATTAGCATTGTTACAAATCCATAGAGTACAAAGGGGGAAGTCATTATATAAAGACAGTGGAAAAAGTAGTATAAGGCCTAACCACCCTCCCCTTGACTGGGAGAAGTTCATTATATAAAGGAAGATCTCTGGGCTTTGTAAGCAGACCCCATACCTTAAAACCTAGAGGAAGGTTTACAACAAAGGAACCGCATAGCTCTTCTCCATGAAAAAGCTCTCTCCAAGTGTGTGTTAAAATAACATGCATCCCCTTAATATCAAAGCACGAGTCTCCGGCATTGCAGCTGTGTTTAGCATGTTATGTCTAGGTGCTGGGGACTGACCAGAACAGAATAACAAGGGGCAATTTTTATCAACCTTGCACAACGTGTTTAGACTAAACTCCAGGAACTCAGAACGGGAACGTGAAAAGCAGACAGTTCTCCTGTGAAAGGAAGAAAGAGAGCCTTGCAAAAATAAAGTCATGTACTAACGTGTGTGTTGGGCTTGGCCCTTTTTGGCTAAAGTTCCCTTTTTACCTTCCCCTTAGACCTTTTTTCTGACATGGTGTTGCCAACTTAGATGCTTTGGGCACTTTGCCACTGCTGATCAGTGTCAACGTGCAAGTGCTCCCTGTATAAAGTGTTATGGTAATTGGTTGTCCATGATTGGTATGTTTGTCTTACTGGTAAAATCCCTAGCAAAGGGCACCATGTGTGCCAGGGCTGGTAATGCAAATGCTACTAATGGGCCTGCAGCACTAATTGTGCCACCCACACAAGTAGCCCTAAAGACAGAACTCAGGCCTGCCACTGCAGTGCCATCGATGTTGTCCTGACAAGTGCACCCACTTGCCAGGCCTTACCCTTCCCTTTTTATGCACATCAGACACACCTATGGTAGGTCCAAGGTACCCCTCTGGGCAGCGTGCAGTGTATGTGAAAGGTTAGACATGTACTAAGGTGTGTACCATGTCCTGACAGTGAAATACTCTCCATTTCATTTTTCACTGTTGCAAGGCCATCTTGCCCATGGGACAGAATGGGGGAGGCTGTGTAAAATGTTTCCAGCCTATCTCCACATAGACTTCAGATGGAGAGGTGAAGTTTAGTGTGCCTGAACTCACAATTTAATAACACATCTTTTTGTGAAGGTGTTTTTTGCATTGTGTGTTTAGAAACCACTCTTTTAGAAGTGGCTGGGTTTTTGTGGTCTAACATTTCTGTGTGTCTCTGCCTGGTAGTGGATTGACTGTCTGGATTTGAATGTGATAGGCTCTGGGAAATGTCTTGACCCAGGGGAGGAGGTGAGACAGCCCCAGGCTTGACCTGCATCTGGAGTGTATGGGGGAGGAGTAGCCCCTGGAGGTGAAGAGGCCTAGGCTGCTGCCATAAAACAATGGCTCCATATCCTGCTGAGTGATTTAGGATCCAGACCCTCACTATCAAAGGAAGAAGGTGTCACTAGCAGGGAGACACCCAGAACTGGTTTGGACCGGGGTCAGTGGCCCCCTGAACACAAAGACTTCAAAGACATTTAGGGGTATAACTATGAGAGCTGTAACCCTGGACTTTGGAATGGAACTGATCAAGACTGTAAAGGATTGAAACTACTTTGTGGTAAAGAAGAAACCTCTGCCAAGGAAGAAACAGCTGGAGAGACTGAAGGAAAGGACTGACCCTTGCTGTGTGTTCTGGGGCTGGCCTGCAGTTTGCTGATTTAACCAACGAGAGGCTAAAGGGACTCTGCTGTGTGCTCTGTCCCCCTGATTGAAAGACTTTCCTGTGTGCTGTGTCCTGACGTAACTTATCCCCAAGGGCCCAAGGAGAGCTGGCTCTCTGTTGTGGAAACTCAGGAACACAAAGGTTTCCAGGTGTGTCTCAGTGACGCTGTGTGTGTGTGTGCTTTTTGCAGCGTGAGACCCTCGTAAGAATTGCCCTGTGATCGTGGGCACCAGGAATCCAAGTGAGTCTCAGCGATGCTGTGTGCGTGTGCTTTGTGCAGCTTGAGACCTTCGTGGGGATCGTCCTGTCGTCATGCGCACCTGGAATCCAATTGTGTCTCAGCAACGCTGTGTACGTGTGCTTTGTGCAGCCTGAGACCTTCGTGAGGATTGCGCTGTGACCGTGCACACCCGGAGCTTAACTGAGTCCCAGCGATGCTGTGTGCGTGTGTCCTGTTGCAGCCTGAGATCTTGGTCATTGCCATCGGCCCGGACTAGCACCCCAGAGGAGCTGTGCCACTGGCCCGAGCCTGCCTTTGCCAAGAAGGGACCTCGAACCCCCGAGTTCCACTGCCCAACATCAACTAAGTTGCATCAGAGGTCCAAGCCGTGGGTAGAGGAGAGCGAGGTCGCACCCTCCAGGTAACGCTCAGCGAGCATGCATGTATTGCCATCTGGGGCGGGGTGCGGGCTCAGAGAGAAACGCTCTCGACCTTTCCCATTCTCGCAGCGTGAGCCTCCTCTCAAGCTCTTATCGCGGCCCGTACTTGCCGAGGTTTGGCAGTACCGGGGCCTTAGTGTCCAGCTGCAGTTTGTTTTTCACCATACCTGTGTTGGGGCACACTTTGACAGAAGCTGACCGCGAGATAGTAAGAGTGGCATAGAGACCATCCAGGGCACTGTGATTGGTGCCGGAGTACATTATTGCTGCGTTACGCATTGCATTATTGCACTACTTCTGCATTACGAACTGCCTGACTGTTGCATTACGCATTGCATTATTTCTGCATTGCGAACTGCCTGATTGTTGCATTACGCATTGCATTATCGTTGCATTACGCATTTCATTATAGTTGCATTACGAACTGCCTGATTGTTGCATTACACATTGCTTTATTCTTTCATTACAAACTGCCTGATAGTTGCATTACGCATTGCATTATTTTTGCATTACAAACTGCCTGATTGTTGCATTACGCATTGCATTATTTTTGCATAACGAACTGCCTGATTGTTGCATTAGGTATTCCATTATTTTGGCATTACAAACTGCCTGAATATTGCATAACGAACTGCATTATTTTGACATTACGAAATGCCTGATTCTTGCATTACGAACTGTATATCATTGCATTAGAACTGCATTAGATCATAGAGAATTGCTCATTAATACTGCCAGAACCTACAAGGGCTTGATGGCCTAATAACCGGCAAGGTAAAATATTACAAATACGCATATGTTGGATTTTTATTGTGTGGTCTCATCTTATATCTTTTCTTTTAGAAACATATAATTGTTTTTTTATTAAACTTGTGTGGAGTCCATTTGTGGTGTCATCATTGGGTTGCTGAGAGGGTGGTTGCAAATACACATTTGCCTTGTAAATAAGCCTGGCTGTTCGTGCCAAGCTACTGAGGGGGTGAGCAGGGGCTACCTGAGAAGGTGTCCTTCCTTTTCCTGACTTAGAAGCAAGGGTCTCTCTTGGGACTAAGGTACCTACCTCAGCCGACTAGAGACCCCCAGTTCTAACAGTGTGCAAAAGCAGCATCATGGCAGAAAACCTCATGCTAACTTAGCAATGTTGACAACGACTGTAAGGACAATATAACAGTAGCAGGACTTCCGACTCATTGTTGGGCGGTCCTGTTTATGCTGCGATGTCGTGAGATACTGGTCAGACCGGAATCCTAATGAGGCCCACCGCGACAGCCTGGTGGCTGGCAACATGACTATCTGACTCCACTCTCAATTTTGTAAAACACACTCAATAAGTCATACTATGTCTGTGAAAGTGATTGGTCACTGTCAGATAAGAGATAAATAGTCTTGAAGTCTTTTCATCCAAAATGAAAAGGTCATATTTGGTAGAAAAATGTACCTTTTTAGAAAGTTATATGCTTGTGTTTAAAAACACAATGATCACAAATCCCAACAAGCCCGCTTTCTTTGCCACAAACTTTGCCACATCGGGGGCTACTCCAATCACTAGGATCCTCAGTGCCAGAAGGCACCCACAACAGCTCATCGCTCATAAGAGTGGCCGGGGCTTCTCAGAGATTGGGATGCGCGCCCGGGGAAAGCTCGGGCCAATGGCAGGCCCGTCTGCGCCCATCCGTGGCTGATTGAGGCTGGGCTTACTCTCTTGGTCGGACAATCCGGGATATGACCGGGTTTGCATGAAAGCTTTCACCAACATCTCCAATGCCTGCCAATTGGAGGGGTGGCCCCCGGAATCCAGGACACATTTGTGACTACTTTATTTACTTGGTTAGTTATTCTGTGGAATCTCGCGTGGACTTTGAGCAAATTTGAACAACCAACTGATATCCTCTTTGCTGACCCTCTTGGACCTTTTGGGTTATTGGACTCTTTGCCATTGGGCTCTGTTTGATCCAGCATAATGAGAAAAAGGAAGGTTCAGCTATCGACTCCTACTGGTCAGCCATGCCGTACCATTGACACATTTCTGGAAAAGGCAGTGGGCGATGCCAACAAGGAGATAGTTCAGGTGGAGAGCCGGCTCTCATTAGACTAAGGATGTTCGTAACTAAGTTTGCCACCTACCTTGCCAATGACCCCCAAGGCCCAGGTACTGCCTGCCACTTCCCCAGCTTCAAACTTGGCACCCACGGAGTCATCCCTACCCGAGCCCTTAGCCTCGAGGTCTGAGCCTCCCCTTCCCCGTCTACTCTATCCCCTGACCCGGTGAACTCCCTCGTTCCTAAACGGAAACAGAAGGCAAAGTATATCATTGATGCATGCTCCTGTGATCACACTTCAGGGACAGGCAAATGCTGCAAATGGGCTACTGCCGTAGGAATTGTTGATCTATCTGGCGCCAGCTCTACGTAACATCACGGCGACTCTTACAGACCTTTTATCTCCGTTCCTGAATAGATTGGATAATCTGAAGCTAGCAACTAGGAATTTGGCTAGCAAGATGGATATTCTTTTGACTTCTGTGGAAAAACATCCACCTTCTCACTCGCCAGTGTGCCCCTAATTAGTTGATACCAGTCCTTTTGTAATTCCCTTGAGAAACAGTGTTTCTCAGCATGTTAATGCCACCCTGAAGTCCAAGGGAGTAATGGCTCAACATACAGCGCTAGGGAATGGTGGTTCTCGCATAGTGGGAGACGGTGCTCTTAGCGCCGCGTGGGCCCACCAGACCTTAGACCTTGAAGACGACCCATATATAGGGGTGTAATCATCTAAGGTTCGCCAGCTCCCTGTGATTGATTTTTCCCCAGTATGCGCTCCCTATTCTGTGGTTTTGTCAGAGTTGCCTGGCCTACATGCTTATAAAGAGGAATCCATGGTCCAACTTGATGGCGCGGAGGGTGGCATAGATAGGCCCATCAAGGAAATCCTTTGAGGGAGACCGCATCCCTGTCTCAGTATAATACCCATAGCCAGCACATAAAATTCTCTCTGGGGCATCTAAATCATTTTCCCCAACCTCATGCATTAAACTACTCCCGCTGGGTTTTTTCTAGGGACCTCCGCTGCGCATCCCAGGGGAGTTACTGCCCATAAGGGGTAGGCTTGATAAAGGAGGTTTGGGGCAGATTTTTCAGTTTCAAAGTCTTATGGCCCGTTTGCAGATTTGAATGAGTTGGATTGATTTCAGGAGGTTGAGGAGACAGACGACTATCCTCACCAACAAAATGACCCCCTGAGACAGAGTGTAGAGGAAGTTTGCCCCCTTTCAATATTGAGCCCAAATGAGATTGTATCAGCCCCACCCCCTTATGTACCTCCCCTGATTGCCACATGCCCCCAGAGAGGCCTCAGGCGGCTCTCTCTCCATTTCCCTCCCCTGGTAATATCAACAACATTCTTGGTAGTAAATGTAGTCTTATTTCCTGGAATATGGCAGGTCTGTCTTCCAAGTTTACTGATGATAGATGGCTATTGCTTGTTAGGTCATATAACATTATATGCTTACAGGACACCTGGGAGACTAAAAATAATTTCTTTCCGGATGGGTATAAGACTATCTTTTGTCCAGCGTCAAACTCAACCATGGGACGAGCCAGTGGAACCCTTATCATATTTGTGGCTCTAGACCTATGTAAAGACCTACAGATTTTAAAGTGTGATTTTCAGGCACTCCAGGGTATAGAACTGCATATGGGGAGAGCACTCCCTCTTATCATAATTAATTTTTATAACACCAATAGGGGAGAGGGTGGGTCCCCTAATCTTAATGCCTTGACTCGATAAAGGAGGAGGGTCGTGGGAACGCAAATTTTATTTGAACAGGTGATCTCAACTGTCATTTGGGTCCATCTTTTGAGAAGAACCAGTTGACTGCCAAGCCCTGCCCGCTTTCTGACAACCTCCACATGGAACACGCAACGGAAGGGAAGACGTTAAACAAATTATTACTTACTCATAATCTGGAAAACACCCTAGATCTTTGGTACCCCGGGCCTATTACTCAATTGCCCCAGACCTATAAAGGTAGGGGTTCTGCAGCTATTATAGATTTTATATTCGTGACAGCACTTTTGGGAGTGGTCCCCAGCTCATTTAATGTAGAGTATAGTGCTTTTAGTGACCATAACTCACTGATGCTGGTACTGACAGGATGGGCCACTCTACCATAGGCCCAAGTAAGCCCAAGGCATTCTTAACCCTCAGGGTAGGTGCCTTCCATGGGTGACCATAGCTTTTTCTCTTCATGTCTTAACATACTGAGCGAGGACATTTTAAGTTTGTTCTCGTTCATTTAACCACACAGGCAGCGGGGTGGGTCCGGGTTTCCCCCTCATGGTTTTGCAGGCTTTAAGGAGGCTAAAAGCAGCCTTGAAACAGGTGCCACAGGAGAAAGATAGTGTCCTTGTGCCGACGCCTTTATAAAGAGACACTGAGAGAGCGCAGGCTCCAACTCCCAAAAGCAGGCTTGGAAGGACTTAACCAAAGTGGGTGAATTGAGAGATTCAACTTTATTTTGGAAAATCATCAATAGCCCTTGCTACGCAGAACCAGTCAATCCAACAGTTTACCACCACATCACGCTACATCAGTGGGTGTCTCATTATGAAAAAGTTTATAATGTAGCCTGCCATGGCAAGTGCAGCGTAGATATCTCTTCCGTGTGGCGGTTTTCCCCATTAGTTTTTCTTTGGAGGAGGTAGCCTCAAGCATTGGGTTCTTGGCATCAAATAAGGCCCCATGCCCTGACAGTATACCCCCAGTCCTTTTATACGATAACATCGAGGTTTGGGGTCCTTTATTGACACAAGTCCTAATTGCGGTGGCCTCGAAGGGGACGTTGCCCTCCTGGTCCACCGCTATCATATTCCTAATTTTCAAAAAAGGAGATAAGGATAATCCGCAATCTTACCGCCCAATCTCCCTCATTGACACCGTAATCAAGGTCCTGGGTCGGGTATTTCTATCTAGATTGTCTTTGTGGGCTACAGATAACCACATTTTATCGGAACCGCAATATGGCTTCTGAGAAGGCTTGTCAACCACGGACCAATATCTCAATCTTTATCTCTTGATATCTAAATACATAGTGGCCCAAACGAGCTCTATGTATTTAGCTTTCATGGACCTCATGTCCGCTTTTACCAGGTAAACCGGTCTAAGCTGTGGGGCATATTAACTTCTCTGGAAGTGGATCCTCGCATTGTCCATCTACTGATCTCACTCCATGCCCACACAACGGCGGCAGTTAGATTTTCCCATGAAGGAGATCTTTCCAATCATTTTAATTATATACAGGGGGTGCGCCAATGCTGTACCCCAGCTCCTTTTTTATTCTAGGTTTACATTACCAGCCTCGAGGCTGCCATTTTGGCCCTCCAGTGAGACTCCCCTAGATTAGGTAGAAGAGCTTTGCCAGGCCTACTCTATGCCGATGATACAGTGCTCATGGCCCATACGGGCAGGGGCCTGCAATTTTAATAGATTTTTTTGTGGCATTTATTGACAGGCTGGACCTGTCAGTGAATTATACCAAGTCCTATGTCTTAGTGGTGGATCCCTGGGAGCTACGGACAAAAAGCTTTAAAACTCGCAACCATACCCTTGGTAAGGTCCTGGCCTATCCCTATCTGATAGTGTAATTTGATGATAAACTACAGCGGGAAGCGCTCTTGGAAGGGAAGCTGAGCAAGCTGAATAAATCCTTGGGAGTCATCACTAGTTTTGCAAGTAGAGTGGGTTCATGGGCCCCGGAGGTTATTTTAAAACTGTATGAGTCTAAAGGCGTTTCTAGAGTTGTTTATGGCAGTAAAATCTGGGGGTATGCACTCCCACATAGGTTACAGGTGGCGGAAAATAAATTCTTGCATCGCATCTTGTGAGTCCCCCAAGGCACGCCAGCCTGGTCTGTGCATGAAGAGTTAGGGATTGGTTAACTGGCTGATCAAGTGGCCATCAAACCTTTAGTGCGCTCGATAAAGACATGGACTTCTGAACATAAGAATTTAAACTGTATGATCGTATCGGATTGTCTGGCGTTGGAACATGGCTACAAAATCCCTTGGATACAATACGTAAATGAGTCTTTCCAGGCTATAGGTAGGCCAGATATTTACTTTGCACATCACACTTTAAGTTTGGGGGTTGTTAAAATTATAAAAGACCTGCACCACACATTTTTAACTGTAAACCATGAAAACACTGAGCTTAGTAAACCCTCAGTAAGGCCCTATACAATGTTAAAATCGGTTCTGCGCATTGAACAATACCTCTTGGCCCTAATTAGTGCTCATGATAGATTCTCAATCACACGTTTCAGATTCAACCAGCTTCATCTTTTTTTTAGCATCCCCAGCAGGTTTTTTTCTCCTGCCAGCCCAACGAGGTCCCTGTGATTGCGATCTTCGATCTCCTCAGGACACGTTACATTTTATATTTTTGTGCAAATTATTCTCATTGCCCAGAAAACGCTTTCTCCTGCCCTTGTTAAAAACTTTGAAGTTTAGGCAAGCTAAAGTGGCACTCTTGCACTTACAGTTGTTACCTAACCCCTCCACACTCTGCACAGTGATTAGTTTTTTGTGGGCTGCTTACAGATCTGGGTTATCAAGAATCTACTGAACCTGTACGCCCTGCTCTGGTGAAGTCCTTTTAGCGCATGGATGGGTATACTCCTGTCCACTATAGTTTTATCAATTTGCATTGTTTTACGTTTTTTATGATGTTTTAGCTGCACGAACTGCCTTTTTACTTATCATGTGATGTATTTTTTCTCTTTTGTATGACTGTTTGACTGTATCTTTTATGGATGCATTGCACCCGAATAAATAAATATATATATATATATATATATATATATATATATATATATATATATATATATATATATATATATATATATATATATATATATATATATTTAACACTCCTCCGCCGTTTAGACGAAAGTAATGGGCGCACTCCCTCTGAGTTCCACAAATAGATTTATTTAAATTTCTTCAGCACTGAAAACAACACGATCTACGCGTTTCAGTGCTCCTAGCACCTTGCTCACGATCACTTTCTCAAGATTTACTTTCGTCTAAACGGCGGAGGAGTGTTAAATAATTAACGGCGAGGTTCTGCCGTAGGGAACGCACCCACATCGAGCGCTCAATGGCCGGGAAACTGGAACCGGCGTGTGAAGATTCAATTTCACCCGACCGGAGTGAACCCTGGCGAGAGGAGGAGACGGCAACAACTCGAAACACACACACCGCTCTGTGAGGAGGTAAGAGTGTGCTTGTGTGGGAAAGGATTTAAGCCGCAAGACTAACGCGTTTGAAAAAAAGCGAAGCAGTCAGCTTTGTGTCGGAAATGTTACACATTGGGTTTTGAATGCATCACGACTTGAATTTCATCACGGTATGAAACGCGCGGAAATAACCTATCTGTTTAATGTGTACAAGTACGACCTTTGAGTTACCAAGTGCCACGATAAAAAGACTAAAGATAAACATCAGCAATTGTAAACATCATGGAACAAAGGGCAGCAAAACTAGATGAATTGCTGACAACGATGTTTGTGAAAGGCAATGCAGATAAAGATAAAGGGGAAATACAAACAAATCCGGATACCCCCAAATCGGATGTTAAAAGCAAATTGAGAATGTGGGAAAAATTGAGCCGCAAAGAGATAAACAAATCTTGGGAATTTATTACACTTAAGAAATATCTGGAAGTGCAAAAAATTCCAAGGGGCTTGAGAATTATGTTGATGCCCAGCCATCAGGATACATCAAATGAGTTACTTGAAGAATGGGGTGAATTCATCTTAAAATCGTCTCTGGGATTAGTAGCAATTCTTGTGAAACATATTGAAATCAGCCTGAACAAAATACAGGAAGAACTAAAGGAAATGGAGAAAGAGGTCACATCCTTAAAACTCAACAATGAAATGACCAAATTTAAGGAGGAACTAGAAAGCCAAATTGAAAAACATGAGGATACAGTGAGAGAACGCAAGCATAATAAATTCATACGTGATACTGTGGATTACGAGGAGGGTTGCATATTTACCTTCTCCAGGAAATACGACTTTTTTAAACAACTGTCCCCACAAAAACGTGGCTCAAATCTTTCTAGCAGTGCATCTTCCTCATGTTCATTAATCTCAATGGAAGGAAATGAAGGCGAACCAAGTACATCAGCAAACACCGAAAGGATGCCTTTTTTAGGAGATATGCGCCTCGTGCTACAACAAAGACAGTGGGAACAGAGCCGAGGAGCACAAAATCAATTAAGAGGAAGGGGAAGAGGACAACGATGGACCACAAACAAAAAAAGACAAGAAGGGGCAACAGGAACAAATCAATCAACCGAAAAAGTGGGCACGGAAACACGGAGTATGCGCCAGTAGAGGGGGAAATAAATAATGAATTGCAAATCATTAACCTCTCCAAAAGAACAATCACTGAAACAGAAGCCATGTTATTAAAACGAGGCATAAACTTCTGCCCTAAGAAAAAGATGAACATTGCTCAAGTACGAATAGACCTCTATCTATATATAAGAAAGATCAAATTGGCCAAGTTCTTTGAGGAAAATAAAAACAAAAAATATTCTCAAAAAATACAAATGGAAGAAGAAAGCACCTCAAATCTATGTGTAAAAGAAGCAGAGGCATATACCACACTTCTGAATCTAGATGTAACCGATGAAAATGAAATAACGGTCAGTCAAGCAATTGCACAAACAGGAGCAGGCATCAGCAAACTAAAACCTAAATCGAAATTTTATCCCCAGTTACCGGCTGGAAACAAGGTGGATATTTTTCAAGAAGCTGTGATCCAGGACCTGTATAAAATCAAGGGATCCAACTACAAAGATAACTTAACCCCAGAGGAACGAAAAGCATTAGAAAATCTGTGCAAAGATGACCAGATAGAAATAAAAATGGCAGACAAGGGAGGAAATATTGTGATTTGGGAAAAGAGTTCATACATCATTGAAGCCCATAGACAATTGAAAGATATCAAATACTATGAGAGGCTAAAAACTAATCCTACATCGGAAATTAAGAACAAATTGGATGAAAAATTAAGACAATGGAAACTGAATAATTTGATTGATGAAGATGAACAAAAGTATCTAACAACCAGCCACCGACAATAGCCACAATATATTTCCTGCCAAAGGTCCACAAAGATCGAAATAAACCTCCAGGAAGACCAATTTTATCCGCAAAGGGCTCCCTTTTGGAACCTGTCTCAAATTATATTGATCACTTCCTCAAACCACATGTCATACAACTAAGCTCATACATTCAAGATACTAATGATCTCTTAAGAAGACTGGAAAATACACCATGGCAAGAAAATTATCAACTGATATCCATGGATGTCGTATCTTTATATACAAACATACAAAATGACACTGGAATAAAGGCATGCAATTACTTTTTGCAACACAGAGACATTAAATACAAAAACCATAACCAAATGTTATTAGACATGATTGAACTATGCCTATCGCAAAATATCTTTCTGTTTGGTGAAGAGTTATATAGACAATCAAGTGGAACCGCAATGAGTTTTTCGTTCAGCCCGAATTACGCGTGTCTCACAATGGGATACTGGGAAAAGGAACTAGCCTGGGCATCAGAATATGATCAATTCACCTGCAAAATTATGTGCTGGATAAGGTTTATAGATGACCTTCTGATCATCTGGGATGGAACCCAAGAAGAATTCCAGGATTATCACAGGATCATCAACAACAGTATGACAGGGTTAACCTTCACATATGAAATTAACAACAAAGAGGTAACATTCCTGGATACACGTATCTACATCAAAGATAATCAGATCCACACGACGCTGCACAGAAAAGAAACGGCTACCAATGCAACACTAGAAGCGACTAGCTTCCACCAGGCCTCCCTGATCTCAAGCATCCCATATGGCGAGTTTCTTCGCATCAGAAGAATATGTAGCGAAGATTCTGAATGGCAGAAACACAGTGCTACAACAAAACGAAGATTAAAAAATCGCAAATATAATCAGGGCAACATTGAGAAATGTTGGAAAAAAGCCAATGAAAAACCCAGACAGGAATGTTTGAAACGATCAAAAAAAAATAAAAGTGATCAAGAACCCATCAGACTCATCACTGATTACTCTGAAAACAGTAAAAAACTTGTCCAAATCATGAGAAAAAACTGGAAGATTCTACATTTGGATGATACATTAGGGAAGCTAGTGGGTCAACATCCAGTGGTTACATACAGAAGAGCACCAAACCTAAAGGATCAGTTGATTCATAGTCACTGCAAACCCAACAAAAAGAAAGACTGGCTCAAAACCACTGTCTTCGTGAAATGTTATGGTTGCAAAATGTGCCAAATTGCCAAACAGACCAAGGAAATACCAATGCATAATAACAAAAAATGGCAGATACGACAACTAATTTCATGCAAAACGGAATTCACAGTCTACCGAATAGAATGTCCCTGCCCCCTAATGTATGTGGGTAGCACCAAAGGAGAACTAAAAAACACGAATAATGGAACGTGTGAGAGCCACAGTACATAAGGACAGAGCTAATGCAGTGGCAAAACATATGGAGCTAAAGCACAATGGAGATTGGCTGAAACTGAAATTCTTTGGGATAGAAACAATACCAAAGAACATACGTGGAGGAGATCACGAAAAAATTCTGAGACAAAAGGAGTCACGCCACATCCTAAATTTCAGAACTTTAAGTCCGCATGGCCTCAATCAATCGGAGGAGTTATATATTCCACTCTAATATGGACAAATGAAGAACATGACAAGTGAACTTGTGAGGTTGAAAACCATTTCAAAACAAGACTTGATGATCCAAAAATAAGGGTACCCAATCAACAAATAGTTGACAAATCCCACTAGAGGGATTGAAAGGGACAAGATGAACTGAGTTGGCTAAAAATAATGGCGAAAATTATAACGTCAGCTAATATTATAAAAAGCTCAAGCATGAGAGTAAAGGGTTTATTGATTTCTCTTGTTAAATGAATCGTTTAATTTCACTTAGAGACTTCTTTTATAAAAAATTGTTAAAAACCACAAATACCACAATGCCTAGCTACTAAGAACAGGATGTGATGTAACATCAAACACCGAGGTTGCTTTAAATGTGTTGAAATAATCTTGAGAAAGTGATCGTGAGCAAGGTGCTAGGAGCACTGAAACGCGTAGATCGTGTTGTTTTCATTGCTGAAGAGATTTAAATAAATCTATTTGTGGAACTCAGAGGGAGTGCGCCCATTACTTTCGTCTAAACGGCGGAGGAGTGTTAAATAATTAATGGCGAGGTTCTGCCGTAGGGAACGCACCCACATCGAGCGCTCAATGGCCGGGAAACTGGGAACCGGCGTGTGAAGATATATATATATATATATATATATATATATAAGAATCCACGATCCTGAAGCGCCAAAAACAGCAAACGGACACAGCCAGGTACAGACCACAGACCAAGGATTTCAGGAAAAAATAATGTGCTTTATTCCATCAATGGGGATGGCAGCATGACGCGTTTCGTCCGGGAAACCCGGACTTGATCACATATATATATATTGCCACCGACAGTTTCCCTCTCCAAGAAAGTAAAACTCGGGCGCACTCCGGATGCAAAACCAACCATCTTTATTTGCGGGGGATCAGCATGACGCGTTTCAGCATTTCGCCTTCATCAGATGCACTCCCCTGCCAAGTGCCACCGCCACTGCGGTCTCATTTACAAAAGTGATTTGGCTCTCTGAAGTAGAAAGGTGCACACCTGTGTTTCGTTGGGGGAGGAGTCCCTTCCGTAGTCCAGCGCATCAAACTGCAACTCCCAGAGTGCAGTAGTAGTCCTCAATGCGCTGCAAGCGACGTTCCTGTTTACCAGATTTTTCAAACCCCACAATTGAGGCTGGTCGACAACGATTTCAGGTGAGGGGTCACAGTGTTTATTCTGGGCATGCAGTCTGTTTTGATCCGTACTTCCCACCTTCTACACCACCGTAGAACACAGTCCGGGACATCACTCAAGTAGCGGTGTCTCTCCATGTGGTCATGGACTTCCTTTGAAAGCGGGGTAATGTTCTTGAGCGATGTTAGGCTGTACCAGTGTATCCCCTTTAGACCGGTCATTTCGGAAGGTGCGTCCCGTGCACGGCTCTCACTCCGCGCCAATATTGCCACCAACAGTTTCCCTCTCCAAGACGGTAAAACTCGGGCGCACTCCGGATGCAAAACCAACCATCTTTATTTGCGGGGGATCAGCATGACGCGTTTCAGCATTTCGCCTTCATCAGATGCACTCCCCTGCCAAGTGCCACCGCCACTGCGGTCTCATTTACAAAAGTGATTTGGCTCTCTGAAGTAGAAAGGTGCACACCTGTGTTTCGTTGGGGGAGGAGTCGATTCCGTAGTCCAGCACATCAAACTGCAACTCCCAAAGTGCAGTAGTGGTCCTCAATGCGCTGCAAGCGACGTTCCTGTTTACCAGATTTTTCAAACCCCACAATTGAGGCTGGTCGACAACAATTTCAGGTGAGGGGTCACAGTGTTTATTCTGGGCATGCAGTCTGTTTTGATCCGTACTTCCCACCTTCTACACCGCCGTAGAACACAGTCCGGGACATCACTCAAGTAGCGGTGTCTCTCCATGTGGTCATGGACTTCCTTTGAAAGCGGGGTAATGTTCTTGAGTGATGTTAGGCTGTACCAGTGTATCCCCTTTACACCGGTCATTTCGGAAGGTGCGTCCCGTGCACGGCTCTCACTCCGCGCCAATATTGCCACCGACAGTTTCCCTCTCCAAGAAAGTAAAACTCGGGCGCACTACGGATGCAAAACCAACCATCTTTATTTGCGGGGGATCAGCATGACGCGTTTCAGCATTTCGCCTTCATCAGATGCACTCCCCTGCCAAGTGCCACCGCCACTGCGGTCTCATTTACAAAAGTGATTTGGCTCTCTGAAGTAGAAAGGTGCACAACTGTGTTTCGTTGGGGGAGGAGTCGCTTCCGTAGTCCAGCGCATCAAACTGCAACTCCCAGAGTGCAGTAGTAGTCCTCAATGCGCTGCAAGCGACGTTCCTGTTTACCAGATTTTTCAAACCCCACAATTGAGGCTGGTCGACAATGATTTCAGGTGAGGGGTCACAGTGTTTATTCTGGGCATGCAGTCTGTTTTGATTCGTACTTCCCACCTTCTACACCGCCATAGAACACAGTCCGGGACATCACTCAAGTAGCGGTGTCTCTCCATGTGGTCATGGACTTCCTTTGAAAGCGGGGTAATGTTCTTGAGCGATGTTAGGCTGTACCAGTGTATCCCCTTTACACCGGTCATTTCGGAAGGTGCGTCCCGTGCACGGCTCTCACTCCGCGCCAATATTGCCACCGACAGTTTCCCTCTCCAAGAAAGTAAACCTCTGGCGCACTCCGGATGCAAAACCAACCATCTTTATTTGCGGGGGATCAGCATGACGCGTTTCAGCATTTTGCCTTCATCAGATGCACTCCCCTGCCAAGTGCCACCGCCACTGCGGTCTCATTTACAAAAGTGATTTGGCTCTCTGAAGTAGAAAGGTGCACACCTGTGTTTCGTTGGGGGAGGAGTCGCTTCTGTAGTCCAGCGCATCAAACTGCAACTCCCAGAGTGCAGTAGTAGTCCTCAATGCGCTGCAAGCGACGTTCCTGTTTACCAGATTTTTCAAACCCCACAATTGAGGCTGGTCGACAACGATTTCAGGTGAGGAGTCACAGTGTTTATTCTGGGCATGCAGTCTGTTTTGATCCGTACTTCCCACCTTCTACACCGCCGTAGAACACAGTCCGGGACATCACTCAAGTAGCGGTGTCTCTCCATGTGGTCATGGACTTCCTTTGAAAGTGGGCTAATGTTCTTGAGCGATGTTAGGCTGTACCAGTGTATCCCCTTTACACCGGTCATTTCGGAAGGTGCGTCCCGTGCACGGCTCTCACTCCGCGCCAATATTGCCACCGACAGTTTCCCTCTCCAAGAAAGTAAAACTCGGGCGCACTCCAGATGCAAAACCAACCATCTTTATTTGCGGGGGATCAGCAAGACGCGTTTCAGCATTTCGCCTTCATCAGATGCACTCCCCTGCCAAGTGCCACCGCCACTGCGGTCTCATTTACAAAATATATATTCACTGAAAAAAACATAGGTTTCACACCAGTTATAGTTAGGAATTAGCATTTAAAAAACATATTAAATTCACTAAAAAAAAAATGCTAATTCCTAACTATAAGTCTCACTTTATAAGTAAGACTGTTAGCGCTCTAGTTGTTTAGAACACTCTGGTATATTCTGTCATTGGGCTACAGTTGGGCTACATCTGGCTGATATTTGGGCTATATTTTTTTTGTCTCTGGTGGCCATCTTTGGGCTACATTGGGCTACATTGGGCTACATTTGGGCTACATTTTGGCTCTAACATATATATAGCCCAATGTAGCACAATATATATTTTTTCAAAGTTAATTTTCGTAAAAACCACTTAAGAATAGGGCTACCAGTCCCTACAATTTTTCCCAATGTTTTTATTTTTTTATTTTTTGCTTTGGAGCGCTCCTGGTGCGCGCCCCGAAAAGCGTACTTTTATAAAGCGCCCCGGGGCGCGCTCCGGGGAGCGTCCCGTAAGCGCCAATATCGCGAACGAAAACATGATCGTGACGTATCGCGTAGCCGCGTGATACGCATGGCGCAAGCACACCCGGAAGCACTTGAGCGAATACGATCGCGCAACGTAAACATCCGACGCGATTACGCGACGCGCCCCGGGGCGCGTCGTGTAAGCGCGTCCGGTCATGTGACCTGAAAATAACAATTTTCATTGGTTCATAACAGTTTTGGTTTCATAATGATGAAGCCCCTGGTCATGTGACCTGAAAATAACACTTTTCATTGGTTCAATACATTTTTTTTTTCAAAAGGATGAAAAACCCCACCTTTTTTCCTTATTCTGACTTTGTCCTTTGACTTAGGAAGACCTGTTTGTAGCTCTCTCTACTTTTTTGCTCAAAATATTGGCTTCAGTAATAGCAGCAGCAGGTGCATCTGCACCACCACCACCACCACAACCACCAAAAGGACCTCCTCAAGATATCATTGGTGGTCTTCAAGAAGAGGAAGAGGAGGAGGAGGAGGAGGAGACTTCAAGATGGCTGGAAGAACACAATACCCCATACCAGCCAAGACCACACATTATTTGGGAGTTTTTTACTCTCCCAGAGGGGAAAAAAAAGTAAATGCACCCAAGGTCAGTTGCAAAATTTGTGGCATGGAACTTTCCAGGGGAAACCCAAATAAAAAATATTCATTTGGGAACTACACAATGATACGCCACATGCAGCGCAAACATCCTATAAACTATTCTGCTGCAGAAATGAGGGAACTGGCCAGTAACCCTCCCCGATCAACAAGAACCAGATCAAAAAGGAAACAACCCACTGCGTCTGCACCAGAGGAAAGTGAGACGATGCTGTGCATTCAGCCCCGATTTGCAGATTTCAGAATTATCTGTAAATTTTGTGGGAAGACCATCTCCTACGGAAAACAGAGCGTAAAGCTCATCGTCCTTGCTGGGGACAACCATAAATGCCCCAATCAACCCTAATTTTTTCTTTTCTTTCAGTTTTTTGCTCCAGTTGAGCCATTTTCAATTCCCTGTTTTTTCGTTTTTCCCCATGAAAAATACACAAAAATTCTAAAACTGTTCAGAAAATCCAAAAAAAGTACAAAATGTTCAAAAAACAATATACAAAAAATAAAACAACAAAAAGAAGAAAAAAACAGTTCTTTTTAGAACTACCTCCAATTTCTAAAAAAAGGCAACATTTTTAAAAAACTCTATCATTCATTTTTCCTCATGGTACGCTCCCCGGTCCGCTCCCCGGTGCGCGTACTGGGCACGACCCCCGCGCCAAACAAAAAAAAAAAAATGTTTTGCCCCGCGGGGCCCTTTTTAAGCCCCCACATCAAACCTAGGGGATCAGGGGGGATCTACCCTGCCCCCTTATGGTCATTTCCCCCTTTGTTTTGGCCACCTCTTGTGTCTCGATACTACCGCGACACAAAATGGCGGCCGCTCCGGACTGTTTCGAATGTTTACAGACACCCAAGAGCCAATCAGATTTCCGTGCGCACTTCGCGTGTCGCGCCTGGGGCGCTCCCCGGAGCGCGTACCGGAGCGCGTACCGGAGCGCGCCTTCAGATATATATATTTTCTTAAACCTAAATTACTCAAAATCCACTGGAGCACATATCTTGAGACATAGCAAAGGCACATCGGGCTACCAGTCCCTTCAATTTTGCCAAATTTGGTTGAAATCCATTCAGCCGTTCGGGCTAAAAGTGAAATCGACCGCCAGTGATGTCACTAACCATGTCATGAATGATGTAATATGTGACATCATCAGCAGTGGATTGCGGGTGCGCGATATATAGTTAGTGCAACTAACTATATATGAAATTTCAATGGTTTTGTGTGAGTAAAATAAGGTTTTGAAAAGGCTAATTCCTAACTATATATGGTCTATAACCAATGGTTTTTTCAGTGAATTTTCAAGGTTTTGTAAATGCAAATTCCTAACTATATATGGCCTAAAACCTATGGTTTTTTCTGTGAATTTCAATGGTTTTTTAATAGCAAATATCAAAAGCTGTCAAATGTCAAGTACGTGATAGGTAAAAACTTTTTCGTGTTTATGCACGCTGATGTGCTTTGAACGCTGCCCCCCCCTGCCCTCTTTTCTCTTAGTAGTACTCTCTCTTTGCAGATAGTGAAGGGTAGTTAACGCAGGCCTTTACCCCCGTTGTAATCCGTCGTGCCTGCTTGTCTCTCCATTTGATTGATTGTTATCCAAGCATTTACTGTTTTACAATTGATTCTCTTTGGTTCATTCTCTATTTACAAACAAGCACAAAGTCGCAATACTCTGTTTAGTCTTTGCAGATAGTGAAAAATTGTGAAAAATCGTGTAAAAAAATAAAAGTAATCGAGCAAAATCAGTAGGCCACTAATTGGATCTCTTTTTGACCTCGCTAAAATAGAAATATTAGGAACAACCCTTCATGAGAAATACGAAAATAGTGAGATGAACTGAGCTCCACACCATGAGGGCTGCAAGACAGCTCGGCTCCGTCACCCACCCCGCCCAAAATAACGACAAACCCTATGCAAATATTAAAAATATATACAACACACCAGCAAAGTAACAGGGTAAAACATTTTATTAAATAACTATTTACATAACTATTTTATACTTTTTGTTGCCCGATCCGGCTAGCTCAATCGATTGAGCATGAAACTCATGCACTCTGATAGCAAGCGTTGCTACTGATGCTATGCAGACCAAAACTGGTTTTCAGTTTGTACATTTTTCTAGATTTTTCCATCCGAGGTTGGTTGAGTTTGTAGAACGATGGCTTCAGATTTTCCACATACGGTGTGGTGGTGCGGACTGGGAGGGGGCGCTTCGCTCCTGCCCCCTCCCCAAGTAAGATTTTCATACGTGAAAGTACGTTAATGGTTTTGGTCCCTGAGTTGCTTCGATGTCACTGCCATTCTCAAATGGCATAAGTTCTGGATGTTGGGTGCCATAGTTCAGAGTTCTGAGCAGCGCTTGTAACACTGTCTGAAGCTTATTTCCACCTACTGCAGCTTCACTATTCTCAAAGTAAGTGAGGGTCGTTTGTGGACCTGACTGCATTTGAAAACAATGTGATATGGTACCTCCCTAAACCGCTTGACGGAGGCCCCCAAGGGGCGGTGTGATGGCACGGACTCGGAGAAGACGCTTGGCTCCGACCCCCTCCCCAAGTCTTATAGCACTGGTGTAGCCTGAGATCGCCCCCGACATAGGCGGCCGGCTCCCGGGGTCCGGCGGAACTTTTTGCCTTTTGATGACTCTTCTATTCTGGACCTTGTCCCACAATCCGTTTGACCTGAAGACACGCTGTAGTGGGGCGCCCCTTTACCGTTTTAGTTGCCATTCCGCCCGCTTTTGCTACACTGTGCCTCTTCCGCCATTCAGCTGTTTACCGCCCGCTCTTGCGACTACAGCGTCTCGCTCACCATGTAGTTGAGTTGCTCCCGCTCTTGCGATGCAATGATAAGCGACTGCCACAGGACTCTCAAAATGGCGGCCGGCTCTTCAGATTTGGGCGTGGTCCACTAAAATGGCCCTGGGACACCTTGGAACTCGGACGCTTCCCTGATAGGGCTTGGGTCCCATTCTCGAAAGCGTCCCCTCAGCCGTGAAGATTCTACAAAAGTCTTGGGGGCCCCCGACTCCCGCAGGCTTCTGGTGGGGAGTGGCTGCCATGTTTGCTCATGGAATGGCCACGACGGAGCTACGAGATGGTGGTGCTCTCATGCTGAAGCCAGCTTTAGTCTGAAACATCCAGAAACACTGTAGACTACCAATTCGATCAGTTCCGGTAGCGCCCCAACATGACCCGGTAGAGAAGAACTTGCCCTCCCCTCTTTGACTGATGGTTCTTGTTGCCTGTCCCCTCTGTTGTCATTTAACAGAACTTTTTGGACTGCTGAAAGGGGTTGTGTTCCGAACGCTGGTTGGTGGAGACATTTTGACTATATTCTTGACCTACGTTGTCGCGTAATGCGTTATATGACACGCCGCGTTAGCGCACCCGGAAGTGATCCGGGGCGCGGCGCGCAACGCGTAACGTAAGCATAACAGGTCATGTGACTTGTTAATAAAACTTTTTATTGGTTCATTTTACTTTTGTTATTTTAATAATAAAAAGCTTGGTCATATGACCTAAAAAATACGCTTTTTATTGATTTCGAACATTTTTTTTTTTTTAAACATATATGTTATAATGTTCCAGGCTAATGTACTTTCCCGGAAAATTTACAACTGTCCTGCAAGTAAAATATATTCCTTTTTCGAGAAAAAGGGCGTTTCTTCATCCCATGACGGGCCGTTGAGTAAAAGAGGCTCGGCCTGCTGTCTTACTCGCCGATACGCCTGATTATCAGATTCTTATCGATCACTTTATGTTGCAGGAGTGGAAAACACAACTGCCCTTGACCATTTATCTTTACTGCGTTCCTACGTATTATACCTTTTATCCGTCATGTAATTGGACTGCTTTATTTCACTTGCCTTTTACTGATTCGAAAACAGTGACTAAAAGTAAATACTTTACCAATGTAAATACTACTACCATGTTTTGTTTTAAAAACCTTTATTGTGAAAATGTCAGTATACAAATACGGGCCTATAATCACGTGGGCCGGCCACGGAGCAAACTGGAAACGTATATGATGAGGAGACATTTACACTGTAGAGGAACGTAACGAGCGGGCCATTAGGTTGCAAGAACTAAGGTGTCTAACAGTTGCGGAATCGGTGGACGTACATTTTGTAATTAAAATACGACAAAGCCACTTACAAAAAAATCATCTAGATATACATTTGCGGGCAAGTACCATGGGTGACGTTAATTCGAACTTTCAATAGTACAGTAATCAATAACACATCAGAACTTAATATCAATAGGGATGTCGAAATATTCAATCAATTCTCGTCCCCGCCCGCCATGAGCATCAAAACTGCATTCATATCTCGTGATATCAAGGTTGTTCAACCAGTACACAACAAAGAGTTAAGAGTCCCATTTATACCGGAGCCATTTTGGGCGAGGCCGGGCAGGTCCAAGATATAGTCAAAATGTCTCCACCAACCATCGGCCAGACCAGAACCCCTTTCGGCCCTTTATGCTACAAGATGGTGTCTTCCATTCAGAAAATATTGTTGGCAGCATTTTGAAAGGAAAGATAAACAGCCGTTCTCCTAGTGAGTCTCACATTGTTACATTTAGGAAGAATGTTGAAGAGTAGTATGTTGAAAATCTGAAGCCATTTTTCTACAAACTCTCAATCAGCCTTGGATGGAAAAAAAAATCCTGAAGAATGTACAAACTGAAAACCAATTTTTGTCTGTATAGCATCAACAGCAACGCTTGAGTCAGCTTTGTGTGAAGCCGCCATTTTTATTCAATCAATAACGTCCCCCTGCACACATTCAGGGACCTGGTCGTGTCTTCAGGTCAAACGGATTGTGGGACAAGATGCAGAAAGGAAAAGGAAAAAAGTTCCGCCGGACCCCGGGAGCCGGCCGCCTATGTCATGGGCTATCTTTGGCCACACCAGGGCAATAGTGAAGCTGCAGCAGGTGCAAATAAGCTTCAGACAGTGTTACAAGCACTGCTCAGAACTCTCAACTATGACACCACCTCGGTGCCATCCGGATCTTGGCGCCTTGTGCTGGTTCCGGCCTATTCACACATCGGTCCGCTACTGACACCACCTCACAGACCAACGGGGCACTCCACGCCGACTTTCGGCGCAGCATTGTAGGATGGCCGCACCAGTGCGGCAACTTGCTGGACACCACCTCGGTGCCATCCGGATCTCGGTGCGTTCGAGTCACTGTACCGCAAGAGTGACCGCAACTCAGCTGGACACGCCGTCTTTCGGCGCAGCATTGTAGGATGGCCACACCAGTGCGGCAACTTGCTGGACACCACCTCGGTGCCATCCAGATCTCGGCACGCTGTGCTGCTTTCGGCCTACTGTAGCCGCAAGTGCGGACGCAACTCAGTTGGACGGCGAGTGAAAAGATAAGGGGCGCCCCACTGCAGCCGAGGAGCCTCCATCTTGGGGGAGACGCACAGCCCCCACTGACTGACGCGACCTCACAGGCCAACGGGGCGCCCCACGCCGACTTTCGGCGCAGCATTGTAGGATAGCCACACCAGTGCAGCAACTTGCTGGACAACAACTCGGTGCCATCCGGATCTCGGCGCGTTGTGCTGCCTTCGGCCTATTCGCACATCGGTCCGCTACTGACGCCGCCTCACGTGCCAACGGATTTTCTACGCTTTTTGTAGCCCTATGTCGCATAACAGGTCATGTGACTTGTTTATAAAACTTTTCATTGGTCCCGTGGGGAAAATAAAAAAAAAAAGATTTTTCACGGTAGAAGCGCTTCTCGGATCGCGAACCGGGCCGCAAACTGGTAGCGAAACGGGAATTCGCCATTTTGTGTTTCGATTTAATTAAATTACTAGGTATAAGGGGGTACGGGAGACGTATCCTGATCCCTTATGTTTTCTGAGGGTGGCTGAGGAGGCTCATATATGTTGATACATGTCTTCCAGCGGCTGTGCGTGAGCGTTTTATTTTTTTTGCTGCGTGACGTCTGTTAACGTTCGATTCGATGGAAATCAGGAAGTGTTGACCGCCAATTTGTCACTGCGATAAAATATTTTGTTATAAGTTAATCCCTATTGATAAACATTGTCTGCGCCATCTTGCCTTTTTTCCAATGCCACAATTTTTTCGTGCACCGCAGCCATTTTAGATGCCTTGACCAGACCCACTCTCTGCACGCCGTCGATTCTCAGCACGGCTCCCCACCCTCGCAAGCATCTCCCCCTCGCACTGGTCACCCCGCTCTCTCTCTAATGCATGGGCCATAAACCTCCCCCCATCTGCGCTGTTCTTCTCTGAGAATCACACCCTGTGCCCGCCGGACACCTCCCTTTCACCCTATTCACTACAGCACCCTCTGACACTCCTCTTCCTCTGTGTCCGATTGTCCAGGCCGGTCCCAGGCTATCACCTAGCCCTGCGGATGTAGTTTATGGCCCCAGCTGTAAAGAATCCAGACATGCCAACCCTCCCGATTCAGGCGTGAGACTACCGATTTCAGTGCTAGTCTCCCGCCTCCCGATTCCTGCAAGCAAAAACCCGATTCCTCAGGGGTTTCAGCTGACAGGGCAGGGCTTGGTATTGTGTTACGTGCTAATTCTTCCAGGAAACGTCAGAGGGCCGATGCAGGGGCTCTAGAAGGGGTGATAAACCATTTAAGCCTCATTAATAAGCGCATGGTCTTTTAAAGATCTGTGAAGTACTCGGGGCGGCGGTGTGTGTGTCCTGTTTCAGGAGCGGGCGGGGGGGGGGGCACTGCCAGCAACTTGCCAGGCCAGGCAGTGTTCAACACATGCATCACCCTTTCTCTGCCTGCAATTGCGCTCCATGCTTCGGAAAGGTAAGAAAAAGAACGTGCATTTGAGTTTGAAATGTCTGATCCTGCAGCAGCACACTTCCAAAGCCCACACATGACAATAACCCGATTCAAGGCCCCATTCTCCCGATTTTTAAAAAAAAAATCTCCCACTTTGCTCTTCTGAAATGTTGGCATGTATGAGAATCATCCCTCTTCAAAGGAGTTACAGTAGATGAAGGCCCCCACCCCATGAGATCCGTCACACCATACGGGTTCCTACTATCTGATAACCATCCTGTATTGTGCTTGGGGAGGGGATTCTCACTGTGAGCGTGTGTGGGTCCGAGCCTGAAGCGGAAGATTCCAGGGATGCCTCTTTGTACATCAAAGTTTTTACAATTATGTGTCACATTAAAAATATACTCCAACAAAGTAGTAGGATTATAACACTTTAATAACTTATAAATATATAGAACGCAACAAAAACAGTAAATACATTTAAACATTTTTTTGAAAAAAGAAGCAACAATGGTCAGTAGCTGTGTTTTGTGCGAATAGTCCCAAGGCAGCACAACGTGCTGAGTTCTGGACGGCACCCAGGTGATGTTACCTGGGTGCCGCACTGGTTTTTGGTATCCTACAATGCAGCCCCGAAAAACGGCGTGGGGCGTCCCGGGGGGTGCGCTGGGAGGCCTCGTCAGTAGCGGTCTGTTGTGCGAATAGTCCCAAGGCAGCAGAACGCGCTGAGATGTGGATCACACCCAGGTGATGTCCAGTAAGTTGCCGCACTGGTTTTGGCATCCTACAATGCTGCTCCGAAAAACGGCGTGGGGCGCCCCGGGGGAGGGGGGGGAGGGGAGAGGCGGCGTGAACGGGCCTCCCCAGGTGGCGGCTCGTGTGCTGTAGTGGGGCGCCCCTTTACCGTTTCAGTTGCCATTCCGCCCACTTTTGGTACACTGTGCCAAAATCCGCCATTCAGCTGAGTTGCGCCTACTCTTGCTGTTCAGTGATAGGCGGCTGCCACAGGACTCTCAAAATGGCGGCAGGCTCTTTCCCTTTTGGGCCTGGTCCACTAAAATGGCCCTGGGACACCTTGGAACTCGGACGCTTGTCTGCTAGGTCTTGGATCCCATTCTCGAAAGCGTCCCCTTAGCCGTGAAGATTCTACAAAAGTCTTGGGGGCCCTCGACTCCTGCAGGCTTCCGGTGGGGAGCGGCTGCCATGATTGCTTGCGGAATTACCACGACGGAGCCACGAGATGGTGGTGCTTTCATGCTGACGCCAGCTTCAGTCTGAAAGATCCAGAAACAAGGTGGGGCTTTCATCGTTTGGGAAAAAAAAATGTTCTAAACCAATGAAAAGTGTTATTTTTAGGTCATATGACCAAGCCTTCCATCATTAGGAAACCAAAAGTAAAATGAACCAATGAAAAGTTTTATAAACAAGTCACATGACCTGTTATGCGGCATAGGGCTATAAAAAGCGTAGAAAATCCGTTGGCACGTGAGGCGGCGTCAGTAGCGGACCGATGTGCGAATAGGCCGAAGGCAGCACAACGCGCCGAGATCCGGATGGCACCGAGGTGGTGTCCAGCAAGTTGCTGCACTGGTGTGGCCATCCTACAATGCTGCGCCGAAAGTCGGCGTGGGGCGCCCCGTTGGCCTGTGAGGTCGCGTCAGTCAGTGGGGGCTGTGCGTCTCCCCCAAGATGGAGGCTCCTCAAGTGCAGTGGGGCGCCCCTTAGCGTTTCACTCGCCGTCCAACTGAGTTGCGTCCGCACTTGCGGCTACAGTAGGCCGAAGGCAGCACAGTGCGCCAAGATCTGGATGGCACCGAGGTGGTGTCCAGCAAGTTGCCGCACTGGTGTGGCCATCCTACAATGCTGCGCCGAAAGACGGCGTGTCCAGCTGAGTTGCGGTCACTCTTGCGGTACAGTGACTCGAACGCGCCGAGATCCGGATGGCACCGAGGTGGTGTCCAGCAAGTTGCCGCACTGGTGTGGCCATCCTACAATGCTGCGCCGAAAGTCGGCGTGGGGTGCCCCGTTGGTCTGTGAGGTGGTGTCAGTAGCGGACCGATGTGTGAATAGGCCGGAACCAGCACAAGGCGCCAAGATCCGGATGGCACCGAGGTGGTGTCATAGTTGAGAGTTCTGAGCAGTGCTTGTAACACTGTCTGAAGCTTATTTGCACCTGCTGCAGCTTCACTATCGCCCTGGTGTGGCCAAAGATCGCCCATGACATAGGCGGCCGGCTCCCGGGGTCCGGCGGAACTTTTTTCCTTTTCCTTTCTGCATCTTGTCCCACAATCCGTTTGACCTGAAGACACGACCAGGTCCCTGAATGTGTGCAGGGGGACGTTATTGATTGAATCAAAATGGCGGCTTCACACAAAGATGAGTCAAGCATTGCTGTTGATGCTATACAGACAAAAATTGGTTTTCAGTTTGTACATTCTTCAGGATTTTTTTTTCCATCCAAGGCTGGTTGAGAGTTTGTAGAACAATGGCTTCAGATTTTCAACATACTACTCTTCAACATTCTTCCTAAATGTAACAATGTGAGACTCACTAGGAGAACGGCTGTTTATCTTTCCTTTCAAAATGCTGCCAACAATATTTTCTGAATGGAAGACACCATCTTGTAGCATAAAGGGCCGAAAGGGGTTCTGGTCTGGCCGATGGTTGGTGGAGACATTTTGACTATATCTTGGACCTGCCCGGCCTCGCCCAAAATGGCGCCGGTATAAATGGGACTCGTAACTCCTTGTTGTGTACTGGTTGAACAACCTTGATATCACGAGATATGAATGCAGTTTTGATGCTCATGGCGGGCGGGGACGAGAATTGATTGAACATTTCGACATCCCTATTGATATTAAGTTCTGATGTGTTATTGATTACTGTACTATTGAAAGTTCGAATTAACGTCACCCATGGTACTTGCCCGCAAATGTATATCTAGATAATTTTATTGTAAGTGGCCCTGTCGTATTTTAATTACAAAATGTACGTCCACCGATTCCGCAACTGTTAGACACCTTAGTTCTTGCAACCTAATGGCCCGCTCGGTACGTTCCTCTACAATGTAAATGTCTCCTCATCATATACGATTTCAGTTTGCTCCATGGCCGGCCCACGTGGTCATAGGCCCGTATTTGTATACTGACATTTTCACAATAAAGGTTTTTAAAACAAAACATGGTAGTAGTATTTACATTGGTAAAGTTTTTAATTTTAGTCACTGTTTTCGAATCAGTAAAAGGCAAGTGAAATAAAGCAGTCCAATTACATGACGGATAAAAGGTATAATACGCAGCAACGCAGTAAAGATAAATGGTCAAGGGCAGTTGTGTTTTCCACTCCTGCAACATAAAGTGATCGATAAGAATCTGATAATCAGGCGTATCGGCGACTAAGACAGCAGGCCGAGCCTCTTTTACTCAACGGATCCGTCATGGGACGAAGAAACGCCCTTTTTCTCGAAAAAGGAATATATTTTACTTGCAGGGCAGTTGTAAATTTTCCGGGAAAGTACATTAGCCTGGAACATTATAACATATATGTTTAAGAAAAAATAATGTTCGAAACCTATAAAAAGCGTAATTTTTAGGTCATATGACCAAGCTTTTCATCATTAAAATAACAAAAGTAAAATGAACCAATGAAAAGTTTTATTAACAAGTCACCTGACCTGTTATGCTTACATTACGCGCTGCGCACCGCGCCCCGGATCGCTTCCGGGAAGCTGCGCTTCGCGCACCAGAGCACTTCCGGGTGCGCTAACGCGGCGTGTCATATAACGCATTACGCGACAACGTAGGTCCAGAATATAGTCAAAATGTCTCCACCAACCAGCGTTCGGAACACAACCCCTTTCAGCTTTCTAAAAATTTCTGTTAAATGACAACAGAAGGGACAGGCAACAAGAACCATCAGTCAAAGAGGGGAGGGCAAGTTCTTCTCTACCGGGTCATGTTGGGGCGCTACCGGAACTGATCGAATTGGTAGTCTACAGTATTTCTGGATGTTTCAGACTGAAGCTGGCGTCAGCATGAGAGCACCACCATCTCGTAGGTCAGTCGTGGCCATTCCACGAGCAATCATGGCAGCCGATCCCCACCAGAAGCCTGCGGGAGTCGGGGGCCCCCAAGACTTTTGTAGAATCTTCAAGGCCTAGGGGACGCTTTCGAGAATGGGACCCAAGCCCTATCAGGCAAGCGTCCGAGTTCCAAGGTGTCCCAGGGCCATTTTAGTGGACCACCCCCAAATCTGAAGAGCCGGCCGCCATTTTGAGAGTCCTGTGGCAGCCGCCTATCGTTGCATCGCAAGAGCGGGAGCAACTCAACTACATGGTGAGCGAGACGCTGTAGTCGCAAGAGCGGGCGGTAAACAGCTGAATGGCGGAAGAGGCACAGTGTAGCAAAAGCGGGCGGAATGGCAACTGAAACGGTAAAGGGGCGCCCCACTACAGCGTGTCTTCAGGTCAAACGGATTGTGGGACAAGGTCCAGAATGGAAGAGTCATCAAAAGGCAAAAAGTTCCGCCGGACCCCGGGAGCCGGCCGCCTATGTCGGGGGCGATCTCAGGCTACACCAGTGCTATAAGACTTGGGGAGGGGGTCGGAGCCAAGCGTCTTCTCCGAGTCCGTGCCATCACACCGCCCCTCGGGGGCCTCCGTCAAGCGGTTTAGGGAGGTACCATATCACATTGTTTTCAAATGCAGTCAGGTCCACAAACGGCCCTCACTTACTTTGAGAATAGTGAAGCTGCAGTAGGTGCAAATAAGCTTCAGACAGTGTTACAAGCGCTGCTCAGAACTCTGAACTATGGCACCCAACATCCAGAACTTATGCCATTTGAGCATGGCAGTGACATCGAAGCAACTCAGGGACCAAAACCATGAACGTACACTCACGTATGAAAATCTTACTTGGGGAGGGGGCAGGAGCCAAGCGCCCCCTCCCAGTCCACGCCACCACACCGTATGTTGAAAATCTGAAGCCATCGTTCTACAAACTCAACCAGCTTGGATAGAAAAATCTAGAAGAATGTACAAACTGAAAACCAGTTTTGGTCTGCATAGCATCAGCAGCAACGCTTGCTATCAGAGTGCATGAGTTTCATGCTCGATCGATGAAGCTAGCCGGATCGGGCAACAAAAAGTATAAAATAGTTATGTAAATAGTTATTTAATAAAATGTTTTACCCTGTTACTTTGCTGGTGTGTTGTATATATTTATAATATTTGCATAGGGTTTGTCGTTATTTTGGGTGGGGTGGGGTGGGCGGCGGAGTCGAGCTGTCTTGCAGCCATCATGGTGTGGAGCTAAGTTCATCTTACTAGTTTCGTATTTCTCATGAGGGGTTGTTCTTAATGTTTCTATTTTAGCGAGGTCAAAAACAGATCCCATTAGTGGCCTACTGATTTTGCTCGATTCCTTTTGTTTTTTTAAAATATTTTTCACTATCTGCAAAGACTAAACAGAGTATTGCGACTCTGTGCTTGTTTGTAAATACAGAATGAACCAAAGAGAACCAATTCTAAAACAGTAAATGCTTGGATAGCAATCAATCAAATAGAGAGAGAAGCAGGCACGACGGATTACAACGGGGGCAAAGGCCTGCGTTAACTACCCTTCACTATCTGCAAAGAGAGAGTACTGCTAAGAGAAAAGAGGTGGGGGGAACGGGGGGCAGCGTTCAAAGCACATCAGCGTGCATAAACACGAAAATGTTTTTATCTATCATGTACTTGACATTTGACAGCATTTGATATTTGGTATTAAAAAAACATTGAAATTCACAGAAAAAACCATAGGTTTTAGGCCATATATAGTTAGGAATTTGCATTTACAAAACCTTGAAAATTCACTGAAAAAACCATTGGTTATAGACCATATATAGTTAGGGATTAGCCTTTTCAAAACCTTAATTTACTTGCACAAAACCATTGAAATTCCATATATAGTTAGTTGCAATAACTATATATCACGCACCCGCAATCCACTGCTGATCATGTCACATATTACATCATTCATGACATGATCAGTGACATCACTGATGACATCACTGATGACATCACTGATGACATCTCAAATGACATCACTGATGACATCACTGATGACATCTCATTTGACATTACTGATCACATCACTGATGGCATCATTCATGTGATAATACGGTGAACCTCTTCAGACTCTAATATAATCTTAGATACACTCAGAGTAAATAGACACTCACAGACTGTCACTCATCCATGGAGTTACTCACACACCTAGTCAGTCATGCAAAGAATCAATCACACTTCCATTTCCTCAACTATACAGTTATACACACCTTACTTATTCAAACATATACTAACACATATTTACTCTCTTATACAATCCCTGATACAAGTTCACAATGATCCATACAGCCACTCACAAATTAACTGGCTCTTATGCACGGTTATTTATGTATGTCAACTCTCACATGTACTGTGTTTTACATATGTACTTACTTTGACATGTAGCACTGAGATATCCATTCACTCACCAATACACTCATGCACACAGTCAACCGCCCATACAGCTGTTTCCACATGCACTTTTGAACCCATACATCTAGTGAATCAACTGCTCCCACATCTATGCACAGAGTCATACACCTCCCAGCCACCCACACACACACTCAGTCTCCCATACAAATACTTGGGCAACCAATCAATAACCCATATACCTAATCATAAAGCTACTGATCAACACATGCAGCAGTTTACAGAACAACAGACATAATGATGCACAAATTAAGACAGTTTAGTCACTAACCCATGCACTCAGTGAGACACATTTAATCACTCACTCATACAGTCAGTCATGCACCTACTAAATCCTTCATCCAGACACTTATACATCCACTCATTCTTCAATATGTAAGACATATTTTGACTTTTCAGAAACATACAGTCACTGGATGTTGTCATCAGTGATGTCATCAGTGATGTCATTTGAGATGTCATCAGTGATGTCATCAGTGATGTCATCAGTGATGCCACTGATCATGTCATGAATGATGTAATATGTGACATGATCAGCAGTGGATTGCGGGTGCGCGATATATAGTTATTGCAACTAACTATATATGGAATTTTAATGGTTTTGTGCGAGTAAATTAAGGTTTTGAAAAGGCTAATCCCTAACTATATATGGTCTATAACCAATGGTTTTTTCAGTGAATGTATATATATATATATATATTGAAGCTCCAGGTTGCCCGCAGGTCCGGACGCACTACAGGGTTTTGAAATGGATTTCTGGCACGAACTACATGGCCCAGCAAACACCATAAGGCGGCCTACCAATGGCAACTGAGAGGGCGTGTCAGAAGCGGTACGTGAAATTGTCGAGCCTCTGATGAGAGCGGTCAGCTCAGAAACGCGTCAGGCTAACATCGACACAGCCAAGAGCATATCGGAATGCAGTGGCAGTCCTACCTTTCCAAGGCTTGAAGCTTGCTGCTGGCGGAGTGCGTCCGGACCTGAGGGCAACCTGGAGCTTCAATGTTACACGCGGCCGCCCGGCCGTAAGGGACTGCACCACCCCGGGAACAGAGGGGGTCACAGGGCTTCGAATCATGAGGAGCTCGGATTGTGAGCCAGCCGGTCCCAGGATTCAAGACTGTCACCCATTCCGAGGCCCATACAGGGTTTTGAAATGGATTTCTGACACAAACTACATGGCCCAGCAAACACCATAAGGCGGCCTACCAATGGCAACTGAGAGGGCGTGTCAGAAGCGGTACGTGAAATTGTCGAGCCTCTGATGAGAGCGGTCAGCTCAGAAACGCGTCAGGCTAACATCGACACAGCCAAGAGCATATCGGAATGCAGTGGCAGTCCTACCTTTCCAAGGCTTGAAGCTTGCTGCTGGCGGAGTGCGTCCGGACCTGCGGGCAACCTGGAGCTTCAATGTTACACGCGGCCGCCCGGCCGTAAGGGACTGCACCACCCCGGGAACAGAGGGGGTCACAGGGCTTCGAATCATGAGGAGCTCGGATTGTGAGCCAGCCGGTCCCAGGATTCAAGACTGTCACCCATTCCGAGGCCCATACAGGGTTTTGAAATGGATTTCTGACACGAACTACATGGCCCAGCAAACACCATAAGGCGGCCTACCAATGGCAACTGAGAGGGCGTGTCAGAAGCGGTACGTGAAATTGTCAAGCCTCTGATGAGAGCAGTCAGCTCAGAAACGCGTCAGGCTAACATCGACACAGCCAAGAGCATATCGGAATGCAGTGGCAGTCCTACCTTTCCAAGGCTTGAAGCTTGCTGCTGGCGGAGTGAGTCCGGACCTGCGGGCAACCTGGAGCTTCAATGTTACACGCGGCCGCCCGGCCGTAAGGGACTGCACCACCCCGGGAACAGAGGGGGTCACAGGGCTTCGAATCATGAGGAGCTCGGATTGTGAGCCAGCCGGTCCCAGGATTCAAGACTGTCACCCATTCCGAGGCCCATACAGGGTTTTGAAATGGATTTCTGACACGAACTACATGGCCCAGCAAACACCATAAGGCGGCCTACCAATGGCAACTGAGAGGGCGTGTCAGAAGCGGTACGTGAAATTGTCGAGCCTCTGATGAGAGCGGTCAGCTCAGAAATGCGTCAGGCTAACATCGACACAGCCAAGAGCATATCGGAATGCAGTGGCAGTCCTACCTTTCCAAGGCTTGAAGCTTGCTGCTGGCGGAGTGCGTCCGGACCTGCGGGCAACCTGGAGCTTCAATATATATATATATATATATATATATATATATATATATATATATATATATATTCAAACACTTGTTTGGCGTTTGCTCCAGCCTCCCTCAGCAGCGGGCTTCCCGGCGGGATCGCCACTCCCCAAATATCCACACACTCCTGGTAGTTTAAAGCTCATAAATCAGCAACACACCAGGGCCGGGGCCTAAATGTTCGTTCAAAGTGCTATATATTTATTGGCACACGGACAAACCCAACGCGTTTCGAAGCTTGCGCCTCTTGCTCACGGGTAAAATGTTTTGGTGGCCATTCCTTATTTAAAGTGATACAGACATGGTTTTCGTACACGTGATCACAGAGAAACATAGAAAAGTTACTTTGTTGCATTCATGGTTATCTGTATCGTATCAAGAGGTTGCAAATAATAATACACACATTTCCTCATTGGAACAAAAGTGAAAAAAAAACTGCTGTCACAATAAACAATAAAGTAACATTTGCAGAGCATGATATTTCATGAACATAAAACCCGCATTTTGTTATTTCAATGCGCGCTATTCAAACGTGAAATGTTTCCCGAATGAAACAAAGATGGCAAGGTTCATGAATTCAAAAATTAAAGGCGTCTCGCCCCAGTGGGCATAATTATCCAATTCCTTATGTAAAGAAAAACAGTCCATAGTTCATGCTTGTTGGTATCTTGCCCCACTGGGCTTGTTTGTTCCAATTGTAGTGTGTATATTCAGCATACCTAGAAATTCAAATTCAAAAACAATGAATCAGAGATTTGCTATACCTAGTTACTGTGTCACGTGAAAAAATGTACATATTAAAAACAATCAGAATGGAAAATGTAGGAAAGCAGACATGATATATCTATTATGATTGTAAGTGCACTGATAGTTCTTCCCCCATATTGTGACCAAAGGGCTGTGTGGTGTTGTACCGGATGATGTATTTGGAATCAAGTTTGTGTAGCTCTAATAATCTGTTGCCACCCCTTTCATTTCTAGTTACACAATCAATGACATAGAATTTCACAAGATTGGGGTTTTGCTGATGCTCAACTGCAAAATGCCTAACCACAGGGCATTGTGGATTTGCATTTTTGATGGCACGAAGATGTTCAAGTGCCCGCAGTTTCGCTTTTTTAGTTGTCATCCCAATGTAGAACTTTTCGCATGGGCATTTAAGTGCATACACTGCATACTCAGTGTTGCAGCCTAGCATTTGGGTGATTTTATGCTCAGCCTGATTTTTACAGATTTTGAGACTCTTACATTTATGACTATTTTTGCATGCTTTGCATTTGGTGCAGGGGAAAAATCCAACCACTCTGGAGGATTTGGCAGGTTCTTGTAGTGTGGCATTACTGAGAGAATCCTTTAGTGATTTCGCTTTTCTAAAAGTAAGTGAAGGATTCTCACTAAGGACCTCACTGAGATCCTGATCAAGTTTAAGGATACTCCAGTGTTTGTCCAAACTTTTTCTCAATTGCCAAGTCTGGCTATCAAAGTTGGTGATAAACCTGATCTGTTCAGACTATTCACGTGTTTTTGGCACTAACAGATCGGTTCTTTGCAAGATACCAACAAGCATGAACTATGGACTGTTTTTCTTTACATAAGGAATTGGATAATTATGCCCACTGGGGCGAGACGCCTTTATTTTTTGAATTCATGAACCTTGCCATCTTTGTTTCATTCGGGAAACATTTCACGTTTGAATAGCGCGCATTACAAGCACAAAATGCAGGTTTTATGTTCATGAAATATCATGCTCTGCAAATGTTACTTTATTGTTTATTGTGACAGCAGTTTATTTTCACTTTTGTTCCAATGAGGAAATGTGTGTATTATTATTTGCAACCTCTTGATACGATACGGATAACCATGAATGCAACAAAGTAACTTTTCTATGTTTCTCTGTGATCACGTGTACGAAAACCATGTCTGTATCACTTTAAATAAGGAATGGCCACCAAAACATTTTACCCGTGAGCAAGAGGCGCAAGCTTCGAAACGCGTTGGGTTTGTCCGTGTGCCAATAAATATATAGCACTTTGAACGAACATTTAGGCCCCGGCCACTATCTACTTTCTTCCGAAAGTGCACAAGAACCCACTAAAACCACCAGGGAGACCCATTGTGTCATCGAAGGGGTCCCTCATGGAACCAATTGCAAATTACATTGATTTCTTTCTCTTGCCGTTTGTTACCAGCCTAAGCTCTTACTTACGTGACACAACAGACCTATTGAAACATTGTGTTCTTATTCGGGGATGAAATTTACCAGCAAATCCATGGCTGTGCCATGGGTTTCTCATTCAGCCCAGCATATGCATGTCTCACAATGGGGTGGTGGGAGCAACAAATTGCCTGGCACTCTGATAATGATTTCTATGTTGAAAAGATAGCGAAATGGATAAGATACATAGACGATCTTTTTATAATTTGGGAAGGAACGGCTTGTGAATTTGAGAATTATTTCCAAATTTTGAATTCCTCAACCTCAAATATTCGCTTCACGTATCACATCAGCAAAGACAGAGCAATTTTTCTGGATACGGAGATCTACATTCAAGACAACAAAGTGGAGACAACACTCCATAGAAAAGATACGGCAACTAACTCAATCTTACACTTTGACAGCTTTCACAAACCTTCTGTCAAGGAGAACATACCGTATGGAGAGTTTTTAAGAGCACGAAGAATTTGCTCAGAAGAGAAAGAATGGAGAGCAAAAAGTGAGAGCATGGCGCAGAGATTTAAAACCAGAGGATACCACAAAGCTATCATTGAAAAAGGGTGGCAAAGAGCAAACCAGAAAAAAAGAGAAGATGCCTTGACTACTAAAAAATCTGCAACAAACACCACTCAGAACAAAATACCTAATGAAAGAAAAGTGAGATTAATTCTAGACTATACGAGAGAATCAAAACAAATTGTCAATACTCTCAGAAAGAACTGGAAATTACTGCAATTAGATCAAACTGTGGGCAAAGTAATGGGTAATCATCCAGTAGTCACATATCGTCGAGCTAAGAACCTTAAAGATAGGTTGATACAGAGCCATTTCCAGGACAAATCAAAAAAGAAAAAGGGCATTCAATGGATGAACACGAAAGGCTTTATCAAATGCCAACGGTGTAAGGTCTGTCAAATTGCAATAAATAAGAAAGAAGTGAACTTACCCAACAACAAATTGTGGAAGATCAACCAGTTGATAGACTGTACGAGCACTCACGTAGTATATGTGATTGAGTGCCCATGTGCTCTAAAATATATCGGGAGTACGAAGAAACAATTTAAACTACGTATCCTTGAGCACATCAGAGCGACAGTGAATAAAGATAAGAACAACGCGGTCGCCAAACACATGGAACTAATGCACAACAGTGACTGGAAACTCTTGAAGACATATGCATTGGAATGTGTCTTACCACATGAAAGGGGCGGGGACCAAGAAAAACAACTTAGATGCAGAGAATCTAGACAAATTCTCAATTTCCGAACAATGAGCCCCTGGGGTCTTAATCAGAGCGAGGAGCTCTATGTACATTTATGATGATGTAATCAATATGAGATCTGTTTGTGTACTGAATTAATTTTCTTTGGTAACAAGATACAGAGTCTAATAGAATTTTAAGGAATTTACAGATATGAGTGGATAATGTGGTTGGGACAATGCATAACAGCGTATGTGTACAGTTGACAGTAGGAATACCACATCAGGTAATAACTGAATAAGAGATCCATATGAAGCAATATTAGGGTCGACCACGGGATCGAGAAACTGAGTGCGGGGACCAATATAGACAAAATGGTTTCTATATAATTAAGATATGACGTTTAGCCCACCAGAGGGCTTTATTTGAGTTGAAATTAATGTAACATGCTCACCAGAGAGCTTAATTTCAGTTGTGTGGTCATAATTAATTTGTCCACCAGATGGCACTTCGAATTGCCTGCATTTAAAGGTCTCCGTGTGCCGTTACCAAAATCACCAATGAGTAATAATGATCCTATTGTGCACAAAGAGTTTGAGATTACCTGAGAATTGTATGATTCACAGAATATAACACATTTTTGTTTATAAATGAATTCGCTGTTTCCCTAAAGATACACTCGTTCCTATGACAAAACTACATTTCCCAGCCACTTCCTGTAATTGACAGGAAGTGATGTCATTGTTTTGAGTTTGTAGCGGTTTTTTTTCTAAATACAAAATGGAACTGTAACATTGTATCCTTACCGTGATCAAGCAACAGTGGGTTGCGAAACGCGTTGGTGCTATGTGATGTATGCTGCTTCCAAATAAACCGTGACAATTGAGGAAAGAATTTCTGTGGTGAGTGCTGACTTATGCTATCGATTGATAGCTTTTGGTGAATTCAAGAAAGCGGGGCTCTGCTTTGAAGTCAGCACCGGTGGATGAGCGCCGTTGGATTACAGTATTGAGCCATATTTGTGGATATATATATATATATATATATATATATATATATATCCACACACTCCTGGTAGTTTAAAGGTCATAAATCAGCAACACACCAGAGCCGGGGCCCAAATGTTCATATATATATATATATATATATAAATCCCAACAATTTAAAGCTGGTCTTTGAATGATAATTCTTGGTGTGTTTGGGAAGTGTATAGCTGTTAGCATGTTTTTTGTGCAGGTGGACACTTGGTGATGTGTCTGTTATTTCATTAGTCATGTGGAGGCATTTTATACTGTAAAGCTTTTGTGCCATCTCTCTCGTGGTAACCCCATCTTGTGTTTGGGTAGTCTGTTTTCTATCACAATGTTCAGTTTACCGACACTGACAACATCATGAATATAAGAATATATAGGTAAGTGAAATTAAAGGAAATTGTGATTTATAAAGCACACTACTACCCATGGGTGTCTAGGTGCTAAACCCTTCTGGCAGGTAAGAACAGCAAAAACAGTAGTTTAACCAAAAGTAGGAATATGGGAGCCATGAAAGAAAAGAAACAGAAAAACCCTACTAATTATTTAAAAAAACATGTTTTAAGAGTCTTGCAAAATGTTGATGTTTTGATGTTTGTTGGTTTTTGTATAGCGCACATACACTCCATGGAGCATCTTGGCGCTGCTGATTTCACTGCAAAGATGAAATATTTGGGGATGGTAGCTGAGCTGTAGATGTCCTTAGATTAGAGTCTTACATTTTGCATCAGATAATCCGTAAATCCATGTTTTTAGAAGTTTTTTATAGATTTTTTCTGATGGCGATGCTCTAAGTTTAGCTGGAAGGGCATTCCAGGCCTTGGCGCCTAGGACTGCTAGGGATTTGCCACCCTTGGTGGTCAGTCGAAACTTGGGTATGGTCATTAGATTAGCAGTGGCTGATCTAAGTTCCCTATTTGGGAGGTATCTGTGAAATTTGGTTGACAGATATTTGGGTCCGCATTTATGAAAGCCTCTGTATGTGATCAGAAGGACTTTGAATAGTATCCGTTTTTGGATGGGGAGCCAGTGCAACGCATTCAGAGCAGCTGATGCGGATGATCTCCTAGGCCATCTTAAGACAAGCCGGGCCGCCGCATTTTGAATCATTTGCAGTTTGTGCAGGGTAGATTTAGCTTCTCCTGCATGCAAACTGTTGCAGTAATCGATTCTCGATGTTATGAGAGCGATTGCAACCGTACGGCGGGCGGCCAGTGGGAGGTAGTCAAAAAATTTTCTGAGGCCCTTGATTATGTTGAAACAGATACCGCCCACTTCTTTGGATTGCTGTTTAAAGGACAGCATATCGTCAAATTTTATACCTAAGTTGCGTGTGGCACTGATGGTATTGGGAGGGGCTTCTGCGTCTGATGGCCAGCATGTAAGAGGGGAAAAGATGTTATTTTTCCCGAAGGGCAGGATCTCTGTTTTCGCAGAGTTGCACTTTAGATGGTTATTGTGCATCCATCCAAAAGTCGCAGTTAGGCAGTCTTTCAGTATCTGTTCAGCCTTTCCTGTATCTTCATCTAAGACCAGGACCAATTGGGTATCGTCTGCATATGCAACCGTGGTTACATTATGCGTGGCAATTAGGTTGATCAGGGGTGCCATGTACAGATTGAACAAGGTTGGGCTCAAGCTAGAGCCCTGGGGCACCCCTGACCTAACCTCCTTCTCCTCTGAGTAGAAGTGTCCCAATTTGGTTATTTGTTTTCTGTGGAGCAGAAAATTTGTGAACCATTTCACAAAAGATAAATGGGTCGTTGATACATTTTAGCTTTAGGGGCATTGAGTTCCACAGTTTGGGAGTAGCCACAGCAAAACTCTTGCCTCCGCAAGTGTCTTTTTTGATTTTAGGCACAAACAAATTAACCAGAGAGGATGATCTTAAATTTCTGAAAGGGGTATACCATTGAAAAAGATGTCCTATAGATTCTGGACCCTCAAGGTAAAGGGCCGCTTTTTTCACTGTGAGCCATTGAAGTGAGGACAGAGATTGGGAGACCGACTGAAGTAATCTTGCTGCCATACTTTGGACCATTTGAAGCTTATGCAGAGGTTTCTTTTGGGCGGTAAGAAACAGCCCATTGCAATAGTAATTTTTTGAGAAGACGAGTGTAGTGAGCACTGCCTTACGCAAATCTAGAGGAAAGAAAGGAAGAACCTTCCTGAGTGACATGAACAATAAGAAATAGGAGAAGGTGATAGCATTAGCATGTCCTACAAAGGAAAGTTTCTTGTCAAATTGGACTACCACATTTTTCACTTTGGAGACATGAGGCGAGAGAGCTCCCGTTTCCTGAGGCCACTATTTGGGAGACCAGAACGATGGCCGATTACTGAAGATAAGAACCTTGGTTTTCACTGAATTTAGCTTCAGGCAGTTAGACATCCAGCTCCTGATCTGTTGCATGCAGTCATAAAAGCACTTGGTGTGCTATCTAAATCTTCGGTGAAGGACACCACAATCTGTGTGTCATCAGCATAGGAGACAACTGAGAACCCAAAACTTTTAATCAATAACGCTAAAGATGTAACGTATAGATTAAAAAGAGATGGACTCAGTTGAGAACTTTATGGTACACCACAGGGTAGTGTAAAAGATTATGAGCTGCAGCCATTGGATTCCACAAACTGAACTCTATCTGTGAGAAAAGATTGCAAGAGCTTGAAGCCAACGCCCCTGACATCTAACTCATGCACACAGTTGATAAGAAGTCGATGGTAAACGGTGTTGAACGCAGCCGAGAGGTCCAACAAAATTAAGGCACTGTTGCTTCCCTTGTCCAAGATTTTTCTAACATATTTGGAAGCGGTGATCAGAGCCGACTCTGTACTATGTTGGCTTCTGAAGCCGACAGGATGGATCCAGCAGCATTTGTTCCTGGATGAATAGAGAAAGCTCGGTGTTCATGGCTTTCTCTACCATCTTAGGAGGAAAAGGAAGCCCGGATATTCATCTGAAATTACTGGGGGTTGTTTACATCTAAGTTTTTTTTTTAAAGAGGAAGGATAGATGCTATTTTAAGTTTTTTTAGGAAAATATCCTGATAGGAACATTTGATTGAAAACCAGTAGTAAATGGCTAGGGACAATAGCAGATGCTAACTGTAAGACTCAATGTGGCCAAGGGTCAAAAGGTGACCCTAATTTAAGTATAGATATATTTCTATTTTCAAATCCACATTTCTTTCTTAAATATATACCTAATATATCTATTATATATATTTTCAAGGTACTTAGAAATGGATTTAATAACAATAAACTATATTTGCCTAAGTATAAGTACCTTCATGATATTATGTAATCAGTTATCTAAATCTGCAATTTGGCAGACAGTATTTTGTCACATTGTATCGTGACATACATCTGGGTGGTCAATACAATAATCCTGCAACGTCTGGTCACTATTGTGGGGAATCTGATGTGGTCACTATTTCAACAATGATCAAAGTCATTAGTAGCTGAGGTCTCTTTTTATTGATCAGAAGTAGCTTTTATTATAGAAATGTTTGAAGACCCCCTGGTTCAGGGAAGCTGCTGAAAAATCTTTGGTTTCCCATCACTGTACTGAGGCTTTCTTAGGGAGGGTGAGCCCTGCCATCCGTGGTAGTGTAAGTCTTTCTTAGCACACATAAAATATTACAACATTTCATTGAGGGTCCTATTTACCCAATGTGCATAATTGGGACAGTAAGAACTGCCCACTTGGATGACATGTTCAGTCCAACTTTAAGCTAGTATTTCCACTCCACCGCTTTCAAAGTTCACCAGCTGGCACTACTAGTGTACCACAGCTGGAAGAGAAGTGGTGTATAAAGCATTCATGATCCTTTTTGAGCCATACTGAAGATAGGATCATTCCTCATCTACATTTGCGGCCTACACTCTCTGGGGCGTTTCGGATAAAAATAAAATGTAACAAAGGTCTATGCCACAATTTTTGGCTATCGTATATCATAAATAGTTGCAGCTCAGCTATTTTACCACGTTGGCTTCAGGGCAGTACATCCCATAAATGCAAAATTACAACTTTTCACCCTTTATTAAAATATTTGGGTAATTTAAATAGTAAATAAGCTCCCTGAAACTATTGGAGGAAAGTTGCACTTTTCCAAATGTCCTGGGGCTGCTGTTAGAATAGTACATGTGTCTTCCCAGCATGCACAAACGCCTCTGCTGCCTGAGGGTACCAACCACGAGAAAGGAAAGGAAGCCGGCGCTGTACCATCTGCTTAGTTGGTTCGTTCATCTTTGCGAGCAGGGACTGGTGTAATACTGTACCATGAGGTCCGCTGGGACACACAGGCCTCATGTGGAACTCCTGAGCACCAGTCATTGTACCAGAAGTTGGGAGAAAAAGGAAAGCTGGTGAAGATGGAAAGTAATTTTCCAGCTGCAGGTGGTAAGTCATGTTTTATTTTCAAGGCACGATGAACAAATGTCAGTTTCATTTTTAATACCAGAATGTGCATATTGGCTGGCTGACGTGTTTTTGTCGTTAGCTATCAAGCCTGCTGCTCTGTGATCCTGTGGTGATTGAAAGGTTCAAGTTTAGACGATTCACTCGTTTCGCTCTTGCATAAGCAAGTCATTCATTATGTTAAATGTATTTTCCCCACTTGTGCGTCAATTAAGAGAACACTGGTTTATTTGTTTTGCTATGTTTATTTCTCTGCTGGACCCCAACGTAATTTTCAAATCAAGTATTTTTGTAAATGTCATGTTACGCCCTTGTGGTGTGCACCTGGTGTGCACCTTTGCAAATCCTCAAATACATGTTAAACACAAGGTAGGCGAGTAGTTAATCCAAGAATATATTTTATTCAATTGAAAAAGCAGGGAAAAGGGGAGGCAAAGTCATAAGTTCCCGCATCAAATCCAATCCAACTGACTCGGAACAGTCTAACAATTGTCCTGGAATCCTGCTCAGGAACTTTCCTAACACGAAACTTTGTGGAACCCTCGAGCACAACCCCAAGACATAACACACCTCCCCCTTTACACCCAACTAAACCCAGGACAACTGCATTTCATAATACAGAAAAAAATACATTTTAGGTTGATTAAAAGATATCAAAGTGAAAAATAAGAATACTACTGATCACCATGGGCGTAGGAGACACTACATTTCTGGGGGGGGGGACGACAGGGACAACCTTGTGGACTTTCCAGTAACCATATACAAACCGCCCATTGTGTGAGACCGTACGCCTGTAAACCGTATACAATCGCACAGTTATGAAGAGAAATATTGAGACAGGCAGGCATGTAGTCACAATCTGCAAGTATGCTTTATTGTTATTTACATTCACAATAAAGACCAAATGGAAATAAATATGTATATGAATCTTGCATCTTCATGCACCAAGAAAACACCGTGGTCAATCCATGGGTCTTCCCTTTTCCTGATATTGCTCTCAGGTACATTAGTCCCCTTGGTTAAGCTGATGTAATGCAAGACTACACATCCCAGGTTGCATTATTTTGCTTAAGGAAAGTCAGGGACTACATAATAGCGTTTTTCCTGATACAGTGTCATCTGGTACCTTTATTAGGCTTCATTAGTAAAATGGCAAGGCACAGGGAAAGTGACCTATGCAGCCAGTGATTCATAATTTCAAGCCCCAGTTCCCACCTGAGCCAACTGTGATGTGCGACTGCCGCGCTTAACCCCACAGTCAAACTCTGATAATACTCCAGTTTGTGGGGCCTCGACATTCAAAACATAGCTGAAAGCAGTGGTCAGAGTGTGGGGGGGGGGGAAGTAGGAGAACTGTGGGCAGAGAATCAGAGGCCTAGACTAACATAATTTGAGGATTAGATTAATGGCAGAGTCAGAAGTGTGGCCAGAAAGAGCAAAACGTCCCTATTTTTAGCATTTGTTTGGCATTTCACTGACCAGTTACAAACTACTACGCTATCTAATTCAACCAATAGACACACATGCTTATTCAAGGTTTAATGTGAGTTATTGACATCAAAATTCATTCACAAAGTGGGATATGTTTCCAATCACAGAATGTCCCAAATACACTTAAAAGTGGAATCACAAGCCATTTGTGTCTGAGCCAAGCAATTTCTGTCGTCAGTACTTTTCCCTTTTCAGCAGTTCAAATAAGAATAGCAAAATATCTTAGTTTGCAAATGTTTTGCACATAATTATAGTTGTACCATATTTGCCACATAATTCATCATCTGCTGCATAATCTGATATTTTTAACTAAAAAATGGTTTGTAGCTCACACGGATCAAAAATTACTGATAAAATGTGACTTATGTTGCTGCAAAGTGGAGGGGCCTTTGCAAAGGTTGACTGGTCACCTTTCTCATTGCTGCATTTGTATGTTACACTGGTACTAACAAGCCAAAATCTTTGCAGAGATTTAGGTATGTGTATATATTTATAAATTCACTGGAAGTAGCGTATTCCTTAAATTAATCATTGTTTCCCTAAATTAAGAATTTTAACGAAAACTAAAGTCATGTGTTTTTCACATGTATTACAAAAAAATATGTCATCATCATCATCAAGAAAACTTTATTTTGGTTAGTTTTAACCATCAAAGCACATAAAAATACATAAGCAATTTTGAACAATTCATTGATGATTATAATTACTAAAATACATTGTCTAAAATTCAGAAGGGAGAAGACAATATGTTAAGACTGTAAAAATGTAAATAATTTTAAATGTTTAAAAAGTTAAGATAGCGTTTGTGATCCAATTAATTCTCGAGTCTCTACAAATGAAAACGTATATGCCATCCTTAGGTAAGCAATTTCCTTTGGGTACACCGCATGGAAAGCAAAAACTTAGTTAAGGCGGACACTATCACTGGATTTGTGTCAGACTTCAAAATCTTGAAAAAAGCTAGATAGTCCCTAATGCCCAGGTTATTGCACAGCTGAATTATCCACTTTCTCCGTATGAGTGAGTAGGCTGGACAGAATAGAGTAATGTGGAGAATTGTTTCATTTTCAATTCTACAGCCAGGACATAGATGTACAGGGCACCCCCCCGTCCACCTATCAGTCGTGGAGTAAAGGGGCAATGTTCCAAATCTAAACTGTAAGTACAGCTTCTTCGCTAAGGTGGGTTGGATTACGTCTATTTCTTGTTGAAAGCTGTAAAGAGACTTATGATTCAGGAAGGCACCAGTCAGGGTCGTTTGTGAAACTGAACAAAATGTCTTCCTGAGGTTAAAGTTCTTTACAGTAGTGGACAATGTTTTCTTAGAAATAGCTGAGCATTTTGCCTCAGGGTTTGTCATGAGTTTTCGTATCCAATTTGAACAAGGGACTGTCTGACAAAACGTAGCCATGGAATTCTACCTGCTCCTGGGGAGGCTAGCACCACCTTTAATTCCTTCTTGTAGCTTTCCAGCTCAGGGGTGCTCCACAGCCTCCTCCAATAGAGGAGAGGACGTGAGGCGATGGCATCGGCGATAGGACTAATATTCAAATCCAACCTAAGTGGAACTAGTTGAGTATTTCTGGGCAAGGTTAAAATTTGCCTAATAAAGTTATTTTCTGTAGTGGTTAGGTCAGTAGAAGGAACGTGCCCCCAAAGTTCCGCCCCATAAAGGGAAGATGATCTTGCTTGAACTTTGAAGATTTCCAGTGGGGCACTGACAATTTTGTAGGCACAGTTTTTTTTGGACTTTTAAAATTCCCCCAGTTGTCTGTATTAGTTTTAAGTTGCCAAAACAAAAACTTAATGGCGGGTCCTAAGGGGAGCAATGATTAAAGACCGATTAGTACCCTACCCCCTAAATCTAGCTAGCAAAAAACACAGAAGGGGTACTAAAGGTCTAAAGGGCTGGTCATAGAAAGAGTCTACTTGTTAGACAACACAATTACTACCACTACGATGTGTATAGACAACAGTGTGAGGAGAGAAAAGACATAGAAAGATGGAACTAGAAAAGACCCATCAGCCCACCCGTTGGCGGAGCTTCATCATTTGGGATTTTATTCCTCACTGGTGACAACCAGAATCCTCACTAGACAAATATGAGGAAGAGCTGGCATCCAAATTACCAGTGTGTGCCGCCACAGGAAGAAGGTAAGGAGCTGTGGGAAAGAAAAGTTGCAGTGCAAAAAAAGTGTGGTGCAAGAGTTGTGAAATATAAAATTGCCTATGAGGATGCCAAAAGAACAATTTTATTAATGAGGCCACCCAAATGGCAAGATTAAAACGCAGAGTGAGGGTAGTGTTTAACAAATACAACTACCAAGTGGTCTAATCGCTGGTCAACATGTTTCAGCCAACAAATGGCTTTCTTCAGGACCTATGCATGAAACACTACTGCAACGGTGAAAAAAACTGTGCTCAAAAAAGAACCAGAAAAAACACACAAATAGAAACACCCATATGTACCAGGGAGACCTACCCAATGGTTAGCGTCTGATTGGTAGAAGGTGTGGTCTTGTTTGGATATTATCCTCTCCTGTAATACATATAAAAACATGCAACAAACAATGTAGGCATGTAATCAAACATACAGTCAGCAAATGAACATATATATGCATATATCAGCCTCAAAAAACTTTGAAAACAAAACTCACCCAAAATTGGATTGGGAGTGGCCTCACCTCGCCTGGCACTCGCTCTGGTCAATGAGGCCCCGCTCTGAGAAAACAGAAACCATCTGGTCAAACATCAACTCTTTTGCGTGATGACACCTGTGGATGTTGTCTCTTAATCACGCTGTAGATCTAGGATTTCAAGCGAATAGGACGGCAAAGTCTACTAGCCATGCTAGCTGATACCACTCGCTACTTGGCAATCTGTAAGTGTTCCAGAGGACTAGCAAGCCCCTGGTGCCTAATCCTGCTCCTAGAATTAAGCCGCTGTAGAATGCATAGCTGAACTAACAAGGGATCAGGAGCTGCTAGCAAGATGTATCATTATCTTCTGACAAACTAAAGCCAACATGGAATGCATTGCAGGGCTGAAAAAGACACAGGAACTACTGGCAAGATCTATCGTGCAGTTGCAATCCAGCGTTACACAGATGGAAAAGGATGGAAAAAGATGGATCCAAACCTACTGACCTGTCCGTCGGTGCCTCCAACCCCCTACTGAGCCGAGGGGAAGGTGGCGTCCCGAACGGACAGGCAGTCTTAAATAGTGGAGCCGCGGACCATAAAGGGAACTGCCATGTGTGCCGCTAGAAACGTTGAAAGCACTCTATTCTATGTGAAAGAAGCTGTCAGCGCATTTGCGGACCAGAAAGGGACCCGCGCATACCATGTCTGATTGGATGGTGGAAAGTAAACTCAACTTGGCTGAAAGTATGTCCTGATTAGTCGGTCGGCGTTCACAACAACCATCTGATTGGCTCGCGTCTAGTTCCATCTTTCTATGTCTTTTCTTAGTTTTAAGTTGACCTTGGCCATTTGTGCACCCCACCCCATTCTATCATTTAGGGTCAAACCTAAGTAGTCAAAAGTTGGGACTCTTTCTAGTGGTCTACCTTCCATCCTGGGATGGGGACAGTTAGTGGTATTGGAATTAAATACCATATACTTAGTCTTATCAATGTTGACTACGAGATTTCTATGGTTACAAAATTTGGTGAACTGGTTTAGGACCCTCTGCATGCCCATGGGGGATTTTGAAAGCAGCAGAGTATCTTCCGCAAACATTAGTGCGGGAGATCTCTGCGAAGCTAATTTCGGGGAGTCAATATCTTTAGTGGATAGTAGATCTTCTATAAGCCGACTGAGAAAGAGGGAAAGGAGGGTCGGGGGAAGAACACAGCCCTGCCTGACCCCCTTCTCAACCGGAAAGGGCCCAGTTAATTGACCGTACTTTCCAAAACGTACTCTGGCAAAAGTGCCGTCGTGGAGATGTTTAAATTGGTAGCATAGGTATGGTGGTACCCCCATGGATAGTAAAATATCCCAAAGTTGATTTCGGTCCACCATATCGAATGCTGACTTTAGGTCCACGAACGTTAGATATAAACTTCCCTGATCCGACGTGCTTCCAGTAAAGGACCTGGAGCCAAAACAATTGGTCGATTGTCGACGTTTTGGCCCTAAATCCTGCCTGAAGTGGGGTCAAAATATTGTTATCATTGACCCAGTCCAATAAGCGTTGTAAGAGTAGCCTTGCATAGATTTTCTGACTTACATTGATAAGGCTAAGTGGCCTATAATTTGATGGTTCGAGCGGAGAACCCTTCTTGTAAATGGGTATTATCTCCGCCCCCAACCATGTGCCTGGGAGAGGTAGGCCCTGCAAAATTGCATTATGAAGTAGTAAAAGATAAGGGGCCCAAACTATTGTTTCCTCTTTGAAGAGGTCGCCTGGAATCCTATCTAACCCAGGCGCTTTGTTTGATTGCAGGCTATGCACTGCAGTATGGACCGCATCCAAGGTAAAGAGCGGTGTAGGCCAATTAGAATCCATGACCAACAGGGTTGTGGGGGCTGGACTTTTTAAAATTTGGGGAATAGAATAGTGCTCTTTAAAATGCAGAGACCAAGATTCTTCGGGAATGTTTGATCAATTGAGGTCCTGCCTTCTGGTTTCCCTGTATGTACGAGATTCCAGAAGGTCCGTGAATCTTTGGCCTCGAGTGCAGAACTGATGGCGTGCCATCGTTCTTCTTCCCACTTTTTTTGCGTTAAAAATCATTAATTTTTAAGCAGGCCTGGCTTCAGTCACAGCAACCGGCGTGCCTTGTTTCAGTGCCTTGAGCAACCCATGCTTCAGTTCTCTACAGCCCTTATTGAACCAGGGGTGTTTGGCAGCGTGGGTCTTAGGTTTAGTAGGGGCTATTTTATAAAAAGAGTTTGCCAATAGTGTGGTAAGTTCCTCATGTTATCCTGACAGGATCCTTTGCGCACTGTTACCAGATGGGAGAGCCATAATAGAGTTTGCCCTTTCTAGGAGAGGAATTAAACTCAAATACGATTTGCCCATATCTTCGGTGGACTTCTTCATATTTGCCCATCGGATTTTCCTCCCACCTTGAATTATTCTGAGGTCACTGTTTTCATAAGTTTCATTACCCTCAGTTATCAGATCGAAATTCATCTCAGTTGACAGGGGGTTATGGTCACTTTCCATGCGACTAAGAATGTGGAAGTTGGGAATCTTAGACCAAAGGGGCGTACTAATCATGAAATAATCAATTACAGAAGTGCGCCCCATTCCACTATAGGTTGAATGCCCAGGGCTATCCCCCTTGAATCGTCAATTACATGCCCTGATGGAATAAGAATACGTTATAGAAGTTAACTGGAGTACCAGGGCTGAACATTGTTTTGCTGGATACATGTTTGGGTAAGGGATTGACCATATTTCGTCCTCTTCTGTTGAGATCTGGGGGACTCCAATAAGTGGTTCATAATGACAATTGAAGTCACCACCGATCATCAACGCAACATCTCCCGGGAGGGAGTGGAGAAGAGTGGACAGGGAGTCTAGAGTCTTGGAGGTGCCTCCCGGTCCTGCTGGCCTCAAGTAAATTTTAATAAGTGCCAGTTTAGGTGTTTTAATGTGTGACAATAAAATGTAGGTCAGGTCGGGCAATTGGTGTCAATTCTTTTCACGGTAAAACCCAAGGTGAGCACCTACCCAAATACACAATCCCCCAGATGGTCCGCCTCTGGGTCCTTTCAAGGCTGGCTCCATATAGGTGATATAGCCCAGTCTATGTATGGGGTTAAGAGGCCATGTTTCCTGAAATAAATATATCCCATGGAGGTCTACAAAGGCACACCAGTCAGGGATATCTTCATTGGCGGCAAGACCTGCTATATTCCAGGATAACATTTTTAAGGTTGTATTTTGGTTAGAATTTCTAAGTGGCGGGTTGCCACAGTTAACCAGGCTATTCGAGCCACCAGGTACATTCATAAGCCTATGTTGTACTAGGGTGGATTGTAAGAGCGGACTTTGAACAGGTGGTACAGTGATAGGTACAGTGGTATGAGCTATTGGTGGGATTACCACTGATCCTCTCAGCGATACGTCCCTGTCAAGGGGGGGTTCATCACTGGATAACAACAGATCAATAAGGCCTTCTACTCCCTTCTGCCCTGGTTTCCCATGATCATCTGGTAAAGGCTGGCCAGTGGCTTGGCCAGATCACTTTTCAAAATCTACCCCATTACCTAGAGATATACTATTCTTGGCTGGGCTTTGTGGCACAGACCGTCAGTCACAGTCCCCCAGTCCCGAGAGGGCATCAAATCTATTAAACAACATGATGTTCCCCAGAGGGCATGGGTTCAGTGCTTCTCCCAGAGGGAATGTTTCTCTTGGGATTGAGTGCCAGGGTTCATAAAAATTGGACAGGGGCAATGTGAGAATTTCGGGCAGCAAATCATTTTGGGGCCAGTTACAAATAAATTCGACACACCTCCAGTCTCTAAAGTTAATTATGACACATTCCCCCACCATAGTTTTAGTGCTCCTGCCAATCAAATTCACTCTCCTGGCAAACAAAATTTCTGCTGTTATATTTGTTGGGAGTGGTCGTTTGTCATTGAGCCAGAAGGTGCACTTATTTTTAGGATCTGTGTATGTCTCCCTTTTCCCCTGGGCCAATGCGGGGACCCCCGCCAAAACAACCACGTAGGGCGCTGATTGAGGTGGGAGACTAATAGTGGGCAGGGTATCAACACTATGAACTAGAGGCGCCGTAGGCAGTTTTTGTAGTGAAGGTGCGGGTCTGCTAGCAGCTACTTGATGTAATTTATCCCTTGAGGCTGTGTTTTCGTCCTCTGGCGAAATAGAAACTTGTTTAGTAACAGAAGACGAGGTGGGGGCTTTTTGTGTGGGGGCAGTACGAATATTTAATACTACATCATCATTGGGGTCAGCTGGTGTTTGACCTGCAGTTTTTGCCTGCCTGGTAGTTGGATCATTAACCCTTGTTCTCGCCTGCTTCTGGACTGATGCCAGTGAGAGTTCGAGGCAGACCAGTCTATTCTCGATTGAATCTAGTCGGGCGGAAATTGTGTAACATAGCTTTTTAAAGGTGCTTTCCAGTCTCTTCAAAAACAAAGGGCCCAAATCGGGTTGTACATCTACCCCATGGTAGAATTAACCCTGCTAAGCCCCTCTGTAAGGTTTACTATTGAATGAGCGGGACTGGGAGGAGGTCTGGCAGCTGAATCTTCATTGGGCACATCTGTTTTGCCAGTTTTCGCTTTTTTCCCTCCTGCGATTGGTTGTGCCCCAGTGCGCTTCCTTTTAGCGCGTAACTCCTGCATCTCGCTGAACAAGACCTGTTTTTGCATGTGAGGCCGAGCTGGTTTTGATATTAGGAGAGGGGATTATCTTTACAACATTATGAGCGTCTGTCCCAATGGGGGGGTTCGAACTTGTTTCAAGGATGACAACAGGTTGTGGCAAGAAACTTCGCTCCACAACTCCCGAATGGGGCAGTGTGTCCTGGGAGTCGACCGGGTGGTGCATTGGTGATCTAACCCTCGCCAGGCTACCCAAAAAGGATCTCTTATCAAATGGGGTTTCCAAAGATAGTCTCTGCTCGGTAAGTTCAATATCTTTGGCCAGTGCTGACGTTACCCTGACCAAGAAATTGTCCAAGGTGCCCATTAGTGATCCTCCGGTGGACTTCCTAGCATTCCCTACTTCAGGTGGTGCAGTTAACATGTTTACTGTTAGAACCTGTCTCATATACTCCTCTATAACAGGGTTCGAGAACAGCCAAACAGTAAAGAATTCCACTGACCTTATTACACTGTAGCGGATGAAAGGGGGGTGGCCCGTCCCGTCCTTAACCGGTCTTTAACAGGCTTAAATGGGCCCGCCCTTTGCCCAGGCCTCGCCCGGCGTCCTGCTCGCATCCTGCTCCACCGATGTGTGAGCGTTTTAATGCGCCTCCTGGCGCGTCACCTGTGCGCACCGCTGCTGAGGAAGCCGGGAATTGCAGTCCCGGAGCGGCGACGTGGATGTAAACTGTGGCGCTGATTCAGGTGGCGTCGGGTGGGCCGGTGGTGCTGCTGGCCTCGTGGTAGTGGCTCCTCCGCTGCACTTTCAGGACTCTTGGCAGTGTTGGCAAGACAAGGTAAGTTCCCCCTGCTCCACCGATGTGTGAGCGTTTTAATGCTCCTCCTGGCGCGTCACCTGTGCACGCCGCGGCTGAGGAAGCCGGGAGTTTCAGTCCCGGGGCGGCAACGTGGATGTAAACTGTGGCGCTGATTCAGGTGGCGTCGGGTGGGCCGGTGGTGCTGCTGGCCTCGTGGTAGTGGCTCCTCCGCTGCCCTTTCAGGACTCTTGGCGGTGTCGGCAAGACAAGGTAATATGTAATGTGTGGCACAGAACATATCCAATCACAACCACATCTTGGTTTTCTGGATCATTCTATTTTTTCATGTCAGCTGATTTTATTGCTGTTTCACTAGTAGTAATTCATCCCCCCACTCCTCCCCGATTTCCCTGTCATGTCATTCATACCTGTGAAATAAGTCCCATTAAGTACAGAATAGCAAGTTTCACTGTTGTCTAAGCTGCATTTAGTTCATGGCAGCCCAAACTGACATGGCTGGGCTTCACCTTTACCCATAGCTTAATCAATCAGGCCTCTCTCTGTGGAAATAAACAACACTTTAACACACTGGGTGGAATCAGGGGGGCCCTTTGTTAGCAACACCTAGGGGCAGATTCAAGGACATCAGGCCTCTCTCTGTGGAAATAAACAACACTTTAACACACTGGGTGGAATCAGGGGGGCCCTTTGTTAGCAACACCTAGGGGCAGATTCAAGGACATATTTTCCCACCGTTAGTTTGTGCTCAGCAAGGAGAAGGCCTCCACCGAAAGCTCACCTCTTGAAGGTGAGAATTACACATTTCTTTTCATTTTAAACCACCAAACTGGAAGTCTTTTCAAATACTGCAAACGTCAAAAGAAATTTAAGATTTCTTCAACATTAAATAGCAATCCCGGATTTCTGGCCACCGACAATCTAATTGTAATTTTACCCTCCGTAAATAAATATCGGATTAAAATATTAGGGCAAGAAGAATGAAAAGGTTTGAATGACCAAAATATTTTCTGACCTAGCTAATGTTTTATTGGCAGTCCAGGGTCGTCTCAGCACGCATTTTATTTGATTTATTTGAAAGGCTTTATATAGCGCAGCAAGACTCGGAGGTATCAGAGCGCTTTACAAGAGTATCAGACCATAGTTGCAAGTTATATTGTTACAACGGTTACACAGTTTTAGAGGATAGCTACATAGTTACATGTTCGGTCAAGACAAACAATAAGGACATACACGTGAAGGAAAAATCATGTAAGGGGAGAGATTCAGGGGAAAGGGGGTAGGAGCAGGGGAAATAGACAGAGAATGAAGGAGGGACAGAGGAGGGGGAGGGAGAGAGACAGAATGAAAGAGGAGGGGGAGGGTGACGGGGGCACTAACCGCACTGAATCCCTCTTTGAGAGACAGGCTTTGCAGATGAAGCCAGGCTAGCAGCCACCCTGCTTTGCTCTGCATTGATGTGTCACATCAGTGCCTGTTTGAGAGATTGAAATCAAGTTATCATTGGTCCCCATTCCCAATTCCGTTAACACGCACTTCATAAACTAGCCGGACAAGCTGACAGCATGTAGGCCAAAAGGGTTAAGTACACACGTTTGACCTGAAGGAGGCAGAGCTCCGCAGATCTTTAAAATATGTTGCGCTTTGTGAGGCAGCCGGCTGCATTGAAAAGTATCCTGGGAGTGTCTTTTAATGCTTAGATGCTTTTCTTATATTAAACAAAATTAGTTTAAAAAAAGCTTTTCTTCTGGGAAACATTTTTTGAGTGCAGATTGCTTCAAACAAATAATACAAAGTCGTCTATTGGATAACTTGTGTTATTCTGCAATGTCTTGGGTTTCTGGTGATATTTACACCCCAAACAACGGAAGAGTGTAAATCAATAAATGTATAAAAGCACAAAAGGAGAGAAGATGAATATGCAAATCTTATTAGATTTGTATAGGAAGCCCTCACTCACCACCCTGGTTGGTGACATGCTTCATCATTGGGCCCACCGGGAGAAACCAAATGCCTCCCCGGTGTGCTACCACGCCAGTTTACTGCGGAGATGGTTATTTGTGAAGGTTATGTGAATGTGAAAAAAAGTTAAAAATGTCCAGATTGTGTCTCACATAAAAACTTTATTCTGTGGCCAATCTAACATATTAAAAGCGATGTGTTAGGAACCTACCAAATTAATTGTTTGGCTATCTCCACTTAGAGTGGGGTCAACATGTTTCTGCCCTTGATGTGTGATTTACTGGGCATTCATCAGGACCATGGGGAGTGTACCTCGGCGGTATGGGCACGCTAAAGCCCACCCTAACCAGAGGATGTGAAAGTTAAAAATTGGTGAAGAACAAAAGGTGCAAAAAGAACAAACCAACAAGTTGTGGGGAAATTACCTCAAAATCAGAGGAACCTGTATAGTCTGAAAAAGAACAATTGACACACAGACATATAGAAAGAAGAAAAACACGTAATTAGTTTGATCAGTCATGCTGGTTTGTGAAAAATCCATTCTCTGACAGATGTGCTTATAACCAACCACTAAATAGGTGGTTTCCAAATAACGACCATAATACCATTATAGTATTTTATAGTGGTAGGTGCACTGGCCTTGAAGAGGAGGACCAGTGACAATATATGCACAATGCAAGAAAAAATGGCGAAAACCTGGCCCTCCACGCCTGTTCTGGCGTTATACCGATACTCGTGTTGGTCAGAGATCAATGGGCCAAAATGCGGGGCCAGTGGATAAAGGTGACTACGGTATGACCCTGCACAATCGTTATGGATATTAACACATTAAGAAGACTCTCACTTGCAAAGTAAACAATCCACTCCCCATAGGTCTCGGGAAGAGGGTGGAGGCGAAAATGGCACACCCTGTTGGAGGAAGGATGACAATTAAAGCAGTTTGAGTAAGCGTTGTAACAGTTACTCAAGGCATAGAGCATACTTAGCTGTCGAAGGAGAGGAGTGGAACTCACGCCCGCAACACCTGGCACCCGCTCGATACCTGCGTGTAGCCTCCTAACCGGACCTCGTGGATGTGGGTCGATGGATGAGGCATCGTTAAAGTAGTTACAGTGGAAGTGCTGAACCCGGAAGAGATCCTTAGCCACAGACATGGGTTGAGCGTGAACATCCAATCAGAGGCGACGTTCGGGAGTGACGCTCAGGGAATGCTAGAGCACTAACCTTGTTTAAAGTTAAATGGAGGAAGATGTTCAAAGAAGTATTGCAAGCGTGGTGTCTGCAATACCTCTAAATTACTACTAATCCAAATCAGAAAGATTTGCCATAATTAAAAATTCAAAATTGCTGTAGAGTCAGGCAAACAAACGGGCGAACGAAACTAGCATCAGTAAAACTAAATTTAGTGGATTTTTTCTTTGTAGATTCAATAAAACTTTATTGACTGTTGGACAGTTTATTTAGTACACTTGCAGAATGCAACGATTGGCATTGTGTTAGATAGGGTACAGTTCTTTACATCTGCGCAATATGTAAAGAGTTGCTTGGTAGGAAGTGAATGGTAATGTGGCCGAAATCCATCCCTAATTATTAAATGTCACGGATATTAGATTTGGTGCAAATAATATTGTTTCTGCATTTCGCATTCAGTAGTTAGTACGGGAAGGACAAAGGCAATTTTAGGAGCAAAAGCAATTGTAGAAGAAAGACAAATTTTAGGAGGTGTAGGTCAAGGCTGGGAAATTTAAAACAGGGGGACAGTAAGGCAGTTGTCCTACAAGAGGTTATGATACTTTATGTGGTCTAGTCAAATTGCAAAGATGTTAGCGTTTAAGTACTGTAGACCATGGTTCATGGTCCCATCATTCAGGCCATTTAGGTGCGTCCCCAGCCGGTAGACCCAGCGTTGTTCTTTTTCGAATAGTATGTTAGTGATATTTTTCCCAAAGCACACTTGTTCAATAATGGTCCAGTTTAGATTGTTTGGGGTGTGATTTGAGAGGAGGAAGTGTTCACTCATTTTTGTTGTCACCTTGCAACACCTGATGTTGCTACGGTGTTCGCATATTCGCTGTTTGATTCTGCGTGTGGTCATGCCCACGTATCTCTTTTGGCACATGCAAGTGATCAAGTAAACCACATTAGTGGAATTACAGTTAGTGTGGACTCGTTGGGTCCAGAGTTTGCCAGGTTCCTAAGTCAGTTGGTTAGTATGTGTGGTCAGATGGCACACACTGCAATTCGAGCAGGGGTAGTGACCGGTTATTGGTAGGAGACCCCAGGCACTTGTAATGGATCTCTCAGTTGACATATTTGCGCTGTCGGTTTTGGGGCGTGTATGAACGAGGAAATCTTTTAGGCTTCTTCCTTTTTTTAAAGAAAAAATAGGTTTTTCCCAGGTTTTTTTGTTGCTGGTGATAATACTCCAGTGTTTGTTAATCGATTTCTTCATTGCGTCTGATAAAACTGCTGTATGTGGTAACACATTTGAGTGGAGCTTCCTTGGGCTCTTTCACATTGTCTTCGGGAAGAGCTTCGTGAGGTTGGTTCCTAGCCCGCTTGTAGCCTTTGTCCAGAACGTTTGCAGGGTAGCCTCTTGATCTTAATCTTTGGGTTAAGTCAGTAGTTTGTTCCCGGTAGTCCTTAATGTCGCTACAGTTTCTCCGGATCCTGAGATACTGACCGTATGGTAGGTTTTCCCTGAGCGGTCTGGGGTGAAAGCTCGAGAACTCCAGCAGGTTATTCTTATCAGTTGGCTTGTAGTGTGTTCGAGTAGTTAGGGTTGTACCTCTCATTTTGATTACAACATCTAAGAACACAACTTCTTGTTTGCTGCTGCAATGGGTAAATTTCAAATTAGGATCTAGGGTGTTTATCCAATCAAAGAAATGTTTCAATAAGGTTTCATTGCCCTTCCAGATGAGGAGTACATCATCTATATAACTCCTCCATAATTCTATGGAGGAGGAGAAACAGCCATCCGTGGGCAGAATGTACTTTGATTCAAAATCATGGACGTACAGTCCCGCTACACTGGGGGCAAATGTACTGCCCATTGAAGTACAAGTGCTTTGAAGGTATAGTTTGCCCTTATGTTCAAAGTAGTTCTCTTTCAATGCTATTGTTGCACATTGCAGGATGAAGTCTTTAGGCGTTTGATATTCCCAAGTTGTGGAGTCAAGTGCTGATCCCAAAACTCTTAGGGTGTCATCTTGAGGAATACTTGTGTAGGGACTTTCTATGTCTAAGGTTACAAGAATGATCGATCCTTCCTCAAAGGTAAAGTTTTGTAGGAGTTGTAGTACACTCTTGGTATCTTTAAAATAAGTAGTGGTACCCTGTATAATGGGTTTCAAGAAATGGTCACAGAACACTGAGAGTGGTTCCAGAAGTGACCCAATCCCAGACACGATCAGTCTACCAGGTGGGGGTATTTTGTTCTTGTTCTTGCCAAAAGAGATACGTGGGCATGACCACACGCAGAATCAAACAGAGAATATGCGAACGCCGTGGCAACCTCAGGTGTCGCAAGGTGACTACAAAAATGAGTGAACACTTCCTCCTCTCAAATCACACCCCAAACAATCTAAACTGGACCATTATCGAACAAGTGTGCTTTGGGAAAAATATCAACAACATACTATTCCAAAAATAACAACGCTGGGTCTACCGGCTGGGGACGCACCTAAATGGCCTGAATGATGGTATACCATGGTCTACAGTACTTAAACATCTATGCAATTTGACTAGACCACATAAAGTATCATAACCTCTTGTAGGACAACTGCCTTACTGTCCCCCTGTTTTAAATTTCCCCAGCCTTGACCAACAACTCCTAAAATTTGTCTTTGTTCTACAATTCCTTTGCTCCTAAAATTGCCTTTGTCCTTCCCGCACTAACTACTGAATGCCAAATGCAGAAACAATATTATTTGCACGAAATCTAATATCCGTGACATTTAATAATTAGGGATGGATTTCGGCCACATTACTATTCACTTCCTACCAAGCAACTCTTTACATATTGCGCAGATGTAATGAACTGTACCCTATCTAACACAATGCCAATCGTTGCATCCTGCAAGTGTTCGAAATAAACTGTCCACCAGTCAATACATTTTTATTGAATCTACAAAGAAAAAGTCCACTAAATTTAGTTTTACTGATGCTAGTTTCGTTGCCCGTTTTTTTGCCTGACTCTACAGCAATTTTTAATGTTTAATTATGCCAAATCTTTCTGATTTGGATTAGTAGTAATTCAGAGGTATTGCCGACACCACGCTCGCAATACTTCTTCGAACACCTTCCTCCATTTAACATTAAACAAGGTTAGCGCTCTAGCATTCCCTCAGCTTCTCTCCCGAACGTGGTCTCGGATTGGATGTTCATGCTCAACCTATGTCTGTGGCTAAGGACCTCTTCCGGGTTCAGCATTTCCACTTTAACTACTTTAACGATGCCTCATCCACCGACCCACATCCACGAGGTCCGGTAAAGAGGCTACACGCAGGTATCGAGCGGGTGCCATGCTTTGCGGGCGTGAGTTCCAATCCTCTCCTTCGGCAGCTAAGTATTCTCGATGCCTTGAGCATCTTTTACAACGCTTACTCAAACTGCTTTATTTGTCGTCCTTCCTCCAACAGGGTGTGCCATTTTCGCCGCCACCCCCCTCCTGAGACCTATGGGGCGTGGATCTTTTACTGTGCAAGTGAGAGTCTTTTTAATATGTTAATATCCATAATGATTGTGCAGGGTCATACCTTAGTCAAGTCACCTTTATCTACTGGCCCCGCATTTTGGCCCATTGATCTTTGAAGTGTGGCAGGGTATGCACAGACATGAGTCCCTTGCTCACTTTGCCACTGGATTCAAGCAAGCCGGGCTGAAGACGGCTGGATTGCCAGAAACCGGTCCTCGGAAGCTTGTTTCCGGTCCAGGGAAGACACGGCTTGGCAGTTCGGGCTGGACTGTTCCCATGAGGCACAGGGTCAGACTGATTTGCATATAGCCATGTCTGAACTGGGGTTGCAGAGTGGGCTAAAGAACGGTGATGGATTAAACCCAGATCTTTTGACTGGGTGTGAGTGTTTGATTGATTCAGATGCTCCGTCCATCACCAACCCCTTTTGTACCGCTTTTGGCCACCATAAGTGTAGCAGGGTATGCTCAGACGTGAGTCCCTTGCTCACTTTGCGACTGGATTCAAGCAAGACGGGCTGAAGACGGCTGGAATGCCAGAAACCGGTCCTTGGAAGCTTGTCTCCGGTCCAGGGAAGACATGGCTTGGCAGTTTGGGCTGGACTGTTCCCATGAGGCACAGGGTCAGACTGATTTGCATATAGCCATGTCTGAACTGGGGTGGTAGAGTGGGCTAAAGAACGGTGATGGATTAAACCCAGATCTTTTGACTGGGTGTGAGTGTTTGATTGATTCAGATGCTCCGTCCATCACCAACCCCTTTTGTACCGCTTTTGGCCACCATAAGTGTGGCAGTATATGCTCAGACGTGAGTCCCTTGCTTACTTTGCCACTGGATTCAAGCAAGCCGGGCTGAAGACGGCTGGATTGCCAGAAACCGGTCCTCGGAAGCTTGTTTCCGGTCCAGGGAAGACATGGCTTGGCAGTTTGGGCTGGACTGTTCCCATGAGGCACAGGGTCAGACTGATTTGCATATAGCCATCTCTGAACTGGGGTGCCAGAGTGGGCTAAAGAACGGTGATGGATTAAACCCAGATCTTTTGACTGGGTGTGAGTGTTTGATTGATTCAGATGCTCCGTCCATCACCAACCCCTTTTGTACCGCATTGATCTCTGATCAAGACGAGAATCGGTATAACGTCAGAACAGGCGTGGAGGGCCACTTTTTCACCATTTTTTCTTGCATTTTGCATGTATTGTCACTGGTCCTCCTCTTCAAGGCCAGTGCACCTACCATTATAAAATACTATTATGGTATTATGATCATTATTTGGAAACCATCTATTTAGTGGTTAGTTACAAGCACATCTTTCAGAGAATGTATTTTTCACAAACCAGCGTGACAGATCGAACTAATTATGTGTTTTGTCTTTCTATATGTCTGTGTGTCAATTGTTCTTTTTCAGACTATACAGGTTCCTCTGATTTTGAGGTAATTTCCCAACAACTTGTTGGTTTGTTCTTTTTGCACCTTTTGTTCTACACCAATTTTTAACTTTCACGTCCTCTGGTTAGGATGGGCCTTAGCGTGCCCATACCGCCGAGGTACGCTCCCCGTGGTCCTTACGAATGCCCAGTAAATCACACATCAAGGGCAGACACATGTTGACCCCACTTTAAGTGGAGATAGCCAAACAATTAATTTGGTAGTTTCCTAACACATCGCTTTTAATATGTCAGATTGGCCACAGAATAAAGTTTTTATGTGAGACACAATCTGGAAATTTGTAACTTTTTTCACATTCACATAACCTTCACAAATAACCAGCCGTGCAGTAACCTGGCGTGGTAGCACACCGGGGAGGCATTCGGCTTCTCCCGGTGGGCCCAATGATGAAGCATGTCACCAACCAGGGTGGTGAGTGAGGGCTTCCTATACAAATCTAATAAGATTTGCATATTCATCTTCTCTCCTTTTGTGCTTTTATACATTTATTGATTTACACTCTTCCGTTGTTTTAAGTATACCTACCTGGGGGACTGAGAGTGTACTCCTCCCTCCCTCTCTCGTTGATAAGAGATATTTACACCCCCCACCTGGCCCTCAGTGTAACTGTACATTTTGTAACCTATGGGATTGGAGGGAGCGGGGGGTTATGCGCATGCGTGTCCATACGAGTATCGGTATAACGCCAGAACAGGCGTGGAGGGCCACTTTTTCACTTTTTTTTGTGTGGATACAATGCCACTGAGTGTCTATTCTTCTCTTAAATCAATAGACCAAATGATATGTAAATGTCACCAGAACCTATAAATCACATTTTATTGCCAAACATCCAGCGCCTGGTGTTGAATATAGCGACCTCAGAAGGATGAATGGCTGAGTCAGCAGTGATATACCCATGTATAACTTAGATGGCAGCAGTAAGTCTTTTGTAGTTTATTTTAAGCCCATAAAACATGAGTGAGCACCCAGTTAAACGGCACTCAGATTGTGACATGATGAGATTGAGAACATCTAAGCCAACACAGCTTCTCCTTTCAGCAGCGCACTGGTTGCATCGCATCCTTTTGTTATGTTGTGTGATCATGTCATTGCTGGAGAGTGCACTGGATCCGAGGCTGTGTTACACAAGAGGGTATGGGTTTTAGGCAGAGCCCCTGGAATTCTGAGACTGGGGAACACAACATTTCATTGTCATGTCACACCTGGCTGATCGCATGTCAATGTCATGTAAGTAAAATCATAGTTCAGCAAATAGCAATCGAAAAGTGGAGTCACAGAAGAGAGGGAGAGGTGCAACTCCAACAAGAAAGAGGGAGGGGGAAAAACGAGTACAACAGACCGACAGATGAATGCAGTGTAACAGCCTTTCTTACAAGTTAACCGAACCGAACCTCAGTCACTTCAATGGGATTATGGATGGGTACTCATCGTGCAGGAGGGACCTCACACTTCGTGGGAGCGTGCTGCTGCTGCCCTTCCATCTTCAAGCTGGCAGCAGACACGGGGCGAGGATGAGGTCAGGTTAGTAGGCAAATCAATCAGTGCACCGGCTGCAGGCAGCTGAGGTGAGAAAGAATTCCCGGAGCCTCAGGGGTGCTGCGCCACACATGAGTTCAAAAGGGCAGAGGCAGGGGGGCGGGTGGCCTCTGGTGTCACCTTATGCCGTGACTATCGGATTGGTCACACACAGGTAACTGGAGAGGCAGCAGGTCACAGCAAGGTCAAGTTCAGGTCCATTAGGTCACGCAGCTCCACTCGCACTTTTTTTCACGTGCTAATGACCTGCCACTCTTGGGAGGGAGAAGGGAAATTTGTTTGTTCCCTCATCCCCCCACCCTGTCCCCTGTGTCCCCCCACTCCAAAATCTGGGGTGGTATATCCCCCACATCCCCCACAGTTCCCACGCCCATGCTGATCACAGAAATGATCAATAAAAGAGTAAAACTTGAATATAGAGTAAATCAATACATTTTATAATTCTGGAATTTAGCCACCAGAAATTCAACACTGTGTGGTCTACCAATAAAATAGTAAAATGTACACTTAGTGAAGCATTAATACATACATTTTATACTTCTGGAATTTAATCAGCACAAATTTAATTCTGTGTGGTCTACCTTGTATGACATTTATCTAAAATGGCTCTGAAGCACAAGCAATTAGTTGGGGCCCTGGGGAAAGAGCATTCATCTTCATTTAGTATGCCGGTTGTGGCTGCCCTGCAAGTCAATGATCTTAAAGTATAGAGCTCTGCGATGCATGGGTCGAAACTGTGGGGATTCGAGCGAATGGAAGAGCTCAATAGTTCGGAACACACATTTTTAAGGAGTCAAGGGATGTTGCCCCAGAGTACTCCACTTTATCCCCTCATGTTGGACATAGGAATACATTCTATTGGTCATCCCCACAAGCAGAATATTGAAGCGACTGTCCTGCCACTGAGCTTGCATCACCCCTAAGTAAGGGGGCCCCGGAGTATGAGGAACACTGCTCTACTAAAGTGGGGCACAGGACTTGGATTGAGGAAAGCAGTTCTCTCCGGGGCTCATGGCGAGCTGTAAATTGCAATATTTTGGAGCTCATCAATTCAGGAAAGATGAACAGACTTCAGCAACCATAAGGCAATGCATTTCTCATACAGAGCGACCAATCATTTCATGCGATATCGCTTAAAGGAAGCTGAAGACATGTTCTCATAGACTGCCTAACCCTTGATAAAGAGAAACTTCTCGAAATGCTTCGGGTGCAGTCTAATGCTTGAAAGGACTGGTGAAAGCGACTTTCCATACCACAAATAAAGGTTTCTTATGGGGGAAACTGTCTTGTGTTGGAGTGCAGCTCAATAGTTGGTCATCCCCACCAAGCAGAATATTGAAGCAGCTGTCCTGCCGCTGAGCGTGCAGCACCCCTAAGTAAGGGGGCCACGGAGCATGAGGAACACAGCTCTACTAAAGTGGGACACAGGACTAGGATTGAGGAAAGCAGTTCTCTCCGGGCTCATGGCGAGCTGTCAATTGCATTAATTTAGAGCGCATCCATTCAGGACAGATGAACGGACTTCAGCAACCATAAGGCAACGCATTTCTCAGACAAAGCGACCAATCATGGCATGCGATATCGCTTAAAGGAAGCTGAAGCAGCACATGCGCTCATAAACTGCATCACCCTTGATAAAGAGAAACCGCTCAAAACGCGTAAGGCACAGTCTTATGCTTGAAAAGACTGGTGAAAGCGACTTTCCATACCATTAATAAAGGTTTCTGTTATATTTAGCCTGTCTTATTTCTACCTCTGGGGATTTCATGGTCACTCACATGATGTCACCACTAGAACCTTAGGTGACATCATGGAGTGTTTGGGGCTTAGCCTGGTGACAACTGGCAGTTGGAACCAGGCAGGCTGAGTGGCAAGCTAGTCACTCCTGGTGGGTCTTCTTTGTAACTTGACTTAACAACCTGAAGACTTGAATAAAGTAACCTACATGATACCAGGCTCCAGCTCCTATTTACACCATTTTTGGCGACGAGGGTGCTGGTCATTTGTAGTGTAGTGTTTGTCTGGTGCTTTCTGGGAGTGGTGGTTGGTGAGTGTATGTTTCAGGGAAGAGTGTGTTTTTTTTGTATGGTTGGTTGCAAGTTAATGGCGTGTACAGTGAGTACCTGCATGGTTTTGTGTTTGGACTGCTGTGAGCCACGCAGAGTATTTTCAGGTGGTGTGTGAGTGGCAGTGCTGTATTATCGTGCACCTACAGGGTGGTGTTCATTTATAGCTTGTTGTTTTGGGGTCAGGAAGGATCTGTACAGTTTATTATAGGAGGAGTTGTTGTTGAGATCTGTGTACATGGTTTGCATGTGTGGTTGTGTTGGGAGTTATAAACTTATATACTGCTATTTTAAAGATGTGTACCCTATCTCTTTTGTGGTTTTGGGATTATGATTGTATCCCAGTTATGGTTCACGGGGAGAGTTGTACCCCGTTACGTTGTAGAGTTTGTTCTTAAAATTTAAGGGTGGTAAGTACCCCATTAGGGAATTGGGGGCGGAGCAATAGTTGCTCCAAGGTGCAGTTCATGGGGAGAGTTGTACCCCGTTGAGTGCCTCATTTAGGAAGTTGGGGACGGAGCAATGGCTACTCCAAGGTGTAGTTCACGGGGAGGGTTGTACCCCGTTACGGAGCAAAGTGGACTCCATTATTTTTCGTCTAATTAAGTTCGTGTTTGTGTTTCCCAAGGAAAGGGGATGGGACTTGGGACTAGTTGTGTTTGGGATGTGTTGTCGTTGACTTGTGTTTGTAACTGTTTGGGATGTGTTTATTTTCCATCTGTGGAATGGATGCTATGTGTACTTTCATATGGATGTGTACACACAAGCTAATTTTACTTATTGTATTTCCATCTTGTTGATTTCCCTAAAGAAAGGAGATGTGTTATATTTAGCCTGTCTTCTTTCTACCTCTGGGGATTTCATGGTCACTCACATGATGTCACCACTAGAACCTTAGGTGACATCATGGAGTGTTTGGGGCTTAGCCTGATGACAACTGGCAGTTGGAACCAGGCAGGCTGAGTGGCAAGCTAGTCACTCCTGGTGGGTCTTCTTTGTAACTTGACTTAACAACCTGAAGACTTGAATAAAGTAACCTACATGATACCAGGCTCCAGCTCCTATTTACAACAGTTTTCTACGGGGGAAACGGCCTTGTGTTGGAGTGCAGCTCAATAGTTGGACATCCCCACTGAGCAGAATGATAAGCGGCCGTCCTGCCGCTGAGTTTGCACCAACCCTAAGTAAGGGGTTCACGGAGCATGAGAAACACGGCTCTACTAAAATGGGGCACAGGACTTGGATTGAGGAAAGCAGTTCTATTCCCAATAACTTTGACGCCGATTGACGAATCTTCGCGAAATTAGCACAACTTATGGCCTGCTCTGGCCGCGCTTATCTTGAAAGTTTTGGGGTGATTCGGCAAGTGGGGGCCGAAAAAAAAGGGGTTCCCAAAACATGTTTTCCCCTTGCAATTTCCCATAGGAAACTTTAGCCGCGGCTACAGCCCGAACTGCTGAACGGAAGTACACCAAATTTGCCAAAAAGGAGCCCTTGGATCAGAAAGAACTCTTTTTGGTAAATGGTGTAAACTCATTCAGTAGTTACTGAGAAAATCAAAATTTAAAAAATATCGATAACTAGAGGCGCGCAGGATCCGCGCACCCTCCCGATCACGAGCTTCATGCTAATTGGCTGTCAACACTCCAAACCAGGAAGTGTCGGTTCTACTGAGGCACAAGAAAACAGAAAAACTAAGGAGCAAAACACAAAAATGGGACAGGGTAGAAACACTCTGACCTCCTTGGCCTGCTTAGGGGGTCCCACCAGGACCCCCACGGCCCAAAAAAAATATTTCTTTTTTTTTAAATCGCGGGATGCGTGGAGGACCCGCGGATCCGTTGGAGAAAAAAAAAAACGAAGCGTGGACTCCCGCGCTTCGTTATTATTTAACACCCGGGTGGGCCAAGTCCCGGGGGCAATGTTTATAGTGTAATTAGCAGCCCAGGGACCGCCACCCCGGGGTTTTTCAAAAGTATTTGCGGTGGGGCTCATGGCCCCCCTGCAGCCCTGGGGACCGCCGCTTCCGGGGCTTTTATAGTAAATGGGTGGGGTGGCTCAAAGACCCCCCAAGCCCCAGAGACCGCCACTCCCCGGGGCTTTTATAAAATATTAGCGGGCACATGGCCCCCATAATTCCCCGGGGACCAAAACCTCTTCGGAGCTCTAATTATTGAAATTGGGAGGTCTGTGACAGTGTTAAAACTTAGGCTGCAGCATCAACATTATCGGCGCCATCTTGCCCCCTTTTCGAGCCCATTCATGCGCGTAAGCGGCAGCCATTTTGAGTACCATGGCCTCTCTGCCCATCGTTGATAGCCAGCGCGTCTCTCTCTCTCTCTCTCTCCTGACCTGGCAAAGCATCCCCCGCACGCTGACAGCCCCCGCTCTCACATGCCTTGGGTCATAAACCCCTCTTCCACGCAGCTCTGCCTCGGAACCCCATCCTGTTCCCAGCGCGACACCTCCCTCCATTCCTTGCATGGTTCCAGATCCTTTGATAAAACCCCCTTTCCTTTGTGCCCGTTTGTCTTGCTCGTTCCCAGGCCGCCACCTGCCCCTGCGGATACTGTTATTGCCCCCACCTGTACAGTAGGAAGCTTCCCCCATCAAAGGATCTATGAGTTGATCAAAGCCCCCACCCCATGAGATCCGATCGACCTCACACATTCCGTGAATCGGCGGAATGTCCAGCTGCGCGATGATCATCACCTGTTGTGACCGGGGTGGGGACTTCAACTGTAAATGTGTGTGGGAACGGGCCTAAAGCGGGGATTCCGAGGATGTCTTTCCTTACATCAAAGTAATGACAGAGATGTGTTTAATGTAATAAAGCAATAAACTCGTGTATAAGAGGCCAGGCCTCGGAGATGCGGTTAGAGCACCTCAAGAAGATACCCTGTTGTCTGATCTGATGTGTTCTGCTCCGTCGGAATAAACTTCTGTTTCCTGCCTTCCAGTCTCCAGCGCCTGCCTCTTTGTTTGGTAACTTGAGTGGGTATACAGGCGGTTAACGCCGGGCAACTCTGAAAAAGGTCTTCGGCCCGTACCTTTTTCCACAATTGGTGTCCCAAACGTGGGGCCCATCAGCGACTCGTGGATCCAGTGGGAGAGGTACCGACGACAGAGTGAACGACTGCAACGATCGGGAGAGCTCCTGTCCGATAGACCCTCGTCTGACAGCCGATCATCCGAACTTCACTGGTTCTGAACAGACCTCTCTCGAGTGATCTACGGTCCTGACTGGGAACCATCAGGAGTGCCGCGAGGATCACGAAGAATAGAGGACGATCGGGCGCTGGATTCGGAAGACAAGAAACTGTCCATGCGGTCCGGGTAAGGTCGTGTGAACACGATGAATTGCGAAATGATTGTTTGATTGTTTGGAAAATACTAGTATTACTCTTTTTTTGATTTGTTTGGAGATTCGCTGTCTGCAAACGGAGAAACAACAGGCTCTCCCTTTACAAGCAGTGAAGGATAGGTAACGCAGACTTTTGTCCCCGTTGTAATCCGTCGTGCCTATCTTCCTCCCCCACTGATTGATTGTTTGGCCCGAACTACTGTTCGCGGATTGTTTTCTGGAGATTCTCTGTCTGCAAACAGGGAAGAACAGGTTCTCTCTTTGCAGGTAGTGAAAGGGTAGGTAACGCAGACTTTTGTCCCCATTGTAACCCGTCGTGCCTACTTATTCTCCCCATTGATTGTTTGATTGACCGAACATTGACTGTTCGATATTGGTTCTTTTGAGGTATTCACCGCCTGCAAACAACGAAGAATAGAAATATTCTGTCTAGTCTTTGCACGCAGTGATAAGATAGGTAGTGCAGACTTTTGTCCCCATTGTAATCCGTCATGCCTGTCTTCTCCCCACTGATTGGTAGCCTGTTTAGCCCGGACCGCTTATTAGAGATGAACCATCCGGCTCCACCGGAAGGCACCCCTAATAAGGACATGTTCACAAAGCATGGATTGATCGCTATAGCTTATAGCAAGCTGTGGCATAAATATACGAAAAAGGATCGAGAAAGTCAGTGGCCACTGATAGGATCCTTCGATGAGGATAAAATAAGCGCACTAGAAACAGCCCTTGAGAAACACAAGACAACGCCCACTATGCTTGATAGTCTCGGCATGTGGCGCAAAGAAACCGAGCAGCGTAAAAAGAGAAACGAGAGTAGGTTGGGAAAAGAGCTGCGAAAGGCAGCCCACCTAGCTGCTAAGAAACTAGAAGAAGAGATTAAGGAAAAAGAGGGAGCCAAACAGAAACTAGAGGTAGAAACATCAAGCCAGTGTCCGGTCAGAACGCCCTCTACGCTTTATCCTGAACTACCACTGAAACAGCGAGCCAGCGATGATCTTTTGTTAGGTCCTCCGATCATCTACATGCCCCCTCCATATGCCCCTTCCCAACCCTTAGCACAGCACCCACCACCCCCAAGCACAGATGAGAATAATACCAGAGCTTCGGCCCCTATAGCCTCTGTGCCGGCCGAACCCCTTGTATTAGATACAGCCCAAGCGGCAACGTTAGATGACCCTGAGACCCGGAAGGCTGATTCCGCAAGAATAAACAGATTAAACAAGGATGAGCGAGCAGGGATTGACAAGATAGTGAGGACATTGGTAGAAAGAAAGGAAAGTGAAGAGTACATCACAGATATGTTCAACTCATATGCAGGGAGCCACAGACGACATTTTGCCGTACGGCTGTGTTATCATATCTTGAATACATACGAGGACCGATATCGAGACAAAGGTCCCGAGAGCCTAACGACTCTGTATAGGAAGGGCGATATCGGGGATGAGGGCGAGTGTGATGTGACGGACCTCCTTACGCGTACGCTTGAGGTTCTCCGCCACCTCACTGAACAGGAATCGGAAGCTAAACTCACGACACCTGTAGCGACCGAACCCCAAACTGAGCGAGCTAGCGCCATGATGCCAATAAGAGAGGCTGCCCCTTACTGGGTTCCCCCATGAGGTCTAGGAACACACGATGACGTCAACCACCAGGATGCAAAAGGGAGGGTTGTGTACAACTGGGTCTACCAGCCATGGGATCGGCAAGATATTCTGACGTTTCGGAAATCTCTGCCCGATTTACGTAAAAACCCCACTGCTTTCTATACCGAATTAGGTACAGCCCTAGGTTCAACGATCATGACCCTGGCTGATATCGACTTGTTTTTCGGGTTATGTCTACCAGCTGATGTGTGGAAGCAAATCCGGAAAGTCGACCACCTTGAGCTGTTCGGACATACCTGGTCACAACTCGATGACATAGATAAACAACGAGAACCCGGACGGAAGCCCTTGAAATCCATTTTAGACCTCCCAGACAAGATCGTACAGAAACTGAAAACCCTGATTCCAGAAAAGAAAGTGGACTGGTCGATAGTAACGGCTTGTCGACAGAAACCCCAGGAAGATGTATCGGACTACTTCTCCCGGTTTGAAACGGTGTTCTCCGATTACAGCGGCCAGGATCTGACCACTGCGACCGGACACCACTTGTTTGTCCAAAATTATGTTAAGGGTTTGTCACCGGAAGTCTCCCAGAAACTACAGGCTAGCGAGAGTAGTTGGGCAGCCTCCAAACCTGCGGCTATCCTTCAGATGGCCCAATATTACGAACACCAGAAAAATGAAAACGATAGAGCAACAGAGAAAAAGAAGAAGGACTTAAAAGAGAGGGTGATGATTGCACAACTGCAAGGGGTGACTATAGGACGAGAGCAATACAAAGGAAGCTACCAGACAAATGCCCCTAGGAACGTGCCTCCTAAAGACCGCAACCCGACATCCCGCATTGGACGTACAGACATTAACGAGGACCAGTGTGCTTTCTGTAAAGGATTCGGCCATTGGAAATCCCAGTGCCCGGTCCTGTTAGAGATGGACAGAAATAGGGACCCCAAGGACGTAGCAGGTGGGCCGAGAAATAGAGGACAGCAACAAGGGCCCACAAGTAACATGACTAACGATAGACCAAACAAACCGAATACATTCGACCGACCCAGACAAAATCAGTATCAGCAGTCTGACTGTGATGATACCCACGACTTCGCATAGGACTGCCAAGGGCAGGGGAGGGATCCAGTCGAGCTCTATGTTGACCAGCAAGGTCCTTATGTCACCGCTAAGGTCCTGGGTACCAAGTCTCCATTTTTGGTAGACACTGGCGCAACACGTAGTGCGTTATCTAAACGACTGATTCCAAGGGCACCCTTGTCTGGCTCACTTGTGACATCGATAGGTTTCGATGGAACGCCCTCCACTAACCCTTTGTCCGCTCCAATTTCCTTCGACTTAGAGAACAATCTCACTGACACGACGTTTTTGCTTTCTGCCAATACCCCTGACGCCATTATGGGACTTGACTTGCTGAAGCACTTCCGTGCGACTATTAGATGTTCCCAAGACGGAGTTCGAGTTTTCCTGTATGACAACCCCATTCTGCTCAGGCATTGCCCTTCCCGACGCATGTTTTCTATCAATGACGCTGGCACATCCCTGCTTGACACTCTGCCTCCGTATCTGTGGGCCAAGACAGATTCGGACGTAGGGCGCATGATGATTGACCCAGTACACATTACTGTCCGACCGGACGCGATACTCCCAAAACTTCCACAATATCCGATATCGCCGGAGGGCGAGAAGGCATTGGTAAAGATTATTCAGTCACTGATAGACGCAGGAGTGGTAGAGGAAGTGGTTAGCAACGTTTGCAACAGCCCTATTTTGCCCATCATCAAGAAACAAGGAGAGGGAGATGAGAAAGCATACCGCTTTATCATTGACCTTCGCGAGATCAACAAAGTGGTTGTACCCCAGTACCCCGTGGTCTCAGATATCACCACCATCCTGACTTTGATTCCTTCTACTGCCACCACCTTCACTGTCATTGACCTCAAAAATGCATTTTTCTCTATCCCCATCCACCCAGACAGCCGATATCTCTTCGGCTTCACCCTAAAAGCCCGCTCATATAGGTTCTGCCGAGCACCCCAAGGCTACACGGAAAGCCCCAGCATCTACAGCCAGGCCCTCAAGAGACAGTTGGACCAAGTCCAGTTACCCGATGGAGTGGTATTAGTGCAATAAGTCGATGACATCCTTTTGGCGGCTGACACCACTCCGCTGGCAGTCACAGCCACCATCCAACTCCTGCACTTCCTTGCGGAAAATGGCCACAAGGTTTCCAAGAAAACCTTTTTGCAATTCTGCCAACCCCAGGTCACTTACTTAGGCCACCTCCTGTCCAAAGACGGAAGGAAACTCACTCCCGACCGGATCCAAACCATTCTTGACACCCCTGTCCCTAAGACTCAGAAACAGGTTCGCTCCCTACTAGGCCTCACCTCTTTCTGTCGACAGTGGTTGCCAAACTTCAGTCTCATTGTAAAACCGCTGCTTTCTCTGCTAGCCAAAGATGTCCCTTCCCCCCTCCCTTGGACTACCGAATGCCAATCCTCCTTCACGGAATTACGAGATGCCCTTTGTTCGGCCCCTGTCCTAGGTACCCCTGATTACACAAAGCCCTTCTCCCTTTACACTCACGAAAGGGAGGGGTGTGCTTTATCTGTCCTGACCCAGTCCATTGGCCCAAAGCAACGACCGTGCGCTTACTTCTCTGCCACTCTTGACCCTGTAGCCAGAGCCTTGCCTGCCTGCCTTCGAGCTGTAGCTGCCGCTGCTATCTCTATCCGACAGAGTGAGGGGATCGTACTCTCGAATTCCCTCACGCTACTAGTACCCCATGCCGTTGACACCCTTCTGAACCAGACCAAGACCCAACACCTGACGAGTGCACGACTGACTGGATACGAGTTGACTCTGCTTGCTCCCCATATCACCCTGAAAAGATGCACCACCCTGAACACAGCAACTCTGTTACCCCTACCAGAGAACGATCCCGATGCGCCCCCTGTGCATGACTGTGTGACCCTTACGGACGAACAGACTAGAAGTAGAATTGACCTCAGAGACACGGCTTTGCCTGACCCCGACGGAGAGCTGTGGGTGGACGGCTCTTGCGTCAAACTCCCCGATGGCACCACTTCAGCTGCCTATGCAGTCACCACGGCTCGAACTGTAGTCGAGACAGCCCGCATCACGCAACGATCTGCTCAGGCAGCGGAACTGATTGCCCTGACACGAGCCTGCATTCTAGCAGCGGGAACTACAGCGAACGTTTACACCGACAGCCAGTACGCCTTCGGGGTGGTTCACCATTTTGGGCTCCTTTGGAGGGAAAGGGGATTCTTGACCTCACACGGCACCCCCATCTTGCATGGAGATCTAGTCTCCGCCTTGATCGAAGCTGTCCTTCTCCCCAAAAGACTTGCGGTCATCAAATGCCAGGCACACAAGAAAGTGACAGACATTATTGGACAGGGAAATGCACTAGCCGACATCACTGCTCGAACGACAGCTGAAAATAGGACGACAACACGTATGTATGTGACCAGGTCACAAGCAGAAAAATGGACTGACGCTAGGGACACTATTAGAGACATTCAAATGGCTAGCACACAACACGAATTGACTGAATGGGCACGGGTGGGATTAAAAGACGACGAAGGCTGCTGGCGGACAAAAGACACAAACAAATGGTTGCTACCTGACTCATACCTGATTCCCATACTGACTATGGCACACTCCCCTGCCCACATAAGATCAGCCCCCATGATTGAACTTATCTCCAGAGTTTGGCACAATGATAAAATCACAGACTCCGCCAAACGTCTGGTCCAACAAAGCTTGATATGCCTGCAACACAACCCCGGGAAAGGAACTGTAGTACCCCGGGGAGGGTTTGGGGTCCCAAATCACCTGTTTGAAGTCCTGCAGATGGACTACATCCAGCTAGACAGATGCCAAGGCCTGAAATACGTACTTGTTGTGGTGTGTGCATTCAGCAAATGGGTGGAGGCATACCCAACCCGTGACAATACTGCTATAGCCACTGCAAAAGTACTGTTAAAGGAATTCTTCCCTCGCTACGGCCTTTGTCGAATTTTATGGAGCGACAATGGCCCCCACTTCATAGCCGAAGTCATCCAGCTCATCTTAAAGGGGCTGGGTATCAAGCAGAAGTTCCACGCAGTCTTCCACCCCCAGTCTGCCGGACTTGTCGAACGACACAATGCCACATTAAAATTAAAATTAGCCAAGATAGTAGCTACCACAGGACTGAAATGGCCAGACGCTCTCCCCCTGGCATTGCTATCGATGCGTTCCACCCCCACCAAGCACCACTTGACACCTTACGAGGTCGTTTTCGGCCGACCCATGAGCGTCTGGTCTGCACCAAAACCGACTTCCATTCATGACGTCCCAGACGTCCTAATGTCCGATTATCTGTATAAATTGACTGAAACTCTGTCTGTCATTCATCAGCAGGTGCAGCAGGCCATCCCCGATGCTTCCAGGGGTCCGGGTCACAACATCCAACCGGGGGATTATGTACTGATCCGGAATTTTCCGCGGGCAAAGAGTCTGGAACCCCGGTGGACGGGCCCCTGGCAAGTGCTGATCACCACCCGGACGGCTCTTTGAGTGGAGGGGAAACGGGACTGGCTGCACGCATACCACTGCAAAAAGGTCTCGTCGACCTTGGCCACAACAGAAAGCATCGACAACCAAGAAGAGCTCCTGAACAAGGACCGACCGTCACTAACCTGCTATCCTGATACCGAGGCACTTGAACTTACAAAATTCTCTGATCCCACTGTGCCATCCAGAGAAGGGTATTTTCTGCGTTGAAAGGAGGGAGCTTCGGCTAAGTAGACCACAGACTAAGTTAAATCTCAGAACGGTGACCTAAACACCACCAAGGGTCACCCGGAGAGAAGCTAAACGAAGTCTGTGGTTCTGCCCGCTACCGAGCACCTCGAAGATGATGGAAGCGCCAAATAAGAAGATGATGGAAGCAACAGGAAATACCCACTACAGAAACCCAAAAACAGACAGACTCCACAGCTCAAAGACAATTGCACTTTTCATCACAATCCTTTTCTGCTTTCTCCTCATGACCACACTCTGGATTGTGGAAGAAAATGCACCTGCTCATGAAACATTCCTGACCACTGCTCAGCCTACCACCATGAAGGAACATTATCTGATTTCGCTCTCTCCTCAACTCAGAGAGAGGCGAAAGGAGTTTTGGAATAACTCCTTTGTACAGCTGCTGCACCAGCACAATCTTGCCACCAATGCCACCAACTGTTGGATCTGTGGGTTGCTACCCCACGCCACTGGACATTCAATACCTTTCATCCCTTCGCCCTTCTCAATTCACGGCTCCTGCCTTGCTTGGCTGATCCTCCTGCAAGAAAGCTGTAAGGACAATGCCACCTCCAGCAAAACCGTAACGCATTTCTTCCACGAGGTCTGGCGAAACAAAACCAAGACTCACTTCTGCCCGCAGACCTCTAACAACTCTATCCACATGGACATCCCTGCTAAAGAACGAATTGAAATGCAGGTGTTCAACAATCCAACCAGACCCACCTTCTCCTATCTACGGAAACGAATGGCTGCCACCCTGACTGTGGCTCTATCTGTCATCAACGTCACAGGCCACATGTGCATAGAAGGGCTTGGGACACAGTTGGTAGGCCGCAGTGCTTGCCGTTTTACCAGAACTTTGGACTCCACTGATCCACCTTCCTTTGTATCGTCCCCAAACATGTACTTCGTCTGCGGCACAAAGGCTTACACCTGGCTCCCCAAAGGCTGGGGGGGCACTTGTTTCATCTCCTTCATCCTTCCTCCGACTTATGTGGCTCCAGCGAATCATCATAGACAAAAACGAGCCAAGGACATTGAACAAGCCGACTCAACAGGAGCACAGTTCCTCGATGCTATGAAGGGACTTGTTCCGCTCTGGGGCCCGATGGCAAACAGCCGTACCATCCGACATCTGACTCAGGCAGTTGAGACAACAATGAACATCACGGCTGGTATCCTTGCTAACAACACCGCCGAGCTTCAAGCGGTCCGCTTGGTGGCACTCCAGAACCGCCTTGTCCTAGATGTGGTTCTTGCGGACCGTGGTGGAGCATGCCGCATTATTGGGTCCAGCTGCTGTACATACATACCGTACAATTCACCCTCAGTGTACAAAGCCATCGAACATCTCCACAGACTCTCTTCAGAAGTCCACCAGGAGCAGGAAGAATGGTCACTTGGTGGATGGTTCTGGAGTACTGTTAAGAACTGGGGCTGGAGACTGTTTACCATCATCTTGATTCCTGTAGTTGTAATATGCGGTCTATGCTTAGGAATTCAATGCCTGCCACCTCTGTGTTCATTATGTACAAATTGTATTTGCCCTAAGACTGTGGACCTTGGAAATGAACGCATGGGTGCATTGTATGATGCCGAGGTCAGGAATTTAATGAAGATCGATATCGAGTAGGCAAGCTGGCTAGATATGTTGAAAAGGGAGGACTGTTAAAACTTAGGCTGCAGCATCAACATTATCGGCACCATCTTGCCCCCTTTTCGAGCCCATTCATGCGCGTAAGCGGCAGCCATTTTGAGTACCATGGCCTCTCTGCCCATCGTTGATAGCCAGCGCGTCTATCTCTCTCTCTCTCCTGACCTGGCAAAGCATCCCCCGCACGCTGACAGCCCCCGCTCTCACATGCCTTGGGTCATAAACCCCTCTTCCACGCAGCTCTGCCTCGGAACCCCATCCTGTTCCCAGCGCGACACCTCCCTCCATTCCTTTCATGGTCCCGGATCCTTTGATAAAACCCCCTTTCCTTTGTGCCCGTTTGTCTTGCTCGTTCCCAGGCCGCCACCTGGCCCTGCGGATACTGTTATTGCCCCCCCCCCCCTGTACAGTAGGAAGCTTCCCCCATCAAAGGATCCATGAGTTGATCAAAGCCCCCACCCCATGAGATCCGATCGACCTCACACATTCCGTGAATCGGCGGAATGTCCAGCTGCGCGATGATCATCACCTGTTGTGACCGGGGTGGGGACTTCAACTGTAAATGTGTGTGGGAACGGGCCTGAAGCGGGGATTCCGAGGATGTCTTTCCTTACATCAAAGTAATGACAGAGATGTGTTTAACGTAATAAAGCAATAAACTCGTGTATAAGAGGCCAGGCCTCGGAGATGCGGTTAGAGCACCTCGAGAAGATACCCTGTTGTCTGATCTGATGTGTTCTGCTCCGTCGGAATAAACTTCTGTTTCCTGCCTTCCAGTCTCCAGCGCCTGCCTCTTTGTTTGGTAACTTGAGTGGGTATAGAGGCGGTTAACGCCGGGCAACTCTGAAAAAGGTCTTCGGCCCGTACCTTTTTCCACAACAGACCCCCAAGCCCTGGGGACCACCAACTCCTGGTGCATTGTAAATGAAGGGAAGGGGCCACGCGGCCCCACTCCTGGAGCCCTTGATGGCCCTGGGGACTGCCACCCCCCAGGGGGTATATAGATATATATATATATATATATATATATATATATATATATATATATATATATATATATATATATATATATATATATATATATATATATATATATATATATATAGTTATATATATATATAGTTATATAGTTATACTAGCAGCCCGTCCCGACCTTGTCCGGGAGCAATCAGGCTTCAGGGCCCCTGCCCGCCCCGACATTGTCCATGGGTCCCCCGGAGTAGCAGCCCATCCAGACCTTGGCTTCAAGGCCCCCGCCCGCCTCGACATTGTCCGTGGGTCCCCTGGAGCCTTGCCTCATCCACCGCACCTCCTCGTGCTCCTGAGTTCACCGGTCCGCCGCTCCTCCCCGCCTGTCCGCCGCTCCTCTCCGCTCCTCCTAGCCTGTCCGCCGCTCCTCACCGCTTCTCCCCGCCTGTCTGCCGCTCCCCCCCCGTGGTCATGTCCGCCGCTCCTCCTCGCGCTCCTGGACGTCGCTCCTCCCCGCGCTCCTGATGTCAGAACGCACGTCGCGACCGGCGCTACTTCCATGGGACTACTTTTTTTTTGTCGTAAATTTTTTAAATAACGTCTTTTTTTACATTTATATAGCCTTTGTCCATCTGCACACCCTGACAATTTCAACGATGTATCGGGTCTGTTTATTGGCGCTGTGGTTCCCGAGTTTATCCACCTCAAAGGTTCAAAGTTCTTCCTTTATAATAGTAGTATGGATTTCCACGCCAGTATTCTTTGAAATCTTGCTTCCCCTTCCTCTGTTTTCTACCTCATTTAGTAGGAAATTTGTCTCCATTAGTTTAATAATCACTGCTAATGCCTGTTCCAGACTACAGGCCATAAGTTTGAATCCTACCAAGGCCAACACAACCTTCCATCCTTCTGAGGACAGTCAACTGAGAACCATCAAATCGGTGAAAAGAAGAACTCATTGATAACAGCACTTTAAAAAGACAAAATGGTGGTATGGATAGCTAAAGAAAAATAAGTTAGCATTATTTTCTCTCCCACAATCTCCTGTAAGGGTTTGAGCAGATTCTCCAAGGGCCCTCAACTCAGTGCCATATATAATAATGCTTTGGGAATGAGCGACTGTCACTACCAGTGTGCCCAAAATTCTTCAATGGGTGGCCCCATGCAGCCCAAAGACTAATGACGATCTCGATATCGATATGGGAGACTCGGTGTACCATATCACATTCTGTAGGGGGGCAATCATTTTTCACTACGCCACTGGCTTTTCTCTCAGTGTAATTGTGTTGTGAGCTAATCTTCCATCACTGCTCAGTGGTCTGAGAAGATTAGTCCTTCCTACTCAGTTGCAGCAGGGGGGCGAGCAACAGCTGTGACTGCATGTTAGAGTCTGTGGTTTGCAGTATAACCCCCACACACAAAAAAATGACCGGAAAGAGCGGTAACACCTCTGCTGCTACAGACGGGCATTATGAAGATCACACAGTGCTATAGTGTACACCTGGACAGTGAATTTCGACCATGAAAATGTTTTCTTCGCCCCGATTGCTGCTGGAAATCAAAATGTCCGGGAAGCAACTGGGACATAAATGTTCATACATTTAAACATGCGCACAGCTGCCTAAGGGGTACTAATTCATTAGTCCCAGGGCAGAACCAGCTAATTATAATCTGGGTTAATTGAACTATGTGGCGGGGACGATCATGCCTCAGAGTTGACTTCATTTGATGGCAAGAAAAGGCAAACTATGCAGCATAATGCATCGCATTTTGTGATAGTATTACTTCTTTATTACAATTCTTAACACAGTCTGCGCATCGGTTTTACTTAATTAATAAAAGTTTAACACCCTGATATAGCAATAATCAAGAGAAAGGTGGCCAGTCAAACTTTGTGAGGGGCCTTCCATTGACTGCAACTTGTAACCACAATTTTAGTCACTGTTGATCGGTGTGAGCTACAAACAAAACATTCTTTTTGTTAAAATCTTCAGATTATGCAGCAGTTGATGGATAATGTGACAAATGTGGCAAACGACACGAAAATAGCATGAGTGCAGTGACCATGATTATAAGCACTTGCACAGGAAGACTCTCCTCAGACCCCCCATAACGCAAAAAGAGGTGTGCAGAGCGAGGCGTAGCTCCGAACCTTACCCGAGTTTTGGAAAAAGAATAGCGAAGCACGTCTTTTCCTAGAAGCAAAACTTATGTGCTCTACTCCCATTCTTGTAGTGTTGGGTCAAGTAAGAGCAATGAGTGATTAGATGACTGGATCTACAAATCATTAACGTGTCCTACACATTTCTGCTTGCGCCATGAGTACTGCATACGTTCAAACGGAGCTCCCTGTCATGTCATGAATAATTACGGCGCAGAGGCACAGCAGAGGCACGGCACAGCACTGATGTCAGCACGCACGTCACGGCCGGCGCTACTTCCATGGGACTACTTTTTTTTTTCTCGTAAATCTTTTAAATAACGTATATTTTTTAAATTTATATAGCCTATGTCCATCTGCACACCCTGACAATTTCAACGATGTATTGGGTGTGTGTATTGGCGCTGTGGTTCCCGAGTTTACCCGCCTCAAAGGTTCAAAGTTCTTCCTTTATAATAGTAGTATAGATATATGTACGATCCAAACTCCTGCCTATCGGACCTGGATTCCGACTTCAACACAGGTACAGACCACAAAAAAGCACGCTTGAAGTAGATGCAAAGGTGGTTTATTGACCCCTTGTCTCCAGCCTGACGTGTTGTGGCTACGTCACTGTAGCCTTGTTCACATCTTATAACACAGTTTTATATATATATATATATATATATATATATATATATATATATATATATATATATATATATATATATATATATATATATATAAGAAACTCCTTCCCGTCTTGCTCATTTCCTTTGGCAAAAGAAAGAGCACTGACCGTGTAGAACAACACTACACGGTCCGTGCTCTTTCTTTTGCCAAAGGAAGTGAGAAAAATGGGAAAGAGTTTCTTATATATATATATATATATATATATAAAGCCTTTTCCAGTCTATCCCGGAGCTGTGTTGCACTCTTTTCTCACCTGAAGGGAGCCTAGTCTGCATGTTTTACCAGCCTGCAGGTGCTGGCTAGCGACACGCCCTCTCGTTCTGGAGCTACGTGGGATACCTGCAACGTTTGGTCGGAGCATTGTCTGCAACACGTCGCCCCCCCCGGTGCTACTAATTTCCATATGGAGGTAACTGGCACATGGGGAGAGAGGAGGCAATATCGAATTGCCTGAGAAGGGAGACTGGAAGTGGTTTTGAACCCCCCAAGCGGCGGCGGTGGTGTGGGGAAAACTGCCAGCCTTGGGACATCACATGATGTGCTGAGAGGCCCCTTTACTGAATGGGCTCTCACAGAGGACTCCAACACCCATAATGCAGCAGCTTAGAGGGAGGTGCGCGAGGTGCTCAGCAGTCCCCAAGGCGGAGGAGGGGCAAGAAATCACCTGATGGGAAGTGGTCATAGCAGACATCTTTAAATCAACTGACCCCCGAGAAAATAAAAAGCCACAGAAACAGGCACTGATGAAACTAATTGAGAGCAGAAACGCGTCAGCCGAGCGTTTCTTTGGACTTTGCACACAGAGCGTTTTAATATTAAATAAAGCCTTTTCCAGTCTATCCCGGAGCTGTGTCGCACTCTTTTCTCACCTGAAGGGAGCCTAGTCTGCATATATATATATATATATATAAGAAACTTCTTCCCGTCTTGCTCACTTCCTTTGGCAAAAGAAAGAGCACGGACCGTGTAGTGTTGTTCTGCTCCCAACAGATAATTGCAGCTATGACGCGTTTCGCCCCTCGCAGGGAACTTGATCACATGATGCGCTTTCTGCAGGAGGATTTGCCTAAATACTTTTTTTTGCAGACTTTTCACTCATGATTTTCTGAAAGTGAAATGTGCATTAAATATAACACTTTTTACCATAGTCATGGAAAACATACAATTAAGTGTCCTATTCATATGGTTGCCATTTCAAAGATGTATTTTCCAATTCAAAGGCTCTAGAGGTTTTTGGAATATGCATGTGTATCCAATTATAAGTATAAATAAATAAGTAACTGTGAAGTTAAATACATAAATGTATAAATACATATACATACATATATATATCATCATATGTACAGACTCTAGCATATTGGTAAAAATGTTTTAAAATACCGATTTAAATACTTAAATCAACCTTCTAAAACCCTTTAGTTTAAAACATCCATAAAAACCTTCAAATAATTTTCCTGCTATCAATACTGCAATATATTTGCCGAATAATTGGTTTGAAATATATTAAAAAAACTTTTGAAGGCATTGATACCCCATTTAACTATTGTGAAGATTTTTTCCAATTGATAGGAAACCCCATTGGCTATTCTCACATCTTGATACAAATACTAAACCTTATTATAGATTGGTTCCTCTATCTAATCAAAAAATATGGGGATGCCAGTTTTTAATGTATCTTTCTATGAGTCATAAAGTGCTGCTATGTGCAAAAATACCTTGAGAAAAGTGTCTTGTGCATACTAATAAACAACTCTGTGTAAAAAACCATATTCAGGATAAGGCTGGCGATTATATAAAACAGAATGTTATTTCATAAAATTGATCAAAGATTAATGAATTATTGTTACAATTTAGGTTCAATCAAGTGCATTAGTTTATTTCTTTAGTATCGTTTTGATCTTGAATGTATCAATTGAGCAATTCCCGATGCGGCAGGGTCTTGAGCCCAATTGTCCATGGACTCGATAATTCTCGCTTCGGTGCCCATCCTAATCATGGGTTCACACTCTGCAACTCTGGGCATTAAGCTTGCATAATCTCCACAACGGCCCCCCGCGGCGGGATGCCTGGCCTTCACCTTGGGGATGCCCAGTACGGGTTATCTCACAGGGAAAGGCCAGGACGGGTTCCCAATGCAAGCGCCGAGATGCCCAAGGGTAAGTTGAGCGCTATATAAGACCTCACAAAAAAAAACACCAAAAAAAACTTGTAGTTCCTCAGTGGCGTTCAACCCTCTCGGATGCTTGGTGTTGAGATGTAATATATATAGCATTTCCAATTTACGAAGTGCTTTTCATGATCACCGCCCCTTTTGTTCGGTGGGACCGAATCAATAGGAAGTATTTTAAATCCTGAGAATTTCCTCCACGAATTTAATTAAAATGACGAGCCACTGGGTATGCATGGTCGTTATTTTTGATAGCATATATGTGCTGGAGAACCCTTTTGTGTCCCTATAGGATGGTGCTTCCTATATATTTTAAATTACAAGGGCACTTCAGCCCATACACTACATGGTCTGTTTTACAATTTTAGGCTTTCCAGATTTTTCTATCTTGCCCGCCAAACGGAGTTCCATAGGATGTTGTAGTTACTCCGTGTTGAATGGCCTTGCAAGTCTTGCACTTGTAGAACCCTACTCTCTGGCGTAACCAGGTACTTTTGCTTGCAGATTACAGGGATCATTTTTGACTTCATTAAGGGGGCGCTTCTGTATGTTATAGAGGGTTTTTAGGGTACTGCCACTCCAAGAACAGGGTTGCTACGTATCGAGTGCCAATTTCTATTGATTATATTTTTAACTGCCCTTTCATGTTTGTTATATTTCAGAATAAATCCAAACTTCTCAGGGTCTTTGACCGACTCCCTTACTTCAGGTTTCTGTTTAGTGAGGAGAACCTCCCTGGGTATTTGATTGCTCTTCTTGAGGGCTTTATCCAAGCACTTTGTGGTGTAACCTCTTTCTTTAAACCTTGCTATGCAATTAATGTGTGCCAACTTAAGATCTTGTTTGTTGCTGCATATACGTTTCAGGTGCAGCAATTCGCCGTAGGTATACTTTGGATCAGGTGGCCATGGTGTGCACTGCTGGCATGCAATATTGCATTGCCAGCTTTGGGTTTTCTGTGGAGTTTAGTTTCAAGCCTGTCATTATTAACATAAACTTCCACTTCTAAAAAATTAACTGTGGTCTTACTGATAGAGGCGGTGAAGTGCAGGTTGAGCTGGTTATTATTGATTTCCTTTATGAATGTTTCCACCTCTATTTGGGTGCCTTGCCATACCAAAAAGAGGTCATCAATGAATCTCCAAAATACCTTGACATTGTGATTCATATATTTTGAGTGTTCTTTCTTGAGAACCAGTTCCTCCCACCAGCCAGTGTGGATTGTGGAGGCAGTCGTAGCTGGGGGAGAAGCTGGCTCCCATGGCTTCACCACTTATTTGCTTAAACAATGAATTTTGAAACACAAAATATTATTGTTTAAACAAAACTCTGTCATACTAATCAACATGTTGGTATGTTTTGTATAGTTGATACCTTACCTGACAAATAAAATTGCAATGACCTTAGGCCGTCCGTGTGTCCAATAGATGTGTAAAGTGAGGTAACATCAAGCGTGATAAGCAGGTAGTCCTTTTGCCACTGAAAGTTGAGCATTTTGGCTAGGAAATCCCCTGTATCTCCTTTGTAAGATGTTAACTGTTGGACATATTCCTGTACGAAGAAGTCAATATAAATTGATGTTGTGTTAGATTTTTGTGGATTTTTGGGATAAAATACAATATTGGTATCGTAGGATTATATTTTCCCAAATATTTTCACTCATCCGCTGATTATAAGCCAGTATTTTTCCAACCCACTAGTTTTATTTTGTAAGTGCTGTATACATTGATAGTGCCTGTTGGTTGTTGCAACAATAACATGTGTTGTAATTTAGTTGAAGCATGGCTTCCATTACATAGTCTTCCCTTTTCCAAAGTACTGTATTCCCACCTTTGTTGGCATTTCTGACTACAATCTCACTGTTGTTTTTGAGTTTAGTCATTAGTGCTTGATATTGAATTTGCCTTTTGTTGTTTTTATTCCTATTAGTGCTTTGTATTTTGCGGTTAAGATTTTTGAGACCGCCCACTACCTTTTCGTGAAAAGCATCTATTGTGTCCTTTAGCATGATAGGATTAAATGAGGAAAGAGGTTTGAAAGGGGTGATAATTGGTTTGTATGCAGTGCTTAACAATCCAGTGGTTTCAATGGTTGGGCTCATTGTGGTGTCTTCGTTCATCAACTTCTGCAGGCCTTCTATGAATCTTTGATCCGCTTCATCAATGCTCTTATCAGCCATGTTATCATCAGTTGTCTTGTTGTCAGTTACATGAATTTCTTGTTGGATATTTTCCGTGTGGCATCCGAAGTATTGGGTTTAGTAAGGTTTAATTGTGTAAAATGTTTCCTTAATTTCAATTTGCGCACACTTTTGTAGACATCGACTCGGGTGTCTGCATAGTTAAATACGCTTTCCGGACAATATGATAGTCCGAATGCCAGTAGTTGTTCTTTGGCTTTATTGAGTACTGCGTCCGTCAAGTTTATTACTGTTTTGGAGTCAACTACATTGAGTCCAACCTGTGTTACGTCCGCCAATATTTCTTTGTTTGCCGTTTTTGCTGCTTCCTGCTGGTCTCTTAGTCTGTTCGCCCTCCGCCTCGCCCTGCGTTTTCTGGTTCTTTTATTGCCTGATTGTTCGGTTGTTTTCTCGGGTGTAGCGACTGGAGGTGTTCTAGGCATAAAAAATCCACCTCATCTGTCAGTGAAATCTTTCTTGCCAGTTGCGTGTTGTTTTCAAACAAGCCTCAGTTTCAGACTCACTCTCAATGGCTGAGCTAACCTCTGACACTGATGTTATTTCAGAGGGCGGATTATTTGCTGTTCTTCCTTGCTTATTGGTCTGTGCTTGCCCAAACTTGGTTGCTTTCAAAGAGTCAAATATTTTTGCAAAATGAACACACGTCCACATTCATAATCGCATTGGTCCCGATAAAATTTAAAGGCCTTCTTTCTCTTATTTTGTCTTCTTCTTTCTTTAGTCTTTTTTTCATTTACAACTTCATGTTATCTAGTTCATCAGTGTGTACCATTTCATCTAATTTAGCATTTGGTTTTTCAATTTCTTCAATTAATTTAACACGGTCTTTCTCTGCACATTTCACCAAAATGAAAATCAATCTGTGTGAGGAGTGTAAATGGGGTTTCCGCCCATCCTTTCATCATCTCCCTGTCAGAAATTTTGTAACTCTGGGCTAATAAAAATCGGAGGACCGGGGTACTCGTCCAACATCTAAGTACAGTTGGAGTGATTTGGCCTCCAACCACTTTTTTGTTCAGTGTGCATATGTTTTTCCAACTGCTTGATTTTTTCTTTTGTGCTGGTGTTTCTGGTGCTTGGTGCATTTTGGAAGATAGAGTCCATGTTAGGGGTCATTTCATCATTGAATATTGCTGCCGCTGCTTCCTCTCTTTCTTTCAGCGCGTCGGCCAACATCTACTTTGGCACAATTCCCTTTATTGATCTCTAACTTTTTTTTTATCATTTGATATCAAATCTGATTTAACTCTGACCCAGACTGATAGTGCTATTCTTTGAAACTTTTCTTTCTCTGTAACCGGCTGACATTAGAATGTCCACCAAAACACTAGACCCGGACAACTACATTTGTCTGAGAAAACCAAAAGATTTCCTTCCTTGCAGATCACAGAAAGGTGTACTATGTTTCTCTATTTATTAGGTGTATTGCGATGAGCCCAAAGTCTAGCCCTGATAACTTTTTCACATCCTGACCTTCTTAAGATATCCCGCGCACAAACTCCTCAATCCTCCTGTTCATGCGCTCAACTAGTTCATTTCCTTGAGGATGAAATAAACTACAATATTTGTGTTTGATTCCTACCCCTGTAAAAATTTCAACAACTTCTTTGAGGTGAACTGTGATCCATTATCTGACATTAATTCAAGTGGAAATCCCTCTCTGGCAAAAATGTCTGTTAGAAAAGCAAGAACACGCCTCCTGTGAGTTCCCTGATAAATCTGACTTACAACCACTTAGATACCCAATCCACAAGAAAAATAGCAAAATGATACTCAACTGGACGTTAATAAAATTGGCCAACAAAATCAAATGCTACTCTCTCCCATTCCTTTTTTGGCGAATCCACAGGTGTCAAATGCTGCACTCTAGTTTTGATCCCTTTGCCATTTTGCTGATAATTAACACACCTGGACACCCATTCCTCAACATCCTTTTCCATGCTAGGCCACCAGTACAATATCCTCAACCGTTTTCATTAGAAGTCATGCCTAAATGTTCTTCACAGTTAAGGCAAGCAACCTGACCCTTATGTTTGTAGGTTGGATAAGTTTTTCACTGCAAAACAAAAACTCTCCACCAACAGACAAGTCATCTTGAATTTTCCAGTAACTTTGCAACATTAAAGGTAAGTTCTTTTGTTTTCAGTAGGCCAACCACAAGTCACATATTTGTGTACTTCCTTCAGAATGTTCTCTTTGTTCATGGAATCAATCCACTTCATTTAGGCACACATTCTATTTCTGACCATCAATTGCTAGCTACTAAAAATTATGCATCTTCTTCTGCCTGATCAACAATCTGGTCAGAACTACCTAATTCCAAAGACATTGGTAGTCTTGAAAGGTGATCAGTGTTCTTGCCACCCAGGAAGTGAACCACTTGAAAAATGATGCTCCAATAGTTTGAAACCAAGTCTAACTAATCTAGCAGTGGCCTTATTAGTATTTACATTGGAACAAATTAGTATGGTAATGACCAGTTTTTGATCCGTTATGTTGAAAAATGTGACTCCCCCACACAAAACACTTGAATTTTTCCACAGCCCACATACAGTCCAACATCTTGTGTTCATTTACAGAATATAATCTTTCCTGTGGCTTTTAAGTACTTGTTGCTAACATGATGGCACTTTTCCTACCTGCACACTCCTGCATCAAAACTGCACCCAATCCGCAGTTACTGGCATCTACCATTATGCAAGACTTTGCCCCTGGTGAGAAAGGAGTCAGTAACGGAGCATTACTTAATTTCTGTTTTATAATATCAAAAATTCCTTGCAGTGCCATATCCCACACATATCTGACATTTTGTTTCAACAACTTTAGTATGGGTTTAGCCACTGTTGCAAACGTTTCTACAAATGTACCTTAATATTTGCACATGCCCATAAACACATGAAGTTCATCATGATCTTTGGGAGTAGCAACTTTCCTTATGTCTTTTAACAGGCCTGGCTTAGGTGAAATTCCTTTAGAAGACACCACATGACCCAAATATTCCACCTCCTTAACCCCAATTAAACTTTCCTTTCCTTAACTTCAAACCCAGAACAGCCATCACTTATATTACTCTATTCAGTCTGATGTTGTGTTCACAATCATCTTTCCCATGCACCAACACATCATCCTGAAAGATGGAAACACCAGGAATCCCAAAAGCACATCTTCCATCACTCTCTGAAAAGGGCCGGCTGCTGATGCCAAAGCAAACGGCACTCTATGGAAATGGGAAATACCATGAGTAGTGACAAAAGCAGTTAAATGTTTGGAATGCTTACTAAGAAGACGCTGATGATAAGAAAACCGTATGTCAAGCTTCGAAAATAAAGCCTCTCCAGACAATGAAGACATTAAACTATCAATTTTGGGAAGAGGCTGCCCATCAATCCATATAGCCTTATTTAAGCTTTTCCAAGTCTATGCATTCTGCAATTCTTTGTTTTTCTTGCCTGCAATAGCAATTGGAGGTAACAATAGTGGGGACTCCGTTGGTTCTATTACACCTTCTTTACACACACTCTCCAGCATTTCAGATCAAACTCTCTTAATGCTTAAAAGTATTCTATAAAGCTTCTATTTCACAGACAAAACTCATTCCTTCAATTTGATGGGGTGTTCAAAAGTGTTAACCATTCACACCTGCTCTGTAAGTAAATTATTGGAATGTTCTAAAATACAGTTCACAATTGAAATAGGTACATCTTCATCATTCACACCCAAAGTTTGAGGAAAACACAACAGCCTCAACGGAAGGTCCAGACATCCTTGATAGTGCTACCCTAAAATATCAGGTCCAGCTACTGACATAATACTTTTCCCCACAACAATACAGTCCTTAAAATGTATAGACGCTTCAAAGAAAACTTTCAAATCAATGTTGTCCCATTGTAGCCACTTGATTGACCATTAGGGAGTAGAAGGTCTTGCAAAAGATTATTTTTCAAAATGGTTTCTTTAGATATATGGTTACCTTTCATCCGGAATGAGTTAATAAAGGAATTATGACAATACTGACCTGAAATTTCTCAATGGGATCTTTACAAAAATGTACATCCTTCTCATGTATTTTCACACACAGGACCTAGTTACTAATGTCATTACCCATGTAATCTGGTTCTTCTTCCATCACAGAATTGACCTTCATGTTAACATTCTTGTTAGGTCTACATACTCGTGCAAAGTGATTCCAAACCCCACATTTGCTGCATTCTTTGCCTAACGCAGTCGCTGGACATTGTTTAAAAGAGGCAACATGCGTTTTTGAGCCACATCTAAAACAAATGAGATAACTGAACACTTTGGAGCATATTTACAACCCCTATCAATAGAGGAATGTCACTTTTTATGTTGTTCCTGTGTTGCGATAAACCCTTCAACGTATTCAGAAGGCAGTGTTACCGTAAATAAGGCCCCATTTCATATTACACTTAGCATGAAAGGGGCATGCAGTGGGTGTTGTGTTGGATGTTCTCCCGCAACACCCATTAATTTTGACTCAGCCCTCTATTTAAAAGGGCGGCGAAAATAGGAGGCAGCGCCAAAATTAAGGCCAGGAAAAAACAGGTCTTAACGTGATGAAAAGAGGAGAAATGCTTCATTTTCACTCGGTTTTGGTGTTTCTATGTGTGCTGTGTGCATTTAATCCATATTTGGCCCCATAATACATATTAAATGGTTTAAACCATTCTTTCCATTTCCCCGTTGGTTCACCGGGTACTTGTAAGACTGGTTTAGGTGGCATAATATTGTGCATACTTGTCTATATGGGCAGAACATATATTACCAAATAATGGTAGACAACATTTCAAATTACAATATTTATGATAGTACAGATTTTGATTTTTCCTTAAATGCACAATAAAATGTATTCAATGTACCCTCAAGAGATGAAATTGCATCTTCTTTAGTTGAGAAAAAAATATGTGGCTATTTTGACTAAATGCACAATATATGTTTCATAAACGATGTCCAGAAACTAGCCCTCAGAAAACATGAAATTAGAAACGCACTTAGTATGAGTAAAATATATATTTGATTATATTAAGTGTGTGATTTGCTGAAATGCCTAAAAATAATAGTCACTGTTGGTGTGCGCATCAGCGAAGAAACAACACACAATACTCGCTTATCAGTAAAATTGGTTGACATGTGCATCGCCAAGAAACAACGCGCAATAAACATCTCAGTGAAGAAATGAACGCCACAAAGACGTGCGGTGAACAATGCTCACTACAATCTGGCTGCCAGAAAGATGTGAGATGGGTGTCAGCAAGGTGGGTGTATCTCTGAATGATGCACGCTAAGGAAATAAGTGTACTTAAATGTCCTTTCTCAAATGTAATGCTGCGCATTTTAAAATGTCTGCCAGCAAAGCATGCATATCATCAAATGATGCTCACTGATGAAATAAAAATAAATTCTCTGAGTAATCTCTGAATATATTTGCTCTAGAAAACAATGCTGTAAATATTTTTCAAGCTTTCCAAGTAGTTGCTTTTATGTGTGCGTGACACCGAAGTGACGTTTTTTCAGGTGTGTGTATTGCCAAAATGACTGACTGATGAAAAGATGGCCCCATAGTGCGAAGAACATGAAACTCCTCCGACCAAGAGGAAAGTTTACCGCCTGCATTGCGTTTCCTCCCATCACCAATAATTATCGGGTAAATGCTAGCAAACTCCCACAGGTGTCCCCTCCCGTGACGGAGAATGTCACCAGGAGCCTATCATGTCTTACATCACTTGTCTGCAGTGATGTAAGACATGATAGGCGAGTAGTTCAACCAAGAATATATTTATTCAATTGAAGTAGCAAGGAAAATAGGAGACAACTTCTTAAACACCTGCATCATGCCTGGTCAAACTGACTTTGAACAGTCTAACCATTGTCTTGGAATCTTGCTTACAAACATTCCTACAGGAACCCTTTCAGCACAACACCAAGACATAAGAAATCCTATGATCTATTTTTTATGATTTTATTGCACAGTTACATGTTAAAAACACCCCTTCTGTTTACAGTATTGAGAACTATCTCCTGAATAAGTAATTAGGGGTCTGATTTAAAGGTAGGTGGACAAAGTACTCTGTTGCAAATGTGACGGAGAACTTTTCTGCCAAACTGATGGTCCACCCACCTCATTTAGAGGTGGGCAGGTCATAAATAATCTGTTAAAGAAGCCAGTCACCTCCATTAACGGAACACTTCCTCAGGAAACACTTGATGGAATAGAGGCAATCAACAGAAATAAATTACACCATTCTCCCTATTTAGAGTGGACAATGAAAATGCTTTTCTTCCTGCCCTTCTCTGCCAGGGAATCCTGTCATTAAGGGACAGAATAAAAAATCTGAATTACCCTGTTGGACGTGGCATTCTCTGCAGTGTCACCCCTAAAGTTTTTGCCTTCACCCCTCCTGTTTTCCGAATTAAGGGGCCGATTATGATGGCGGACGGACCTGAGTCCGTCCGCCACCATAGAGTACGAGGGACCGTCCGAAGGGACAGCGGCGGTCCCTCCGTGCAGATTAGGATGTGACCGCCAGGGTGGCGGTCACATCCTCTATTTTTAACATTGCGGCGGGTGCAGCTTCAAGCTGCACCCGCAGCAATGTTAAAAATGCATGCACAGCATTTGCGTGCACAAAGCGGCAGGCACCGCGCGGTGCCTGCCGCTTTGTTCACGCAAATGCAGGGAGGTACCCCCCCATGTGCACTCCCCACCCCCCTTCACCCAGGGCGCCCGCAACGGGCCCCCGAAGTGAAGGTCCGTATGCTTTTCCACAGCGGAGTGGAAAAGCATACTTTCTACTCCATCATAATATGGCTGGCGGTTTCTGATAGAAACCGCCAGCCATGTTCATGCTTTTCCGCCACGGTCGGAAGGCGACCGCAGCGGAAAAGCGGAGGACAGATTCCAAGACCCACCAGCCATCCTAATTTGGTGGTGGGTCTTTCAAGCATCCGCAGCGGTTTTCCCGCATCCTCCGGGCCGGCGGTGGCTTCCACCGGCCCGGAGGATGCGGGAAATCCACAATCGTAATAGGCCCTCTAGTTTTTGTTGGGCATGTGACTCCGTCCACTTTACCACCACTAACCAGTGCTAAAGTTCTTGTGCTCAGTCTCTAAAATATAGTTAAAATTCATGGACTTTTTACCTGATTGGTATAATTATTTGCTTATATGTTCCTAGTAAAGTTGTATACCACATACCCAGGGCTGGTAAATGAAAAGGTACTAATGGGCCTGTAGCACCTAATGAGCCATCCTCTTAAGAAACCTCTTAAAACATATCTTAGGCATCCCATTGCAGCCTGTATGCAATTTTAAACTGCCAATTCGACCTGGCAAAATAAACTCTTTAAAACCACCCTTAAGATAGGCCCTAAACAGCCTACTGGGAGGAGTACAACATATTTAAATAGCGGGACGTATACTTTTAAGTTTTATATATCCTGGTAGTGAAAAATTCACAAATTTGTTTATAACTACTATGAGACGTCCACCCTCGATAACATCAGGTCACTTTAGTATGTGTAATTAGTGATTATTTTGTTTTGGGAGCAGGTAGGAATGTCATGTTTTATATCTACAGAATTATAATTTAAAATCCTCTGTAATGGACAAGTCAGATTTAAAGTTCCTTTTCTGAAGAAGGCATTTTCTTCTCCTAACCTTTTGTGCCTGTGATCTGCTTCCTGGGTCAGATAATTGTGCAGAATTTTCAGTTGGCCTTTGTGCCTCCCACACAGCCACACAATAGAGGGACTGGGTATTGGCAGGATGGGCCCTCCTGACAGGGTGAGGAAGCAAAGTTGTGAACAGCCCCATTTCACTTCAAATACACTGCCTCAACAATTACAAAAATAACTTCAAACTAGCCTTTTGTGACCCCAGACATCCTGGGACCAGGGCTTCACAGCAGGAAATTCCACACACTTTCAAAGCTGGCATAGAAATAAGATTTGTTCATCAGACCCACTCTACAGGTCACTTCTGGACCTGTGGAAGGATTCTCACAGGACTGCCCTGCCATCTGTAATCTGCTGTGTACTTAAGAGGACGGCCCTGCTGCACCAAGAGGACTTCCCTGAATCCTGCCCTGTGTCATCAGAGTACTGCCCTACTGCTTGAGACCTGCTTTTCACTTTGGATGCAGGACGTCAAGGGTGACTCCAAAGGCTGTTTGGCTGGCCTCTTCATCAGAGTCTCAGGGACAAAAGGCTCCGATCAACTTGAATTCACACCTGGACCCAAGGTGAGTGATCCAGATCATCCAAGAGGTTCCCCTCCAGTCAAAGACCCTTGGAAGTGGTAGTACCCTTGGTGATTAAAGGTGCCGGAAAAGCCCAAATCCACAACTTATGAACTGAAAGATTTTCAGCCAAAATGTGAAGCAAGAACTGAGAAGAGAGGGGCTCTCCCTGCTCGCTGAACCACCCAAGCTGCTTTGTCTGTCAGCCAGACTTTGTGGTAACTCCCACTGCGTTCTTCTCTTAAGCAGGAAATACAGTTAAGCGGCTCTTTTCACAATCCGGTCTTGTGAAGCCCCTGCCGGCTACATCCTGCAGCTTCATCCCGCAGGAGAATGTCAACTTCCATAAAAGTGACTAAGTAAAAAACAGAAATCTTCACCGCAACTCCGTGTAGCAGCTCTTGGATGACATTGTCTATTCCTTGGAATCTGCCGGATTCCTTGCCATACTGAACTTTACTTTCCCATACATTTTTGTCTTTGTAATTTCTTCCAAGTCCGAGGGTAAGCAGAGCCCAGGCCCAAACCATTTTTTGTTTTCAAATTAGGCTCCATTGCAGTCGAACATAACTTTCAACTTTGCCCTGGTCTTGTGCAACTAGATGTCCAAGGTTGGCACTTTGATCTTTTAGGCACTATTTTTCACTTGAAACTACAAAAATTCAGAACTTGAGTTCTACTGATTGGAGTTTATAATTTTGGTGGCAAATAATGTATTATAATATATTCTATTTTTCTAAATTGGTGTAGAATCTTTTGTGTGTTGTTTTTCACTTTATTATTGTTTAAATGCTGTATACATACTTTACATACACATTTCCTTTAAGTTAAGCCTGAAGGTTTTTGTGCCAAAGCTACCAGAGGGTTAAGCATGTATTAAATTTAATGACTGTTTGTGATTCACCCTGACATGGATTGTGGCTTTTGATTGAGATGCCCCCCCCAACCAACAACCTAATTTCTCACATACGCCTACACACTGGGAGAAAATCCCTAGGGAATGTGGTGTGGGCCATTATTATTTTATTTTTTAAACAAACTCACACTTTGAGCGTTTGTTTTTGTAAAACTTAACCTTAGAAAAGTTTGACGGCTGACTGTCATGCTTGATGGTACTTTCTGTCAAATGTTTCTACATTTAACAGCAAATGCCATGACAGAAATTCAATGTCGAGCTCTGTCTGCAGGGCAGGATGACAACTCTAAATTTTGCATGTGGAGGTCCCTCGGAATGGTGGAAGATTGTCCTCTGCATCCCAAAAGGAGTTAACTCTGTGCCTCAAACTGTAATACATATAAATGATGCCACTAGCTGATTGAAAGAAAGCATTTATTGAGTGTACAGTTTTCTGTTACCATAGAACTGAAGCAGCTTCTAACGACTTTACCTGAGAAGTCTGCATTTTTAGGTCTTGCTAAAGACAGCCGTAGCTGTGTGGCAAGATCTTTTTTCGCTATTCCACACCCCATACCAAATACACAATACAAAGCACACACATACACATATGCATACAGAAAGGGGCTTTAGATCCCGCTTCAGCCTTTGGCTCGTTTGAGTAACTCCTGTTCAAGGACACTTTGGATGGTCTGCCTGTCAATTTTTGGATCAACTCACTGAATTTTGTAGATATTTGCATTTCACCATTCAGTCTCCATTGGTTTGAGTGATTAGTTGCAAGCAGTTAATTTTAGTGATTTCATGTCCTTGTGCACAAACGAATCATACATACTGGTTTCCCTTCTATTTCTTTCAACACTGGTAGAATTAGGGAGTAGCATGGCAGTGGCACCATACGGTAGCCATTGTGAAAAAATTAGCATTAACTCCAGACTTTGATTATGCCCCTGTGCATCTTGCCAACCGCACTAGGGTGAATTTTCCATTACTTCAATTCAATGCCAGTAAACAGAGCCTGGAGCTGCACAATAACCTGTGGGATGAATGCTGGAGAGAACAAAAAAGGGCAAGCAGATCATAAAATCTTTCTACTACTGCACTGCTGTGCTCATGCTGCCACTGTTCACAGACTTATAGCAGCCTTGGTGGCTTCAACTGAATGCTGAGGTCCTCTATGAAAGGCGGTGTCAAAAGCCAACAGGTGACAGCCTTTTAGCTGCAGATGGCAGGCATGCCAAGGACAAAATGATCTCAGCCCTAAATACAGTGGCGTAACAAAACTTGAGGGGGCCCCCTGCAAACTACAAGGAGGGGGCCCCCCTTCCCATCCTCCGTGCCAGTCTAGATCTCTCAGGCCAGCGACCCACCATACTGCAGGAGATGTGGGGCGATTGTTACGCCACTGTCCCCAATACAGCCGTTATAAGTAACTCTGGATGGTGGAGTTAAAGGTTGGGATTAGGAGAGGGGCTTAGGAGAGAGACAGTGGAGAGAAAGAGTTGAGAGAGAGAGTGGAGAGAGAGAGTGGAGAGAGAGAGAGAGTGGAGAGAGATTGGACAAAGTGGAGAGAGAGTGGAGAGAGTGGAGAGAGAGTGGAGAGAGAGAGAGTGGGGAGAGAGTAGAGACAGTGGAGAGACAGTAGAGAGAGAGACACTGGAGAGAGAGTGGAGAGAGAGAGAGTGGGGAGAGAGAGTGTTGAGAGAGTGGAGAGAGAGAGAGAGTGGGGAGAGAGTAGAGACAGTGGAGAGAGAGTCAGTGGAGAGAGACAGTGGAGAGAGAGTGGAGAGAGAGGGTGGGAAGAGAGTGTGGAGACAGAGAGAGAGTGGCGAGAGAGAGAGTGGAGAGAGAGAGAGTGGAGAGAGAGAGAGTGGAGAGACAGAGAGAGAGAGAGAGAGAGAGAGAGAGAGAGCGGAGAGAGAACGAGAGTGGAGAGATATTGTGGACAGAGAGATTAGAGAGAGTGGAGAGAGAGAGCAGAGAGAGAGTGGAGAGAGTGGAAAGAGAGTGGAGAGAGAGTAGAGAGAGTGGAGAGACTAGAGAGAGTGGAGTGAGTGTAGAGAGAGAGAAGGGAGAGTAGAGAGAGAGAAGGGAGAGAGAGTGGAGAGGGAGTGGAGGGAGAGTGGAGAGTGGAGGGAGACAGTGGAGAGAGAGTGAAGAGAGATTAGAGAGAGAGTAGAGAGAGTGAGAGACAGTGGAGAATGAGACAGTGGAGAGAGAGTGGAGAGAGAGTGGAGAGAGAGAGTGGAGAGAGAGTAGAGAGACAGTGGAGAGAGAGTGGAGAGAAAGAGAATGGAGAGAGAGTTGAGAGAGTGAGTGTAGAGAGAGAGAGTGGAGAAAGAGAGAGTGAAAAGAGAGAGGAGAGAGAGAGAGTGGAGAGAGAGAGAGAGTGGAGAGAGAGAGTGGAGAGAGAGAGTGGAGAGAGTGGGGAGAGAGAGAGTGAGAGAGTCGAGAGAGGAGAGAGAGTGGAGAGAGAGTGGAGAGAGAGTGGAGACTGACTGACTCAGAGTCTGAATACTGACTGACGGAGAGACAGACTGGCTGAGAAATTGACAGAGAGAGGGAGATAGAGAGACTGACAGAGAGAGAGAGAGACCGAATGACTGACTGACTGACAGAGAGAGAGAGAGAGACTGACAGATTGCCTCACTAAGAGCGACTGAATGACAGAGAGAGAGACTGACTGACAGAGAGAGGCTGAGAGAGAGAGACTGACTCATTGACAGAGAGAGAGAGAGACTATGATGGAATTGGGGTCAAAGTGTGCATGAAGCTATACAATGCCTCTTAAGATTGCTATTGTCTACTAATAAAAATGTATTATCAAAATGTGCTCTTTGTAGTTACATATGCTTTTGAAATACTGCAGTGTCGCATTGTCTAATGTTTTAAAACGGAAACAAGAAGGAGCAGTGGATGCACTTTTGTCAAAACTGAACGATGAGTGGGCCCGATGTTGTATATCATGACGGGAGTCTGCATCAGGAAACCCACCTAAAATTGGGGACATTTCCCCGGCGTACTGATGGCAGGGACCCTGCAATGAATGGACCTCTCTCTCTGCACTCTCTGCACACTCTCTCTCCCCTCTCCACTCTGTCTCCACTGTCTCTCTCTCCACTGTCTCTACTCTCTCCCCACTCTCTCTCTCCACTCTCACTCTCACTCTCTCTCCACTCTCACTCTCACTCTCTACTCTCACTCTCTCTCTCCACTCTCTCTCCACTCTCTCCACTCTCTCTCCACTCTCTCTTCACTCTCTCCACTCTCTCTCCACTCTCTCTCGCTTCTCTCTCGCTCTCTCTCTCTCTCCACTCTCTCTCTCTCTCCACTCTCTCTCTCTCCACTCCCTCTCTCCACTCTCTCTCTCCACGCTCTCTCTCTCCACTCTCTCACTCTCCACTGTCTCTCTCCACTGTCTCTCTCTACTCTCTCTCTCTACTCTCTTTACTCTCTCTACTCTCTCTCCACTCTCTCTCCACTCTCTCTCCACTCTCTCTCCACTCTCTCTGTCTCTTCACTGTCTCTCTCCATTGTCTCTCTCTACTCTCTACTCTCTCTCTACTCTCTCTCTCTCCACTCTCTCTCTCCACTCTCTCTCTCCACTATCTTTCTCTTCACTGTCTCTCTCCACTGTCTCCACTCTCTCTCTCCAATCTCTCTCTCTACTCTCTCTCCACTCTCGCTCTCCCCTCTCGCTCTCCCCTCTCGCTCTCCACTCTCGCTCTCCACTCTCGCTCTCCACTCCCGCTCTCCACTGTCTCTCTCTCCACTCTCTCTCTTTCTCCACTCTCTCTCTTGCTCCACTCTCTCTCTTGGTCCACTCTCTCTCTTGGTCCACTCTCTCTCACTCCACTCTCTCTCTCACTCCACTCTCTCCCTCACTCCACTCTCTCTCACAAAGTAGTGTGCGTTGCCATGGGCGTCCGCAGGGTGGGGGCACATTTTTTACTTCATCACCATCCCCCTTGCACTCTTCTCCCCTCTGCCTTGCACACTTCTCTCCCTCTCCCTTGCACCCTTCTCCCCCTCCCCTTACACCCTTCTCCCCCTCCGCCTTGCACCCTTTTCTACCTTGCACCCTTCTCCCCTCTGCCTTGCACCCTTCTCCCCTCTGCCTTGCACCCTTCTCCCCTCTGCCATGCACCCTTCTCCCCTCTGCCTTGCACCCTTCTCCCCTCTGCCTTGCACCCTTCTCCTCTCTACCTTGCACCCTTCTCCCCTCAGCCTTGCATCAATCTCCTCTCCGCCTTGCACTCATCTCCTCTCCGCCTTGCACCCATCTCCTCTCTACCTTGCACCCTTCTCTCTACCTTGCACCCTTCTCCCCTCTGCTTTGCACTCTTCTCCCCTCTGCCTTGCACCCTTCTCCCCTCTGCCTTGCACCCTTCTCCCCGCTGCCTTGCACCCTTCTCCTCTCTGCCTTGCACCCTTCTCCTCTCTGCCTTGCACCCTTCTCCCCTCTGCCTTGCACCCTTCTCCCCTCTGCCTTGCACCCTTTTCCCCTCTGCCTTGCACCCTTTTCCCCTTCGCCTTGCACCCATCTCCTCTCCGCCTTGCACCCATCTCCTCTCTGCCTTGTACCCTTCTCCACTCTACCTTGCACCCTTCTCCTCTCTACCTTGCACCCTTCTCCCCTCTGCCTTGCACCCTTCTCAGACCACCCTTCCCCACCCCCCGCGGACGCCTACATGGTGCTTCTAGCAAGAGTGCTTACCTGAGGGCATCATTTTGCTGCCTCATCCCTTCTTATATGAGCTTTGCCCTGGAGAATGCTCTCTCTGGGGGCCCCCAGCCCCGGTCCTTGTCAGGGTCCCGTCCTTGTCAGGGTCCAGAGCAGTGCTCTGTGCTGCCTCCTGCTCTCTGGGGCCCCCAGCCCCCGTCCTTGTCAGGGTCCCAAGCAGTGGTCTGTGTTGCATCCTGCTCTCTGGGACCCCCAGCCCCTCTCTCCTTGTCAGGGTCCCTGCTCTGTCCTGCCTCCTTCTCTCTTGGTCCCCCAGCCCCCCTCTCCTTGTCAGGGTCCCTGCTCTGTGCTACCTCTTGCTCTCTGGGCCCCCCAGCCCCCCCTCTCCCCCCCCTGTCTCCTTGTTAGGGTCCCTGCTCTGTGCTGCCTCCTGGTCTCTGGGGCCTCCAGCCCCCCCCTCTCTCCTTGTCAGCTACCTCTTGCTCTCTGGGCCCCCCAGCCCCCCCTCTTCCCCCCGTCTCCCTGTTAGGGTCCCTGCTCTGTGCTGCCTCCTGCTCTCTGGGGCCTCCAGCCCCCCCCTCTCTCCTTGTCAGCTACCTCCTGCTCTCTGGGGCCCCCAGTCCCACCCCTCTTTGTCAGGGTCCCTGCTCTGTGCTGCCTCAGAGGAGCAGCGGAGACTGCTGTCTCTGGGGCCCCCACCCTTTTCCCGGGCCTACCTCCAGCTCTGACTGGAGAGAAACAATGTTGACACTTTGTTTCACTTCAGTCAGAGGGAGGGGCGAGGGGCTCAGAGCAGGCTGCAGGCACCCTGCTTCAGAGGGAGAGAGGCTTGCTTCAGCGCAAGCCTCTCACAGCTATCAGAAGAGCTGATGGGGGCCGGGGCCCCCTTCATTAACTGAGGAGAGTGGGCTCCCCTGCACCGCGGGGCCTGCGGGGGTGTTTGTTACGCCCCTGCCTAAATACAGCGGTAAGAGCACAGGGCCTCCCACCCCTTTCTGGCCGCACCCTGGCTCTTGGAGTTTACTACAGCCAATCAGGGTGTGATGTCTGCTGACCTGCCCCCCTGCCATTTAATGGTCTTATTTTCAGTGGCACCGGGGTATGTAGGATAGCAGTTGGCCCCTTTTCCACACTACACAATAGTCTGTAGTGACTTTAACTCACATTAGATTCCTTAAAAATCTACAAAGTAAATGTCCATCTGTTACAATATTGAACATCTATCAAAAGATATGGGTTTTGTGGACATTTGACAACATATTAATCCTACTACACACAAGTATCTTTATGGAGAAATAAAATCGTTTGACGTAAAGTTCAATTCAGTCCAGTGAGATATATTTTCACTTGTTCTTCAGTTCATTCTGTCAAGAAACTCATATTTGATTTCACTGAACCTCTAGTGTAGAATGTTCACTGACAGTGTTTTGATGAAGTTATGCTAACAAACAGTTTCAATTGTCTGTTAATAAGGTCATCCAGCCCTACTTTTGTGGAGACTGGCAGGTCGGCTGATGAACTGTTTGCCTGGTGTTATAATGTATGTCTGGATTTCTGGTTCTACGGGCATCATTCCCTGAAGGGTGTTATGGTTTCACCAGACATATATGGGGTTTAATATTCTAAGTCTGATGTCATTGTAGTTGGATGGTTGAACGACTGTTGGAAATAGCAATGCAAATCGTCTTTAGGTGGTGTAAGTGATTGCTACTGGAATAAAACTGAAAACACAGCTATTGATGTTTGCCCTTTTTTCATTTGTAGCTAAAACACACTGCATACTATTAAATCTACTGCATGGGTCCAAAATGATCTCTTATGGCTTAGATGATTAAACAGGAGTAGTGCACTCTTACGTCACCACAAACTGCACTTCTATTCACTGAAACTGCATTCTATTTGAAAATATTTCTAATTGCGTGGAAGTGTGGGTAACAGGTATTTTCATCATGCGTTGGTAATTGCTCATATGAGGAAGCAGGTGGGAGGAACATGTATATATATAATATTCACTAAATGTCACACGCTTCACACACCACACCACAGGAAATCATACAGCCACACACTCGCCTATCCTCAATTGCGAAAGATAGAAATCCAAATTTAGCTCTGACATTCCTCCTCCACCACTACCCACACACTACTAACATTTAACGATCATAAGAGAAACACTAACACTGTTGAAAGATATGCATCTCCCTACCTACAACACATCTACACCACAACAAAAGACAGCGTCTACAGCTTTACCTTTAATCACTGCATCTGAAGGAAGCTACAACTGCTGTAAAAGATAGCTTCTTGCTGGCTATCAAGAAGAAAGGGGGTCTAGGGACCTGACTGTGGTGCCTGGTAGCTCGTAAGGCTACTGGGTGTTTAAGATTCCAAAGACAAAGAAAGTTGCATCAGCCTGTAGGAAAATCAACAAATCAATAACAACTGGATGTTTGGTTACAACCTCACTGGAAGATGTGAGAAGCCTTCATCTATTCTGCGTACTGTTGTCCAAAAGAATTTTCAGAGAGTTTGGGTACTTTTCGAACACAATGAAAGTAGTTATAGAATGTTTCCTTAAAGATGACTGTAAGTGTCAAGTTTGTGTGAAAAAGATTCACTCTCTGGAGCTTTTGAGCTGCTAAATTTGTGACTATTTCCAAAACAAGAAAAAGAGGTAGCAGGTATTGTGAATCCTAGCTTGCCCACTTCCTCTAGTCTTGACCAGCTGAGTATCTCCAACCTCTAAAAACCTTGCAAATTATTACTACTAAAGCTTTTGACCATAAATAACCAAAAACCCTTCCTGTTATTATATCGCCTCATTATATCGCCAGTCAGTAACAAAGGGTGCCTAAATCTCAATTCTCCTTAAGTCTTGACTGGGTTGAATATGACTTCGCTCCATCACCAGTAAGACTCAGAGGGTGACCACCTCTGGTTAACAACACCTACTTGACTGACTTTGAATTGTTGATTTATATTGTTTTCAAAGCAATGCTTTTTGAACATTTCTTTAATAATTCCTGAATACGCCATGCAAATGTTTTTGCGTCAGTTTCGTGTAAACGGATAATTAAACTGTTTTCCTTTTTAGGTACATTGGTGTGGTGTTTTTTAATTGGTTCAATTCTTAACTGTATTTATTTTTGGAGCTGCTGTCCCTGTACATCATGCAATTTTCCCGGATGAAGTCTGATAATATCAGGCTGGCATTTGTAAACCAGCAAGATGCAATTTTCTCAGATGATTTCTGCTTGTGGCAGACTAGCAATTTCTCAAATAAACCAATTTATATAATCAGTATTCAACTGTTTCGACTTCACGTGAACTCATCCAAAAGCTTACATCAATCCAGTAATCTTTCAAGGCCCCATATTTTTACAATCTGCTATCGTGCAATAAACGATATATTTAACAGAGTTGGCATATATTAAAAAATGCAACCTAATATGGAGCACTGCACCTTGGAGTCAAGGCAGAATGCGGCTAAGACATCAGCTATAGCAATGCAGGTTTTCAGATAAAACCCATACTGTTTTGAGTTTTAAAGCTTGCACACATTCTGTATTTGCCACTGCCTTGATTCAAAGCCAAATGTGACAATGACAGTTGTCATATCAATTAAGTTAATGGAATGTAAATCATTATAGCTTGGGGCCCTGAACATGCACACGGCATGCTGCATGTTTGCTTTCCACATAAGGCTGACCCTGTGCAATCTTTTGTTAAATGAATATAATTCACTAAATTGCAGAGCACATTTTCAGAAGGACAGCGAGTCTTATAATAATCCAGGTTCTGTATACATTTACAAAGGTGAGAATAAATCTATATACCACTCTGATAGTCTAGATTACTGATCATTAGATCGAATTGAAACAATACCAAAATGGTTTTCTGTGCTTTAGCCGTACATGAATGTAGCCCGTTTTACTATGTACAAGTGAAAACTAGCTCTCAGTTGCAACTGTCACTTTCTAATGGTTTGTTCAGTTCTCAATATTTGTGCCTCACAATATATTCCTCTAAGTGACAGGCCAGTATATTTGCAACCTTACTAAGGGTGGGCGTAAATCCGTTTCGCGGGCGAGTTTGCGGATTTTCCGCGATTTCGCGATCCGCGAATCTCGCGAAATCGCGGCAAAATCCGCGAATCAGCGGGGACGAATTTTCAGCCAAGCAAGGGTTACAGCAGCAGGTGCAAAAGTTGAACCTAATTTCTTTGTAACCTTTTACAAAAGGGTTACAAACAAATTAACTTCAACTTGGACACCTGCTGCTAATTGCTTCTTGGCGCCTCGTTGCCTACTTGCAACTATTCTCTGACCCTGCTCTGACCCTTGAAGCAGGGTCAGAGTCTAGTTACAAGTAGGCAACGAGGCACCTGTCCAAGGAATTAAACCTCATCAGGAAGCACTTACAGACATAAAAAACAAGAAGAAGGGAGAGGATGGCAAATACACCCATTTTGAGTTGTCAGGAGGGGTTAAACTAAAAGAGACCTTTACAGCACAATTTTCATATGCATTTTTCTAAAAATAAAAAGCTATATGTTCTGTAGGGGCAACTCAGGAATCTGGCCCTTCAGAGATCCGGCCTCTCTTTCTTTCTCTCGTTCTCTCTCTCCCTCTCTCTTTCCCTCTCTTTCTCTCTATCTATCTATCTATCTATCTATCTATCTATCTATCTATCTATCTATCTATCTCTCTCTCCCTCTCCCATAAACGACTGCCTGGGTAACTTCGCTATGCAAGTGGCTCGCGAAGACGCAAAAATCCCCGCGAACACGCAAAAAACCCCGCGAACACGCAAAAAAACAAAAATCCGCAAATTCGCACAAATTCGCAAATTCGCAAAATTCCCCCATGCTTAAACCTTACCCAACTTAGATAATTTCCCATTTGAGTATCAGTAAGCATACGACCATGTTAGTACTTACCGTGTTCAGTCACATAGGATTTGACAAAACCTTGACTTGGCTGAAAAAAAACATTGACCAAATTAAGAAAGGTATGCGCACATAATAACTTGCAAAGTAAAAATATTTTTGGACATTTTAGGAGTACAATATTACATTTGCAATTCACAAAAGTCAATGTTTCATTTAAAGAAGAATTGAATCCCTTGACAGTTTTGCAATGAACGAAGCAGCTCTTAACTCCCCATGGCTGGTCCCAAGATCAGCTGCGAAAGGAGGAGGGTAAGGGTTGTGCATGGGACCACCATGCAAAAAAATGCTAACTATACAATGTCAACCCAAAGAAATCCTGGCCGTGGTGAGAGGGGAATCTCCTTCACGGAGAACTATGACACTTTGTGGTGAAAGCCACAAAGCCGATCCACCTGATGTTGACCAAGACCATCACAAATCAGGATATGGAAGGTGAGGACATAAAGACAGAAAAAAATGGCAGCAGAGATGAAAAAATCTGCGAGACTAGCTAGACATAATTTGGGCACAAAAGACCGGCTCCTGGAGGAATGCTGCTGTATTGTGGAGAAGAACAAGAGAACATCCCACACACTCAGGGAGCAGCACTGATGCTAACAACAATAGCCAACAGAGCTCTGATTGGATGGGAAGCCCACAGTCCCAGAATCATCACATCGACCTTCTGCACAAAGAAAAAGAGGATCAACATGAATGTCATCCAGTGCTACGCAACTACAAATTACAGCAAAGAATAGGAAAAAGAGCAGTTTTATATCAGACTACAGTCCATCCTGGAGGAATGCCTTGAGAGAGACATCACCATATTGATGGGGACATCAATCCCAAGATTGAAAGAGACAATATTGGGTACAAAGAAGTCATGGGCAACCCTGGTCTTGGTGACATGAACAAGAATGGTGAAAGGCTTGCAGATCTCTGTGTCCTGAACAGTCTGGTTATAGGCGGTAGTGTATTCCCACACAAAAAAACATGCAAGTAAACATGAGTGTCACCAGACCACTCAACAGAAAAACAGACTGACCAAGTCTGCATTGCCAAGATGTTCTGGAGGTCTCTACAGGATGAGAGAATGATGAGAGGAGTGGATGTGGCTATCAAACCATCAGCTTGTTATGGCCATGCTAATGCTAAAACTAAAGTAAGCATGTAAGGACCAACAAACCAACGCCCGCCATATAACACAGAAATGGAGTGAATACTCAGTCACCCTCAGTAACAAGTTCCATGTCCTCAAAGAACTAGATGATGACAGAGTCCCATTAGAAAGGCAATGGGAGAAGATTAAAGAAACAGTATCATCAACTTCCGGGACGCACTGGGTCCCAAGAAACACCAGCCGAAAGAATGGACCTCCATTGAGACTCTCTGCAAAATCCAAGAGAGAAAGAAAAAGAAAGCTGCAGTAAACAGTAGCCGAACAAGAGCAAGAGAAAGAAAAATAAAGCTGCAGTCAACATTAGCCGAACAAGAGCAAAATAAGCGAAAGCTCAAGGCGAATACAACAAAAGTAACAAGGAACCAAAGAGAAGCTTAAAAGTAGGCAAGCGAAGATTTATCAATGGCCTTGCCAGAGAAGCTTAAGAAGCAGCAAGTCATGGAGACTTGAAAGAACTCTATGACATAACAAGGAACCTTTCTGTCAGATACAGTCCGCTAGAAAGATCTGTAAAAGATAAATGGTAAGACAATTATGGGTAACGAAGGGCAACAACGAACATTGGTGGAGCACTTTGAAGAACTGCTGAACCAGCTCATGTTGTAGTCTCCAGCACACATACAGCCAGCTGATACCGACTTCCCAATGGGATGCAGTAGATCAACCAAGGAAGAAATATGGAAAGCCATCAAACATATAAGAATTAGGAAGGCAGCAGGACCTGACAAAATTCCTGCAGAGGCATTGAAGGCAGACAATAAAACATCAGTGCACATGCTCAACCCCATATTTGGAAGGATGTGGGAAGAGGAAAAGTAAAGCCAGACTGGAAGGAGGGATGTGATTTGAGTAACTGTGCAAACTAAAGAGGGATATCTCTTTCATCAACCCCAGGCAAAGTCTTCAACAGAGTCATCCTGCATAGAATGAATGAACAAGTAGATGCTCAGTTGCGAGACCAGCATGCTGGTTTCCCGAAAAGCAGGATCCTGCACAGATGAGATTGCAACACTGTGCATCATCATTGAGCAGTTGATGGAAAGGAACTCCTCCCTCAATATAACTTAATCGACTATAAGAAGACCTTCAACCAGCATGGACAGTGAGGCCCTTTGGAACTCCTCCACTACTATAGTGTGCCAGAAAAACCTTAAAGAATCATTAGCAGCTCCTATGAAAGACATGCAACATAGTCCAAGGAGGACTACTCACTGAAGCCTTCTAGGTGAGGTCCGCCAGGGTTGTTGGTTCTCGACTTTTCTTTTCAGCTGGCCATAGACTGGATCATATAGATATCTACAGCAAGGAAAAGAAATGGGATCCAATGGACACCCCCGAGGCATCTCGCCAACCTGGACTTTGCAGATGACCTAACCCTACTTTGCCATACCCATCTGCAAATGCAAAAGAAGACCAACAATGTTGCAACCACATCAGCACAATTTGGCTTTAACATCCACAGGAGAAAGTTAATAAACTTCATTTTGGATTCCAGAGAACTCTGCTATGCGATTCTATCACATCTACCCCGTCCAACTCAGTGTATTCTTTCTAAAGTATTCCAGCCAGGGAATCCGAGTACCCAGGGCCATTGTTTCAGAATATAAAGCATACACTGATAGCTTACATATCCTTGAGACCTGCCCCCTCAGGTACCCAAAAATATACATGTCTTGTAGACTAGGTGATCTCAGGTGGAGCATGGGGGAAGGGCCCAAACTGCCATCCACACAGCTATGTGTCTACTATAACACAATACACAGTGGGCTGGTATTTTGAAGTTATTATGAATGTCCTAAAAACCAGTTGGACTGCATACAAATGAAAATTGGGCTGTCAGTCATGATACCTGTACATATAACAGCATGGTGGGCTATGGGAAGTCCAGGGGTTTTCTCTCAAGGATAACCAAACCTAGCTTCTTTGCCAATCTGGGAACAGAGTAGGTGAACTGTGGCAGGTGGCGTGCATGATAATACAATTTTAATCATGGTAGTAACAGCTTCAGGAGGTAGTAGATTCCAAAAGTGAGCTTGGTTTAAACCTACGTTTCTTGGTCCTCTTGAGTAAATCACCAAGCATAAGCAACAGCAGGAATCCCCTTCAGCCTCATGGAACCCCTGGCTGCACTGTCGCTGAACCCTTTGCTCCATGGTGTGCTAATCTCATCCTGAGAGGGCTCACCTACTAGAATGCACTTAGTTGGTGGCCATCTTTCCCTAGACCAAGCTGTGTCCCGAACTTTGCTGATTATCATAACATTCCTACTCAAAAGAGGGAAACTCCTAAACCCATCAAGGCAAGTAACTGTAATTTGCTGACCTCTAGGGAAGTATGGGAAAAACATAAAATGGTGCTAGCAACAAAACATAGACAATGTGAGAAAATTACTCTTGACTTAATGAGCTTCTCGAACTTTCACATGGTATTGGCACATTATGGCTATGCCAACATAATCCTTATATTGTCTGGAAATAGTCTAATAAACATTTATCTTCACATTATTATAAAATACATTGCTCACCAGGAGATTCATGCCCATTGATTTTTCCCTTTTAGGGTTGACTATTTTAACCACGGAAGAATGTCAAAGTGAAATTCATGAAGCATTTGCAGATTATCAGGATATGGTAGGTGGAAACAGAGTCAATTATTAACCGCCTCACAGAGCGTAAAATTGCTCCACTGCTTTTTCCTGGGAGCCAAAATTCCGCATGGCCAAATATATCAACTAACCAGGAAGAAGATGAATATTTTTAAAAAGTATATTGTGGAAAGCCTGTCCAAAAGATTTATACAACTGTGTCTTCTCCCATGGAAGCCTACATTTTTTGGATTGGGAACTAAATACCACTTCCACAAAGAACTGATATCCCTCTTCCATGTTTTCTGTACTTTTAGGTCAGGTTCATGCAGCAAAAGTGTTTACAAATCTGGACCAGAGAGGAGCATACAATTTAGTCCATATTAAATCAAGTAATGAATAGAAAATAGCTTTTCATTTTAGAGATCAGCATTCCCTTTATCTAGTTATACCCTTCAATCTTTGTAAAGCTCCTTTTAACATTTAGTAAGGAGAATATTTCATGATATCTTGGACATTTCTTTCCTCAGCTACCTAATGAAATTTAGATTTTTTTTCAAGGACCCAAATTCGACAAATGCAGTTTGCAGCCCATTCGGTTGCATTTTTAGGTTTAAGCCTCTCTGGCAAGGGCATCTGTACGGCTCCCTAGAAAGATTCTGTAGGGGTGGATTCTCTTTGCAGTGTAAAGATATTCAGAGATTCTTTGGGTTTGCTAATTATTTTAGGTATTTTATTGAGTGCTTTCTAAGAATTGTGGTACTCATAATACAACTAAGTAAGAACGGAATAATTATTCAATAGAGACTAAAGCAGCAGAAAGCTTTTGATCAAATAAAAATATAATTTAACACTGTTACCAGTATTAGACATTCTGATCATAATTTACTCTTCATAGTGGAGACAGATGCTTTCTCTTTTGCCTTATGGGGAGTACTGTTAAAGGGAGGCCCCTTGTCAAAGCTCTACGTCCGCTTGCTTTCTTTTCACATACAGTATCACCTGCTGAAAGGAATTACACTGTATATGATGAAGAATTACTGCCTAGTAAGGATGCTTTTCCTCACTTGCACATCATATAGAGGTAGAATTCTACCCTGTGACTGTAGGGAGAGATTGTTAAAAACTTGGGTGTTGTTTAAATCTACGGAGTTTACAAATCCCCAAAAATGCTTTGGCTTAACTGAAATCAGATTTAATCTCTATTGAAAAGGAACGTTAGATTGAGAAGGATCATTATCAAAGAGTTGCCTGTTTGTTTTTAAAAACAAATTAGTTATTCCCACTGAATAATTGTGAGAGAAATCTTTGTACTGATGTCATGACTATTCTAAGGCAGGATAGTTTTAGAAAAGAAAATGTAAGACTTAGTGGCTCATCTTTTTGTTGACAGCCATGAGGAAGCATGTGAGACAATGTGGGCAACAATGTTGAGCTTAGATGAAGTCTACACATCAAAACCTCTTGTTTTAATCATTCCTTTGAAAACAAAAGACATATCTTGGGATAAGATATGTTGGACTTCATTAATGCTCGAGATCCCTCTAAAAACATGCTCTAATTTTGTTAATAGTTTGCTTCCCAAAATATGCATATTTTGACTCATTACCTAAACTACCAACAGATCTATAGGATTGGTGAAAGAAAATTGCAAGATTACATTGTTTGTCTGTGGAAATTGTGACTGAAAGAGGGCATAGTTTAATTCAAAGTTTTGGACCACTCTACTCCCCTGATTAAGTGCCATGCATTTAAATCAACAAGTCATCCCCCTAAACTGATGGTCAAACTGAAAGGATGAATAAAACTTTAAACCAATACCTCTTTTGTTCCACTATGTGCCATCAGATACAATGGGTTACCTGGTTGCCTTTGGGGGAGTTGGGATATAATAACCTTTTACAGTCCTCACTAAGGTACTCTCCATTTTCTGTTCATTTGGATTCCCCCATCAGCAGTTTCCTGACATTATTCACAAAATCTCGGTTCCCTCAGTTATAACAATACAGTCCACTGTCTCCACAGTTTAAACCACTACTCTCCTTCGTTTACAAGCAGACATTGATTGAAAATGTTTTGCTGACCGACTTTGCAAAAAACACCAGTACACAAAGAAAGAGGATCTAGTGTGGCTGTCCTCTCATTTTTGTTGAATGCTCAATTGAGCTTAGGCAAAAAATATTTAATATTACATAACTATCAAGGGCATCACATGCAATACAACTCTACCCTGATCCCAGTGATGTATTTGTATTAGACTACACACATGATGTTAATTTTGTTTGGGAAGCACTGTGATATCCAATGTTATAGGAGTTAGGTTTTAATTCGTAAAACATTTTGACAGTATCTATTGCAGAAATCGTCTACATTGAAAAACAGTTACTATATTTTTAGATGTCCATGGAGAAATAAGTCATTCTTTCAGACAGTTAAATTGACAAAGTGAAATTACGCAAATCTAGAATAAAAACGGTTGCCTATTTATACAGAGAACATGTGTCTAAGAGCTGGAACAACTAAAATGCTAGGTAGTCAGAGCAAAAGGTGGAGGTGGGGATGGCAACACCTTGGATTTCCATACAGTCATAACACAACTCTCTTAGACACATAGCAGATCGCACAAGGAGTGAACCAAGTCTACTCAATGGAAGCCCATAGGTGGTTCAGTCAAAGGAATTATATGTCAATAACATCTGTCTTTGATTACACAATTACACTATTTTGACTGGCACAGAAACTTCTTGGTATCGTTTCTCGGAGGAAGCTGATCCCAGAAAGGTGCTATATATTTCCCTTTAATGAACACTCTTGGTGAAACAAGCAATATAATGTCCATAAAAAACCACTGGGAACGAGTAACGTGTTGTCAAACTATTTTGCCTGGAATCTTCTCTGTCATAAAATGTAGCAGTTCATCTCTGTTGTAGAAAACTCAGGGGCATATTTATGTAGCTCCTGCCCGTTTATCTATTGCGCAGGACAACGTAGCAAGGTGACTTGCTTCGCTGTGTAATGTCTTTCTCCATATGCCCTCTCAGTTTAAGGGCACCCGGATGGCTCTTGTAATGGAGAATTGGGTTACAGGACTGAGAAAGAAGCAATGCACACAAAGTGGCATATAATTGGTCTCTCTTGAATTGACTCTACTATCTTTGAAAATGTTAGGTATGGTAGTCAGACAAAATATCGAAATTAAAATATCGATATACAATAATATCGATGTTTTAATATCGATGGTATAGTATATCGATGTGCCATAATATCGATAGACAGAATATCGATATTAAGGTATGTATGTTAGTAATATCGAAATTTTGTTGTTTAGTGTTATGTATTTTATTATGTTGTTTATATGTTTGCTAAATATGTTTAGAAATGTATGTTTGAAAATTAGTAATTTTGTTTACATTTTGCGTTTTAGTATTAGAGCGGTTTGTGGGTTTATAGGGGAATAGGGTGGGAAGTAATTTAATAATAATTAATTAATTAATATATATTTGTAAATATTTTTAATTAATAATTAATTGGTAATTACTTAAGATGAATTAGTTAATTCCATTAATTAGATTTAATGTGCTAATATATTTAATGTATTGTTATTGTTAATTAATAATTAATTGGTAATTAATTAATATTAATTAGTTAATTACATTAATTCGATTTATTGTGCTAATATATTTAATTTAGTGTTATTGGTATTAATAATTAATTTGTAATTCAATAATATTAAGTAGTAAATTACATTAATTAGAGTTAATGTGTTAATATTTTTAATTTATAATTTTTTGTTATTGTTAATTAATAATTAATTGGTACTTAATAATTATTAAGTGATTAAATGATGTGATTTATTTATGTGTAGTGGGTTGTGTGTTTATAGGGGAATAGGGTGTTATATAATTACATGTAATTAAAGAAATTGTATTTATTTATTGGTATTTATTGTTAATTAATTGGTAAATAATAAGTGTTAATTAGTTCATTTATACTTACATCAATTTAATAATATTTATTGTTATTAATTGATTAATTGAAACTTTTATTAATTCTGTTTTTTTTAATGTTTAGTGTGTTGTGTGTTACATGGGGAGTAGTTTGGGAAGTAATTTAAACCCTACGCAATCGAACGCTTTCCCTACTTTTGCACCCTCTGGAGTGGGAATAGTAATTTCTACCCCTACGCTATCCAACGCTTTCCCTACTGTTGCACCCTCTGGAGTGGGAATAGTAATTTTTACCCCTACGCTATCCAACGCTTTCCCTACTGTTACACCCTCTGGAGTGGGAATAGTAATTTTTACCCCTACGCTATCCAACGCTTTCTCTACTGTTGCACCCTCTGGAGTGGGAATAGTAATTTAAACCCCTACGCTATCCAACACTTTCCCAACTGTTGCACTCTCTGGAGTGAGAATAGTAATTTTCACCCCTACGCTATCCAACGCTTTCCCTACTGTTTCACCCTCTGGAGTGGGAATAGTAATTTTTACCCCTACGCTATCCAACGCTTTCCCTACTGTTGCACCCTCTTGAGTGGGAATAGTAATGTTTACCCCTACGCTATCCAACGCTTTCCCTACTGTTGCACCCGCTGGAGTGGGAATAGTAATTTTTACCCCTACGCTATTCAACGCTTTCCCTACTGTTGCACCCTCTGGAGTGGGAATAGTAATTTAAACCCCTACGCTATCCAACGTTTTCCCTACTGTTGCACCCTCTGGAGTGGGAATAGTAATTTAAACCCCTACGCTATCCAACGCTTTCCCTACTGTTGCACTCTCTGGAGTGGGAATAGTAATTTTTACCCCTACACTATCCAACGCTTTCCCTACTGTTGCACCCTATGGAGTGGGAATAGTAATTTTTACCCCTACGCTATCCAACGCTTTCCCTACTGTTGCACCCTCTGGAGTGGGAATAGTAATTTAAACCCCTACGATATCCAACGCTTTCCCTACTGTTGCACTCTCTGGAGTGGGAATAGTAATTTAAACCCCTACGCTATCCAACGCTTTCCCTACTGTTGCACCCTCTGGAGTGGGAATAGTAGTTTGTACCCCTATGCGATCCAACGCTTTCCCTACTGTTGCACTGTCTGGAGTGGGAATAGTAATTTCAAGCCCTACGCTATCCAACGCTTTCCCTACTGTTGCACTCTCTGGAGTGGGAATAGTAATTTAAACCCCTACGCTATCCAACACTTTTTCTACTGTTGTGATATGTGGAGTAAGTATATTTATAAATATATATGTAGAATTTTAAATTTATTTTAAATGTATATGTATTAGTTATGATTTTTTAAATATGTTTTAATGTTTTTATTTAATATTTGTAAAATTATCTGTATTTTTAAATTAATTTTAAATTATTATTAATACATTTAAAAAACGATATTTTTAATTTCGATATTTTTGTACTACGATATTATTTTTTCGATATTTTTCTACTTACCTTTATGTAGATATAACTTCGATATTTATGATTTCGATATTTTTGTGTCGATATTTTTGTATGTAGATATTCTGTCTGTCGATATTATGTCATAGATTCGTTAGGTATGATATCCTCTTAAAACTCCAAACTTGTCTTTCTCTATTTTTGAGCTTTGAGATTTGGTGAACAGTTGATGAGTCTAGTAGACCTTCGACTTTTTTCCCTCATTCAATAAATAACAAAAGCACTGATAGCAATAATATTAGGAGTTATGCATTTAGGCTTAACAGTTTAATTAAGTTCAAGACTATCTGTCTCGGGGATCCTAGCTCATCCGTGCTCAATATTATCAGCAATAGATTTAGGGCCAGATTTATTACATTGTTGCATTGTCCTTGCGCCATGCAAGGTAATGCAAGGGCAACACAACACTAAAGTCAGACTTTCCAAGCCATGCAAGGTCACCTTGTGTGCCCTGCCGTGCTTGGCAAATCGGGAGAAATGCAAGGCAGTGCAAGCGGCAACACTGATAAACCTGGGAATACGTCCAATGCTACCCCTTACCAGTTATTGCATAAAGGGGTGAAATATATTTATTTCTCCTTGTTTTTCCTCTTTCTATTGTGCTGCATTCTGCAGCATTCTGCAGCACACATAGAAAGAGGAAAAAATCACTGACGATTATGTTTGTTCAGAAAGGTGTCCCCTACAGCCCAAAAATAATCCTGCCTGAAATGCAGGCACCCTTGTACCATGATGCAAGGGTGTCTGCATTGAAGTTAAAAGCCTGAAGTGTGCCAGTGCAAGGACAGGACCGGATTGGACCATATGATTTTAAATATGGTGCATTCCTATCCTCTCCCTTTCATGCTGCGCAGCACAAGGTGCCTTGCTGCATTGGTTTGCGTGAAATATTGATACATCTGTCCGCTTATGTGCTCAAGTTCAACATTTATTTGATTTGATTACTATTGGTCATTTGAGCAATGTAAAAATTCAACTGTTCCCCTTTTAAATAGGTTTTGGATTGAGAAAAAATCAAGGGACACCATTTCAGCAGTTATGTAGAGCTGGGCTCATGATAGGCCAGATATTCCAGGCCTGAGCCCTGAGTCAATCATGGTCTTCTGGATGTAAACCTCTGAGTGGGGCAATGAGAATAAGTTGGAAACACATGAGCACACCTAGGTGGATTGATGAGACAATGATTAGTCCAAGCAAATAATTCAAATTTTGAGTTCACTAACTGTTGGACCCAGTCCTTTCTCAGGGTTATCCCCAAACGTTTTGCCTTTTTCCTCCTATTTTTTTATGACCTGTTTTTGTTAGCTTTAGTACTCTGGGTCATTTACCACTGCTAACCAGAGCTAAAGTGCATATGCTTTCTGTCTAAATTGTATTGGTGATTGGTGTATTCATAATTGGCATATTTGATTACTTTTGATTACTAGTACGTCTCTAGTAAACTATGCCAGGTGTGCCCAGGACATGTAAATCAAATACTACTAGTGGCCGACAGCAGTGTTTGTGCCACCATCATGAGTAACCTGCAAACATGTCTCAGACCAGCCACTGCAGTGTCTATGTGGGCAGTTTTAAACTTCCATTTTGACCTGGCAAGGGCACCCATTTGCCAGGCCCAAATCTTCCCTTTTACTACATGTAAGTCACCCTAGGTAGACCCAATGCACACCCATTGCCAGGGTGCAGTATATTTAAATGATAGGACATGTACTGGTGTGTTTTACATGTCCTAATAGTGAAATACTGCTATTTTAATTGTTCACTATTGCAAGGCCTATCTCTCCCATAGGGTAACATGAGGATTGCCTTGAAATATCTTTTAAATACAATTTCCCACTGAGAGCACCAGATTTGGAGTTTGGGGTGTCAGAACTCACAATTTTTAAATACATCTTTTGGTGAAGTTGATTTTTAAATTGCAATCATGAAAATGCCACTTTTACAAAGTTAGCTTTTTCTTGCTTAATCATTCTGTGCCTCTGCCTGTACCTGTAGAAACCACATCTGGGTTGGGATGATAGTACAGCTCTTTTGCATTCAACCTAGACAGTCACATAAAGGGAGCTGAGGTGTGCCTTGCATATCATGATGGGCCATCACCAGGCTGATGGGCCTTCCTGAGCAGGAGTGGTGGTAGGAGCTGTCATTGACACCTGAATAGAGCTATTGCTGTTCTCACACAAAGCTGTCTTAACCCTCATGTAGTTTGTTCGGAGCCTGGTCAGGGAAAGGCAGGGTCTTGTGCATTACAAAGAATTTCCTTTGAAGTTTGCATACTTTAAAGGCACAAAGGGGTATACGTATTGGACCTCTGGCACTCAAATCAGAACACTTCTGTATTGAGGATATTCTGACAGGAAGAAGAGCTGGATGCTGTAGGAGGAACTAACACTCTGCCTGTTGCTTTGTTATGCTGGCCTTCTGCTTGCTGCTTTTGTCCTGTAGGTAAAATGACTGGACTTTGCTTTCTGTATCCTGCTTCCAAGGTTCTCCAAGGGCTTGTGTGTGCTAGCCTCCTGTTAAAAAGTCTCAGGGCCATCAAAGACTTCACCTAACAGTGCCAGCGCTCATCTGCTGAGAGTCTTGAATGAATGAATGAATGAATACGTTTTTATAGAGCCCATGGCTACCCTTAGGCATCCCAGCGCTATTAGATCAGAGTGCTACCCTAGACCCTCAGTTGAATAGAGGTGTCTTCAGTTGCTTCCTGAAAGCAAGATGGTCACCTACATGCCTGATGTTGTCTGGCAATTTGTTCCAGCATTTGGCAGCCAGAAAGGAGAGTTGACGACCTCCCATTCGGGCTCGCTTCACCCTAGGTACTACAAGCAGATTGCGCTGGTTAGATCTTAGTGATCTGCAGGATTGATGACGACGAAACAATGGGTGAAGGATAGTAGGACCTTCATTCCAGATGGACTTGTGTGCCATACACATGATTTCAAACGTGATTCTCTCATGAATCGGCAGCCAATGGAGAAGCCGCAGTGCAGCCTTAGCAGAGCTGCGTCTAGGTATATTCATCAGCAGCCGCGCTGCGCAGTTCTGCACTGATTGCAGAGTTTGTATGGTACCTGCAGGGGCCCCAAAGTAAACCGCATTTGCATAGTCCAGCCGTGAGAGGATCAATGACTGGACCAGCATGCGTCTTGCCTGAAAGGGGAGGAGGATCAGGACCTTCCTAAGGATCCTGATCAGTCCATAACAGGTCACTGCCACCTTCTTTGCCTGGACTTGAAAGCCCAAGGAAGAGTCCAGCCATACCCCCAGATTCTTTATTTGGGTCTTGGGTGGGGGAGGAGGACCAAGACAATCAGGCCACCAAGGGTCAAGATTAAGAGGGGCTTTGTGGCCCAATAGCATAATGTCTGTTTTTGACCCGTTAAGTTTTAAAAAGGAGGCAGTCATCCACTCCATCACCCTGGCGAGGCATGGGGTCAGATTACTAATCCCCTGATCTTTGGCATCGTCCCTAGTCAGAGAGACGACCAACTGTGTATCATCAGCGTAGGTGACAAGCTGAATACCCCAGGGAAGCACCACTTTAGCCAATGGTCTCATGTAAATGTTAAAAATGGTAGGGCTGAGTGAGGATCCCTGGGGAACGCCGTGATACAGTTGAAGTTGGTTTGATGACACCTCCTCTTCAAAAACTGAGAAGAATCTCTCCGACAGAAAGGAACTGAGCCATCCAAGGGCCATTCCAGAGACCCCGGCAAGGCGGAGCCGGTGGAGTAGGAGGGGATGGTTGACAGTGTCGAATGCTGCGCTAAGGTCCAGCAGGACCACCGCAGTGCAGCCTCCAGCATCAACGATACTCCTAGTCGCCTCCACCACCGACACCAGCGCGGTCTCTGTCCCCTGCCTGGCTCTGAATCCCGTCTGGGAGGGGTGGAGGGCTCCTGTGGTCTCTATAAAAGACAATAAAACATGGTTCACATGTTTTTCGGCTATCTTGCTAAGTCCTGGCAATAAGGAGATAGGCCTGTAGTTGGCTAGATCATCGGGGTCAAGGTTAGGTTTTTTCAAAAGAGCCTTGACTTTAGCCAACTTCCAGGTGGGAGGCACTACTCCCGTCTCCAGGGAGGTATTGATGACATGCATTATGGCGGGACATACCATCCCTAGTACCTTTTTAAGAGCGGACGGTGGGGTCACATCTAAGAGTGAGCCTGACTTAAGGTTTGTGAGGAGGCATTCGACAGTAGCCAGATCCAGCAGGGGGAAAGTCTGAAGGCGATTCTGAGTGTCCAGATTAACCTCCTCCGGTGTCCACCTATGACTCTCCTTGATGCTGGCACACTGGTCTATAGACCCAAAGCCAGAGTATATGTCATCAACCTTAGAGACAAAAAAAACTACTAGGTCCTCACAACGTTTCAGGGGATCGTTGATGCTCTGGTGGCCCGGGTAGGAGTGACCAGTTCTTGAAATATTTTAAATATTTCCCTTGGCCTCTTGGCTGCTTCCGAGATTTTATCCTGGAAGTACGCTGATTGCGCAGTTGTCAGCTGATTTTTATATGATCTGATCAGAGCCCTGCATTCTTCTTTAGCTGGAATGGAGAAATCTTTTCTCCATTTCCTCTCCGCTCTTTTGCATCGTTGTTTAAGTTCTTTTAAGTCCCCCGAGTACCAGGGCTTTTTATTAGGGCCGGTCCTATGAAGGACTACTTTCTTGGGAAGGATGGAATCCAGAGAGGATTCCAGCCACTTGTTAAAGGCTTCATTGGCCTGAAAGGGGTCTTCACAGGGAACTGGAGGGGATCTCCACAGGGCCGCTTCCCACTCTTCCGCCGATAACCTAGACCAAGTCCTACTCAATCTTTTTGAGATGCTATGTGTATAAATTTGATCCGAAGGGGACCAGGCGAATGAAAGCAGAGCATGGTCTGACCACGGGACAAAGCTGGGCTAATTACAAGTAATGTTACTTAAGTTAGTAAAAAAATGGTCCAAAAGGTGGCCTGCTATGTGGGTAGGACCTGAGACTATTTGTTCCAGTTGTACTACCCTCAAAGTGTCAGTCAAAGACTACCAAGTGGTGCAAAATCCAGTTCCTGGGCCCTTGGAGTTTGAATCTGGTGAACTGAAGGAGAAAATCCATTCATCAACTCCCAGTGTCTGCTTTTATCGATGCATCGCTGCAAACTTTGATGCTCTGTTGCTGCCAGCACGGGACCATTGTTCCCAAAGGGCGTATTGCCCATGGCTTTCACTGCTGGTCCCAGCTTTCCATGGCAGCATGTCAGAAAAATCACTGCAGCGTGATTTTCATGCTCCCGCATCACCGAAGTCCATGACGTACCACACAAACTCCAATGCAGCACCTGCTTCATGGCTGTGGAGTCAACGCAGCACCTGCATTGCCATTGTCAAATTGATGCAGTACATCTCGATTTTCAACACATTGTCCCTGGGCATTGATTTCTTCATTGACATTGTCTAGCAGTAAGAAATGGAGACCACGTGTATGGAGATGGATGCATCATCACCGCTTCCAGTAAGATACTGACACATCACCTCCCCTAACTGTAAGGAACCCATGCAACACCTCCCCTGCATAGCACTAATGAACCTACACATCACCTCCTCTGGAAGTAAGAAACCGATGCATCACCTCCCCCGGAATTATGGAATCAACACATTGTTTTGCTTTTCTGGTGCTTTGCCTCCCCTGTGCCTGTTTTGGCACATCTAAGGTACATTGTGCTAAAAGTAATGCATCCTTTGAATTCTATGGAATGAACTTGCTTAATCTCTGAAAAGTGATATCTTTACTTGTGCATGTTGGATTTTTGTTGTTTTGGTTTTGTTTTATTCAGATAAATATTGACTATTGTTCTAAACTGATGTGGGTTCCTTTTGTAGTGTTTTCACTGTGTGACTGTGTGACTGTGTGTGTATGTGCAAATGCTTTACATATTGCCTCTGAGATAAGCCTGTCTGCTCGTGCCATGCTACCAAGGGGGTGAGCAGGGGTTATCTTATATTTTTGACTCCCTTACTTTGACTAAAGTGAGACTCCCTACTTGGACAGGGTGCAAACCAGTGCCAACTTGAGACCCCATTTCTAACAGTAACTATTTGAAAATTGTGGCACTGCAGCAGAAAAGGTTAGATTTATATGGATTTATATGGCGGGGAGGTGCACCTGTTTAATGAAATCCTATCGCAGTTGGATGGACGATTCTGTGTCACCCCCATATTCTAGTAGGGCACAAGTGTGAAGCAAAATGTAAATGGAATTTGTCAGAAGTATCTAACTACTTATTCTGCCTTTTTCCACCAGTGCTCTTTTTTATTCCGGCTACCAAAATATTAGGCTCTGGTGCAGTAACCTTTTCTGGCCCAAAACCTTCTCAACCTCCACCATAATCTTCTATTTGTGTGAGAAGTTGCAAAATATCAAGATTCACAGCTGCACTTATTGTTTATACTACAATAAGTTATACAAAGTGCTTACTTTCAGCATTAGTGCCACTTTGTGGCAGTAGAAAACTGTTTATAGAGCCATCAGGGGCTGCACCGGGGCAAGAGGAGCTTAGTGCTGGTCAGATGCTGCCTTACCTCCCACAGGAAGCCTCGCCCCATCCAACCTTTAGCCCCAGATGCTCACCCTCACCAACCCTGCATGACCTTGACTCAGAACTGTCCCGGGCTCTTGCCATTACTGACAACTACTAGAAGGAGGATGCAGCCAAAAGATCAACTACATTTTGCTCCATTATGCCTCCCAAAGAACATACTGGAGTAGCACATGGTTATGGATAGGTGGGGTTGTAGTCAAATAAATCGGAAAACTATGGCCTTACCTTTAGGTGAAATATTCCAGTTTGTGTGAATTTATATTTACTATTATGCTGCAATATACATGCGTAATAAAATTCGGCAAATTCTTAACTAGGCTCTCAGTAGACAAGCTTTCCAACAGTCAGACAGTTATCCCCCAGCAGACAAATATTCAGTGGTGCTGTGGATTGAGTCAAGCTGCGTTGACATTCAGTGCATAGGTTTGGTTTATATAGAGTGGTAGGACACTTTTTTTGCAGTCGTAGATAGGTTTGTCCATCTGCCACAATTGCAGCAACAGTTTTGTGATAAAATTCAGTGCCCATCAGTATGAGGCCCCCCTTTTTCCTGCTTGTTTTCTTGTAAGATCAGCCTTCTGCTACATTTTTTACAACAGCTCTTTCTTTGTTAGTTAAATTGTAGTTTATTGGCCTTTAGTGAACAATTGATATTGTAAATCGTTTGTTACTAACATTTGAAACAGATATAGAATGTTGTGGTTTAGGATTGAAATCCTTGTACTCAGAAGACTCATTCTCAATGTTGTCTTCAAAATGTTCAAAGAAATGTCTAAAAAGAAGTCTGTGCTCCAGTTTGTGTAAAAATACCCGTATCCACCAATGGCGCCAATATTTCCAATGCTACGCCTGCCTTGCTAATAGGCGATAACGACGTTAGCGACTGCTTTCAGTCGCTAACTGGTTGGGTACGCCCACTTTGCATGTCATTAGCGATAAACATCGCTGACATGCAAAGCAGGCCCCAAACCGCTCGCTATCGCCTAAAAGCTGTCGCTAACATCAGTTAGCGACAGCTTGCTAATAGGGCGATAGAATTATCGCTGCTTAGCGGCCGAAAACGGCCGCTAAATCGGCGATAATTGCCTATCGCCCCCCTTGGTAATATGCCCCTCAATTTTGCAGAATTGTCAAACTGCTGCTGCATCGCCATTCACAGGTAAGCGGGTGTGCATCTGAACAACCTCGCCGCTTACTTGATTGCCTCACCTCTGGAGCATCTGTGTTCCACTAAAGATGTTGTTAATTACATTTGTCTGTGTAGACATAACCCCTGGACATCCAGCAGCATGTCAAAGATTGAAAGCACCAAATGACATACTGGTCCCAAGTAGGACTCCCTCCTTGATTCACCTTGGAGGACCAGTCTGTCTTGTTAGTTCATCACTTCCAGTAACTGTATTTCTAATGAATATATCTGTGCGTGTGTTGGTGTGTGTGCGTGTGTGTATAAAATCATTCACTAAGCATATATTTTCTTTAGGTTAACCAAATGAGCAGGAAACTCATCACATATAAAAACTGCTGACAAAAACAAGATATAAATGTTTTAATTGCTATCATTACCCTTTTATTACTATAGACTTTTGCATAATTAGTTCTTACATGGCGGTACCTGCGGGTGAAACAACAACATATGTGCACAGTTCTGAAACAGAAACAATTTATTTGATACTTGGGGATGGATGCTTGGCAGACTTGCATGCTTAATTTTGTAATTAAAGGAACCATATTTACAATAAATTACTTTTCTTTTCGGTGGAAACGGTGTGACTTACAGTATCTGTAAGGTCCATAAACTGATGGTTCTAGTGGGTAGAAGAAACCAGTAACTATATAATGTAGCACAAAAACGTAGTTGCAATAAATAAGCCTTTCTCTGGCCCCCTTTTTGTAATGCATTTCATATGCTTAACAAAGAGTCAAGTGCAACTCGAAGATCCCCCTCCTAACTAGCATGGAACCTTAAATTCTCAAGTTGCTCACTTGGTTGCCAACAAGATCCACTGTATACAACTTACAGTGCAGGTTCGAGGGGCTCCATTGAAAGTGTTTCTGCCTTTGGAGTTGGTCACACCCAGAGTTTGGCAGACAGGATACCCTGTCTCATTTCTGACGGCGTACCCTGTTGATCAAACTGTAAATAAGTCTATACCTCTTCTTCTGCATTCATTTAATGTATATTAAATGTACAAGAGGCGACACTATCAATCTAGGCACCTAAAACTGGCACCCACCCTTTATTTTCAGCAGTCCAGAGCATTACCATAGAACATGGCACCCAGCGTCTAGCAAAGGGAGATAGTTTCCCAGAGATCTGCACCAAATCATGCAAACCCCTATTTCATTTCCATTGTACACAGATAGAGCAGTTGTTACCTTAATCCCCTTAAACTGACAATTAAAATGATTCACCCATTCATTCTACCTCTGGCAGACCATCAAGGTTGCCTGCTAAATATCTAAACGCATAGTTAAAAGCATAAACATGATGTAGTCAATCTGGGATTTGTCTATAATCTATTAAACATGTAGATCGGATCGGATCAAATTGCCATAGATTTTATAGTATTTGGAACCAGATCTCATTCCTCTCAAAATCATACATAGGAATCTAAAAAATGTATGAGCAACTTTTGGTAGCTGCCAAGATCAATTAAATTTCCAAATACATCAAATTACTAAGGTTTTTGCCTCCACTATGTGGATATCAGTCAACAGTTTAACTAAGGTTTTTAGTAAAATATTAAAATACAAGTTAAGCAAGAGGTGTAGAGGTATCTGTAACAACAACAAAAAACAGTTATTGAAAAGGGCTTGGAAAGATTTACCGTAACCCAAATAACTGCTTTGTTTTCCTTACAAAAGCAGCATTCCAGTTAAGTACATACAGGAGGGTTGGCCAGAGTGAAAAATGTGTGTCCCAGAGCTTTGCATTATTAGCCAGGGCAATAGCTGTTGTAGGATGCACAAAGGCCATACAATTTCTAGTTTGTTCTCCAAGACTAAAGTGCTGGAGCCATTCATTCCTTCTGTGAGGTGAGAACCTCACCGAAAGTTCTACAAGGCTAAAGGATGATAGAATATTGGGCTTATGAGAGCTGCTAAATCAAAGGATTGAGATACTGGGGATGACATGACACTACTCCATAAAAACTAGCAATAATGCTTAAAGTTCCTATCTCTAAGTTGGACTGAATTTAATTAATTTGCTATTTTTTATTTTCATAACTTTTTTGGGGAATAGTGATTTTTTTCCATGCCCTATTATTTGAGAAAAAAAGCATAGCTGCAACGTGAATGCATAATACTTGCTCCCTCTACCTATTAAAAAGATGGTTAAAAAGGTGTGCTAAATATGAAATTGGTTTTCAACTTCATGCCTGGATGCCCACTGCCAAAATTCCCTAGAGTTTTTACAGCTAATTGTAAAAGAGCCTCTAGCTCTTTATGATTTGTTTGTGTCACCACATTAAGGCTTTTATAAATAGATCTCACTTATCGCATGTGTGCTCTTCACTTCAGTAAGTCCAGCAACTCACGTATTGCCATCCTACAAGCCTTATCAATCCACACTGAGTTCCTTTTCATATGGTCAACAAAACTAGCACTTTTTGAAACCAGAAAATGTTGACAAAGGCAGCATCTGCATCTGTCACAAGAGTCCTAGTGAAGGCATAGCTTACAACAATTTTTGAGTCTCATTGGGGGAAAACATTTCATGCTGTACCAGTTATATTATAAGCTAATAAAACCTCATACAATATATAGATAGGCTTATACAATTTTTTTATTTTCCATACCTAAAGATCCTATTAAAATACTAATTTACCTAAACCATCCTCTTATATGGTCAATAGTCACTCAATAAGTCTTTGTATTGTTCAAGATGCAGATTTTCGATATAGAAAGTACTATCTTTCAGACTTATTGGCAACATGAATTGTGGTGTCATTGGAAAGAACACAAGGTCACTAGATTTTAATCTTAGATTTATATTCAGAAGCCAGAAAGATAAATGTCATTCACAGGTGTTCTGCAGTTGTACAGTTTTCTGAAGAAAATAAGATATTACCATGCATTCCATCACCACGTATGCCTTTAGTCCACGGCCTTTAACCAAAAACGAGTGAAATGATCATAATAATGTGGTGAATAAAAATAACTACTTTCACTCAAATCATCCAGGATTAATGTGTGTTATTTGAACAAGGAATTACCCTTCGACAACAATACTCCTTTGGAAAGGAGGAACACCTGCTCACAACCCTTCCCTCAACTGTAACAGATTTTGCCTGATAGATCTTAATCAGTGCACTCACTGGTTTGATACTGATTCTGGAGAAGGTGAAAACTGCCCCAATAGAGCAAGACAATCGTTTACATCTTATTAGTGGAGCCCAGGTAGAACTATCATCAAAGACCAGACCTAAATAAGCATATGTGTGCACACTGGACAATTTATGGCCCTGAACGTGGAATGATCTCCACTAAGTCCCTCTGTGTCCCAGACCCATTACTTATGATTAGCTGTAGTTGGTAGAAAGGTACCATCTATTCATATACAGAACAAAACCCCCCAATAGTGTCTGAAGACCCAAGGCAGTTCTCGTCAACAAAACAATGCTGTCCACATATAACAGAGCGGTAATCCATCTGGATCCAACTTGTGGACAATCCACCTGTTTATCTAGCAACCTGGCACCCCGATCACTCTCATACAGTGTGAACAGGAAGGTGTCCAGTATACATCCCTGTCTTACCCTACTCATCAAATGAAAAAAGCTAATACAGGCCCCATCCAGATTATATCGGACTACAGCCTGCATGTCCCTATGCGACTCATATAAAAAGTGGACAAAGTCTATGTCCAAACCAGGTCTAGCAAAATTGGCCACAACTTGGATCTCCTCACTCTGTCAAAGACAGTGCATAAATGCGATAAACAATGATCCTCGGTTCACCATGGTGCATTTGTTAATTAATAAAAAGAGTTCAGACATTGATCACAAGTGTATAGACCCGTGCGAAATCCATACTGGAGGTCAGAAAGAGTAGAACAATCCTCTGCCCACAACATAGCCCTCTCCAGTATAACCAGCTCATCACTTTGACTAGCGACTCTATCAGAGAAATGAGCCTATAGCAGCTCAGTTAGTCTCTACTGCCCTTCTTATATACTGGATAATGATAGACCGAGTCCACAAGGGCGGAGGGCCACAACAAGCTGCTAGTTTAAACAAAGGGGTTAAAATCGGGGCCCAGACCTCTGATGACAATTTGAACAAATCAGCTAGAATCCCATGAGGACCATGAGCTTTATGACCTGTCATAGATACAATAGCTGATATCACCTCATCCACATTGAATGCTAGATTACATTGATGAGTAAAAGCTGAGGTATTTATATAGGGAGCTCTGCTATCCAGTGAATTATATATACCCTCAAAGTGCTCTATCCACTTCTCGGGAAGGCTGTGTGAGAAGATGGTTTGAGTTTCATTATTATTAAATAGAGGGTGATTAACTACCTTCCTGAATTTGCACATATCCACCCCGAGTGAGGCCTCGATAAAATAATCCCAGGCTTCCTCCTTAAGCACTTTCTTCCTCAAATCTAAGACCTTTTTATAAGCAGCAAGAGCAACAATTAGCTATTAAACAACGATCTTTGGGCTCAGCTTTGAGTGCAGACAGTAATCATTTGTGTGCCTTTGAGCAATTTTTATTAAACCATTGAGGATTGTTAGTTCCTGACGGTTTAGGGGGGTGTTAAAATCAAGATTTAACCTCATTTTCAATTTCTGAATAGCATTTTATAAAGACACTACAGTCGCACAAATTCCCCAAGTAGAAATCTGATTATTTTTCTCTGGCCACCACAAGGCAATCCAAAGAGTTGTAAGGGATAGTCTTTGCCCACCTCTGTCTACATCGATTGTCGGTCACCACACCATCAGGATGGAAAGGCCCACCCAATATGGGTACTCATGCAAACAGATCATTGACATTAACCAGGATACAATAATGGTCACTGAAACTCGAAACGATAATATCAAAATAATCACAAAAAAATTCTCAAAGCACTAAAATAAAAATAAAGTCAACTGTGGGAAACAGCCCTTGGCTAGTAAAAGTGGGTGCAAACCTACCATCAGCATTTTGGAACCATTACACACTCCATGTTAAATTCAGAAAGGATGTTATTCAAAGAGTCAACCAATGGACTAGCTTCCAAATGGAGAGAATCTTCATTGTGCGCTTGATTACATGAAGTGAAGGAAAATGAACAGGGGTGATTATTAAAATCTCTAACAAAAATTAATCCAGCCCTTGCTTTACCTCTTGTATACATACTCATCATCTGCTCCCTAAAAGTGGAGAGTGTATCAGTTGCATTATACAACTCTAACAATACCAAGTAAACAAGATAACTTGAACATTCAATGAGCTTGTGGCCACATGGGTAATCTTACAGGATCAACAACTCCCCCCTTTCCCTTGGGCAACCCCTTGTTTGTCATTTAAAATAAGATAGAGCTGCTTTTTTTCTTTTTTCATATGTACCTCGATACCTACACAGAGCACCCATAACATTTTTAAAAGCTGGGGCTGTGAGGGGCATCCCAAGCCCCCCTTGGCTCCTGCTGTTTCCCTAGACAGCACCCATATGAGGACCCAGTGGGAACTGGTATTTTTTCTTTTTTGTTAAGTGAGTGCACCTGTGCCCATCCAGAGCACCCATAACATTTCCAAGTAGGGACCCTATGGACAGTTGTTTTTCAGAATACTACGTCTAGAGATACCCGGTTTTGGTCTATATAGGCCCATGCTTACTCAGTAGTTAGCATGTCTGTTTTGTAATAATAAGGGGTATACCAGGTTGTAAAGATTGTTTCTCCCTTCTTTATAAAAATGAAAATCCCCAATAGGCCAATCAATCTGGCAGGTGATATGTACAAACACTACCCCCTGCTCTATTATTAAGGGTGGGGAAGACAATAACACTGAGGGGTGGGAGAATCTGAGAATGTAATATTATATTGGACAGATATGTTCTAGCAAATAATTAATTGCTCATATGTTTTTTAATTAGGATACATATGTGGTTTTAATTGGGAGAGAGCTATCTAAACACATTGTCCTGAAGAAGGTGGACCATAATAAGATAAACACCACCGAAACGCGTCAACGCACTATATGGTGTGACATCCAAGGATCTGACTGGGTGTCGAATAGATGATACGATTCATAGACACTCATGTGATATTACATTGATTCGCATGTGGAGTAACAAAAATGAGGATGTTTTTATGATTTTGCACTTTTGTTTGCTGCTCTCTCGTTTTTATTCTGTGCTGTCAGCATATCTGTTTTTTTAAATATTTGTGTACATTACAAATTTGTCCATAAGAGTTTTTTTAATTATGGTGCGATTTATATGTAATTTTAATAAAATTAATTTGTTGTTTTAGAGTATTGTTTTACACAATTGACTGTTGGGGTCCCATTTGGCTTTTGATTGGTTGCAAATGGCAACATTATGGGTGCTGTGGATGAATGCAGATAAGAGAAAAAGATTGTAAGGTTGAGAATCATTAACATCACTGATTTCAGTATAGTTTAAGTTTTCACAGGAGAAACTTGTTCTTTATTTACCCATTGCAGGAGGAGCCACAGGGTTCCCATGGCCCCAGACAGCTCCCCAGCCTGCACTGTAGCAGGAGCTGGGTATTTGTTCCTTTCAGAAGTGGTTGCCCCTGTGCCCATCTGGGGGCACCCACAACATATATCAATCACTGTCGGCTGCAGGGCATCCTAAATGCCCCATGGCTTCTGTTGGCTCCCCAGCCAACAACCATTGGGGTGCTGGCGGAGCCTGCTCTGTCAATATGCTACTGCCGAGGCGGGAGCAGCATTTTATCTGCTCCGTCCAGATGCGAGGAAGGTTGAGTTACCAGTCCAGGACAGTGCAGGCAGGGATAAAAGTTTTTATTCCCTGTCTGCATTCTCTTGGGCAGGGAAAAATGTGTCCCCGTGGATGGGGTACCCGGGACATTGCACCAGTATTTGGCCCCCGAAATGGATTCCTCAGTGCCTCCCATAGTTATAATACTGGTTATAGGAGGATGAGAACTTGGGGCATTGTGGAGGCTTTGGGAGATGGGGCTTCATACCCTCTCCCCTATATATAAAACAACAGTTACACCTGTGCCATGACCCTTCCAAGGGGACTGATCTTTAAAAAGGCTTGAGCCAGCCCTTTTTTATAGGTGCCACAGATCTGCAGATCTCTGGATTCTCCACCAATCAAAAAAGATATACAAAGTTATTGAACATTCATGACACATTATTAATAATAGTCTTAAAGTAAACCTGAACTTTCCTAAAAATATATATATATATTTTCTTTTTGTTTACTTAATGCTTAATATCATAGAAAATATATTTAAAAAATATATATGAAACCCCAGTGGGTATATAAATTAGATGATATGAGCAAAAAGACCACTAACAGACTAACGTTTCATAGGCAAGAAAATGGTGCAATAAAATCTTATTTTTCTATCAATAAAAACATGTAAGAATTACTGATCAGAACATAAAACAAGAATTAATATTACAATCATAAAAAGACTTCTGTAAAAAAGTAAGAGATTTCATGAATAACTTGCCAGATAAAAATAAGTCATAGCTGAAGGTGCCCAAGTGAACTTAAAATCACTTGATAATATCCAAAAACGTTTGCATTTCCCAATTTGAACAATTATCATATACTAATGACCTGGACAACAATGAAAGTGCACAAATGAAGATTTAATATGTGCATGACACCTAAGTGATAAAAATGCAACTGCATGAGAGGAGGCTGCGTTAGAAGAGGAATTCATGGATAAAAAAACGCTATACTGAAAACAAAACACATTGAGCAGCAATATATTACAGTCATGTATAAAAGTCCTCACTGGCATTAAGACTATTGGGTGTCTTAGTCGTAACCAAGGCGAGTGTTGTACGCCGAAACGCGTTAGGTTTGTTCCATGATTCCGTTGACAACATGCTGGAACCGAAATGAATAAAAGTTTAATTTGAGCACACGCGCTTTTCTGGTTGGATACTGTGAGAGGCTGGATTGGAAGTGCATTCGCACAGCGGCTGCTGTGCTGGGTGAAAATCATATACTTTCCAGGGCGACCTCTATCCCTGGCTTTGCACCGCAGTTCTGGGTCCCTGTGGAATGGAGGAAGTAGTTTTGGATATATATATATATATATATATATATATATATATATATATATATATATATATATATATATATATATATATATATATATATATATATATATATATTACCTACTGGCGGTCGCCAGTAGGTATATATAGTTAGGATTTTTTCTCTATGGGATTTTTGAAAATTCTATGTCTAATAACTTTGGCGTTTGTGGACGGAATTGGCTGAAATTTTCAGGAAAATGGAACATTTTGTTTCTGAGCAGCCCCTGACAATTTGGGGGGGGGGTTCATCAAAGGGGGGCCGAGAAAAAAGGGGGTTCCCAAAACAAGTTTTTCCCATGTTAATTTCCATAGGGCGGTTGGCCTCACTTTTAGCTCGAACGGCTGAATGGATTTGCACGAAACTTGGCAAAATTGTAGGGACTGTTAGCCCGATGTGCCTTTGCTAGGTCTCAATATATGTGCTCCAGTGGATTTTGAGTAATTTAGGTTCAAAAAAAGATATATATCTGGGCGGAGCCTAACCACACATCTGATCTGATTGGCTGTCAGCACTTCATCCAAGAAGTGTTGGCAGCCATCTTGGGACCAATATACATGATAGCACCTCATTAAAAAGCATTGTAGTTAATAGAGCATTTTAGGACTTTAGTTACATTATAAATCATTTGTTGATGGTACCATACTCGTTTTAGGAATTGTGGTGGGTTCTAAGGTGATTTTACCATGTGAAAAAACCTTCTGCTGTGATATCATGAATATTGTTTGACAGAAAACTAATATCTCATGATTTTCCCACAGTGGTTTGGAAGGGGATCTATAAGCTAAACTGAAAGCATATTTTCTGTAAATTCACATTATCTTTCTGAGTCATGTGAAAATGAAGTCTGACATTCTCAGTAAAACATGTACATCCAACAAGGACAGAAACTGTCAGTTGATTCCTTTGTGTTCTACTGCAGCCTCCTAGAGTGTTCTAAAGAACAACTAGAGCGCTAACAGTCCTACTTATTACAAAGGTATGGCACACCTGAAGCCATCTTGATTGGAATAAAGTGGTAACTCTTAAAACATTTAATTTAAAAAGAAACAACATGAGGGGGTATATTTTGCCATAGAAAGTATGATTAGTGCTGCAGAATGAAAAATTAGGGCACATTTTGAGTGACTTCTCAAATCCTTTTCTATTTCATTAAAACATTCTGACATGCAGTCTCCCAAAATGGCCACCAGAGACAAAAGAGCCCAAATGTAGCCCAAATATCACCCAGATGTAGCCCAAGTATAGCCCAATGACAGAATGTCCCAGAGTGTTCTAAAGAACAACTAGAGCGCTAACAGTCCTACTTATTACAAAGGTATGGCACACCTGAAGCCATCTTGATTGGAATAAAGTGGTAACTCTTAAAACATTTAATTTAAAAAGAAAAAACATGAGGGGGTATATTTTGCCATAGAAAGTATGATTAGTGCTGCAGAATGAAAAATTAGGGCACATTTTGAGTGACTTCTCAAATCCTTTTCTATTTCATTAAAACATTCTGACATGCAGTCTCCCAAAATGGCCACCAGAGACAAAAGAGCCCAAATGTAGCCCAAATATCACCCAGATGTAGCCCAAGTATAGCCCAATGACAGAATGTCCCAGAGTGTTCTAAAGAACAACTAGAGCGCTAACAGTCCTACTTATTACAAAGGTATAGCACACCTGGAGCCATCGTGATGGGAATAAAGTGGTAACTCCTAAAACATTTAATTTAAAAAGGAACAAAATGAGGGGGTATATTATGCAATAGAAGGTATTATTAGTGCTGCAGAAAGAAAAATTAGGGCACATTTTGAGTGACTTTTCAAATCCTCTTCTATTTCATTAAAAAATTCTGACATGCAGTCTCCCAAAATGGCCACCAGAGACAAAAGAGCCCAAATGTAGCCCAAATATCACCCAGATGTAGCCCAAGTATAGCCCAATGACAGAATGTCCCAGAGTGTTCTAAAGAACAACTACAGCGCTAACAGTCCTACTTATTGCAAAGGTATGGCACACCTGAAGCCATCTTGATTGGAACAAAGTGGTAACTCTTAAAACATTTAATTTAAAAAGGAACAAAATGAGGGGGTATATTTTGCCATATGAATTATGATTAGTGCTGCAGAAAGAAAAATTAGGGCACATTTTGAGTGACTTCTCTAACCCTCTTCAATTTCATTAAAAAATTCTGACATACAGTCTCCCAAGATGGCCACCAGAGACAAAAGAGCCTAAATGTAGCCCTAAATATCACCCAGATGTACCCCAAATATAGCCCAATGACAGAATGTCCCAGAGTGTTCTAAAGAACAACTAGAGCGCTAACAGTCTTACTTATGACAAAAGTATGGCACACCAGAAGCCATCTTGATTGGAATGAAGTGGTAAGTCTGAAAACACTCAATTTAAAAAGGAACAACATGAGGGGGTTAATTTTGCCATAGAAAGTATGATTAGTGCTTCAGAAAGAAAAATTAGGGATCATTTTGAGTGACTTCTCAAATCCTCTTCTATTTCATTAAAAAAATTCTGACATGCAGACTGAAACATGCACTTTGAATACCAGCAGCAGACGTCCCTGGTGAGCAGTAGCTTTACTACAGTGATCTAATGTGCAACTAGAGTGCTAAAATTCAGAATTTATGGCAAATGTGTGACACATCTGAATGCCTTCTTGATGGAACCAAAGTAAACAAGCATTGAAAATGCAATAGATCTCGCCCTCGTTTAAGTTAAAGCCATTCTGTTTGTAATGAGGTGGCTTTTTAGCTTTGCTTTTATTAGTGTTTTTTCAACTTTCTTGTAAATAACATGCATCTGTATGCATATAAGTATATGCATGCATGCATTTATGTTTGTATTTATATAGATATACAGATGATATATGTTTATATATGTATGTATATATATATATATTCACTGAAAAAAACCATAGGTTATAGACCATATATAGTTAGGAATTAGCATTTACAAAACCTTGAAAATTCACTGAAAAAACCATAGGTTATAGACCATATATAGTTAGGAATTAGCATTTACAAAACCTTGAAAATTCACTGAAAAAACCATAGGTTATAGACCATATATAGTTAGGAATTCGCATTTACAAAACCTTATTTTACTCACACAAAACCATTGAAATTCCATATATAGTTAGTTGCACTAACTATATATCGCGCACCCGCAATCCACTGCTGATGATGTCACATATTACATCATTCATGACATGGTCAGTGACATCACTGATGACATCACTGATGACATCTCAAATGACATCACTGATGACATCACTGATGACAACATCCAGTGACTGTATGTTTCTGTAAAGTTAAAATATGTCTTTCATATTGAAGAATGAGTGGATGTATAAGTGTCTGGATGAAGGATTTAGTAGGTGCATGACTGACTGTATGAGTGAGTGATTAAATGTGTCTCACTGAGTGCATGGGTTAGTGACTAAACTGTCTTAATTTGTGCATCATTATGTCTGTTGTTCTGTAAACTGTTGCATGTGTTGATCAGTAGCTATATGAGTAACTATATGGGTTATTGATTTGTTGCCCAAGTATTTGTATGGGAGACTGAGTGTGTGTGTGGGTGGCTGGGAGGTGTATGACTCTGTGCATAGATGTGTGAGCAGTTGATTCACTAGATGTATGGTTTCAAAAGTGCATGTGGAAACAGCTGTATGGGCGGTTGACTGTGTGCATGAGTGTATTGGTGAGTGAATGGATATCTCAGTGCTACATGTCAAAGTAAGTACATATGTAAAACACAGTACATGTGAGAGTTGACATATATAAATAACTGAGCATAAGAGCCAGTGAATGTGTGAGTGGCTGTATGGATCATTGTGAACTTGTATCAGGGATTGTATAAGAGAGTAAATATGTGTTAGTATATGTTTGAATAAGTAAAGTTTGTATAACTGTATAGTTGAGGAAATGGAGGTGTGATTGATTCTTTGCATGACTGACTAGGTGTGTGAGTAACTCCATGGATGAGTGACAGTCTGTGAGTGTCTGTTTACACTGATTGTATCTAAGGTTATATTAGAGTCTGAAGAGGTTCATCGTATTATCACATGAATGATATCATCAGTGATGTGATCAGTAATGTCAAATGAGATGTCATCAGTGATGTCATCAGTGATGTCATTTGAGATGTCATCAGTGATGTCATTTGAGATGTCATCAGTGATGTCATCAGTGATGTCACTGACCATGTCATGAATGATGTAATATGTGACATCATCAGCAGTGGATTGCGGGTGCGCGATATATAGTTAGTGCAACTAACTATATATGGAATTTCAATGGTTTTGTGTGAGTAAAATAAGGTTTTGTAAATGCGAATTCCTAACTATATATGGTCTATAACCTATGGTTTTTTCAGTGAATATATATATATATATATATTTTTCAAACTTTCTCCGTACTCCCACTTTCCGAGAAGGGCTGTACTCAAAGCAAGACTTCAAATTCGATGTTATTAGTGCAAGTGCACAGGACACAGTGTGCCTCCCTGACACGTTTCGGAAAAAGCCTGTTTTGCTTTTGGGAAGGCTGAGGATATGGGAGAACAGACATATTTTGAACAGCTGTGATCCATGGAGGATTTGATTGAACTGATCATACGACAATGCATTGCTCATTTTAGGAACTCATTGGATAGTCATCACAGGATATAAAAACTCACATGTTGTTCCTATTTGCCGATCGATGGTACCTGTGAGCGTGGTTAATTTTTACTGAAATGCGTCGGGGAGGCACGCTGTATTCCATGCACTTGCACTAATAAAATTGAAGTCGAAGCCTTGTTAGGAGCGAGTCCTTCTCCGCGAGTGGGAGTACGGAGAAAGTTTCACAATTCTGCTTCTGTAAACTGCTGTGGTTTCCTAAGTGATGCAGCGATAACCAATGGAATTGCCACGCCCCCTCTACCCCCTCTCCTATACTATACTGGGCAATGCATGGAAGTAACAAAAGGTAAGCCCGCTGCGGTAGGAAAAGTCAACACTTTTTAAAGAAGTGATATGGGATTATGCAGCAGAAGCAGCATTTCACAGATAACCTTTCTGAAATTTATTTAATTTTTTCTTGTGGTTACCAATTCCTGTCCCCCCAGAAATAGGGATTTGACAATAAAGGAGAGGTTTCATTCTTACTTGTTTCACTGTGTGGTTCATTCTGTGAACTATTTTCAAACTTTCTCCGTACTCCCACTCTCCGAGAAGGGCTGTACTCAAAGCAAGACTTCAAATTCAATGTTATTAGTGCAGGTGCACAGGACACAGTGTGCCTCCCTGACACGTTTCGGAAAAAGCCTGTTCTGCTTTTGGGAAGGCTGAGGATATGGGAGAACAGACATTATATTTTGAACACTGTGATCCATGGAGGATTTGATTGAACTGATCATACGACAATGCATTGCTCATTTGAGGAACTCATTGGATAGTCATCACAGGATATAAAAACCCACATGTTGTTCCTATTTGCCGATCGATGGTACCCGTGAGCAAGGTTAATTTTTACTGAAATGGGTCGGGGAGGCACGCTGTATTACATGCACTTGCACTAATAAAATTGAAGTTGAAGCCTTGTTTGGAGCGAGTCCTTCTCCGCAAGTGGGAGTACGGAGAAAGTTTCTCAGTTCTGCTTCTGTAAACTGCTGTGGTTTCCTACGTGATGCAGCGATAACCAATGGAATTGCCGCGCCCCCTCTACCCCCTCTCCTATACTATACCGGGCAATGCATGGGAGTAACAAGAGGTAAGCCCGCTGCGATAGGAAAAGTAAACGCTTTTTAAAGAAGTGATATGGGATTATGCGGCAGAAGCAGCATTTCACAGATAACCTTGCTGAAATTTATTAAATTTTTTCCTTGTGGTTACCAATTCCTGTCCCGCCAGAAATAGGGATTTGACAATAAAGGAGAGGTTTCATTCTTACTTGTTTCACTGTACGGTTCATTCCGTGACCTACATAAATATGGGTGCATTACCCGAAGCACGCTTTGGCATGGGGCATGGAGCATAAATAAACTGTGCCACCCACACCCATAGAACCAGAGCTGGAGGATTCCAATACCCCCCAGCCCCCCTAAAAAAAACAACCACAGCTGGAGGATACCTCTGCCCATGTGAAATACATAACGTAATGCGCAAGGTGGGTGTATATGTTGGGGGGAGAGGCTGGTGTGGTGCCCTGCTTGTGATCGCTGCTCATGTGTATTGTCATTATTACTGGTTAATTATCCTGCTATGTTGTATCGTAATTGTAAAGCACTCTGATGCTTGTGGGAGCGCTACATAACAACTCTCAATAAAACAATAAAGTGGGGATGATGACCTTCCCTCCACCCTTTGCCTCTGATAACATGGTCACTGCCTTTGACCTCAACAAGGTCACCAAAGCCTTCTGACGTCCTCCAGTTAGGGGCTCCAGAGTGTAGTGGGGTGGAGCGTATGGCTGTGCAGCCAGGCACTGCTGCTTCTTTCATCTGCCCTTGTGTGCACTTACGAAACTGTTAGCAGCCTCCTTACCTCATGCCCTCCCCTCCACCTGCGCCGCGCGTACTGTCACAGGACAGTAAATGGTAGCGCATGTGCCCCTGTCACCACGGCCTCCCGCCGACTTCTTGTATCCCATCTGCAGTGTTTTAAGCAGCTGGCTCCTCCAAGGTAATTGCTTTATCCACAAGCAACTTATTTGTGTAGTTGGTCATTATCAATTAGTCAAAAGCAATTTTTTTTATTAGAACTTCAACCAGCAGTCTGTTCAATGGATCACATCCCTTTCTTCGGGTTGTTTCAGCTGCCGGATATAAACTAATGTAGATGTGGAGCTGCGATGGATGTTCGTCCTCCAGAGGTGGGCCATGTGGGATCCAGTCAGGGATGGGCTTTGAGTGGAGAAGGCCTGTGACAAGAGTTCTTGGATACTAGTAAATTACCCAGGGTGTGTTGCTGTTGCGTGTTTATCTAGGTTCCTGATCGATACTGTGACCTTATGCCCCTATTCGGCTATAAATCCATTTATTCCCTATATTGGCATAACCGTTCAAGTGCGATTTTCAGAAAGTCATCTCTGGCCTCACACGAACAGAGCCACATTCCAGCATAGTTCTCTGCCACTTCCTTTGCAACCAATTAGTGCAATGACAGAGCAGAAGTCACTATCTGATATTCCTAGATTAACACTCCGAGTTCTTCAACAAGATAAAAACTCAGCAAACCTGGAAATCCCCGCTTGCTGTGTTTTGATTAGTAATGGAACTCTAATGAGCAACTGATAACTATCACTTCCTAGTGACATCTTTAATTGACGTCTTATGTCCAGAAAACTTGCGTCAAACCCGGCACCTGTCAGGTATAAATATTACCAACGTTGCCTTAAGCAATGAGACCAAAAAGAGCTGTCGTGCTGTTGTAAGCTGCTGTGCACCCTGTGTGCATCCCATTGCTGCTGCAGGCAGTACGCTGCTGCTGTTGTCCCTTGGTGGTGAAGCTACTGATACCATTATCGCTGCTAAAGCGCGAACGATGGTGCAGTACGCTTAGGAGCTGAACAGCCGTCCCTCTACGAAGAGCCCAGCAGATTCCAGCTGCCGCGGATGCTGTCCCCCCTCCTCCTCCCGACGCGCTGAAGAAGAGCCGCTGCCTTTCTCCTGCAGAGAAATCCAGCTCCAGCGTTTCCGGTCTGCCCTCACGGGTGACTGGGATATTGAGTGCCCCCTGAAGGAAATACCAGACTTCCATCATTCTATTCAGAGGTATGGTGTTGACTAAACCCTTAGACGAGAATTCTTGAAGCAAACCTTGGCAAAACCAACTTAACTTAAAGCTACTTACTTACTCCCCTTCCACGTGTTAGGCTTAGGTCAGGCACACTGGGGTAGGCGTAGTTAGAAGCACCAGTTGAGTATGTTAGCCTAATGTATATATGAATGTATATATGTTTTATATACAAGTCTTGCAATTGTGGCAATACATTTCTCTTGTACGAGAAAAAAGACTGTTCAATAAATGTTAACCCTTTATTGACGAACGCCCGTCTCTCTATTCTCTACATATCGTGAAAGTAAACTGCACTAATCTGACTGAGTGAAATACCTGTCTATTGTTTCACACAACCCTAGAGATTGACTCTTGATCTGAGGAGCAAAGTTGTCATGTTGCACGGTTGTTGGAAAGCTGAATCCCTTCTTGTCTGTGCCAGGGAAGCTGATCACTTCCTATGCAGAGAAGAAAGTTTCCAGTGACCTCTGAGCTAGTTGGTAACACACCCAATTAAGTTTAGCATAGTCAGTGGAGGCCTGGAATATCCGCAGTTCCACGTCGATACTACTGTTTATGTTATTCCAATACGCAGGGCCTAGTGGGAAACTAGGAACTACACTACATGGTGCCCAAACGTTTGGTAAGGCGATAAACTAACGCAAGACGTTAGAGTAACTCAGTCGTGCATATTTCACACAGACCCCTTTCTCCCGTAAATACTCCAATAGACGTCTGGAGTGGGTGAAAGGTTAAAATCCGCCCGACCTTAGTAGGAAGAGATTCCTATGTAAAGCTCTGGTTTATTCAACGTTGAAGGATACAGTGTTCAAAAATATTGTGCACCTAATCTTTGTCTCCTTGGAGACCTACTCTGCAAACCTTGCATTTTTACAATGCCAGGAGAAAACGGAACCACTGGGGCCGCAGTAAATGCGACTCAGCAGGTTTCCGACGATATGGTACCGGATGCTATTATCATCCCGGTCCACTTAAGAAAATCTATAACGTTAAAACTTATAGAAAACGGACTGACACCACAAGGTGGTACAGTAATTTTCGTGATAGAGGCTCACGAATATTGGCAGACAGAGGTATTCTATTCAAGGATAAACTTTCCAGCGGTAAACGCTATAACAAAAGAGTTTCACTATTACAAAATAGAGAAACCTCCGGAAGAGTACGCTCCTTTCGAGGAGATTGAAATTCCACTTAAATTTCAAGAGCACCTGCTCTGGTTTAATGGCGCCCTAAAACACAATGATCACATAACCAGGCTCGGTCCACTAGGTAGACCAGGAGCCACGTGGCCGGTTCTAGCCAGCTACACACCACATCCTGACATTGCAGAAATGTCAAAAGAAGATCTCTTAGTTAACATAGGAGAATTAACTAAAGCTTATAGAGAGTTAGTAGGATTATTTATTAAAAATAATTTAAACACTCCTAAAAAGAGCTGGGATGGAAATAAACAATCCACTCCCAAGGAAAAAGTTTTCCAGTCCAGAGGAAGGTCTCCTCGACGGAGGGAAAGAACTCCGACTCGAGAACGCCAGTCTCCCCAGCGGGAGCCCTCTGAGAAAAGATATAACCTTAGAAATAGGGATAATCTAAAAAAACCTGATAGATATCAAAGTATTGATACACGTCCCTCTCGATCTTTTCCACAGAATTCGGAAAGAAGAGGACGGTCAGACCCAGGAGAGCACACCAAGTCCAAAGACAAGGAACCTGCTCAAAATAAGAAATCTCAATTTCAGAAAAAGAAGGTAGCCAGTATTAGAGTAATCAACCATGCCGAGAATACTGAGGACACAGTTGAAAAACGGGGAGTGGGCATTGACAATGTTGGACAGTGCAGCAGAAATCAGTATAGCGCGCAAGATCTTGATGAGTCATCTGGAGACAGTGGACACGAATGAATTCATTCAAGTTGAAACTGCCGACACCAGACTTAGCGAGCCCCATAAAATATACGAAATAACATTGCGTATAGAGGGTGATAAGACTAGGAAAATTAAGGGTCTATTTTGGGATAAGCTCTCAAAAGGCTATGATATTCTGTTAGCTGAAAAAGATTGGCCCCCAGAGTTTGTCAGGGAGTGCCCTCGTGGCGAAGAAGTGATTATGCCTGCCTTCTCGAATCACATTCCGATTCACAAAAAATATACCTATGCAAGGAAATGGGCAGTAGCCCAGGCTCCGGCATTATATAAAAATCATGTAGGATGGGATGAGGATTCACCTCCTCACAAAATCCAATTAAAAAATGAACCAACTGCCCAACGGCAGTATCCCATAAAGCAAGAAGCTAAAAAACAAGTCAGGGAGATATTAGATCAACTTGAATACCAGGGGGTGATTGAAACATGCACCTCTCAAATGAACAATCCTTTGTTTCCTGTCTCCAAGCCAGACAATTCATATCGTCTAGTTTTGGACTACAGACACCTTAATACGTGTTGCAAAACTTTTGCAGTACAAAACTTGCATAGTGCAGCCCTAATGAATAACATAGTTAGGAAAAAATATAAAACAACATTAGACATTTCTAATGGCTTCTTTTGTCAAAACATTGCACCAGAAAGCAGATATTTGACCGCTTTCTCTGCATTTGGGTCGCAGAAAAAATTCTGTCGACTCCCACAGGGGTACAAGAACAGCCCAGAACTATTCTCAGCTAGAGTAACAGAGTTACTACAAATCTATGATGATGAGGCATTATCTTACGTAGATGATATTTATCTCACAAACGACGACTTGGATACTCACTTGAAAAGAGTGAACACCATCATACTTGGGTTCGCAGCAGAGGGTTACAAATTCAACTTTAAAAAGTCCCGAATTGCCCATCTGACAGTACTATTTTTAGGGTACGAATTATCAAGTGAAGGGAAAAGCCTAGCGGACAACTTCTTAGAGAAGTGCGCTGTACTCCAAGCTCCAAAAACGCTGAAGAATTTACAATCCATACTAGGTTTTCTGAATTTCTGAAGAACTTACATTCTAAATTACGCAGAGAGTGTTAAACCTCTCTACGAACTAATTAAACCTGATTTTAAACAAATCAATTGGACTCAAAAACACACAAAAATTTTGAGATCACTGCAAACAGACATGTTAGCAAAAACTAAATTAGATACACGTGACAATACAAGCGATCTTGTAATCCGAGTCATCCCAGGAAGATGCGGATTCACATACCTAACCTCTAATGAGGGAGAAAAGGTACCAATTTCAATTAAATCTCACTTGTACACACAAGCAGAAAAAACATTCAGTCACACAGAAAGAACTGTGAAAGCAGTGCAAATCGCATTAGCAAATGAACGAGAACTAGCACACGGCAAACGGATTAATATCCTTACAGCGGAATCCGCCTTCGAAGCGCTATTCAGCCCAGTAAACCTGCCTACAGTGTCACTGGATCCGAAAGGTATACAGTGTATAGATTCTCTAGGAGCGGAAGATGTGAAATACTATTTCGCCCCGCAATTTGAAGAACTGAATGATTTAGAATATGAAGAAGAATATCCTCTGCCAATCGAAATTCTACCTCTCCCACAGTACGCCTGTATAATCTATACAGATAGCTCTGTACAGCATTTCAACGTAGAGAGAAAATCCTACAATGCAGCATGTGCGATTATTAAAGGTCGTTGGCTGTGGGGTAAATTCAGACCAGAAGTAACAAAAACTGAATCTGTAAGAAACTGTTCGGTTCAGAGAACTGAAATCAGATGTTTAAAGATGGCGCTCGAAAATGCAGAACGTGAATTCCCGACACTTATCGTGTGCGATTCTCATTTTTGCGTCAACTCTTACAACAATAAACTGCAGAGTTGGATTGAAAACGATTACAAAGATGACACAGGTGCCACAATAAAGCATAAGTTGCTCTGGAACGAGGTAGCTCTTTTACAGAAAGAACTACAAAAGGCTCACGTGATTCACGCACAGAGTCTTCAACGTGATGGCGTTCACGTTGCAGGGAATTCATTGGCTAATACAGCCACAGCGGAAGCAACTAACCCGGCTTCCGTAGCCACAAAAAAGCGTACAGATAAATACATAGACGGGGAAACCATGCTGGCAGTAAAAACGACCGTAAAAGGCGACTGTGCAGCACTGCCCGTAAACTATCCACTCAATTATGCATACATAATCGATGCAAACTCCGTTCCTTTTGCTCGAATCCCTGGAGTGGGGGACAGAGTAATTCCAAACACGAACAGGAGAATATTTTTAATAGCAGACGCACATATGGGTTTGGGTCTTAGGCACAGAGAGATCAAGGAATCACTGACTGAATTACAATCAGTATACTGGTGGCCGGGAATGAGTGTAGAACACCAAATATATGCAAACAACTGTGAAAACTGCAATAGGGATCGCAGTAGCGAACCTTGCTACCGGCTACCAGTCAGAAAGAGCGTAACGCTGCCTACACCCCATCCTGCGTCCTATTAATAGTTAAGGCTAAATACACTTAAAAAATGAGGCTTCCAGCGCTCGGCTGACGCTAGAACGGTTATAAAAGATTTGCGAGTCTTTATCGGCACATATGCAATTACCACGTTCCATTCTGATCAGGGTCCTGCTTTCAGCTCTCGAGCTTATAAGGAGGCCATGGCCAGCATGGGAATTGGGTTGCGGTATTCTTGTCCGTCGCACCCCGAAGGGAATAGTGTGGTAGAAAGAAAAAACCGGGACATAAAGCAATCTATAACAGCGAAGGTATTAGGTTCAGGCGCTGGGTGGGTCAAACATTTAATAAGTGTCCAGACTAGTCTTAATAACATGCCAAGAAATTCTCTGAAAGGTTTCAGCCCATACGAACTATTGTTCGGAATTAGAATGCGTATTCAGGACCTCGATAGTCAGATGTCAGTGGTACAAGAAGAAACAACGCACTTTGATGTAAAGGATCGTTTGGCTGTTTTACAGGAACTGAATGAAACAAGAAAATCCTTAAGCAACATAAAGTTAAAGCAACAGCCAGATACCACTGACGAGGCACCACCAGCAACAGCCCCAGCAACAGCCCCAGCAAGGCCTGTCTGGATTCCAAAGATTGGGGATCTAGTCAGAGAAAAGATCGCGGTTAAGAAGGAATTTGGGCCTTCTTACAGAAAAGCAGTACCTGTCTTGGCAGTCACCGGAACAAGATCAGTTGTGCTACCGCCCCTTGCTGGTAAAAAGGAGAACAGAGTCGTGTCCATTGACCTGGTAAAACCACAAGCATGTGGCCTATAATCAACAGTAGGCCCAGTGGACTCCCAAGAAACAACAGAATACCCAAACTTGCAACAATCCAAGAGGTTCAAACTTAAAGACTAATCACGTTCGATCAGCCTGCAGTGCACAATGAAGGACTATGCAATAATGCCATGGAACTCGTGCCTCTTGAAACACAGATTGAAACAGTTCGTCAAGAAACAACACCAGTCTACAATGATGTGGCATCAGAAAGTGCTACCGAAAGACAGATTGAAAGAACAATCCCAACAATTGACAGAACTGCCTCTGGTTATTTCATCAACTTCGACAACTTCTCTGAAGATCAAAACGACCCCGAAGTGATGCCAGAAACAAAAAAGTCTTTTAAAGAAAAAGCAACGGAACTCTTTCATCAACTGAAGGAAATCTACCTTATTTCCCCTTGGCTAGAGTTCTGGTTCGGTCTAGGTGTATTTTTCCTCCTGCTTTGGCTCATCATGGTACTGTGTTTGGGAAAATTCATTGAAGGAAAATATATTACAATGGACACAGCAAGTCAGAACATCAACCTAGTCCTGAAACCACACAGATCATCCCACGTGAAGAAAAGAGAACTGTCAACAGTAAATGTCACAGCAATTCCAATACCTGGTGGGGTAGTATGGGAGAAAACAGACTATGAGATATATGGTCCGGTCGAAATCCTGAAGTATCCTCATCAACTAAAGGTTTCCTTAAGTGACTTTGTAACACCTAGTACATTCTCTGATGATTGGGACTTTAACAGTATTAATGACATGATGTCTGATTTAGTAATGTCAGCTAGATTCACAGATCATGATTATTTACAAGGTTCATCTAGTTATGAGCAGTTATTCTGTTACACCCACTATGGGGATCATTATTTGCATAAATCTGCACAGCCTAGAAATGTTTTTATGTATAATCAATGGGAACATTGTGCTACACCACCTAAAAGCAGTTCTAAAGCATTTTTTGAGAAATTCAAATACTTCTCAGGGTTTAACACCAGTGATGCAGAAATGTTTTATTACAAACTGTTAGATAAAACAGGAATGAAAACAATGCTGACAAATTCTAAATTGATATATTCAGAAGCATTTTATGACAAAATGATGACATTTGGTTTTGATTATTGGAAAAATAATATTGAAACGAAAACAATTTGGGGTACAAAAGATTGGCAGGTGCAAGGCATTGAAGCACTATTTAGAACCTGCATGATACCAGAACAAATGTTGTTTTTAAATGACACAATACACCAAACATCTTGTCTTGGCCTAGCTAAGATCAAAGACCTTAAAACACCGTCTATTCCAAAGCCAATACCTGAGAATGCAACCACAGATATTGAGTTAGACGTGTCACAAATTTTACATTTCAACAGAACACATCCTGATTGGAAAAAGTGGTTAATCTGCCCAACTGACACAAACAGCTGTCAAGATAGATTCCTGAATAAAACACAGGGGTTGAAAATGACCAGATTAGACTCGAGATATTCCCAGAGACAACATCCAGGGATAATAACAACATACAGTGTAGGGAAACTCTGCCTTGAATGGCTAACATCATCCACACTGGCTGAAATTAAGCAACACTTGTCTTTACTAAAAGATGGTGCTGATTTGCGCGATTTCATTCTTGGACCACGCAAACAGCGTCAAAAGCGTTTCATAGCGACCAGTATCTATGCTGCTTACAACGAGGCTTGGAAAGTAAAACAAATTGAAACTGCTGAAAAAATACGAGAAATTGATCGTATTAATTTGGAAAAATCACTTTCTGTAGTAGACAATGGGTTAATGACTCTGTCTTCCAGAATATATTCGTTGGACAATATTGTATCATCTGCCTTTGATGTGATAGATAGAGACTTGCTAATGTTACAACATGGCCAGTCGCAATTACGTTCTATTATAGAATTAGGCTGGACGCTGCAAAATCTTCGTTCAGGCTATGTGCCTTGGCGTTTAATCAACACAACGTCATTATTTTCCAGTTTTAACCTTACTGATAAACAGATCAGTTTGGCACAGAAAGGAGCAGACTATACAATCCTGAGCATCGAAAAACTCGAGAGATTACCATTGACAATGTCAGAGAGTCCTGTCATTGAATGGATAATACACGGAATTATCACAATTCCGATAACAACTTTCCGATTTAAAAAGTGCCTTGAGTACATACCTGCTGGCCAGTATGAACAATTGGGTAAAGGATATGTAAAATCTGAATGGAAATTACCATACACATATTCTTGCTATAGTGACAGCGACAAAAATGTATTTCTTAGTGGTGACAACTGTAAACATTCACTAAACGGTATACTTTTGTGTCAGGGTATTAATTTACACGGAGCATGTGATGGAAATTCAAACAACCATTCATGCCACCAGCTAGTCATACCTGCAACTCAGATAGAGCCCTTCTTTATGCAACTTTCAAACGGGAGTTACATTCTTAGAACGGATCACAGATGTTGTGGCCTTGTGCCAGGGAAAAGTTATCTAGTAAGAGTAACATCCACGGTCAAATGCTGTATGCAAGCATTGTTTCCGAGTGGGCCTGCAGACACAGTGACTCCTATCTGGCCTCGTCTGAATCTCTATTCTATACGAATTGATACATTAAGCAAAATGAAATCTGTACTTTTACAGACAACAGTGCCTATAATGTCATCAAAAGAGACGTATGATCTTCTAGTTGCAAGGACAGCTACTGAAGTTCATGACCTTTTATCAACAAATTGCCCCGTGCATTTCGTAGAAATGTTGAGCCAACTCCTTAACATGTCTAGTGCCACAAGCATCCCAGGCATATTTAAGACAGTCTTTACGGGACTTCTAACACCCTTCCAGGCAATTTTGGGAATCGTTCCTAATTTTGTGCACTCCGTTTTTGGCGGCATACCATTATTTTTGGGACTTGTCGCAGGGATTTTATTTTTGACCCTACTGCTTCGTTATGGCAAGCCTCGGCTCAGACATAGCTCCCATGGGAATGGAAGAGACAATCCTAGCAATGCGCTACCAGGACAGGATAACTAACGTCCTTGGATTGGCCAGGCTGAGAGATCTAAACATGACCTGGTTCCTTTCATTCAGACCTATATGGCAAAATTGCATTTTACCTGTGCTACGGTGTATGTTTTGCGGCGACGAATGCGTGTTGGACATCTGTCTTTCACTTCCATCAGCAGTACCAATGGACGTCGATACTTTGCTCAGTCCAATAACGGCTCACGCATTGTGTTGTCCCCAGCGGCTACCAATCCTGATGACGGCATTCGTGGAGACTCCTGTGCTACAACCAAGTGGTAACAGTGGAGCGAGTGACAAAAGCAACATCATCCAGGTACAACGTTCTGTGAGCATTGCTGCTCCCGACTATGATGACAGCAATCATTCTCACACCTGCCAAGTTACAGCGCTATCTAATTTGGTTGAACTATCACCTGAATTTGTAGACCAATTCTTTGAGAGCCTGTCTGATACGATGTTCTCACCCATACAGAAACAATAACTTTTTGAGAAGCTTTCCGACACACAGCGTTCCCATGAACTCTGAATTCGGCCTTCAGTTTTGATCAACAAAAACTGCTAAAAGCTTTGAAACTCTATTTCCCCGTTCAAGCATTAAATTCTTTTGATTTGGACAATTTTTCTAATATTCACCCTTTTTTGGCACGAACAATTCTTTGCTTAACGTAAAAACTATTCTTAGAGAACAGAAGCTTCACACTTCTATTTCTAAACACATCTAGAGACATAACAACATTACATCAGCCTCTAGCACATGTTATTACAATGCATTTATATGTGATGATTTATCTCGCCCTTCTTCTGTTAGAGATACTTCATGTGTAATTCTTATGCATAATCGTTCATTGATTTCATATGCAATACTTTTTGAATGATTTCTATGCTTCAAAAAACGTACAGTACCTAAATTTCATGTATTACAATATACGCCTATTTCGAATGCATTTATGTATTTTGGGGTGGGCAATGTTACACATGCATCTAATTGCTCTAGTTTTAGTAATTTGATGGACATGAATACGTGGAGTGGGTGTTGCGTGTTTATCTAGGTTCCTGATCGATACTGTGACCTTATGCCCCTATTCGGCTATAAATCCATTTATTCCCTATATTGGCATAACCGTTCAAGTGCGATTTTCAGAAAGTCATCTCTGGCCTCACACGAACAGAGCCACATTCCAGCATAGTTCTCTGCCACTTCCTTTGCAACCAATTAGTGCAATGACAGAGCAGAAGTCACTATCTGATATTCCTAGATTAACACTCCGAGTTCTTCAACAAGATAAAAACTCAGCAAACCTGGAAATCCCCGCTTGCTGTGTTTTGATTAGTAATGGAACTCTAATGAGCAACTGATAACTATCACTTCCTAGTGACATCTTTAATTGACGTCTTATGTCCAGCAAACTTGCGTCAAACCCGGCACCTGTCAGGTATAAATATTACCAACGTTGCCTTAAGCAATGAGACCAAAAAGAGCTGTCGTGCTGTTGTAAGCTGCTGTGCACCCTGTGTGCATCCCATTGCTGCTGCAGGCAGTACGCTGCTGCTGTTGTCCCTTGGTGGTGAAGCTACTGATACCATTATCGCTGCTAAAGCACGAACGATGGTGCAGTACGCTTAGGAGCTGAACAGCCGTCCCTCTACGAAGAGCCCAGCAGATTCCAGCTGCTGCGGACGCTGTCCCCCCTCCTCCTCCCGACGCGCTGAAGAAGAGCCGCTGCCTTTCTCCTGCAGAGAAATCCAGCTCCAGCGTTTCCGGTCTGCCCTCGCGGGCGACTGGGATATTGAGTGCCCCCTGAAGGAAATACCAGACTTCCATCATTCTATTCAGAGGTATGGTGTTGACTAAACCCTTAGACGAGAATTCTTGAAGCAAACCTTGGCAAAACCAACTTAACTTAAAGATACTTACTTACTCCCCTTCCACGTGTTAGGCTTAGGTCAGGCACACTGGGGTAGGCGTAGTTAGAAGCACCAGTTGAGTATGTTAGCCTAATGTATATATGAATGTATATATGTTTTATTACTTTTAAACCATTGTATGGCTAAGAAACCATATCAATGCTCTTACAGTATTATTTCGCAATACTTATCTTACTGTACGTACTTTTTATCATAACAAGTCTTGCAATTGTGGCAATACATTTCTCTTGTACGAGAAGAAAGACTGTTCAATAAATGTTAACCCTTTATTGACGAACGCCCGTCTCTCTATTCTCTACATATCGTGAAAGTAAACTGCGCTAATCTGACTGAGTGAAATACCTGTCTATTGTTTCACACAACCCTAGAGATTGACTCTTGATCTGAGGAGCAAAGTTGTCATGTTGCACGGTTGTTGGAAAGCTGAATCCCTTCTTGTCTGTGCCAGGGAAGCTGATCACTTCCTATGCAGAGAAGAAAGTTTCCAGTGACCTCTGAGCTAGTTGGTAACACACCCAATTAAGTTTAGCATAGTCAGTGGAGGCCTGGAATATCCGCAGTTCCACGTCGATACTACTGTTTATGTTATTCCAATGCGCAGGGCCTAGTGGGAAACTAGGAACTACACTACATTGCCATACAGACTAGCATTAATATAGCCATTCTCCTGCTCCTGCATGTCCCTGCACTGCTCATGCCTCTCCCCACTTCATTCACAGGGCAGTGTAGCCAAGCTGTCTCTCCTGCCTTGTACCTTGCTCACGTCTCTCTCTCTCTGATCCCTGCACAGGTCAGTGTAGCGAGGCTGTCTCTCCTGCCTCTTGCCTTGCTCACACCTCCACCCGTAAAACCCTGTATTTTCATTCTGGCCAGCTAGCATGGTCATGGCTTTAAAATTGTAAATTCCACATACAAAGGTCTAAATTGCTTCTTCTAAGGACAACAGCGACTGAGCAACATCACTGAAGGCTATTTGTGCATATGACAATTTACACTAATTACCATTCCGTTTTGTGAACAGGGCATGCTGTAGCACTGCAATGCATGCTGGGTACGAGTTCATATATATCACTGTTATGTCCTTGCTGCTAAGCCACTCTGTGATCATTACACAGATAAGGGTAATGTGCTGCATGGCTAAACACTTAAACGGTCCCAAAGGCGAGACCTATAGGCTATGCCAATGCTTGTTCTAAATTAGATGCAATTTTATTATCTTACACAATGGGTATCTATGTGTTGTTTATTGTATTATCTTCTAATTTATTGTAACACTACTTACATATAGTTTGTCATACAGACAAGTCAAACTGTCCCTCTATAAATAAATGCACAGGTAACTTTTGCAAGTTATTAATATTTACTTTTTCACTTTTTAAATATAGGTCAACAGTCTATGTATAAATCTTCTAGTAAGAGCAAGGACAACATATACAAACATACTCTGTTTTTTTAGACAACACTGTGTTACATTTTGTAATCTCTTTTTTAAAACTATCAACTGTAATATATGTGTCTTGTTCTTCAACTCCTCCTCTAAGCAGCTCCTCATTTTCCCTAGAAAACTGTTAAGGACCAAAGAAACAAAACTACACATCACCACAAACCTTTGCTACGTCTGCCACACTACCATGCAAAAGTGCTCTATTTATTTCTCCTTAACCCCTTCTATGCTCATGACGGAGCCGCTCCGTCATGAGCCTCGGTTGAGCTGTGCTCATGACGGAGCGGTTCCGTCATGGCCTGATCGGCGCGCCTGCGCGGCGCGAATTCCGCGCCTGCGCTGGACGTTCCATTGAGTGGGCGGGGCCATGACGGAACCGCTCCGTCATGAGCACAGCTCAACCGCGGCTCGTGACGGAGCGGCTCCGTCACGAGCATGCGAGCGCCGCTCGGCCCCCCCACCCCCTTAGTGCTGCGGCGGAATTCCCGCCGCAGCGAAGGGGTTAGCATAAAGCAGGAGCTTTCACATAATACAGCCTCCTCCCTAACGTTCACATTGTTGAATGGTATAACTTATTTTGTGTTTTAAACTTTCCCCTGGAAAGAAACGTAGGAATGTTCCTAATATATCAATGGATTGATAGCAAATACTAGCAACACTACTGCAATTCTATGTGTATACAGGACCATGACTATGCCTTCCTTGTACCTCTTCTGCAATAACGATTTCTAAATTTCTTGTACTGTCACCTCTTTTGCTATAGGACTACCATTCTTCATTTCATAACATCATCCTCTTTAATCGAAAGCATGAACTAATCTGTTATTCTGGAGATAGCTTTCTTCATTAAAGAAAGGCTCTATACAAGAAGTATTTATCCATTTTCCACTAAAAACTGTAAAACAGTTACTTCAATTTACCATTCTTTTCTTCTGGTTTTGTCTCCTCATGCATAATACTAATTTGTCAAGAATCTTCATTCTATTTAGACTCAAAATGAAAAGTATCCTCTTCAAAGCAAAGGCCTTATCAACTACTCTCTCAACTCGTTCTTTCTGTTTCACTGCATCTCTCCTTTATCACCATTTTTTAAAATGTATCACTAAATTTACGAAGCTGTAACTATGCAATCATTATAACATTTGAGCAGAACCTATGTAAGCATCTAAACACCCACTTGTAACCCATGCAGTCATTGAAATACTGAGGCACATGCCTGCAATGATGAAATACTAATGATGAATGATGAAACACTAACTGATGAAACTCTAATCTAATTACCTAAAGAGTACCATTGTAGTAAACCTATCACCCATATTGTGTAAAGACTACATATTCTTCAGTAAAACTTGTAAATACATGGGTTTGTGGTTCAATACATCAGTACTTCCTGGATGATTGAATGAGTGCATAGGTAGTGCCTAGGTGATTCCCTGAGGATACAAGTAGTGCCTAGATGATTCCCTGACCATGTCATAACTCCATGGGTCATTCCATATCTTCCCACTTACTGCCTGCATGTTTGCATGAGTATACCACTAGTATCTTGGTGTTTGAATGAGTGCATGAATAGAGCATGGATGATTATGCAAGTGTGCGACTAATGCTTCAATAATTCAATACATGCATAAGTACTTTTGGGATGATTAAATGAGTACAATTCTAGTGCCTGGATGATTTCAACAGTGCATCCATAGTATATAGGTGATTTATGCAGTACATGGATAGTGCATACATGATTGTTTAAGCCCATGCATAGCACCTAGCCTATTGGATGAGTGGATAAATAGTGTTTCAGCAATTGGATGCTGCCCATTTGCTTTTTGTTGAGTGAACAGGTAGTGCCTGCATGCTTAGATAACTAAATCTGTTAACTCTTTCCTTCTCTTTCAAAACGAAGTACTTGTCTGGGGAAGAAATTGCAAATAAAATGGGAGTTCAAACCTATATCCAGCATCATTTTTCTGAAATTTAAATACTACACAATAGTTTATTACAAAGTTCTGAGCTGGGAATTAAAACTTGCCATTTTTTACATTGTTTCTTCACTCCTTAATTTAAATAAAAATGTTCTGTCTTTTTAAAACCCTTTCCTCCAATAGAGTCTTAGCTAACTGTACCTAGCAACCCAGTGGAACCAGTAGGCCACAAGTTCTCAGCACATTCTAAAAGGACCATGCTGCTTCCAAATAGGATACAGCAGGTGTGCTTTACTCCACAGATTCAAAAAGCATATCTATGTCTGTAGTTCTTTTTATTTCTTAAACAACAGCCAATAGTGAGACTGCACTACCTAATTTTATTCACTTTCATGACAGCATCCCATGAAATATATCTTTAAAAAAAAACACCTACATTTTAACTGCTTTTCCTTTGGAAAACTACATTATTCAGCTCCAGCCTTCTTACTACTTTTGCTCCTTCATTTCAAAATGCTCAGAGCATGGATTGTGGGCCGCAGCTATATCTATTGGGCTAAAGAGGCTGCAAAAACAGGAGGTATTGACAGGGACTTGGGTTTACCAAATGTGCAGATTACTTGGTTTGGCCAGAGAGGGTTAAAGTTTCATCGGTTGCTGGCTTTGGTTAAATCCATTGTGGATTCCCAAGCTCCTCACCTCATAATTGTGCACTGTGGTGGAAATTGCCTAAGCACATTGACTGGGGTAGGGCGGGAAATTCTAATGAAACAAACCTTTGCAGAACTGATTTCACTTTTCCCTCACACTATTTTGGTGTACTCTAATATATGCCAAAGACAGAAATGGAAGTGGCCAAATCAATTCTGTCCACAGATTGACAGAGCCAGGTAACATGCTAATAAAACTGTTTCTGCATTCCTCAGAGACCATCACATGGGCTGTATCTATAACAAAAATCTGTGTTTTGACATGTATGGAATTTATAGAAATGATGGAATGCACTTTACAGATGAAGGCAACAGGGTGTTTCTAAGTAACATGAAACCATGCACACGGTTTTATGTATAGCAGTCATATACACACAACATAACTCAGCAGCTCTTGTCAGAGCCACCCTAGTTCCTGAAATACTGTGAAGATTTTTTTCTAAAGGTTTTTTTTCCCTTTCGTTTTTGACAATCTTCTTGACAACGACGCAACCCCTGCGGACACATTGTGAAAACGGAAAACAAAAGCAGACATTCAATGGCCACCAACACATCCAAAAATAATATGTAAAAAATCCATCCTGAACCTTGTACTACACATATTGCTATATACATACTTCTTGCACAGCATGTTTAAACTCATATTTTTACATTAAGTTTCTTTAAAGCCATCTTTCAGACCTATGTCCTGTTTTTGGGGTTATTCGAGATGTCGCGATGATGTCGTTAACCGTGTCGATCGCACCTTTTCCGTAAAGTGAAAACACATATAAACACATATATTACAGTATTTTACACACTAGAGGTTTTTTACTGTACACTTCAAACTTATGTTTTTCTAGTGTATTTCAAGAACAACCATCTATAAAGCCTAGTTTCCATTTTCGCAGCGAGGCCGGCGATAACAATGACGCGGTTACGTTGCGAATGCAGAAATCAAAAACAGGAATTTAATAGCCACCACCACAATAAAAAATTCTAACTATATAATTAATTCTAACCATTACAGTAGATAACTCAGTATATAAATACCTCTATGAAAACATTTATAATATCTCAATATTTCTATAACAATGCTTATTAATGATTTATTGATATAATTTTCATATTTCCACCAAAAGATGCGATGGCATTTATAGTCGTGATGTCCCCATGATGGTAGACGGGGTCTGCACTGGCCGTCACGGCATCATCGCAAATATTGCACACAACTAAAAAATTCAGTTTTGGACACATAACTTGTAACACTAACACCCCCATTTCTCAACCATGGGGTCAGAATATGTCCACCCTGACCCCTTATGTGGGTTTTCACACAGATTTTCAGCCCCAAAAAATGTTCCCGATAGATAGAATGGTGGCCGCAACTTTCGATTCAGATTGCGTCCAGCCAATCAGAGCATTCTCGCTGGCATGTGCATTCACGATTCTTAGCGAAACCACTGCAAAAGATCCACGGCCAGAGAAATCACTATAATTTTAAACTTACATTTCTCATCAACTACTGAACGTGTTTACACCAAATAAGCAAAAGGCACTTCCTTGAACCAACATCTACCTCCCTGCCAAATTTGGTGTAAGTTCAAGAATCCAAAATTGGGGGTCGGGGTACGCACTCCTAAGTGTGATTGAATTTAACCGTGTAGGTGGTGCCCGTGGGGTGAAACCCTCTGTACTAGGGTGAACCAGAAATCTCAAAGAGTTACTCAAACCTAAAACTACAGAATTTCCCAAAACATACAAAGGCACAATGGCCTGCCACAATTGTGGGAACTGTAATTCCATCATTAAAGGCAATGAAATCAATCACCCATCTAGTGGGAGCAAAATCAAACTAAGAGTCAACGGCACATGCGATAGTACCAACCTTGTATATATGTTGAAGTGTCCATGCGGACTCCCATACGTGGGCAAGACATCGAGAAAAATAAAGACCAGGTTGACAGAACATCGTAGCAACATTCGCCTAAAATCTAACAAATCCACTGTGGCAGTACATTTTAATGACCATCAACATAACCCCAGTCAATTGAAATTCTGCATTTTAGAAATAGTCCCTTTACTTCCAGGAAGAGACAATGATCAACATCTACTAAGACGGGAACTTTTTTGGATCAACAAACTGTCATCGACAGCGCCAAGAGGACTAAACGAACGTTTAGAATTTAGTTGTTATTTGTAATTATACTATCAGAAATTAACTGACAGAACACGCATTGAATGTTTATTCAATAATTTGCAACTGTAGTGAATGACCCATTCCCCATGATCGAAATATGCAAGTTTCACCATTTCAGTTACTGATTCTAAACGTGTATAGTATTTATTTAGACTTCTACCCCTAGCTACCCAATTCCCCTACACATTTTTTCCCTTCACGTCATTTTGTATTACCGAGATACACTAGTAAACACCACGCGTTCACGTGACCATGCGTCATCCAATCACATTCTCTGTGACTGCGCGCACATCGCACCCTATCAGCTTCTAGTTTACATTTAAGAAGCTCCACGACCCGAGTTTGATTATCAAACGCGGAAAAAAGCCGGAACTCTAACATCCACACCGGACTCCACCACGGATCTTCATGACTATTGTTTTCGGTAAGCGTCATTCACGCTAGTATATTCGACAGAATATGCTGCCACACGCAGACCCGTTTTTAACGCATGTCACGTTTCGTTCGTTTACAGATATTTTTTCTATCACAGAGCGACCAGCAGACTCGCCTGAACAGGTTTGCAGAACGATTTTTTCACGAGCACTTTTATTTAAAATCGTGACGACACCAGTCACCGTTTAGACACTTTCAAGTGCACTTTCCAATTTAACATTGTAGAGCACTGTTAAAAACGCTACATTAGCATAGAAAACATTCCGAACACTGATTTTTCACCCCCCTCGCATGTGGTCACATGTTAAACATTGTTTAATTATGAAATGCACAAATGTGTAAAGATTTATTTTTTGAAACTGTACTTTGTTATCAATGTTTCAGGATTGTACAGGGCCCCCGAGGAAGGGCTCAGCCCGAAATGCATTGGGCCAATGAGTTAAAATACTTGTAAAGAATGAGAAGAATCACAAAAAAAATGCACAAGTAAAGAATAACTTGGAAAATGATCTACATGCATTGCACCTTTTTTTGAACTTTATTGAAACGCTTTGAAACTGAGTGCTCTGGGGAGACACTTTTCTTGACAAATTTGGTGTAAGACCATTCAGGGGTTCAGGCAATAGGTGTGGGTAAAGATTCCTAAGAGAAGTAACATTACAAATGCAACCTTATTTCAAGCTCCAAATTCTCAGTCCGCACGGTACGTTTTACCCCCAAACTTTCCATAACAATAGCACCTACTGTGACACTTTTTGGGGAAAATGTAATGCACATTGGTCAAACGATGCCAAAGATATAGCTAAGTCAAAAAAATCTTTTCCTATGGAAACTACGTCCTAACTATAACTATGCCAGTAGGATATATATATATATATATATATATATATATATATATATATATATATATATATATATATATATATATATATATTACCTACTGGCGGTCGCCAGTAGGTATATATAGTTAGGATTTTTTCTCTATGGGATTTTTGAAAATTCTATGTCTAATAACTTTGGCGTTTGTGGACGGAATTGGCTGAAATTTTCAGGAAAATGGAACATTTTGTTTCTGAGCAGCCCCTGACAATTTGGGGGGGGTTCATCAAAGGGGGGCCGAGAAAAAAGGGGGGTCCCAAAACGCGTTTTTCCCATGTTAATTTCCATAGGGCGGTTGGCCTCACTTTTAGCTCGAACGGCTGAATGGATTTGCACGAAACTTGGCAAAATTGTAGGGACTGTTAGCCCGATGTGCCTTTGCTAGGTCTCAATATATGTGCTCCAGTGGATTTTGAGTAATTTAGGTTCAAAAAAAGATATATATCTGGGCGGAGCCTAACCACACATCTGATCTGATTGGCTGTCAGCACTTCATCCAAGAAGTGTTGGCAGCCATCTTGGGACCAATATACATGATAGCACCTCATTAAAAAGCATTGTAGTTAATAGAGCGTTTTAGGACTTTAGTTACATTATAAATCATTTGTTGATGGTACCATACTCGTTTTAGGAATTGTGGTGGGTTCTAAGGTGATTTTACCATGTGAAAAAACCTTCTGCTGTGATTTTATGAATATTGTTTGAAAGAAAACTAATATCTCATGATTTTCCCACAGTGGTTTGGAAGGGGATCTATAAGCTAAACTGAAAGCATATTTTCTGTAAATTCACATTATCTTTCTCAGTCATGTGAAAATGAAGTCTGACATTCTCAGTAAAACATGTACATCCAACAAGGACAGAGACTGTCAGTTGATTCCTTTGTGTTCTACTGCAGCCTCCTAGAGTGTTCTAAAGAACAACTAGAGCGCTAACAATCCTACTTATTACAAAGGTATGGCACACCTGAAGCCATCTTGATTGGAATAAAGTGGTAACTCTTAAAACATTTAATTTAAAAAGAAACAACATGAGGGGGTATATTTTGCCATAGAAAGTATGATTAGTGCTGCAGAATGAAAAATTAGGGCACATTTTGAGTGACTTCTCAAATCCTTTTCTATTTCATTAAAACATTCTGACATGCAGTCTCCCAAAATGGCCACCAGAGACAAAAGAGCCCAAATGTAGCCCAAATATCACCCAGATGTAGCCCAAGTATAGCCCAATGACAGAATGTCCCAGAGTGTTCTAAAAAACAACTAGAGCGCTAACAGTCCTACTTATTACAAAGGTATGGCACACCTGAAGCCATCTTGATTGGAATAAAGTGGTAACTCTTAAAACATTTAATTTAAAAAGAAACAACATGAGGGGGTATATTTTGCCATAGAAAGTATGATTAGTGCTGCAGAATGAAAAATTAGGGCACATTTTGAGTGACTTCTCAAATCCTTTTCTATTTCAATAAAACATTCTGACATGCAGTCTCCCAAAATGGCCACCAGAGACAAAAGAGCCCAAATGTAGCCCAAATATCACCCAGATGTAGCCCAAGTATAGCCCAATGACAGAATGTCCCAGAGTGTTCTAAAGAACAACTAGAGCGCTAACAGTCCTACTTATTACAAAGGTATAGCACACCTGGAGCCATCGTGATGGGAATAAAGTGGTAACTCCTAAAACATTTAATTTAAAAAGGAACAAAATGAGGGGGTATATTATGCAATAGAAGGTATTATTAGTGCTGCAGAAAGAAAAATTAGGGCACATTTTGAGTGACTTTTCAAATCCTCTTCTATTTCATTAAAAAATTCTGACATGCAGTCTCCCAAAATGGCCACCAGAGACAAAAGAGCCCAAATGTAGCCCAAATATCACCCAGATGTAGCCCAAGTATAGCCCAATGACAGAATGTCCCAGAGTGTTCTAAAGAACAACTAGAGCGCTAACAGTCCTACTTATTACAAAGGTATGGCACACCTGAAGCCATCTTGATTGGAATAAAGTGGTAACTCTTAAAACATTTAATTTAAAAAGGAACAAAATGAGGGGGTATATTTTGCCATATGAATTATGATTAGTGCTGCAGAAAGAAAAATTAGGGCACATTTTGAGTGACTTCTCAAACCCTCTTCAATTTCATTAAATAATTCTGACATACAGTCTCCCAAGATGGCCACCAGAGACAAAAGAGCCTAAATGTAGCCCAAATATCACCCAGATGTACCCCAAGTATAGCCCAATGACAGAATGTCCCAGAGTGTTCTAAAGAACAACTAGAGCGCTAACAGTCTTACTTATGACAAAAGTATGGCACACCAGAAGCCATCTTGATTGGAATGAAGTGGTAAGTCTGAATTTAAAAAGGAACAACATGAGGGGGTTAATTTTGCCATAGAAAGTATGATTAGTGCTTCAGAAAGAAAAATTAGGGATCATTTTGAGTGACTTCTCAAATCCTCTTCTATTTCATTAAAAAAATTCTGACATGCAGACTGAAACATGCACTTTGAATACCAGCAGCAGACGTCCCTGGTGAGCAGTAGCTTTACTACAGTGATCTAATGTGCAACTAGAGTGTTAACATTCAGAATTTATGGCAAATGTGTGACACATCTGAATGCCTTCTTGATGGAACCAAAGTAAACAAGCATTGAAAATGCAATAGATCTCGCCCTCAATTAAGTTAAAGCCATTCTGTTTGTAATGAGGTGGCTTTTTAGCTTTGCTTTTATTAGTGTTTTTTCAACTTTCATGTAAATAACATGCATCTGTATGCATATAAGTATATGCATGCATGCATTTATGTTTGTATTTATATAGATATACAGATGATATATGTTTATATATGTATGTATATATATATATTCACTGAAAAAACCATAGGTTATAGACCATATATAGTTAGGAATTAGCATTTACAAAACCTTGAAAATTCACTGAAAAAACCATAGGTAATAGACCATATATAGTTAGGAATTAGCATTTACAAAACCTTGAAAATTCACTGAAAAAACCATAGGTTATAGACCATATATAGTTAGGAATTTCGCATTTACAAAACCTTATTTTACTCACACAAAACCATTGAAATTCCATATATAGTTAGTTGCACTAACTATATATCGCGCACCCGCAATCCACTGCTGATGATGTCACATATTACATCATTCATGACATGGTCAGTGACATCACTGATGACATCACTGATGACATCTCAAATGACATCACTGATGACATCACTGATGACAACATCCAGTGACTGTATGTTTCTGTAAAGTTAAAATATGTCTTTCATATTGAAGAATGAGTGGATATATAAGTGTCTGGATGAAGGATTTAGTAGGTGCATGACTGACTGTATGAGTGAGTGATTAAATGTGTCTCACTGAGTGCATGGGTTAGTGACTAAACTGTCTTAATTTGTGCATCATTATGTCTGTTGTTCTGTAAACTGTTGCATGTGTTGATAAGTAGCTATATGAGTAACTATATGGGTTATTGATTGGTTGCCCAAGTATTTGTATGGGAGACTGAGTGTGTGTGTGGGTGGCTGGGAGGTGTATGACTCTGTGCATAGATGTGTGAGCAGTTGATTCACTACATGTATGGTTTCAAAAGTGCATGTGGAAACAGCTGTATGGGCGGTTGACTGTGTGCATGAGTGTATTGGTGAGTGAATGGATATCTCAGTGCTACATGTCAAAGTAAGTACATATGTAAAACACAGTACATGTGAGAGTTGACATATATAAATAACTGAGCATAAGAGCCAGTGAATGTGTGAGTGGCTGTATGGATCATTGTGAACTTGTATCAGGGATTGTATAAGAGAGTAAATATGTGTTAGTATATGTTTGAATAAGTAAAGTTTGTATAACTGTATAGTTGAGGAAATGGAGGTGTGATTGATTCTTTGCATGACTGACTAGGTGTGTGAGTAACTCCATGGATGAGTGACAGTCTGTGAGTGTCTGTTTACACTGATTGTATCTAAGGTTATATTAGAGTCTGAAGAGGTTCATCGTATTATCACATGAATTATATCATCAGTGATGTGATCAGTAATGTCAAATGAGATGTCATCAGTGATGTCATCAGTGATGTCATTTGAGATGTCATCAGTGATGTCATTTGAGATGTCATCAGTGATGTCATCAGTGATGTCACTGACCATGTCATGAATGATGTAATATGTGACATCATCAGCAGTGGATTGCGGGTGCGCGATATATAGTTAGTGCAACTAACTATATATGGAATTTCAATGGTTTTGTGTGAGTAAAATAAGGTTTTGTAAATGCGAATTCCTAACTATATATGGTCTATAACCTATGGTTTTTTCAGTGAATATATATATATATATATATATATATATATTCACAGAAAAAACCATAGGTTATAGTCCATATATAGTTAGGAATTTGCATTTACAAAACCTTGAAAATTCAATGAAAAAACCATTGGTTATAGAACATATATAGTTAGGAATTTGCATTTACAAAACCTTATTTTACTCGCATAAAACCATTGAAATTCCATATATAGTTAGATGCGCTAACTATATATCGCGCACCCGCAATCCACTGCTGATGATATCACATATTACATCATTCATGACATGGTCAGTGACATCACTGATGACATCATCCAGTGACTGTGTGTTTCTGTAAAGTTTAAATATGTTTTACATATTGAAGAATGAGTAGATGTAGAAGTGTCTGGATGAAGGATTTAGTAGGTGTGTGACTGACTGTATGAGTGAGTGATTTAATGTGTCTCACTAAGTGCATGGGTTAGTGACTAAACTGTCTTAATTTGTGCATCATTATGTCTGTTGTTCTGTAAACTGCTGCATGTGTTGATCAGTAGCTATACGAGTAACTATATGGGTTATTGATTGATTGTCGAAGTATTTGTATGGGAGACTGAATGTGTGTGTGGCTGGCTGGGAGATGTATGACTCTGTGGAGATCAATGTGTTCTTGTATCAATGATTGTATAAGAGAGTAAGTATGTGTTAGTATATGTTTGAAAATGTAAGGTACTCTATGTTTAACTGTATTGATTAGAAAATGGAAGTGTGATTGATTCTTTACAGGACTGACTAGGTGTGTGAGTAACTCCATGGATGAATGGCAGAGTGTGAGTGTCTGTATAGGTGTATGAGTGCATATGATAGTGTTGTAAAGATGAGTGATTGTATGTTTGAATGATTGTATGGGTGAATGAGTGAATCTGTGTGTAGACATTGGAATCAGTGAGTGTGTATGTAGTAACTAGTATTGGTGTGTCAATGGTTTAAAAAATTATATTCTGTATTTTACACTGGATGTAACAGAGGTTATATTAAAGTGTGAGGAGATGCATTGTATTGTCACATGAATGATATCATCAGTGATGTCATCAGTGATGTCATTTGAGATGTCATCAGTGATGTCATCAGTGATGTCATTTGAGATGTTATCAGTGATGTCATTTGAGATGTCACCAGTGATGTCATCAGTGATGTCATTTGAGATGCCATCAGTGATGTCATCAGTGATGTCACTGACCATGTCATGAATGATGTAATATGTGACATCATCAGCAGTGGATTGCGGGTGCGCGATATATAGTTAGCGCATCTAACTATATATGGAATTTCAATGGTTTTATGCGAGTAAAATAAGGTTTTGTAAATGCAAATTCCTAACTATATATGTTCTATAACCAATGGTTTTTTCATTGAATTTTCAAGGTTTTGTAAATGCAAATTCCTAACTATATATGGACTATAACCTATGGTTTTTTCTGTGAATTTCATTGGTTTTTTAAAAGCTAACATCTGTAGCTGTAAAATGTATTCTACTTTAAAACCCAAAATATATTTTAGATGTTTATTGATAATTTTAATTGAAATATTTTTTTCTTCGCTTCCGGTAAGCGAACCGGGAAGCTTTCCGTTAGCTCATCTTGATGCCGCGATCTAGTACGCGAACCGGTAAACGTTACGTTAGCGGAATTGTGACGCGTCACGGAAGCGCAACGTATCATTGTCGCGTAATGCGTCTTATGACGCGCCGCTTTAGCGCTCCCGAAAGTGCTCGGGACCACGAACCGGGAACGATGCGGGACGCGGCGCGCACCGCGTAACGTGAGCGGAACAAGTCATGTAATTGATTTCAAAAAATCGTTTTTAAACACAACATATAAATCAATTGTATACCTGCATTCAAGAGGAAATAACTGAAAATATCCTTGAGACACATGAAAGCGTTTTCTGGAATGCCCTAGCACCATTTTTTCGACATTATTAACATGGCTATGTAACTCCCATAATCAAAATCTAAATTTGCCAAGCGCAGGTGGGAGCGTATTTACAAGACACTTGCCCCATGAGGAATGCTTTCCATTTAAAAAGGAAAAATAACATCAAAGACACTCAAATGCCTTATAAATATGACCCAAAACAACCTATGAAGCTCTAGCAGTACATATGCAGAAATGTAATTGATTTCAAAAATTATTTTTATAAACAACATATCTGTTTCAGCTTACATAAGAGACCATGGAATGGGCTTCATATACAACAATAACTTGTATAACTGCATTCCAGAATGCTACACCGAATATGCAATTACAATTTCTCAAAGTAACAAAATCTATTTCTATATCACTACAGACAAAGCCACAGTTTAAAAACACAGCTTTCTTCATCATTTTCTCCTTAATTCATACTATTCTCTATCTAAAATAAATAAATCTTTTCTCACCTTAGCAAATACTTTTTGAGTTTTGAAAACAGTCTCAGAAATACACCAAATTGTCTTCAGCAGAAGAAAAAGGATGCACTCCAGAGTCTGCAGCTATTGAAAGCACAGAAATACAGATATTCATTTCACATATCTCTCATATTAGCCAATCATAACTCTTCCCTCACTTTTTTCAAATCAAAACCCTTCCCCCCTCTGCCCTCTCTGCCTTTTTTCCATAGCAACGACCTCCTGGAAGACCTCTCATGTTTGCAAATTCACACAACAATGTTTCAATTGAACTCTGAACTCTCAGTGCACCTGCGTATCCAGTGCAATCTTTCATTAAAAGTTTCTTCCTTGACCATTCAAATTACATCTTTCAAAGAACACATCCATGCACCCTAACTTTCTGTTTTCAGAAATGGAAATACACCAATCACTGCTAATGAATCATTAGCATTGGAACTCCACAGTTTTTTTTCTTTACAAACTCCTACTGTTTCAACTGCCCTTTCATTACCACACTTCATCTGACTGCAGCACAACCTTCTCCCACCATGTTTAACGTCTGGTTTGTTGGACATAGTTACATCCACTGGGCTCAAAGGTATGCTGAGAGCAGAAATTTACCCAACCTCAATTTACAAGATGTGGAAATTAAGTGGTTGGGCCAAAGAGGATTAAAATGTCACCAATTGATACCATTGGTGAAAACCTTTATGCATTTGCCAAAACCTGACCTGTTAATAGTGCACTGTGGAGGTAATGATTTGGGCACTTTGACAGGGGTAGGTCTGGAAAGGCTTTTAAAGGACACCTTTGAGCAATTAATGGCACTTTTTCCTCAAACTGACTTGGTATATTCCAATATATGCCAAAGACAGAAATGGAGGTGGTCCAACCAATTTTGTCCACAAATTGAGAAGTCGAGGAAGCATGTAAACAAATCTGTTTCAGCTTTCATGAGAGACCATGGAATGGGCTCCCTGTACAATAATAACTTGCGTTACTACATGCAAGATATCTACAGAGGAGATGGAGTTCACTTCTCAGATGAGGGCAACAGAATTTTCATTCTGAATTTAAGAATGTGCATTGGTACCTACTTATAAGTACCTAAATGTACCATAAACCCAAAAGCTCTTCTCAGAGCTACCCTTCATCTAATCACTCACAATTATTATTTTTTTCTAACTTTTTTCACTAATTTTCCACAAAATACGCTCCCCGGTTCGCTAACCGAAAGCTAACCTCGCGGAATTTTTTAAAAAAATGTTTTTTTTCCGCACATTTAAGCCTCCTCAGCCACCCTCAGAAAACCTAGGGGGTCAAGATAAGTCTACCGTGCCCCCTTCTACACATTCTGAACATTATTTGCCTTCCATCTTGTATCTTAATGCGACTGAAACACAAAATGGTGGACTCCCGTGACGCTTAAGGTTCGCTAACCGGGCCGCTTTCCAGAAAGCGGTCCTTGAAAAAGGTGGGAAAGTAATTAGCAAAAAAACCACTAGAGACACTCTCACCAAATATAGATTAGCTCATACTACATAACAATCCCTTTTATTCTCACAAATTTGATTGAAATTTCATTTAGCCATTTAGCCTGTAGACCTATCTAAATACCCTGAGGTAAATTACTTCACAAAACACATCTAAAATATTGGAATTGACAACCAATGAAAACTTTACTTTCATTTACAATTTTTATTACCTGACATTTGATTGGTTATATACCTGAATATATATAAAGGAAGAAAAGGAAACACAGCCATTTTCACTGCTACTTCCTGAACTACATTTCAAGAGCCTTTTCACCTCCCTGTAAATTTATTTGATAATTTGTAAGTGGCACTTTAAATTAATTTGTAAAAACGTTTATTGATAATTATTTACTATCCCCCTGCTATAGTTATAGATACAGATAACCTCCTCTGTTACATTTATTGATTGACTTACACTTCTCTGCTATAATTATGAATTTACTTACTTTAACTTCACTGTTAAAAAAACAGAACTACATGTCTGAACTTAAACCCAACAGTGCCCTAACTCTTCTAATATAATTATTTTTTTATGCAATTTACAGCAAAAAAATGGAAGGGGAGCAAGAAAAAACTAATGTTTCCTTCGAGATTACATCCGAAGACATTTTACCTGAAGAAAATGTGGATGAAGATTTTATGGATCAATCTTTTGACGAACAATTTATTCAAACCTTACAAGAGACAGAAACATCCATGTTTGACGAGATATCAGATGATATAATGCTGGAAGTTTTAATGAACTATGAAAATAATAAATAATTTTTTTTAAAATAAAAATAAATAAATAAATAAAAAAAACGAACAAAAACAACACATAATTAACATACAATATTAGAAAAGTCTATCATTCTTTTATCCTTAAAGTACGCTGCCCAGAATGCTTTCCAGTTCGCGAACTTGGCGCTTACCACGCAAAAAAAAAAGATATATATATTTTTTTTTGGACCCTCCTAGGCCCTTTTAAAACCTCCACATAAAACCTAGGAGGTCAACGAGGATCTACTATGCCCCCTTATGGTAATTTCCCCCTTTGTTTTGGCCTCCTCTTGTCTCTCGATCCTACCGAGAGACAAGATGGCGGCCGCTCCGGACAGTTTAGAATGTTGACAGACACCGGGGAGCCAATCAGCTTCGCATCGCAAAGCTCCGATACGCGAAAAGTTCGCTAACCGGATCGCTACCCGGAGCGCTGTTACAGATATATATCTTGATTTAAACGTTAATTTCTCAAAATCCACTGAAGCACATATATTTTTAAACGTTAATTTCTCAAAATCCACTGAAGCACATATATTGAGACCTAGCAAAGGCACATCGGGCTAACAGTCCCTACAATTTTGCCAAGTTTCGTGAAAATCCATTCAGCCGTTCGGGCTAAAAGTGAGTCCAACCGCCCTATGGAAATTAACATGGGAAAAACGCGTTTTGGGACCCCCCTTTTTTCTCGGCCCCCCCTTGACGACCCCCCCCCCAAATTTTCAGGGGCTGCTCAGAAACAAAATGTGCCATTTTCCTGAAAATTTCAGCCGATTCCGTCCACAAACGCCAAAGTTATTAGACATAGAATTTTCAGAAATGCCATAGAGAAAAAATCCTAACTATATATACCTACTGGCGACCGCCAGTAGGTAATATATTCACTGGTAAAACCATAGGTTTCACACCAGTTATAGTTAGGAATTAGCATTTAAAAAACTTATTAAATTCACTGAAAAAAACATAGGTTTCACATCAGTTATAGTTAACTGGAAATTTTACTGACATAAAACCATTGAAATTCCCACGTTATAGTTAGTTGGACTCACTATAACTTGCGCGTGTAATGCACTGCTGATGACATCACATATTACATCACTCATGACATGGTCAGTGACATCACTCATGACATCACTGATGACACCATCCAGTGAATGTGTGCCTTTCTGAAAAATAAATATGTTTTATATATGTATATGTAAAGGTCGATGGAAAATAAATGTTTAAATAAGTGTCTAAATGGATGTTTTTTAAAAAAAAATGATTGGTTAACTAGCTTATTAAGTGTATCTTAGTGAATACATATATTAGCGAGTAATGTTTAAATATTTAAATATATGAATCAGTGTTTCACTTTGTGTATAAGTGGCTGCATGGGTTGGTGAGTAGCTACATGTGTGTGTATATGGGTTATTAGATGTTTTTTTAGTATCAGTATGAGTGTCTGTATGGTTTGGTGGGGGTGTTACTTAGCACATAGATGCATCAATGACTGACTCACTGTTTGTATGTGTTTTGAAGACAGCATATGTGCAGGACTGTATGAGTGGATGAGTGTGTATATGTGTGTGTTAGTGAGTGAATGACTGTCTCACTAGTGTCTTTATCAGTAACTACATATGTTTTAATCTAGTATATGTGAGTATTGATGTATATGAGTGAGTATATGTGAGAGTGAGAGATTGAAAGAGTTCTTGTTTAAATAAGTATGTGTTTCTATAAGTGATTGTTTAAGAGAGTAAGTATGTGTAAGTTTCCTTAGAAGTAAGGTGGTAGTGTGTGTATAGCTGTATATGCAAATAAATGGATGTTCAATAGTTTATTTGCATGTGTGATTATGTGTGTGAGTAACTTTTGGATGACTGTCGGTGTGTAACAGGATGTATAGGTGTATCACTACATATGATGAGTGAGTATATGTATGAGTGACTATATAGAACTGTTGGTGAATGAGTGGATGTGTATTTAGATAGTGTAATTACTGAATTGGTTGTTGTAACGGGTATGGGTATCTCCATTTTGAAGAAAATGTTAGTTTCTATTTTTGAATATGTGTTTCAAGGGTTACATTACACTGAAAGGGGGTCAGTCACTCTGTCACAAGGATGGTGTCATCAGTGATGTCATGAGTGATGTCACTGACCATGTCATGAATGATGTAATATGTGATGTCATCAGCAGTGCATTACACGCGCACGTTATAGTGAGTCCAACTAACTATAACGTGGGAATTTCAATGGTTTTATGTCAGTAAAATTTCCAGGTAACTATAACTGGTGTGAAACCTATGGTTTTTTAAGTGAATTTAATAGGTTTTTTAAATGCTAATTCCAAACTATAACTGGTGTGAAACCTATGGTTTTTTCAGTGAATTTCATAGGTTTTTTAAATGCTAACTATAACTGGTGTGAAACCTATGGTTTTTTCTGTGAATTTCATAGGTTTTTTAACTGCTAATTCCTAACTTTTTATAGGGCCTCATACTTATGTGTTTTTTAGTTAATTTCTAAGGTTATTTTTTCGCAAATATCTATAGCTTAGAAAGGTATGTTTTTCTAAAAATGAATCCTATATTGTATATTAATATAATATATATATTTTTTAAAGTATATTCTTTTTTTTTTATATTTCACTTTGGAGCGCTCCCGGTGCGCGTACCGTTGAGCGCCCCAGTGCGCGTACCGGGGCGCGTCCCGCCAGCGCACCAACAAAAAAAAATAAAAAAAATAAGGAAGGAGTGAGCATGAAGAACGGGGACAAAGAGAGTGGTGTAAAGAGAAAGAGAGCTAGAGGGAGAAACACAGAGGGATTGTGTAATAGATAGTAAAACAGAGAAAAGGTATAAGAGGAAGTAACTGAGAAAAGGAAAAGAATAAGGGAGCAAAAGAAGAGAAGAAAGAGGAAGAAAACTAAAGCAGATGTTCTGGGAGAATGTGAATGGGTGATGAGAGTAAAAGGAAGGAGAGTAAAGGATGAGGAATGAAAGGTAGTGACGGAACCAGAGAAAAGGAACAGTGGTGACGGAGGGAAAGAAAATAGCAGTGAGTGTAAGTAAAGAGGAGTGAAAGAGGGTGGATAAAAGTGAATAAGGGTAAGACATGGGGAGTGACAGAAAGAAAGAACAGAGAGAGTAAAGGAAGGAGTGTCAGAAAGGGACTAAGTGAAGCAGAAAAAAAAGGAAAGAGAGGGAGTGTGGGTGAGCAGGGGCACTGAAAGAAGTTGAATGTGGTAGGAAAGTAAGGAAAAGAGAAGTACATATGGAGGATAAGAATAAGTGAGGGAAGCAGAGTAAGAAAACAGGGGTGAGGTAGGGTGAGAAAAAAGTAGTGAGGTTAAAGCAAAGGGTGATGACAAACTACATTTTGTAGTCACACTTACCATATAATTAATGAAAACTTACTTGCATCTTTAAACTACACTTTGTATCTGTGAAAGACAAAAAAAACAAGTTATAATTAGTAAAATATATATTTTAAAATAGAAGAAACAGGTCAAGAGGTAAAAAATCAAAAAAGTGTACTAAGAAATAAAGCAATATTGAAGGATACAAAAACAGAAATAAAGTAATGTAGAAAGACAAAAAAGAAAGAAAAAGAAATAGAAAGAGAACAAATTACTGAAGAGAAGTAAGATACTAAAAGAATGTGAGATACCAAAACGAAATCAGGAAGGAGAAGAAAGTAAAAGGAAAATGAGTGAAACAGAGAGGAGTCTAAATGAGGAACTATTAATAAGAAAGAGGAATGGAAGATGACTGAGAGTGAGTGAAGGGAGTCACAGAGTGAAGAAATTAAAGGAATGAGGTTAATATAGAACGATAGAGGAAAAAAGGAGTGAGAGAGTAAGTACACAGAAAGACAAAGGGAAGGACTGAGTGAACTGCAGTACAATGAGTGAGAAAAGAAAAAGAGTAAAGGAGCAGAAGATGGAAAGAGAGGGGAAGAGAACTAAAGCAGTGGTACTGAGAGAATGTGAGAAAGCTGAAAAGTGGTGGAAGGGAGAGAGGAAATGCAGACAGTTGAAATTGGATTGAGGAGTTGTGAAAGAAGTGGAGTAAAGGAACAGCGATGAATCAAAGTGAAAAAAGGCATTGTAAGTGAGTAAAGAGAGCTAAATAAGGGTGGAAAAAGGAAAATGAGTGTGAGACAATGGGAATACAATATAAATTACACAATGCAAACTATATAATGACATACAATATGTTACATTGTTTATTTTTGCTGTTCTCAGAATATATTGAATTTCACTTAAATTAGTGAATTCAAACTCTTCATCATATAACAGCGGGAAAAAAAACCACAATCTAAAAGATTGTGTTTAAAAAAAACCATAAAAACTTACTAATCATATATGTACACTAATCTTTGATTCACTTACTTTTCCTTGAGGCCAAATAGAAGATAGCGAAGGTCCTTTTGGTGGAAAAAAGTCTGCTGTTCTCTATAACTTCCATTTCGTCGACTTCTTATGAAAAAAGATCTAAGAACATCATACCTTACACTTTCCTTACGGCCAAATCGTGTCAGATATATGAGTATTTTTTACTATGAGATCCACTTACAGTACCTATATGAGATAAATATTTTAAACATTAGACTAACTAACTAACTAACTTTTATTAACTACTCCCGTCTTCAAAGGCCAATTACCACTGATTTACAGTCTGGTAAAGTCAAATATATAAATCTTTCAGTGTCTATTCTAGTAGTACTTGATGAACTACAGTTGTGGCAGTCATGCTGCCATTGATAAGAAAGGCTAAAAAGATTATCTACATCTACACCGTCATCTTCCAAAACACCAAACATATACATTAAAAATTCCTGACAATCCTGCTGAATGTTCTGTGAAAATTTATCTTGACCAGAACACATATCTAAAATATTTCGAATTTCTGTTACACTTTCTATTTTTGCTCTATCACTGCTACATTTCTCAAACACAGAATTCAATAAACCACACAATCTTTGATCCTGATTTTCAACAATCTGTTCTTGTAAAGTTTGAAGAAATAAAACAACATTAACCACTACATTAGCATAGCAGTTGACACCAGAACTGTTTTCAAACTGAAATCCAACAACATTTTCATCAGAATCCTTCTTCTTTCTGTATTGAATTACAGTTTCATCTACTTTTTGTCTTTTTGCTACTACCTCACTGCAATTATTCTCATTTCTTCTTTTTCGGCCTACCACACGTTTTTCAAACAGAGGATATTGAGGCAAATGTGGAGCATACTCTCTTCTTAACCTATTGTATTCTTTAACACAATCTAGATCTGCACAAATCTTTGTCTCATCACACTCAATCAAGTACAATCCTGATAAAGTTCTGACTCGTGATAATGCCACATATGCCATACCCTCTTTAAACACAGATCTTCCAATGTTCACCAAAGCACTATCTACACTTAAACCTTGAGATTTATGAATTGTCACCGCATATGCCAAACAAACAGGAAACTGTTTTCGGCGAACATATAAGTCTTTTACAAGCAAAAATCTAGCAGAACAATGACTGATTTGTTGTACTTGCTCAATACCATCAAATTTTATTTTTAAAAATTCAATTCCATCTCTATTTCTATAATTCACAAAATCAACAACATAGCCCATTGCTCCATTTACCAGACCTCTTTCAACATTTAAATTCCTTCTCAAAATGATACGACAATTTAAACACACATTCAGAGTCTTTTCAAAACCAGCTGTTTTAGAAATACTTTTCTCTAATGAATCCAATTTTGTTTTCTAATTTTCTGACAAAACAATTGTTGCACCCATATGCTCTATTTTATCTATTGCTTCCAGTTTCACAATCTCTTCATTTTCTAACTTTAACATTTTGTTGTTGAAGATGGAACATTCTTGCAGAGTTGGCATCAAACATATCCCAGATTTCTTCTCAGTCATTTTTTTAAAAATATTCTCTGGAAGAATGTTTTCATTTGGATGCAAATTTGAAATTAAACGAGCATGTAAAGCTTCTTTCCCAAGCTCACTTACTTTTCCGATTCTTACATCTTGTAGAATATTTTTGTAATCTTCATCCTTTGGCTGTCGCATATTTTAAAGCAATTCAGCATATTTAAAATTTAACCATATATTAACGTTTCCAATGCTTCCAAGGGACTTCCTGGTATCTTCATGCGTAAGCATTTTAAACACTGGTTGTCCTTTTACTGGAGTCAACTGCAGTAGATCTCCAAAAACAATAATGTGTTTTCCTCCAAATAACACATCATACTCTGTTCTAAGAATTTCTTGCAATCTTAAATGCATAAAAGCAAGCATTAGATTTGAGACCATGCTTACTTCATCAATGATAAGAAGTTTCATTTTCTTCAAGACTCTGGAAACTTCACAACATGCATCTCCAGTTAACTTGTTGTAATGCAATTTATTATCATGCTCAACTGGCAGCATCAGTAAACGATGTAGAGTAATCCCTTTAATGTTATGTGCTGCCAGTCCAGTTGGAGTGGTTACAACACAAGACAGCGGTGATTCAGTCCTTTTCTGCAAATAAGTTGCAATGGCTTTAATCAGAAAACTATTTCCTGTTCCCACTTGTCCACTTACGTACAGTCGAACAGGCTTAAACGATGTACATGAGCACACTTTTTTCTCATGTCTGAATCCATGTTCAATCTGTTCTGTAACTTCATCATATATCTTTTTCTGCTCAACGTTTAGTTGCTTTACCAAATCTTCTAAGTTAACTCCATCCTCTCGAGCTTGTTCCATAGCTCTTTCTACCTCATCCATGGCAGTTGCAGCTTCATTTTGGATAATTGGTCCTCCTAGTGGATCCTGACTCAATGAAGTAGAACTCTGACTGCCCTGAGAACTATCTCTAGCAATCTCTTCAGCAATTGTGGTTTCTTGCTCTATTTCTTCGTTCAACATTTGCAGATAATTTGGAAAAACAGGACATTCTATGGTATCCTTCGTTGCATTAAAAGAGTCTTCATAACAGAGAAAATCTCCAAGTAGTTCCTCTTCTGTACGCCATGGCTTAAAGAGTTGCAAAAGAGCTAAATAGTAAAATTCTCTTTTGTCTGGAGCTTCGCAACTCAATTTTCGATGATTATTCAAATGGCCTTTTCTCTGCTTCACTAGACATCCTTCATACCCAATGACAGCATATTTTCCATTATTGATATCTTCTGTGATGTTCCTCTTATAACTGTAGTTTTGCAACACTTCATACAAACAAGTGTTCTCAAGGTGAGTACTTCTATTTGGATAGTGTGTATCCAACATATTTGTCTTCAAAATATCTGTACTGTTTGGTTCTTTCTCCGCCAAATATTCAATTTCTTGTACAGATTTCAAAACTCGGTTTCGTGTTGCAGCAAGACCTAGACTCACCCAAATGATTGTTCTTGATTTGGCATAAAGACTCGCTGATGATAACCAATCAGAACATTCATATGCTCCAATTTCTCGATGCGACAACATCTTCAGACTGAAACTGTATAATTTCTTGCTTAGACTCTTTTCATGTGAAATGTCCTCCCACATTTCCTTCAGTTCTGTCTTTTCTTTTTTTGTGATGTAAGATGTCACATATCGAGCCACAGCAATAGAGTTGTCAGCAACGAACTGAATATCCATGTTAGCATTCCACATGGACAAAATCACTGGGTTGTAGTCATTGATGTACTTGGATTCTTCGTTTCTTTTTAAATTATATGTATTTTTGGGTGATTTCCTCGTCACAGTATGTCGTAGAGATGACATCAAATTATTTACTCTTCCCTTAGAAATCACTGGTCGTGGAAAAGCAAAACGACATTTCGTGTAGTACTTTTCCTTGTTTTTTAATTTTCGACGACAGTACTTTCCACAACGATGAGATTGAAAACGTAAAACTTGTTGCCTTAAACTGTTTTCTTCAGTAGTTTTCGGAACAGCACATGTTGAATACTCTTCAATGAAACTCATCACTGTTTCATCCGAATCTGATCCAAATTTGGGTGCATCTTTAATCCATAACAACATATGTATATGAGGAGCACCTCTCGCTTGATATTCCTTCCTCCAAAAGAAATCCAAAACCTCTCCAAGGGGAGGATTTTTTTGTTGGTAATAAAAGACATCATAGCTTCAAATCTATGATTAAAATATCTGCAAACATTCACTGGATCTAAAGAACACAGTTCTCCAGGTGTTTTCAATTCTATATTTTGTATGTTTCCATTTGCCTCTCGTAGAAATTGAAGTAAGTCGTCCCATGCATACTCAGCACAGCTAAGAGTGAGAAACCATGTAGGAGTTCCTAAGTTTCTTAGCATACATTTCAATTCCCCATGACGACGGAACCAATACTCATTTGTTCCACGCTGACATGCCATGAGGTTGATTAGCTGAGAATCCAAAATACTGTCTTGCAGATTGACTTTCTCCATAAAGTTCCTTGCTGAAACATTTTGCAGATGAGCTCCACTTTTCAATATATGATTAACTGCATAAGAAAGCCCAGACAAATCACTTTCATACAGTAGATGAAACAAATACGGAATGCATTGACGAAACCTTGGATCTGCAGCATATAATCTTAAAGTCTGGTATTCAGCAGCAGGAATTTGAACTGGTCGATCGTCATATCGTTCACCTCGACCTGTTGGAAATAACTGTGGAAAACAACGAGTTTTCAGACTTTCTTCCCATACACTAATAGGACTTCCTTTTGCTGCTTTCATTTGAAACAAGTCAATTGCATTCCCCATTACTTCTTTGGAATGCAAAGGATGAACAGTATAATGTTCATATATTTCTTCACTTCTAGACACATCAACTTTTTCAATTTGGCCAACTGAACAATCACTGTCTTCTTCTGTAGCTGTTTCCTCTGCTCCAACACTTACATATTTATAGTACTCATTGTTTTTGACCAAATACAACGTTGCCTTTTTGACTTTCCTAACATCCACTAAATCTTGCCAGATTTTCTTACTCTTTGTCGGAACCCCATTAACTAGAATAACCAGAGGATCCTCTTCTACTCATTCTACACCAATTGTATCAATATTTTTCTTGACATCTAGAGGCAAATAAACAACTCTTCCCTTTAATCCTCTTTGTAAATCTGTAGGAGGTAATTTCCCTATCTTAGGCTCCATGCGAACAATAGCTTGAAAAGGATGGACACATTGAATCAAAATTGATTCATAAGTATTTAAATCCATCAATTCAGAAGGAATATCTATCAACTGAAGATTATTATTAAGCATGGGCGGAAAATCCGTTCCGCTCGCGGATTTTGCGGATTTTCGGTAAATTCGCGATCCGCGAGATTTGCGAATTTCCCGTAAAATCCGCAAATTCGCACGCAGTGGATTTTTTTTTCTTAGTGATACAATTTTGCGGCGTGCGGCTTTCACTTACCATCATTCAGCATTTGCCGGGGTTGTTTTTCTTGATATTTTTGCGAGTGCTGCGTCATTTTGGATCTTGCTGCGGGATCCCGCGGGAGTTTGGCGACTTTACAAAATTTGCAATTCTGCACAAGAAATCCACTAGCAAGCAGCATAGCCCTTCTGAAAATTATGATTTTTATCAGAATAACTCCTCAGGTTGACACTTGCCTGCACTTTTTTGGATTTTAGGACTTTTGACTCTCTTTGGATCACTTTTGGATTAGAAATCAACTTTCATAAGTAAGTTTGTTTGGGGCATTACAGTTGTTGTTCTGCAGAAAGCACTCAGCAGGTACAAAAGTTCACTCATCATTAGTAACCATTTCCTGTAGTACTTCCTGAGGGCCCCCTCCAGAGTTCAGTTGCCTATGTTTGTTTGGGGCATTACAGTTGCTGTTCTGCAGAAAAACACATTTTCAAAAATGAAAGCACTCAGCAGGTGCAAAAGTTCAAACTCATCATTAGTAATAGTAACCATTCCCTGTAGTGCTTCCTGACTGGGGCCCCTCCAGAGTTCAGTTGCTAGTTCCAACAATTGTATGACCCTGCTCTGACCCTCACAGCAGGCTCATAGAATAGCTACAATTAGGCCACAAAGGTCCTGGAAAAAAAAGTTGCACTGCAACAGAAAGCAAATTACAGATAAGGAAGCAGGTGCCAGACTGGAATTTTAAAACAGTGACACATTAATAAACCAACCCCAAATTAATTCATGTCAGTTGAAGCAGGGCAGGTGTGCTTGCTATTCCCCCCATAATCTACAGTGATGATGAACCAGAGGGTGGCATTGATGTACCAGAGGGTGGCATGGGTGAAACATAGGGTGGCAGTGGTTAAACAGAGGGTGCTGGGAACCTGTGATGATGAACCAGACGTAGAAACAACATAGTCGCAACCGTTGCGAGCCGACAAGTAAGTTTGCAATTGCAAACTGGTACCAAACCCTCGCGAACTGGCAGAAACTCTTGCGAACACACAAAAAAAAATCCGCGAAAATTCGCGGATTTTGCGGATTGCGAGTTCGCAAATACGCAAATTCGCGAACGCCAGATTCGCAAAATTCGCTCATGCTTAATTATTATGAGCAGCTCTAGCAGGCATTCTATTTTCATTTAATTTTTTCAAACAATAATTACAAATACGCTGATCAAAACTCAAATCAAAAGAATTCTCCACCAACAAATAACTTACAAAATCCTTCCATTCACTATTATTTTCCAATTCACATTTTGCATATAAATCAACTAACCTAGTCTGAATCTTATAATGAGTCCGTCAACAACACACACAAGTTAAATTAGGCCTTTCACTTGATTTCACCTTAAACTTGGTAATTTCCTCGTCAAATTTTTCTGTACTTGAAATCTGTACATTGTCTTCCACATTACCATCCATTACTATATCCATTTCTACACTGTCCTCTTTGTTCCCAAAATAACAAAACTCAATTTCTTCACAAATAGTCTTCACATCTACTTCAGATCCATGCAAAAGAGCACTGTTTAACTGTTTAAGCTTAAGTGCGGGACTTTTTGCATAATACAACCTTCTCACTAATTTCCTCACCTTATTATGATGCACTGCTAACATCCTAAAATGATGAAAAACACTCTGACATACTTTTCTAGAAAGACAAGCCAGTGAATGCCCATGCAAACCTGTGTTTTCTCTCACTCTGTAAGGATCTAACTCTTGCAAGATCTTCATTTTTTGTTTTAGACTTTTCTTACTATATGTACTTAAGAAATTTCAAAGCAAATCGATTGAATCCTGTCGCACACTACAAATACTACTGCACTTCCATGTGTACACTGGACCCTTAGTACGTCTCCCTAAAACTTCATCACCTAACACCTCTTCTGCATCTCTAGACATAAGTTTCTCTTTTTCCATCACACAACCATCTTTCACCTCATATGCTCGACCACTGGTGTCAACTGCATGCACCAAATCATTTTCCTGAAATTAACTCTCCTCATTAAAAAATGGCTCAGAACTTGAACTATGCATCCATTCTCCAGAAAATACTTCACAAAAATTAGTCCGATTAATAATTCTTTTCCATCTACTGTTCGATTTGAAAACATCAATTGCCTTATTAAGTATCCTAATTCTATTGATTACTAAAATAAATTCTTAACTTCAAAAGCCTGATCAACAATATTCTCTACACTTTTCTTTTTCTTGTAAAAAGCAGCTCTCTGTTTACCTTTCTTTTCATTTTTTAGCAAATTTAAAACTACCCTCTTGCGAAACATTCGTCTACGAATGTCCCTAAATTGATTTAACCTTCTATTGCTATCCATACTCTTCTCTCCTGCTCCAATAGAGACATTTTTTGAGGGCCTCTCCTTCCTTATTAGATTTGCTCTCTGCTTCTGGATCTTCACATTACCGTTAACATTTCTTTTTGATCTACATAAGTTGCGAAGAAAAGACTTAATTGTCTTACCAGGAGCTTTTCTGGTGTATTTTGAAGTACTTGTTGTAGAGGATTCCTTTAATACCTTTGCTAATTTTGTTCTTTTACTTATGGTATTTTTTCTACTCCTTTGCCTTGAAGACATTTTTGCTTGCTTTTAAAATGTTGATTTCAATCTGTGGTTCTGAAAAAAATAACACATTAAAGACCACTATTAGCAAACAACAAAGTAATGACAAAAAGCAAACAATATAAACACTAATTTGCAACATATTAAAGTTTATACCACAGCAACTCAGGGCCTTCTTTATGAAGGCCTTGCGCCAAAAGTGCGTCCCATGTTAAAAGAGACGCACCGGTTCCACAAGGGAATCATAACTAAGGGCCAAATGTAAATACCATTGATTTGCCCCCAAATTAGTTTTTTGAATTACATTTAAGAAACACTGTGCAGAACCTATGTACAACCACTCAATATCACTTTTGAAACCTCACTGTTTCCCAAAATACAAACCCTCTATCTTGCAAATGTTCATAGCAAGTATTATCAAAAAGCAAAAAACAAACCAACAGCAAACAAACTCAGGGCCTTATTACGGAAGGCCTTGCGCCACCAGAGCGTCACTTATTTCCCATGTTTAAAGTGATGCACCGGCAGCACAAGGCAATCATAATTAAGGGCCAAATGAAAATACCATTGAATTTGCCCCCAAAATCGTTTTTTGAATAACATTTTAGAAACACAGCGAAGATCCTATTTACAAGCACTCAATTTCACTACTGAACCCTCACTATTTCACAAAATACGAATCCTCTATCGTGCAAATGTTGATATCAAGCATTATCAAAAAGCAAGACAAAACCAACAACAAAAAAACTCAAGGCCTTATTTATGAAGGCCTTGCGCCACCAGTGCGTCGCCGTCTTCCCATGTTAAAAGTGACGTACCGGCGCCACAAGGCAATCATAAATAAGGGCCAAATGTAAATACCATTGATTTGCCCACAAAATCGTTTTTTGAATAACATTTTAGAAACACTGCGCAGAACCTATGTACAACCACTCAATATCACTTTTGAAACCTCACTGTTTCCCAAAATACAAATCCTCTATCTTGCAAATGTTCATAGCAAGCATTATCAAAAAGCAAAAAACAAACCAACAGCAAACAAACTCAGGGCCTTATTTATGAAGGTCTTGCACCACCAGAGCGTCACTTATTTCCCATGTTTAAAGTGATGCACCGGCGGCACAAGGCAATCATAAATAAGGGCCAAATGAAAATACCATTAATTTGCCCCCAAAATCGTTTTTTGAATAACATTTTAGAAACACAGCGAAGATCCTATTTACAAGCACTCAATTTCACTACTGAACCCTCACTATTTCACAAAATACGAATCCTCTATCTTGCAAATGTTGATAGCAAGCATTATCAAAAAGCAAGACACAAACCAACAACAAAAAAACTCAGGGCCCTATTTATGAAGGCCTTGCGCCACCAGTGCGTCACTGTCTTCCCATGTTAAAAGTGACGTACTGGCGCCACAAGGCAATCATAAATAAGGGCCAAATGTAAATACCATTGATTTGCCCCCAAAATCGTTTTTTGAATAACATTTAAGAAACACTGCGCAGAACCTATGTACAACCACTCAATATCACTTTTGAAACCTCACTGTTTCCCAAAATACAAACCCTCTATCTTGCAAATGTTCATAGCAAGTATTATCAAAAAGCAAAAAACAAACCAACAGCAAACATACTCAGGGCCTTATTACGGAAGGCCTTGCGCCACCAGAGCGTCACTTATTTCCCATGTTTAAAGTGATGCACCGGCAGCACAAGGCAATCATAAATAAGGGCCAAATGAAAATACCATTGAATTTGCCCCCAAAATCGTTTTTTGAATAACATTTTAGAAACACAGCGAAGATCCTATTTACAAGCACTCAATTTCACTACTGAACCCTCACTATTTCACAAAATACGAATCCTCTATCGTGCAAATGTTGATATCAAGCATTATCAAAAAGCAAGACAAAACCAACAACAAAAAAACTCAAGGCCTTATTTATGAAGGCCTTGCGCCACCAGTGCGTCACCGTCTTCCCATGTTAAAAGTGACGTACCGGTGCCACAAGGCAATCATAAATAAGGGCCAAATGTAAATACCATTGATTTGCCCACAAAATCGTTTTTTGAATAACATTTTAGAAACACTGCGCAGAACCTATGTACAACCACTCAATATCACTTTTGAAACCTCACTGTTTCCCAAAATACAAATCCTCTATCTTGCAAATGTTCATAGCAAGCATTATCAAAAAGCAAAAAACAAACCAACAGCAAACAAACTCAGGGCCTTATTTATGAAGGTCTTGCACCACCAGAGCGTCACTTATTTCCCATGTTTAAAGTGATGCACCGGCGGCACAAGGCAATCATAAATAAGGGCCAAATGAAAATACCATTAATTTGCCCCCAAAATCGTTTTTTGAATAACATTTTAGAAACACAGCGAAGATCCTATTTACAAGCATTCAATTTCACTACTGAACCCTCACTATTTCACAAAATACGAATCCTCTATCTTGCAAATGTTGATAGCAAGCATTATCAAAAAGCAAGACACAAACCAACAACAAAAAAACTCAGGGCCCTATTTATGAAGGCCTTGCGCCACCAGTGCGTCACTGTCTTCCCATGTTAAAAGTGACGTACTGGCGCCACAAGGCAATCATAAATAAGGGCCAAATGTAAATACCATTGATTTGCCCCCAAAATCGTTTTTTGAATAACATTTAAGAAACACTGCGCAGAACCTATGTACAACCACTCAATATCACTTTTGAAACCTCACTGTTTCCCAAAATACAAATCCTCTATCTTGCAAATGTTCATAGCAAGCATTATCAAAAAGCAAAAAACAAACCAACAGCAAACAAACTCAGGGCCTTATTTATGAAGGCCTTGCGCCACCAGAGCGTCCCTTTTTCCCCACGTTTAAAGTGATGCACCGGCAGCACAAGGCAATCATAAATAAGGGCCAAATGTAAATACCATTGATTTGCCCCCAAAATCGTTTTTTGAATAACATTTTAGAAACACAGCGCAGAACCTATGTACAACCACTCAATATCACTTTTGAAACCTCACTGTTTCCCAAAATACAAATCCTCTATCTTGCAAATGTTCATAGCAAGCATTATCAAAAAGCAAAAAACAAACCAACAGCAAACAAACTCAGGGCCTTATTTATGAAGGCCTTGCGCCACCAGAGCGTCACTTATTTCCCATGTTTAAAGTGATGCACCGGCAGCACAAGGCAATCATAAATAAGGGCCAAATGAAAATACCATTGATTTGCCCCCAAAATCGTTTTTTGAATAACATTTTAGAAACACAGCGAAGATCCTATGTACAAGCACTCAATTTCACTACTGAACCCTCACTATTTCACAAAATACGAATCCTCTATCTTGCAAATGTTGATATCAAGCATTATCAAAAAGCAAGACACAAACCAACAACAAAAAAACTCAGGGCCTTACTTATGAAGGCCTTGCGCCACCAGTGCGTCACTTTCTTCCCATGTTAAAAGTGACGTACCGGCACCACTAGGCAATCATAAATAAGGGCCAAATGTAAATACCATTGATTTGCCCCCAAAATCGTTTTTTGAATAACATTTAAGAAACACTGTGCAGAACCTATGTACAAGCACTCAATATCACTTTTGAAACCTCACTGTTTCCCAAAATACAAATCCTCTATCTTGCAAATGTTCATATCAAGCATTATCAAAAAGCAAAAAACAAACCAACAGCAAACAAACTCAGGGACTTATTTATGAAGGCCTTGCGCCACCAGAGCGCCACTTATTTCCCATGTTTAAAGTGATGCACGGGCAGCACAAGGCAATCATAAATAAGGACCAAATGAAAATACCATTGATTTGCACCCAAAATCGTTTTTTGAATAACGTTTTAGAAACACAGCGAAGATCCTATGTACAAGCACTCAATTTCACTACTGAACCCTCACTATTTCACAAAATACGAATCCTCTATCTTGCAAATGTTGATATCAAGCATTATCAAAAAGCAAGACACAAACCAACAACAAAAAAACTCAGAGCCTTATTTATGAAGGCCTTGCGCCACCAGTGCGTCACTTTCTTCCCATGTTAAAAGTGACATACCGGCACCACAAGGCAATCATAAATAAGGGCCAAATGTAAATACCATTGATTTGCCCCCAAAATCGTTTTTTGAATAACATTTAAGAAACACTGCGCAGAACCTATGTACAACCACTCAATATCACTTTTGAAACCTCACTGTTTCCCAAAATACAAATCCTCTATCTTGCAAATGTTCATAGCAAGCATTATCAAAAAGCAAAAAACAAACCAACAACAAACAAACTCAGGACCTTATTTATGAAGGCCTTGCGCCACCAGAGCGTCACTTTTTCCCCATGTTTAAAGTGATGCACCGGCAGCACAAGGCAATCATAAATAAGGGCCAAATGAAAATACCATTGATTTGCCCCCCAAATCGTTTTTTGAATAACATTTTAGAAACACAGCGAAGATCCTATGTACAAGCACCCAATTTCACTACTGAACCCTCACTATTTCACAAAATATGAATCCTCTATCTAGCAAATGTTGATATCAAGCATTATCAAAAAGCAAGACACAAACCAACAACAAAAAAACTCAGGGCCTTATTTATGAAGGCCTTGCGCCATCAGTGCGTCACTTTCTTCCCATGTTAAAAGTGAAATACCGGCGCCACAAGACAATCATAAATAAGAGCCAAATGGAAATACCATTGATTTGCCCCCAAAATCGTTTTTTGAATAACATTTAAGCAACACAGCGCAGAACCTATGTACAAGCACTCAATTTCACTTTTGAAACCTCACTGTTTTCCAAAGTACAAATCCCCTATCTTGCAAATGTTCATAGCAAGCATTATCAAAAAGCAAAACACAAACCAACAGCAAAGAAACTCAGGGCCTTATTTATGAAGGTCCTTGCGCCACCAGAGCGTCACTTTTTTTCCCATGTTTAAAGTGATGCACCGGCAGCACAAGTCAATCATAAATGAAGCCCAAATGTAAATACCATTGATTTGCCACCAAAATCGTTTTTTGAATAACATTTTAGAAACACAGCGAAGATGCTATGTACAAGCAATCAATTTCACTACTGAACCCTCACTGTTTCACAAAATACGAATCCTGTATCTTGCAAATGTTGATATCAAGCATTATCAAAAAGCAAGACACAAACCAACAGCAAAGAAACTCAAGGCCTTATTTATGAAGGCCTTGCGCCACCAGTGCGTCACTTTCTTCCCATGTTAAAAGTGACATACCGGCACCACAAGACAATCATAAATAAGAGCCAAATGTAAATACCATTGATTTGCCCCAAAAGTCATTTTTTGAATAACATTTAAAAAACACAGCGCAGAACCTATGTACAAGCACTCAATTTCACTTTTAAAACCTCACTGTTTCACAAAATACAAATCCTCCTTCTTGCAAATGTTCATAGCAAGCATTACCAAAAAGCAAGACACAAACCAACAGCAAAGAAACTCAGGGCCTTATTTATAAAGTCCTTGCGCCACCAGAGCGTCACTTTTTTCCCATGTTTAAAGTGATGCACCGGCAGCACAAGGACATCATAAATAAGGGCCAAATGAAAATACCATTTATTTGCCCCCAAAATCGTTTTTTGAATAACATTTTAGAAACACATCACAGGACCTATGTACAAGCATTCAATTTCACTACTGAAACCTCACTGTTTCACAAAATACAAATCCCCTATCTTGCAAATGTTCATAGCAAGCATTTCCAAAAAACATGCCACAAACCAATAAAAAAGAATCTCAATCTGCTTCCAAATCTGAAGTAATCCAAGTGACATCATTCTAAAAGGTTCAAATATATTTATTTAATGAGGCAAACACTATTAATTACTTCTCAAAAATATAAAAGCCATTCTTTTACCCCAAAATCGTATTTTAAATAACTTTTTACAAACACAGCACAAGTCCTATGTACAAGCAATCAATTTCACTACAGAAACTTCACTATCTGCTTCCAAATATTCTCCATAGAGCAAACAAGTCTCTATCTAAATTAAATGAATCATTACTTACCTTTACAAATGCTTTGGGAGATTGAGAACAGTGTCAGACACACGCCAATTTTTCTTTAGCAGAGCAAAAGGTGTGCACTCAATACACTGAAACCAAGACTGGCATAGAAAATCTCTAATTCTACACACATATGCCTTATTTCAACCAATCAAAAGTCTTCCCTCACTATTTTCAAACCAACACCCTCCCCCCTCTCAGACCTTTCTATCTGTTACCATAGCAACTCCCTCCTAACTGAACTCTCAGGTTCCAAAGTTTAGTCTACAATGTTGCAAATTAAGTCAGCAAGGATGTTTGACCTCTCAATACACCAGCTTATCCAGGGTATTAATGCTTTTAGTGACTTTTTCTTAACCATTCAAATTACTTCTTACACACAACACAACCATGCACTCTAACTTTCAGTTTTCAACTATCTGAATCCACCAATCATTGCTTGTGATTCAACAGCAGGGAAACTCTACAATTATTTTTTTGTAAACTCCTACTGTTCCAACTGCCATTTCATTCCCACACTTCATCTGACTGCACCAGAACCTTCTCTCATCATGTATTGTGTGTGGATTATTGGACATAGCTACATCCACTGGGCTCAAAGGTATGCAGCAAGCAGAAATTATCACAACCTTGATTTATCAAATGTGGAAATCAAGTGGATTGGCCAGAGAGGATTGAGATGTCACCAATTGATACCATTGGTGAAAACCTTTTTACATTTGCCAAACCCTGACCTCTTAATAGTGCACTGTGGTGGAAATGACTTGGGCACTATGACTGGGGTTGGTCTGGAAATGCTTTTAAAGGACACCTTTGATCAATTGATGACACTTTTTCCACATACTGCCTTGGTATATTCCAATATATGCCAAAGACAGAAATGGAACTGGTCCAACCAATTTTGTCCACAATTTGAGAAAGCACGGAAACATGTGAATAAATCTGTTTCTGCGTACATGAGAGACTATGGAATGGGTTCAATAACAACAACTTGCGTTACAACATGCAAGACATCTACAGAGGAGATGGTGTGCACTTCTCAGATGAGGGGAATAGAATATTCCTCTTGAATTTAAGACTGTGCATTGGAATCTACTTGTAGGTACTTAAATCAGCCACAGAACCCAAAAGCTCTTTTCAGAGATACCCTACCTCTGATCACTCATAATGATTTTCTTTTTCAAACTTTTTTCACTATTTTTCACCAAAGTACGCTCCCCGGTACGCTTCCCGGTACGCGTACCGGGCGCTCCCCTTGCGAAAAATTTAAAAATGTTTTCTTGGGGGGGACATAAATGGGCCTTCTAAACCCCCCTCAGAAAACCTAGAGGGTCAGAAAGTGTCTACCGTGCCCCCTTCTACCCATTCCCAACGTTGTTTGTCCTCCATCTTATGTCTCAATTCTACCGAAACACAAAATGGGGGACTCCCGTAACGCTACCGGTGCGCGTACCGGGGCGCGCACCGGTAAGCGCTCCCAAAAAAAAGGTGGGAAAGTAATTTACAGAAAAACCACTGGAGACACTTACACCAAATATAGAATACACCCTACTACATAGCAGTCCCTACCATTTACCCACATTTGGTGGTGTTCCATTGAGCCATTTGGGCTGTAGCCCTGTCTAAATAACCTGAGGTAAATTACATGACAAAAAACACATATGAAACTGTTTGAATTTTCAACCAATTAAAATGTTACTTACATTTTGTACTTTTATGTACCGACATTTGATTGGTTAAGTACATGAAAATATATGAAAAAGGAGAGGGAAACACAGCCATTTTCACTAATACTACCTGAGGTACATTTGGAAAAAAAATTGACAGAAAACTTCAACTAATTTGAAAAAGGTAAGTTGTTAATTTGAAAGGAGAACTTTGTTGTTGCACTTTAAGTTAATTTGGGAAAACGTTTTCAGATAGTTATATACTGTCCCTCTGTAAGAGTTAGACATTGAGATAGGCTCGTCTATTATAATTATGGATTGAGTTAGGCTTCTCTGGTATAATTATGAATTTACTTAGGCTTCATCACAGGCACTTTATAATAGTTCTACTTCCTGCCTGAAACCATACACTGCCCAAAGATAACTTCACTGTTAAAAACTCACAAGTACCTGTCTGAACTTAAACCCAACAGTGCCCTATCTCTACTGATATATTTATTTTGTATGCAATTTACAGCAAGAAAATGGAAGGACAACAAAATGAAATTAATATTTCATTTGAAATTCATATGGAAAACAATCCTAAAGAAGACATTAATGAATTAGACTTTTTGGATCACTCTCTGGACCAAGACTTAGTTAATTGTGTAGAAGAAATTGAATCATGGAATCCAAATGAAGACATACCAGATGAATTAATGTTGGAAATTCTTTTAGATTTTGAAAAAACACAGCAATAAATTTTTATTTCAAAATTAAAAATTGTTTGAGACATTATTCTTTATTATATGTAAATTATGAAATAGTACCAAAATAGATATAATATAAAGTGAGACTTAAAATATACTGTGCAACTTTTTTGTGTTACATAGTAAGTTTGCTCATAGTTACTTCCTTTCTCCCACTATATTATCTCCAATGTGTATTTAACATCTCTTTATCATCTCCTGCCTCCATATTGTTTCTGCTTTCCTGACAGACTATGGTATGAATTCTATATACCACAATCACTTCTGTAACAACATGTAAGATATCTACAAAGGAGACGGTGTATATTAAATTTTAGACTCTGCATTGGTACCTACATGTTGGTACTTAAATAAAAAATAAAAATTAAAAAAAAACAACAAAAAAAACAATTAATAAACATACAATTTTTGAAAAGTCTGTCATTCTTTTTTCCCCATAGTACGCTCCCCGGTCCGCTCCCCAGTGCGCGTACCGGGCGATCCCCCCGCAAAAATCGAAAAAAAAATTAATTTATTTTTTGCCCCGCGGGGCCCTTTTAAGGCCCAACATCAAACCTAGGGGGTCAGGGAGGGTCTACTCTGCCCCCTTATGGTCAACTCCCCCTTTGTTTTTGCCACCTCTTGTGTCTCAATCCTACCTAAGATGGCGGCCGCTCCGGACTGTTTGAAATGTTTACAGACACCCGAGAGCCAATTAGCTTTCCACGCGCAAGTCGCGTAACGCCCCCGGTGCGCGCCCCGGTGCGCGTACCGGAGCGCTGCCATAGATATATATATATTTTTTAACCTAAATTACTCAAAATCCACTGAAGCACATATCTTGAGACATAGCAAAGGCACATCAGGCTACCAGTCCCTACAATTTTGCCGGGAGACTGCTGTTTGGTATGGCAGGACAGGAGTCGAGGTTCCCGCTCTGTCATAGCAAACTTGAGGGCATAATTCCAAGGGCTATTTCGTCGTATTTAAAAAAAAAGCAAAAATGTGGTTAAAAATATATCGCCCTGTTTAAAGTTTAGGAGCATATACAAGGTTGGGGATCATGGGTGGAGCCCCAATGTCTCTATGGTCCTAGCCAGCTCCCCGCATCCATGTGAAGCCGCCATTACTTTTCCAAATGGGGACCTGCTAATATGCAGCTCCCGGTAGGGAAAAGCAATCTGCTTCGCATTTTGAAAGAGTGAGCAGGTTTCCCTGTTCTCTCTTTCAAAATCCAAACCAAGGGGCATATTGGCAAAAACCTTGTTAAAATTATCGCCATGTTAGCGGCAGGAAACTGCCGCTAAAAAGCAGATAATGGGCTTGCTAATATGTGTTATAGAATTGCAATAGAAGCCCAGGTTAGATGTCCTGCACATCTAACCTGGGCTTGTATTGGAATTCTGCAACGCATATTAGCAAGCCCATTATCGCCGTTTTAGCGGAAGTTTGCTGCCGCTGAAGCAGCAAATATTTTAACGCCGTCCTTGTAAATATGCCCCTAAGTTTTGGAATGTCGACAATCCCGTGCTCAATTTAAGTAGCCACAAAATATGTGAAGTACACACTGTGAAACATGAAGCAGCAGTGTGTGATTGGGATCGATAAAAAATTGTGCATTGTTCAGTACAGAGTAGGCAAATTGTATAAGGGTTTTGGCTATTGCTTGCACCCTCTCTTGAGGTTAATTCGAAGAGTTGTGTACTTCTTTTGTTTCTAATGTACACAGTGTTCTGTCGTCTCTGTTTGCTTTCTCCTCTGTCACGTAGAGTACATTGGGAAAATATGACGGGTTCAATACAGCCAACACCTTTGAACGGTATACAACCGTTTCAACGCATCTTTTACAACGGACTACTTTTACAACGCAACTACTACAACGCAGGATCCTTTACAACGAATGCCTTTACAATGCATGACATTACATAGCAGATGCTATTACAACGCATGCCATTAGAACGTAAGTATAGGTAAGTATATCATTTTATTTAAACATTTATTTAATTCCACATTTTTTAAATTAATTTAATAAATATTAAAAATAAATTAATGTAAGTAATTTTATATATATATAGTTTTGCGTTATGGGGTACAGGGGTATTTTTATTGTTCAGGGCTACGTTTGGGTTATGGGGTACAGGGGTATTTTTAGGGTTCAGGGCTAGGTTTGGGTTATGGGGTACAGGGGTATTTTTAGGGTTCAGGGCTAGGTTTGGGTTATGGGGTACAGGGGTATTTTTAGGGTTCAGGGCTAGGTTTGGGTTTTGGGGTACAGGGCTATTTTTAGGGTTCAGGGCTGGGTTTGGGTTATGGGGTACAGGGGTATTTATAGGGTGCAGGGCTGGTTTTGGGTTATGGGGTACAGGGATATTTTTAGGGTTCAGGGCTGGGTTTGGGTTATGGGGTACAGGGGTATTTTAGGGTTCAGGGCTGGGTTTGGGTTATGCGGTACAGGGGTATTTTTAGGGTTCAGGGCTGGGTTTGGGTTTTACACTAACTGGATTTTGTATATTATTTTAAAACACCTACACTAATTTTTAAAAATATATAAATATATTTACAAATATATTAATATAAAATGAATTTAATAAACAAAATAAAGCAAATATTTATTAATTACATTTTTTAAAAAAATAATATACTGACCTAGACTTACGTTGTAATGGCATGCGTTGTAATAGCATCTGCTATGTAATGTCATGCGTTGTAAAGGCTTTTGTTGTAAAGGATTCTGCGTTGTAAAAATTGCGTTGTAATGGTGTGCGTTGAAAAAGTATGCATTGTTACGTCATACATCCCCTTTGAACCCTACCCCCAAACTGCTTACTGCCTGTTACCATAGTAACAGTTCATGGAACACTTTATTGGACACACAGGTCACAAGTTCAGTACATAATGTTGCTAATCAAAACAGCAAGTGTTCTTGACTTTTAAAATGTTTCCATAGGAACCGTTAATCGCAGCTACAGCCTCTGGTCAAGAGCTGGCAAAGAGTTAGCCCTGGTAATACACTTCCATTTATAAACATCATTCTTTTCTTAGTAAAATTTTGAGCCCTGTCAGTTATTCTTTTACAAATCAAGGGGTATAATTTAAACGGCTGCTTTGTAAATATACCACCAAATATTGTGTTAAAGTCACATGTGAATTAGGCGCGTTTTAGCGGCAGTTTGCTGCCGCTGAAGCAGCAAAAATTTTAATACCGTCCTTGTAAATATGCCCCTAAGTTTTGGACTGTCGACAATCCTGTGTTCAATTTAAGTAGCCAAAAAATATTTAGTGAAGTGCACACTGTGAAACATGAAGCAGCAGTGTGTTATGGGGATCGATAAAAAATTGCGCATTGTTCAGTACAGAGTAGGCAAATTGTATATGGGTTTTGGCTATTGCTTGCACCCTCTCTTGAGGTTAATTCGAAGAGTTGTGTACTTCTTTTGTTTCTAATGTACACAGTGTTCTGTCGTCTCTGTTTGCTTTCTCCTCTGTCACGTAGAGTACATTGGGTAAACATGACGGGTTCAATACAGCCAACACCTTTGAACCCTACCCCCAAACTGCTTACTGCCTGTTACCATAGTAACAGATTTTCAGCCCCAAAAGAGTACAGAGTTTTTTTGTAGTCTAGGAGATGGACACATTCCACAGAATTATTTACTGATTGTTCAAGGAGTTTGAGGCACTTTAAGTCCAGGAATTGTCATACTTTGGATCTTTATTTTAATATGCAGGGTGTGCCTCAGCAGTCTCTGAAGCCTCGGTGGTGCTAGTCAAATGTTGTCAGAAGAAGAAGACGTATACACTCAGTTATTTTTTTATTATCCTTTATTAAAACAAAAATAAATGAACAGAAACGTAACTTTGGTAGAACAATATTATAAACAAAACATGAGATGGACTCCAGTGGTAGCAGCATAGGTAACCTGCAAAACAAAAATGAAATATAAGTTTGTGTGGTATGTCAAAGAGGATCTGAGAGATAGAGTTTGGTTTCAGAAGTCCTTAAAATTGAATACATGAAGCCAGAGATCGCTGTTGTTTGATAATATACTACATTATTACTTACTGGAAAATCCCTTGTATGCACCTGTTTACCCAGAGTGCTGCACCCAAGTCCCTACCCCGCAATGTGCTCAATTGTAGGTCTTAGACACTGAGGCTTCACCAGTCACCTGCTACCACTGGTGTGTCCCACAAGCAGGTCTCCACATTGGAACTGTGTCTTGAAACTGCCATGAAAGGTGTTAGAATGCTCAGTAAATCATCGCAGGTGAGAGTTCCCGCTCAGCCCCTCTCAGCCAATTAATTTATCTCTGTAAAGAGAGAATTAATTTAATGGTGGAAACGTTTGCAGGTAAATGAATGTTTATTTTATACTTGGTAGAAAATAGGATTTGAGCGCGAAAAACGGTTCCCTGTATATGGGCTTTATGGATCTTTCTTCAGCCTTTGATCTGGTAAACAGATCAAAGCTTTGGTCCATTGTACTTGACATAGGGATGGATCCTTGTCTGGTTTATTTTTGAGCAGACTTACATCGGGACCTTTGGGCAGCTGTTAGGGTTACTCAGGATGGCAATTGCAGACGACACTTTAAGTCTGGTAGAGGCATTCGCCAAGGCTGTATATTGGCTCCTTTACTCTTTACACTTTATATTAATGCCCTAGATAAAACCCTGGAGAAGGCCAGCCTGGACATCCCGCATGTAGGTAATAGGACCATTCCAGTCCTCCTATACGCGGACGATGCCGTGCTATTGTCTCAAACTCCTATAGGCCTTCAGAGACTCTTGGACGCATTTGGGATTTTTATGACATCCTTGGATTTGGTGGTAAACATCTCCAAATCACACATCCTGACAATGGGTCAACGAAGATTAAACCTAAAACTTTTGTATGCAATGGGGGTGAGGTGACCAGAGTGACTGTTTTTACATATTTGGGGGTTTTATTCAACTGCAGATGCTCTTGGGTGTCTCAGCTTAAAGCTAAAAAGAATTCAGTAGTGAGATCATCGTCAGCTTTAATGGGCTTTGTGCGCAGATTGGGAGCTAGGCCTTGTGAGGCAAATCTACAGGTCGAAATGTCTGGCTATCGCTATATATGGCACTGCAATCTGGGGGTATAAGCAAATGGCAGGGGTTTAGGTGGCTGAAAACAAATGTTTCCGCTCCCTTCTGTCTGTCCCCCAATCAACCCCAACTTTCGCCATTCATCAGGAATTGGGGATGGGGTATGTGACTGACTTGGCGAGATTGGCTCCCTTGGTCTGTTGGATGAAAACCTGGCTCAACCCAGAGCTAACGTTGAATCACCAGATCATAAGGGATTGTGTTGTTTTAGATAAAGCCAGCAATATCCAGGGGTTGTCGTACGTTAAGGGTATGTTCATTAAACAAGGGCGTCCTGACATTTATAATGCCCCGGAAGGGATCAAGAAAACTGACCTTAAATGGGTGAAATCACAGTTCTTGAATATACTGAGGTTGGAACGGGAGGACCAGGAAATAATAAAACCTTTGGTTAGGGCTCATTATCTAATAATTTCCTCACCGTCAATAGAGCCCTATCAGAGAATTGTGACTAAGCCCTTCCATCGCTGGCTTCTGACCAGGTTTCGATTTAACTTGATCCACTTTTCCCTGGGTAACTTTCCTGGTTGGTGTAAACCAGAAGATACAGCCCCGTGTAACTGCGACAATTTTTCACCTCAGGACAGTATGCACTTTATAATGTTTTGTGATTTTTAACTGACAGTAGTAAGAGGTTTTTAATTCCGCTCCTGAGGGGAAGACGAGCTCTAATGTACCTTTAATTGTTAGATAACACCTGGAATATTTTTAATATTGTCAGTATTCTTGTTGCTGCTGTTTGCCTTAGGACAAAAAGACTCCCTATGGTGATTGAAACATGATTTGTTTTTATTTATTGTACTGTAACTGTTTTTATCTAATATATCCTTTTAAGCTTTAATTTTTATATACCTTGTGTAGAAATTGTATACATTTTTATGACGCCCATTCGTACTGAAGTAATTATATTATTGTTGTCCTGTGTTTTGTATTGTACTTTCATGATTTTAATTAATCAAATAAAGTGGATTGACTGACTGACTGGGTACATTGTTCGTTTTTGAAGTACCATTAATCGTTAGTGATAATCGTGGTTCAAAGAGGAGTTGGAATGCACAAGAAAACACAAGGTTAAATTATAATATATCATGATAATGAAAATATACATAGCAATAGAGCGTATACTAGAAGCTTAATGTTCGCGTGTAATGCAGTGGCGGGGGCCTGTGTGCATGTACACTCAGTAAGGAAGTAACTAAAGTTTACTAAAAGCTAACATCGCGTGTCTGTAGAGCAGCAGTTGTTGCTGGCTGATGTCTATAGTACGATCCAGTAGGTCCTTAAAATTGCATCGATGTGATTGAATGAGGTGAGAGATTACATCATTACTGAAGGCAAGATCGCTTTTTCTCACATGCACATTCAGGGTAGTGCACCCCACCCCTCCCACAGAATCACCCTCAAGAGAAGTCTGTAAGGCAGCGCTCCTCGTAAGACTTAGGCCTATCTTATGGTATAGATAGTATTTAAAATGAGACAGTGATGTGACTGAATGAGGTCAAAGATCACAGATTAACATAACACTTGGCAATATTGCTTATTCACATGTGTGCAGTGGGCTTGATACGTCCCGCCCCTCTCGTAGGCCCGCGCTGAAGAGGTGTCTGTGGGGAAGGGCCTGCTTGCTCAAACCTACAGTATGGTCCAGCAGGACTTTACAATGATTTAGAGATGAGAAAGAATGAGGTGAGGGATCACGTCATTATGCAGGACAATTTCGTTTGTTCGCAGCGCGTTTAATTGGAGGCATTGTAAATCTAGGCCGATCTGCTCCCCTTTTACAAGCACTGTTTTTAGCAGAGCTCACAACTTGAATTCTGCTTTGGATCTATGCTGCCGCAGTGTAAAATTCAGCCTTGATTTATTTATCTGCAGTGTGGACAGCAGCGTTCATAACTTGATATGAGAAAGTGAAACAGTGTGAGAGAGAGGAAGAGAGAGAAAGAAAGACATTCAAAGTGTGAGAGAGAGAAACTAATGAATGGAGCAGGAGAGGTAGTGTGGATACTGGAGAAAATCTTCGCAGCTCACCATTTTGCCTCCGGTGTGTGTCCAACCACATGCCGTTCATAGTGCACCCTCAAGTTTAGTGATCTGAAAGATAGTATAGAATTAGTAATTGCAGAGTACATACAACTGCACATGCATATTTCTGTGTTATGCTTTTGCACACCCAGGGTACAGTATTACACAAACTCCCTCTGCAAGGAGGTGTCTGTGCTCTCTTTTCCTCCCAGGGTGCTATATCCTATGCACTCCCACTGCATAGCGGTGAGTTTTCATTACTGAACACTCAGACTGCTGCACCCCATCCACTCCCAGTGTCCGGAGGTGAGTGCCCGTTCCTGTGCACCCAGACTGTTGCAACCTATACACTCCCATTACCCGGAGGTGATTGTACATTCATATGCACTGAAGTTGCTGTACACTATCCACTCTCCCCTCCCAGAGGTGACTTTTCGTTCCTTCGAAAAGAAGCTTCTCTGCTCACCTTGTGCCACAGGCGTATTTCAAAGAGGGTCCACCACGTGTCAAAGCAACCCTCTCAGGCGTTGTTAGGATGGCCACGCATCATTGCAGATTCCTCAAATGTTAAGTTTTGGAGGTGTTGGGGGGACGCCAATTTGTGAAACACAACCTGTTAAATAAAAAGGAAGACAAGATTATGCGTCATTAGTTCATCAAAGGAGAGAGGAAGAAAGAGAGTGAGAGAGTGACTCTGAAAAGAATATTCGCAGCTCACTTTTCTGTCACCGGTTTGTCTTCCATCACATGCCAGGACATAGTCAACCCCAAAGCTCCACATCTAAAAGATAGTAAAAGAAAGATGTTATGATTGATAATTTCCACTATCTTAATGTGGAGTAGAATAACATCGCTCTTTCACACACCTTCCCTCCCCCATTAAAAAAACAACCATTTGCACAGTTCTAACTTAATGGGCTTCGATGTATGAACAATTAGTAGCGTAGTAATGTTTTGTATCTGGTTATAGAAAACAAGTGGTGCGCAGTCATACACGTGGTTTCAATCATCACGCCCATGTCTGGGCACAATAATTGAAACCTCATTTGGTATTGGAGTCTATTACGCGCAGCAAGTGCGTAATAGATACCAATAGGTCATGGATGGAGCAAAGTGCCCATCTCTGGCCAATTGCGAGCAGTCTTTTAGAATAAGTCACACGCAAAGGCCAATGGTTTAGCACAGAAGTAAACAGACACGCACAAGCGTGTGCGAGTCGTAGGTTAGGTTCATATCCCTGTTTTTTTTATATAGAAAATGTTTCTTGCTGCGTGAGCAGTGCTGAGCACTTCAACGAAGGCACGAGCTGTACTGCGCACAGCAACAGAGGCGGGAGTGCTAAATGAATTGAGAAAGGAAAGGTCGTCAAAATAAAATCATACATTTCTTTGTACATAGTATAAAAAAATACTTATCTACTTCGCTACGCATGTTGGAGCGACGGACATTTGACAGACTATAAAAGCTTTCCTGCTATAGGAAAAAAAATACAAATGCCATAGGATAGGGTATGTAGGATTGCTAATGCCTAAATGGCTGTGTCGCTTTTTTGTATCCAGTCTGCTGTATCGTATCTTCTCCATCCGGTGCGCACCCAGGCCTCACTGCTCACCTTTTTGTGGAAAGAGCACCTTCTACATCAATCAGTCCCGCTCTGCCACCAAAAAGTCTCACATTTGTTGCCGAGTCTTGATATCACTATGGGAAAGGACATACTCATGCACCCATCATCATCACAGGTTCTTCATCCGCTCAGTCCTTGCGGTACCACTAAATCAGTGACCATAGAGGCCACGCACATGGTAGTGGGCCCCCTTGTTCGGTAGTTCGGGCCTACATGAGGCGTCTGAACCACTAGGTCGGGCCATCACAGCGCTTGCGATGGGAGCAACTCTAAAATCGCATAGAGCAAGGGCGCCTGGTCTTTTTTATTGGTAGGGTTACGTGTGTTGTGATGCCTGAGCTGGATGGGTGTGGTGTGGGTGTATACCAGCCATGAAGGAGTGTGTGTGTGCCTTTCTGACAACTAGACCTGGTACTAAGAAATCACTACAATGTAAAATAGGGCCATGTAGCGTTGTTGTATTTTCCTGGAAGTGTAAGCGCTGCGCGAGGCTGTGAACAATGACTCCTGAGCTATGGGCATGGCTCCATCGTGAGCTATATGAGAAATCAACTGATTCTCTACCCTTTTGTGATAGGTAGAGACACCACCATGCATGTTAATACTTCTATAACAGTTTTGGATGTAGCTGAAACTACTAACACCCCACTTGGTATGATAATGTTAGATGCGGAAAAGGCATTTGACCGAGTGGGGTGGGATTATTTATGGACAGTATTAAGAAAAATGGGTATTAAAGGTTCATACTTAGACTGGGTTATGTCAATATATGAGGAACCACGGGCGGTGGTTAGTTATGGAGGCTTGGATTCCAATAGCTTTAAGATTTCTAGAGGTACTAGGCAGGGATGCCCCCTCTCACCATTATTATTTGCTTTATCTTTAGAACCTTTTTTAAATGCTTTAAATACCCAAACAAATATAGTACCTGTTCAACATGGGGATACAACCCTTAAATTAACAGCTTTTGCGGATGACATCGCAATATATACACCGGATGTGTGTAAAGCTATGCCAGCAATTATAGAGGAAGCACACAAGTTCGGGGAAATCTCAGGATATAAGTTAAATATCAACAAAACCCAAATCATACTTAACTATACACCGGCCGCATGTATCTATAAGACCAGCAAAGAAGCAGTATATTTAGGTATAAAACTTATGGCTAAAGTGGAGAAGATTGTTGAAATGAATTATGGGGGATTTCTCAAAGAGACAGCTGCAAGTTTTAAAAAATGGCACAAGATACCTCTGAGTCTACTAGGGAGAGTAAACTTGATCAAAATGAAAATCTTACCTAAGCTACTCTACTTGTGTAGAGCTATACCGTTACTGCCAAATAAACTGTTTTTTAAGAAATTAGATGGGATTTGTAGCAGTTTTATTTGGGGATACAAAAAGGCACGGAGGGCCATTAAATATCTGACATTACCTATTTCTAAAGGGGGACTTACTTTACCGGATTTTAATTTGTATTTTTTGGCTTCTTTCTTTTTGCGCATTAGGAGTCTATTAAAGAATTCTCCTCCTTTATTTTTTTATCAATATATGTTGGGAACAGATGCCAACCAATTTTTATTACGGGTTCACGACCCTAATTACTTCAAAAGAGTAAAGTTTAAGACGGCTAAACATGCTATCAGAATCTGGGATAAAATCTTGCACATTAGCAACTCTACATTTTACAATGCTGAGCTTAGACTATGGAATAATCCGGGCCTACCTGGTATCTTCTCGGATGGTGTGGGAAATCGTTGGATGAGATTAGGTATAAGTACGCTAGGAGACCTATACGATATTAATGGCTGGATGGATTTTGATAACTTAAAAACTACATATGGGCTCACGGACGACATGTTTTTTAAATATATACAGATTAGAGATTTTTTTTGGAACAAATTAAAGATAACGGAAGTTGCCCAATCTGAAATTCTTGAAGGTATTTATTCAGGAAAAACTAAATCATTGATTAAATGGGGATATCAATGGCTCATTAAGGGGAAGGAGGAAAACACATCCCAAATCGCAGCTAAATGGTCTCGTAGATTAAACCTAAACATTAATTCAGCTCACATTAGTAATGCCCTATCTCATTTAAATGATATAGTTCATTCATCTAATTTGAAAATGCAACTATATAGGACTGTTACGGAGCTATATTATACGCCACAAAGGATTTCTAGCTGGTCACAAGGTAACTCCGTGACAGATAAATCCAAATGTGTCAAATGCGATACTGCTGCGGCTGGAATTGAACATATGCTCTTTTTTTGTCCGGCACTTTCAAATTTTTGGAATCGCATATCTAACTATCTTCAATCTAACCAAATTAGTTCAATGGATTTCACGGCACAATGGGTTCTGTTAGATATTCAAGACATGAATTGTCCCAACAAAGACCTTTTAACGATTTTGATAGCATGCGCTAGATTAATCATAGCCAGGGTTTGGATTTCGAAAGAACCCCCCTTGGTTGCTGACTGGTTAGCATTGGTATACGAAATTAGAACAATGGAGTTCTCCCTAGCAAAACTTAGAGGCCCTAAAGCTCTTTTGAAAAAAGAAAAGATATGGAAGGGATTTTTCGCGGGTTAAAAGCTACGATTAGACTAATACTGATACTTTTTATTTTTCCTTACTGCTTTTCCTCTTTCTTTCTTTAGAAGTAATGTGAAGTTTTGCTGTAAGAAATACTGTTTTATGTTTGTATTCCTCCATGTTCTGTTATGAATGAATTTATAATTGTATGTTATTTGTGAAACTGATTTATTATGAATTTTGTCACTACTTGCAAACAATAAAAACGCTTAAAACAAAAAAAAAAAAAAAAAAAAGAGAAATCAACTGATTCGGGTGTCTGTGTTGTAGTGCTGCCATCACCCTGGTCTTCAACGCAAATGTGTCATTATGTCTGTGAAGAATCACAACATGGCCAACATGGAAGGTACTGGGCATCACTGATCCTACATTTATCCATAGTTCCACACATAAAATATGGTCATGATACATTTCTGCGAATATGAATGTTTGTTGTACATTCAGTGGAGTGTTGTAGCTGTAGTAATACAGGGCTATGGAAGCTTTAGGTTGCAGTTTTTGACACATGAAGGGCAGCTAATATATATATATATATGTATGGGGGGCTGTTATCTATGGAGCTGAACTCTGGGGCCACGATAAAACATCAATGCTCCTGAAGGTGGAAAATAAATTCATTCGCAACCTTGTTGGGCTACCACCGAGCACACCCCTCGTCTCCCTCAGGATGGACTTAGGCCTATGCCCGCTCGATGAGGATCTGGCCCTATGCCCACTGGCCTTCTGGCGTAGATTATGGACAACTCCAGAACTGGCCAGCTATAGAGACGGACTTCAGGAAGTTCTTGCTATCCCAGGTGCTGGGAAAATTAAATGGCTTAATTCCATCAAACTAGAACTGGCCTTGGGTCTCCCAACAATGTGGTCTGATCCTTTGAACACGTGCCATATCCTCTCTAAAAAGGAACTAGTCAAGTCATACCGTGACAGCAAACTTTTTTTGCTACTTAATCAACAAAATCTCGGGACTTTTACAGTTTCCTTTTTGTCCCACAAGGCCAACTATAACATGGAACCAACTCTGTATAAAATGTATCCCTCCATATTGAGGAAACTATACCTTCAGTGGAGACATGGGTCTCTCCCCATTAGAACTCTCACATCTAAATGGAGCGGCGATGCAAACAGCACTTGTCCAGCATGCAGAACTTTGGATGAAACTGAACTCCACATTCTTTTTTTCTGCCCTGCCTATCGAGAGATCCGAAGGTACTGGATTGCTCCCCTATGCAGGAATCTGGGATTTGTGAGGTGTCTGACAGCCTTCAGAGTCTTAAAAACTGATTTGTCGGACCATATTGTGTTTGCCTTGGCCAAGTACTTGGGCGCTCTCTGGTCTATTAGAAGGAAATGTCTCAAAGCTCAGACTTGACTTTCAGTATACAAGGACTTTTGCTAGAGATGTTTTTATGAACTTTATAACTTGCTGTATAAATTATTCAAAATGAATCTGTTTTAATGTATATTACAAACGTCTTTTATGGTAAGGTTTTACCGAAATAAAGATATTTTGAAATTGAAATATATATGTATGTGGTCACTTGGCTATACTGTAGAACTTAGTGCTGGAAATCTATGTTCAAGCTTCGGAGTCGCGTCCACATCCTGTTATTGTAGACTAATCTCATAATGTACGCATGCCTGAAAATGTTCTGTAAATGCAGTGCTCATGTAAATCGCTGATATAGTTTTGGGTCAACTTTTCACTATAGAAATATGCTACAAAAAAAAAACTTGAGCAATAGCATACACTTATAAATTTACTATACACTTTGCTTGCAGTATTGTAATGATCCAATTTCTACGTTCGTATTTGTAGAATGAGCGAGAGAAAGTTATATAACCAAAGTTTTTGTTACTGCCAGAGGTAAGATGGTTGCATACACTGTTTACAGCACAATATAATGTGGTGGGGCCCAGGAGCAGCATTTTACAAACATAATAAATACACAGACACAGATAGATAGTTGAAGTGGGTACGGGCTTATGTGTTCGACTCCATTTTATTACACTGCTGTTGGTAACAAGTACAGCAGTAATCATCATATCATACACAAATATTCCATTATAAATGTTTATGACTTCTGGTGTACAAAGGTAGGAGCACTTCATGTGAAATAATACACAGAAGATTCTATTGTAAAAGGTTCATAAGCTGTGGTGCACTGAGGTAGGGGCAGTTTGTGTGGAGCCTGCGATAATGCGTGGTCCAGGCAGACCGCACTGATAACAATGTCTTTTGACTCCTGAATTTTGCCTTAATAAGGCCACGTGGCGATTATTTATGGTGAACTGAATTAGTGGTACGTCTTGTGCTCAGAGTGTGCTCACCCTGCGATGATGCGTGGTCCGAACGGGATGCACTGGAAGCATTGTCTGTTGCCTACTGGACTGCATCATCTGTAATCATGATTCAAATAAAAGACGAGACATATATGGAACAGGTTGTCGAAATATGTAGGTTTCAGGGACGTTAAAGTTCTAATTGTGACATGTGCTATCTGCAGTGTACACTGCCATTTACTGTTCCTTTGCCCTTGCAGGGTGAATTTTGTTATTAGACTAAACCTAGAACTGATATAAAAGAAGTTTTTGAAGGAAGGCAGTAAGGCTACTAAAGGGATATTGTGTTGGTTTGAGGGACGTTATACTTTGTTTGCTACTGCACTCTGCATATAATGAATGAAGAGTCTCTTTAATTGTGAGCTCTGATGACTGCAGTGTAGGTAGGAGGCAGCGGATAGCAAGGGCCCACGACCATGTGGCGTTGAGGAGAGATGCACAGTATTGTTAATTTAGCGTGTGTCCAGCCAGCGATGAAAACATTGAGTTAGTGGCACTTAAAGCAAGGTTCTGTGGAGCCTGTGATGATGCGTGGTCCAGGCAGGCCGCACTGGTAGCAATGTTTTTTGCCTTGTGAATTCTGCTTTAATAAGGCCACGTGAAGTTGACTTGTGGTGCAGTGAGTTAGTGGTACCTGAAGAACTCAGCGTGTGCGTACCCTGCGATGATTCGTGGTTCAGGTGGGTCGCACTGGTAAAATGTCTCTTGCTTACTGGAATGCGTCAAGTGCAATTGCCATTCCACCAGAATCGCGAGCCCTCACAATGTAGATCGATGGCAGTAGTCAGTACAGACATTGAGGAATGTTTTTTGTCGCATCCTTTAACAAAATCTGAGGACATAGAGTACAATTGTCTCTACCTTAAATAAAGCAAGGCTTGATTCACTGCTGTCCGTAATGTAGATCCAAAGCTGGATTCAAACCCTGCTGTCCGCAGTGTACATCAAAGGCAGTAGTGAGCACAGACATCAAGGAATGTTTTTTGTCACATCTTTTAACAAAATCTGAAGACATAGAGCACAATTGTCTTTGCCTTAAATAAAACAAGGCGTGATTCAATGCTGTCCGTAGTGTAGATCCAAAGCTGAATGCAAGTTGTGAACACTGCTGTCCACAGTGTAGATCGAAGGCAGTAGTCAGCACAGTTATAGACAAGTTCTTTTTGTCACTTACTTTAACAAAATCTGAAGATATACAGTACAATTGTCTCTGCATTAAATATATCAAGGCTGAATTCCCTAATGTCTGTAGTGTAGATGCAAAGCTGAATTGAAGTTGGGAACCCTGCTGTCTGCAATGTAGATCAAAGGCAGTAGTCAGCACAGGTATAGACGAATGCTTTTTGTCACATCCTTTACCAAAATCGGAAGACATATAGTACAATTGTCTCTGCATTAAATAAAGCAAGGCTTGATTCAATGTTGTCCGTAGTGTAGATCCAAAACTGAATTCTAGTTGTGAACCCTGCTGTCTGCAGTGTACATCGAAGGCAGTAGTCGATACAGACATAAGTCTGCGGTGCTGTGGCTCTGAGTTCGGAATGGGCCTATATTGAGGAGGCATGTGCTCATGCCGGCAGCAACGTGGCAGGGTGAGAATCTTCGCTGTGCCAGAGTCTTTTGTCTTTGCACAAGTGAACCTCACCCAAGGCGTAGCCTAATTATTTATACTCTTACTCTGGAGTTGCGTACGTTGGATCAGCCCACTCCGCTTCTGCTTCAAGGGGGGGGGACAACACAGCTACATGACAGCGATATTACCCAGTGTCTGAGATAATATGGTTGCGTCCACAGTGCAGTACACTACATGTATCAAAACTATATCTCCACATGGAAAAGTTTTTTGTTTCTATAGTGAGTTGTGTATAGCATATTACCAGTATACTTGGGATTCTGTAAATTATTGTTGATGTGCAAATTCCCTCCCTTATACATAGTTGGTTGTTACATCTCTGAACATTCAGCTATTGTGCGGTTGAGAGGATATGGCATTTTGGGAAGGTCCGTTGTCCTGTTTTCCGCTTCCTCTGAGGTAGTAGGGGGGAGGGGTTCGGGGGTGGTTGTGATTGTGATGGCGCTGGGTGTTGTGATTTTGTTGGGTGTCAGAGGTGCATGATTAGTACCTCTATCACATATTCGTCTTTAAATATGGGTGTGAGTTGGGTGCAATTCATGCAGAAGATAGTCGACCCTCCTTACACCAGTTAAATGTTGATGTTAATTTGTTACTGTTAAGTGGAGCTATCGCCTGTTTGTTTAGTGGTTTGTGGTGATTTTGTTGGTGGAAGGAATCAATTGAAGAGTGGTGATATTTGCAGTTTTTACTAGGTTGAGATTGGGATGATAATTAAAAAAGAGAGAAAAAACAGAAATGCTTAATGAACATTATAATTAGGAATTATCATTTAATAAACCTTTGAAATGCACTGAAAAAACCATAGGTTTCAGGTATGTTATAGTTAGGAATTATCATTTAATAAACGTTTGAAATTCACTGAAAAAAACAATAGGTTTCAGGTATGGTATAGTTAGGAATTATCATTTAAAAAACCTTTGAAATTCAATGAAAAAACGATAGGTTTCAGGGGTGTTATAGTTAGCTGGACATTTCACTCATACAAAACCATTGAAATTCCTCTGTTATAGTTAGTTGTACTAACTGTAACTCGCGCGCACGCAAACCACTGCTGATGATGTCACATATTACATCATTCATGACATGGTCAGTGACATCACTGATGACATATTTTGCCACTCCCACCACAACCACTTGAGCAACTGTATCCACCACATCCAAGAGTGTCCCAATTGCTCTGTCCTGAGCCGCAACAAGCATTGTGTCCATATTGCTAATCTGAGTATGAATCAGAAATGGTGGTCAGCTTGGAGACAAGTGACATGCCACTAGAGGTGGAACATGGATTGGTTTATTTCAAATACTCATCATAGCATAAAGCATGGAACAGAGAGGTTGAGGAGTTGGGTAACAGCAAATAACAACCTCATCCTCCAGACTGGAACCAGCGAGAAGAGAAGCTCCATCTTCAGAACATTCTAATAACATCACCCAGACCATGGCATATATTAGGGACAGGCTGGATGCTATTAAGGCTTCTGATATTACAGTTCCGTTTCAAATCAGGGAAATGTTCGCCACCCTCAATGGCATACATGACACACTGAGGCATCAGATAACTGCATCACAAGGAGGCATGTTCTACAATTTTACACTAAATATATGAAAGTCTGGAGTAGTGCCCAGCTCTTTGTGGCAGAGTAAGCAATAGCCAGTGAATCAGATAAAACATACAGCAGGGTATTGTGCAGGATTGATAATATGATGTGAAATGGTGTAAGAAAACTTATATAAGGATAAGTAACACTGCTCCTGGAATGAACATCCGCCGAGGCGGATTAGCAGAGAATTCCTGCTCCACACGCCCATGCAAACTAAAAGGGCCTCATTTTCACCACACAGTCACCACCACCTTCCTCCTCGTCCTCCTTCTCAGACCTCTGAGCAGGTATCACCTGGGCAGTTAAGACACAGATCACCCAATGCAGCCAGCTTTCCAGATCACTTTGGCATGCCTTCAAACATAAAAGCTCTCTAAGACTGACTTTGAAAGTCAGAATTAGTATTACTTTTACATGTAGGATAGCTGCAGGTTATTCAGGGATCAATCGGTGTACGATTAGACTTCAAGGGCATTTTTACACACTTTGAAAATAACTTATTACTTGACATAGAGTAGAGAAGGGAAATATAGGGGAGATAAAATATGTGTGGGTGAAGCAATATTTGTGAATTGTATAGCTTTAGAGTAGGGGTGTCATGATAGAGTTTGAGTTTCAGGTAGTTTGATAGGTAGTACTGGTTGGCAGGGCTAATGTTAATATAGTATGTATCTGTGTTTGTGTGTATGCGTATGTTTATGTGTTCTTTGGAGATGTTGTTGCGTTATTGTAGAGATATCAGAACATTCCTCCATTTGAAGGCATGGTTGGAGCTAGCATAGAGCAGCAAAGGCTAGTATTAACGATGAGCATGTTTCAAGAATTACATGGTAATATCTTTGAGATACTAATGGTGTTTATTCACTTAATAAAAGTGTACATATTTTAGTAATTGTGGGATTTATTGTATTGTAATTTGATTGATACCATCAAAGAAATGAATGCCAAAATAATACTTTGAAAATCATAATTTGTAATCAGTTTATCCATCATTGCTGCAGTATTTCCACCCTGCTGCTGTTGAACCTATCTTCAAGTCAAGTAAGCTTTATTTCGACAATTGTCATAAAAGCATGTTCCACATATAAAAGTACATGTATAAACTTTTAGAAGTAAAACCATTTTAAAAACTAAATACCTATTTCATAATAAATCATTTAAAAAACGTAAGAAAACCTTAAAAACTGTACAAATGAGCAAAATATTGTTCTTACAAGAGGCAACCAGCTTACAACGTTAGGTACTGTGTTATTCCTTCAGAAGTCGGGCTCTGATCGTCCATGCCCAACCTAGGTATTTTGCCACCGCAATATACACAGACATATTAGGACTGGTACGGATAAGTCTAACTGCAGTCATTCCTTCCCTTGTTCCCAATGACCTACACATCGGCTTTAGCCACTTCCGCCTTGGTGCTGCATACATTGGGCACTCAAATAGAAGGTGGCCTATGGTTTCAGGAACACTTGGGCAAGTTGGACAGTCCACCATGCCCCCACTGGACCATCTATTTGAGAACGACCTTACGGGTAGACTTCCCACTCTTAACTGAAAATAAAGCTTTCGTCAAGGGGCTTTGAAATGACATCCCAGAATTCCTCAAGTTTGGGACAGTCTTTGATTTCTAGAAATAAACCAGCAAGGGATTGTGAGGGTGTGGTACTAAAAATCTTTGAAGACACCATATTCCAATACAAAGCCTTTAATGTCTTCTTCGGTGGAAACCTGGCGTGCAATGGATCCTTCCACAATTCACCTAATCCTAGTTCATTTAAAAGATTTTGAACCTATCAGTTATGTGGATTTCACTCTTCACCACATGACCCATCAACTGCCTGCATTTCCTCATCAGTCATGGATGTACAGTACCTTACTGACATATTCTGAAGCATGCACTACAGAAGTGTTATTTGACACACTTTCTCTGGGGAAGAAGCTATTGCAATGTCCTTCTGTTGGAAATGTCTGAACTAACCAGTGGACCAACCAAATGCACACACAATCACATTTTGTGCTCTACAATGTTCTTCATTGAATGCATGTTGGGATGGAGTTGTTGGATCCTGGACAAATGACATCAGCCACTCACGCATTGGATACCGAAAGTCACCTGCATGCAAAAAGAGGTAAGAAATATTAGAGTTATATTATTAACTTGCAAATGGACCAAAAATATTTGAAACAACATAGTGTGTTCTATTCTGCAAAATCATTGCCTTTCTGTCATGTCTTTGGAAACAAATTTGATTAAATGGGTTTATATGCTCTAATTAATCAAATAAATATAAGGGAAGCCCATATGTTCCACTTAGGCATGTGGCTTTTGAGAATGTCCAATTACTGTAGTTAAATAATATTTAATTGGCTGTTGGGGTGTTTGTACTCACTCGGCCACCAAGGGGCCAATTCACACACTGTGATGTGTAGTACATAAAGTAGTATTACTCATTTAGTACAAAATGCGGTTCACAAACCTATGGCCGGAGACCCCGCCTCTGTCTCTCCTGTCGCTTCCTGAAGAGATCCATAACAAGGTAGCAGAGATCTCCGCAGGCTAAGCATACCAATAGATGTTAACCAGGGGGAGTGGTGTGAAAATGAGAAGTCATTTCTTCTAAATGAGGGGGGTTTAGGAACTTACGGTGGAGCTTGGAAGGAACATGTGAATACAAAACACATACCCACATAAGAGTAAGACAGTTGCCATTCACAAAATACACTTTTGAAGTCACTTCAACCAGAAAGGTCTCATAACAGGCTTAAATGTTCTTCAACCCAACCATGGAGAAATCCTATTGCCACACATGGACAAACACTTGTACTGCAACTTACTCATATATAAGGCAGGCAATTAAACATAATACCAAATAGGAACTGAAGTTTAATAAGCTAAATTAGTTCAACATTTTTCATTTCATTTCAAAAAATCTTTATTTCGATCACAGATCATAAAAGATACAAAACAAGTGCATACAATTTAAAAACTTATTAAACGTAGTGTGATCCAATATGATAAAATTGATTTAAATGTTAGATAAAACAGTGGGAAAAACCGCTGGTGGAGTCCATTATACCAGTCTTTTCATCATTCGGGTTCGGGTAAACCACAATGCAGTTAAAAATTTTGAAAGTGCAAAAACTACATGAGGGGAGAGGTCAGATTTTAGAACTCTATAAGCAGTTTGGAAAGATCTGAATCCCAGGTTCCTGAGCATCGGAACTAGCCAATATTTTCTGCTTCGCTCATAACCCTTGCAGAAGAAGACCGCGTGCATGTCGTCCTCCTTCGGGTGAGCACACATTGGGCAAGATGGTACGGTGGAGCACGGTCCAGGACGCTGTGAACGAAGCTAGAGGAAGGCATCCATAGCGCCATTGTAAGAACAGTTTCCTTGTTAATGCAGGGGAAATATCGTCCAAAGTTTTTTCGAGGGAATAGGTGTCTTTCATTTTCAGGAATAAATTTGTCAGGGACCCCTCACGAGTGTCGTTGGAGGCTCTGGTGAGCATCATGGCATAGTAGGCACTCGCGAGTACCTTTTTTGAGATCTTCGTGCATGAATTAATAGGATCTGTCCATAATTCCGGGAACCCCATTTCCTCGAGCCTTCCCTTGACGTAGGTCAACCAAGGAATCCTCTTTATGTTCCGTAGTTCCAGGAATTCCTGAAGTTCCTCTCTATAAGTTGCAAGATCTGGGCTGGACCACAAACGCCTCCAAAATTTTAGGGGTTTGAGTCCTAACTCCTCTGTTATGGGTTTAATACCCAGGTCTAATCTGAGTGGTAGTAATGGGGTGCTCTGGGGAAGGGCAGCTACCTGTCTCAGGAATTTGTTCTCCGTGGACTGTAACTTCGGATGTTGGGTGTAGCCCCACAGCTCACCCCCGTAAGTAACCCCTGCCCTAGCTTGTGTTTTGTATATATGAATAATTGGGGTAAGTGGTCGATAGCTTGATTTGTTTGCCAGGCGCACAGTGCCACCCGCCAACTGTGCCAGTTTGATGGTCACTTTGGCCTGGTGCGACGACCAGGTTAAATGTTCATTTATGGTAATGCCCAAGTATTCGATATTGTGGACAAGTTCTAGTTGAACCATGCCTAGCTTTGGAGGGGCTCTATTTCAGGCGTTAGGATTTAAAATCATGAATTTTGTTTTTTGGGGATTAACTTCCAGTCCCCGCTCAGAGCAGAAGTCTAGGAAGCCATCCAAAATGCGTTGGATCCCCGTCGGGGATTTAGACAGCAACAGGGTGTCGTCTGCAAACATAATTGCAGGCACCCTGTTGCCAGTCAGCTTTGGGGCATCAGAGTTAGCAATCCTGTTGAGGTGGGCAACTACCCCGTTCACAAAGATACAAAACAGGGTAGGTGCAAGCACACAACCCTGTCTTACACCTCTGCGAACGGGGAACCTTTCGGTTAGTTTGCCACCTTTGCCACACCTAACGCGGGCGTAGTTGTTAGAATGGAGTCTCATCAGAATTGCCAAAATATCCTCTGGGACTTTCAGCTCTTTCATGACGCTCCACAGCCTTGCTCTAGGCACCAAATCGAAGGCGGCGCGTAGGTCTACAAAGATGGTATAGAGACTGCCGCCCTCGATTACCGCTGTTCTCCAATAGAGCAGTTGTAGCCTGAATATTTGGTCTGTAGTGGATACACCCTCCCGAAATCCTGCCTGTTATGGGGACAGGATATCCATTTCTTGGATCCACGCTTGCAAACGATTTAAGATCAGTCTGCCAAAAAGTTTTTGGGATATATCTGTCAGACTGATAGGTCGATAGTTGGATGGGAGCAGAGGGGATCCCTTTTTATAAATTGGGACTACCTCTGCTCCCATCCAAGTATCGGGCACAGTCATTCCCCCCTGGATAGCATTAAATATGAGTGTGAGGTACGGTGCCCAGATCCCTGGTTCCTGTTTGAACAGGTCCCCCGGGACCCCATCCAATCCCGGGGCTTTTCCAGCAGCTAGACCTTTAATGGCCTCCCTCACCTCTTTTTCGGTGAATAAGGCCCCCGAAGGGGTAGGTGTAATCAAAAGTCTCTCGCTACTAGGATCCCCACCTCCCTCTGCATACAGCGCTTCAAAGTGGGCCTGCCATACTGAGGGGGCTATGTTGGGCTCTAATGCTGGAGATAACTCAACCGTGCCATTCGCTACTACCCGCCAAAATTTGCGTGAGTCTCTGGTTGATAGTGCTTTCACAAGATTCTCCCAATAATCGTAGTCCCATTCCGCCTTAGCATTCACTAGGAGGGACTTGTACTTATTTCTCCTGTCACGGATTTCTTCCCTGCTAAGGCGTCCCTTGATGGCAGATAGCAAATGGGCCTTAGCCTTCCTACACGTGGCATTATACCAAGAGGTCTTTGGCTTATAGCCCTTCCTTTTCGTAGAGGATGTGAACAAGTCTTGTTCAAGGGAGTCTGTAATGTTTTTATGTATTGTTGCTAGTTCTCCTCTGGTGACTTCATCTAGGTCTTTAATGCCTAGGTCGAAGGCACACTCTAGTAATGGGATTAGCCTTTCATAGAGGCAGGGTATTTTGTCTATACTGCTAGCCAGCTTCTCCCACTTGACTTTCCTACGATTATTTTCAAGTAGGAGGCCAGACTTGTCATTGCCAGATCCCTGTGATAGGTCCTGGTTCCTAGGGAAGGAATAAGTCAGTTCCAGTGAGTTATGGTCACTATCCGTTCTTGGGCACACTTTGAAGTCGATTATTGCTGGCCACATGAAAGTTTTAACCATAATATAATCTAGTCGGGATTCACTGCCGGGTTTGTTGTAAGTCGGGTTACTTGGTATATCCGAATTACAACGCCCATTACATGCCCTAAGACCAAGATTGAGAGTAAGGGCGTTTATTTGTAGGGCTAGGGGAGTCCAAGCCCTTGGAGGTGGTGCCGCCGACTCAGGTATGAGCCAGCTGGAGTCTTCATCTAGGGAGGGACCATCGCGTAATCCGGGCAGAGGTTCATAGTGGGAGTTAAAATCGCCCCCAACTAGACAGGGGAGATCACACGGGATGCCCTCTAGAAACCTAGCTAACTCATCTATAGTGGGCGACTCGTTGTGCATTTTGGTCGGCCTAGAGTAGATATTAATAACTAGGAGCTTCGATGCGTCAGGCCATTCTAGTAGGACGGCCAACAGATCGTCGGAAGCGGTCTCCAAGTCGGAGGCTTGGCAGCCTAGATCCGTTGCTATCCCTATCATTAATCCCCCAGATGGTCTCCCCTTTCCCCCCCACTTGGCTGTTTTGGAGAAAGAAGCAAAGCCTCTGTCTCTCCTGTCGCTTCCTGAAGAGATCCATAACAAGGTAGCAGAGATCTCCGCAGGCTAAGCATACCAATAGATGTTAACCAGGGGGAGTGGTGTGAAAATGAGAAGTCATTTCTTCTAAATGAGGGAGGTTTAGGAACTTACGGTGGAGCTTGGAAGGAACATGTGAATACAAAACACATACCTACATAAGAGTAAGACAGTTGCCATTCACAAAATACACTTTTGAAGTCACTTCAACCAGAAAGGTCTCATAACAGGCTTAAATGTTCTTCAACCCAACCATGGAGAAATCCTATTGCCACACATGGACAAACACTTGTACTGCAACTTACTCATATATAAGGCAGGCAATTAAACATAATACCAAATAGGAACTGAAGTTTAATAAGCTAAATTAGTTCAACATTTAAAATGATGTGTGTGTGTGAGCTAACATACTCAATTATTGTTTTCTTAAAATGTAATAATAAACTTCTAAAAAAAGATTAAACTGAATGCCTAAAATGTTTAACATTTTTAAATGGTAAGTCTATAGTATTTAAAATGGGATTTTTAAAAGTTTGTAAATGAATTAAATAAATAGTCCTAACTTTAACCAAGTGTATTAAATAGTAAATGATAGTATTTTTTAGTGAAGGCTAGTATTTTTATAAGTATTCTTTTTAAATTATAAATTAAATTATATAAATATTTAATTCACATTTATTTTGATAAGCTGTACATTGATGTGCTGTACATTTTATTCTATTGTCCAAGATAACTATAAATATGTTAAATTAATTTACATTTAGATTATATATCAAAATATTTTAAATTTTCTTAAAAAAATAAACTGTAATGAATTTTCCTATACTTTTGTGTAGGGAGAACTGAACTCCGATAGAGGAGATTCCCTCTAACAGGTGAAAAGTTACTGGTAGTAACTCTACACATGTTAATTTTGTTGTTGGATGCTTCACCCTCTCATTTGAGTGGACGGTGGCATGTAAATGTGAATCTACAGCTCGGTGTAGCTTACTGCTCGGAAATGGTAAATAGTAAGAAAGTGAATAGTTACACCTAGGTGTAGAAGTAAATGTACAAGTGAGAAAATATACATGTGTATATGTATCTTTATGAATTGTGCCTCATGTCCTTTTTAAGTGGTATGTTAACATAGTGTGCGGTATTCATATATTTTTTATTTCGATCATTGAATCAAGTGTAAATCCTGAAAAATAGATGCGGCAATTTATAATTACACATCTTTTGAATATTACTGCTAATCTGCTTTTTCCGATTGTGGACAGTCTGCTCAATTGCTCTGGGTGGCACAAGTGCTACATATATACACATCAAGGCACATATTACATTTGGAAATGCAGTAATGGCATAACACGTAGCCCTGAAACTATTCAATATTTATGTCTATGTTGTAAAAACTAAGCACTTTGGGGCTCATTAGGATGGCGGGCGGACTTTGTCCGCACGCCACCCTAACGGAGAACGGGACCGCCCGCCATAAGTGCGGGGGTCCCGTAGGGGGAATTAGGATGTGCCCGCCACAGTGGCGGGCACATCCTGTATTTTCAGTATTGTGGCGGGTGGTGCTCTCTGCACCGCCCGCCACATTACTGAAAATGATATGCAGCATTTGCATAACCAAAGCGGCAGGCACCGCAAGGTGTGTTCACTCTGGGGGCCCGAAGGGGGCCCCCAGAGTGAAGACCGCCTGCCTTTCCATGGCGGCATTGCCGCCACAGAAAGGCATGCCAATTTGCCCATTGTAATATGGCTGGCGGTGTCTAATAGACATCGCCAACATATTAAACATTTCCGCCCCAGCCGCAAGGCGACCGGGGCGGAAAATAGGCGGGCGGTGTTTTACACTGCCGTGGTTCACCGCCATCCTAATATGGCGGGGGGAATTGGGCAGTGGATGTCGGGCGGATTGCCTCCACCAGGCCGTCGGTGGCTACCGCCAGCCTGGCGGAGGCAATCTGCCCGACATCCTAATGACCCCCTTTGTTTCTAAACGCAGTAATGCAGTGGGACATCTATTACCAGCTTTAATACCAGTGAAAACAAGACTGTAGAAAGGGATTGAAAAATTTCCACTGACCTTTGAAATGTCACTATGCCAAACGATGTAGCTCTGCAAACATTGCTAACAGGGGTGAAATGATAGTTTATAGTTCAATGTTGACCTCTAAAGCAACACTTCCCAAACTGTGGGTCTCGACCCGCTGGTTTGTCGCATGTCGATTTCTGGTGGGTAGGGAAAGTGCAATAAATAAGGAGGCCTTCACATTTTGTTACATTTGCTGTTCTTCAAAGACAGAGGTCAATTGTCAGGTCAAATCTTCTGACAAATTACTGTTTATTCTTTTAACATGGATATTGGTGTTTTACTTTTCTTTCTCGATTGCAAAGTGAGAGGAGTATGTAAAGTGAATTATGTGACAATCTTTCTGGGATAGACTGAGTGTCAGAGGAAAAGCTGTAGGATTCAGCAATATTTAAATATCTGTAAATTTGAAAAAAATGAAGCCCTTTTTTGCCATTCTGAAGTGCGATGGACACAATGGGGCAGATTTACAAGCCCTTGCAACACTTTTACACCGCCGTTGCGTCACTTTTGTGATGCAGCGGCGGCATAAACAATGCGCCACGTTGCAACTTATTTACAACATGACACATCTAGGCAGATGTGTCACGTTGTAAAGCCCTGCGCCACATGAAACCTGCATCAGGTTTCATGTGGGTGTTCTGTCGCAGGGTGGGCGTTCCCTCACTGGAAAGCCCCGTAAAACTGACGCAGTGAAATCTAAAAGATTTCACTGAGTCAGTTTTACGATGCTGCTGCGTCAAATCCTTACGCCTGCTTGAAGCAGGCGTAAGGAGTGACGCACCACGTTGAGTATGGGTGGCCCCTGTGCATTGCAGGAGTTGCGTCGCGCTTGCGATGCGACTCCAGCAATGCGCCGCCCATACGCCACAAGATGCGTCACACATCTTCCCTTCCTTGCACCATGGTGAGTCGCATTGTAAATGCGGCGCATCTGTAGTGGCGGAAGGAGGGGATTGCATGACGCATCTGTTCTGGCGCATCCCTGCTGATTTGCAGAGATGCGCCAGAACATGTAAATATGCCTCAATAACTTTAATAGGATCAGAACAAATCAAGACAGCAGTGGTCCGATCGCCACATTACCAGTGTGGGGTTAGGACTGTGAGGTGACTGCCACAACTGCCGGGGATCCGTAATCCCCGGCGGTGGTGCAGTGTTCCGGAGGCCACATTATGCTTGGCAGTGATGCTGCAGCACCGCAAAGCATATTACGAGTTTCCTGCCTGTTCTCACTTTTCACAGCTGTGAGCCCATGGTCAAAAGTGAAGCAGGGAGGAAACTAAGGGTGCCCTACAGGGCCCCTTGGTGCCTCAGGCAATGGGGATTTTTTTCAGAGAAGCGCATGGAGTGCCCCTTGTCTTCATGCTCACCTAGTTTCAGCATGGCATGGACTTAACAGTACATGCTGTCCAGGAACTTGCGTTGCCATTCACAATGCAGTGCCTTTTAAAAGGCACCGCCGTGGGAACGCCAAAGGACCGCCCGCCAGAGAACAAGGAAACTTGTAATGTAACAGATGGCCAGCGGTTGCGTTTGATGGTGTGGGTGGTGGCATGCTCGCAATCTCTCACACCCCCAAAGTCATAATCAGGCCATTAGCAATTTATTTGCATGAGAGTGCTCATAAATACACCACTGTCTTTGTACTACACCACTACCACTCTCTTGATGAATGCATTTGCTATACTTTGTGGGAAGGTAGGTTTTTTAACAATCCCTATTACTTCAGTGATGTAAGATTGACGTCAGCACCCCCACTCAGAAAATTGTTCCAGCATCACTGGTACAAAGGTGCTGAACTATGTCTCTAAGTCCAGGATTAAAACAAACCCTTGCAACTATTCTCCAGCAAAATTCTGGGTGAATCTTCCAGTATTCCTTCCTGCTGGATTTTACTACACAAAGCAATTTTCACAGAGAATGTGCTCACTATACACGTCATCTCACTTGTGCATGTCTTTCACGCGTAAGCTGAGAAATGTGGGTATGGCCTACAGCCAGAGCTGCTGGTTTTAGATCAGGGGAACCATGTAAATGTCCTGGCACTTGGCAAATTACTTAATTCCCTGTGCTCAAAAGGCATAAAATAAATACAATCTGACCTAATGTAATCTGGTGCTCACGTAAAGCATTTCAATGCAGTTGGGCTGTGTTTGCACTGTATAAAACTGCTAAATATATATATATATGGAGTCCAAAGATCACGACAGAGGCTTGTTTTAACAAACAAATAGATTTGAGGCCTTAACACATACTTTATTGTAGAAGAGGGTTTTCATTTAATATGCTAAAATCACTGTTATCAACACCAAGATTTTTCAAGAGCCTTAGAATTTTAGTGAACAGATGCTACAGACCAGCACCCTATTCTGAAAAGTGTTTCAGCTCCAATGCAGTTCGTCATCTGCAGATCAATATTAAAGGGCATGGTAAAGGTCATGACATTTACAAACGATTGCTGTTAATGAGGAATGCAATTTAGTTTTTTAAGTATGTTAATTTGGTACTTCACAACATTTTGCAAGCATGTCCACTATTACAATAAAAATTCTCTGCTTTTTAACAAATCTTTAAAAAAAAGGTCTGATAAAGCCAGATGGATTACGAATGTTTGTTGTTCTAAAAAGTGGATTATGGTTCTAAAGGTTTTGAAAAAAACTGCTCTAAAGAGTTCTCTTTTGCATCAAATAAGCTGGGGATAGGGCCTGTGTCCAGCCAATTGTTGTTTGTAATATATTCCCATGTTCAAGGTTTAGGTATCTCCTGATCAATATGAGCCTTCTTCTACATCTATTGGTTGCCTGGGCACTTTATAATTGGTCATAGAACTACACTTGTCTGCACTTGTAGCTGCACAATCAGTAGAATTGACTCCTGGATCTGGAAGTAATGCAGGACCAGACCTTCAGCCACCTTGCTGTTTGTAGAGTGTGAAAAAGAAAGGGCCTTATTATGAGTTTGATGGACCATGAACCGCTGTACCGGTGCTCTGAACATGGCGAGCTCGGTTGTCCAACCTCCATATTACGAGTTGAGAGAACACCGCCAGCACATGTGGAAACATAATCACTACTGCTGCGAGAACTCCGCAACTACAACGCTGGCACTGTGGTCAATTTGTAGTGCAGCGTTCTGAAGAGCGCCAGTGCTGTAGGCGACTGCTGGCCGTGGACACGGTTGTCAGGTGGTCAGACTGCCAAACTCGTAATGAGGAATTTTGTGTGGTCTACATTTATATATGAGGAAAATTGGCAAATTTCTTTCATCTGTTTTGATGATATTTTCTGTGATATTTAAAATCTAATTATGTTTGCATGGGTGAATGTGTGGGGATTTGCTGTCAAATATTTTTTGCCTCTGTTAGATCTAGGGGTCTCTAGTTGGCAGAGGTAGGTACCAATGTCCAAATAGGGACCCGTGCTTCTAGTCAGGGTAAGGGGGATACACTCTTTAGATAACCCCTGCTCACCCCCATGGTAGCTTGGCACGAGAAGACAGGCTTATCAAAGGCAATGTGTAACGTATTTGTACCAACACTCACGATAACACAGTGAAAAAACCACAAATGGACTCCACATCAGTTTAGAAAAATAAAGTATCTTCATCTAAACTACAAAAGACCAAAACAACAAAAATTCAACATACACAGTTCAAGAAAATGATTTTAAAAGAGTTCTAGGGTTTGCGTCAAAATAATCCACACTTGTGTCACATTTAGTCCAACGTACCTGTAGATGCAACAAAAGTTCCTAGTGGCAACTGCAGTGTCGACAAACAAGCTCTCACTTCTGAGACCCTGGGGAGGCGATGCGACAACCCCGCTGCTCGCAGCGGAGTTGCAACAAATCCGATCTGTATGGGGAGCGATGCGATACCTTGTGTGGAATCCAGGGTGCAGGTTCTTCGGTAGAAGCGTCTTGCACGGGCACAACGCGACGATCTACAGGACGGCGGCGATCTTCGGTGCAGCAGCGATGCGTGGCACAGCGGTGATCCTCTTCTGCTGCATCCCCTTGATGCATTGGCGCTGGACTCTGTGACAATGTTCGCAGCGTCATGATGTGGTCCGCAATCAAGCGGTGCGTCGGTTCTTCACAGCGACAACAGGCTCTGTGCCGATATTCACAGCACCTTCCCGCACCGGGGCAATACGCTCCGCAAGCGAACAATGCGTCGGTTCTTGCAGCGGCAACAGGCACTGCGCCGATCTTTGAAGCGATGGGAATTTTCTCGCACAGTCGACGATGCGCTCTGCAAGCGAGCGATGCATGCAAATTGTAGACTTTCTTCTTTTCTTCTTGTCCAGCTCCCCAAACAGCAGGCAACAACCTCCAGATGCCCCACAAATGGATCAAGCACTCTAGGAAGGGCAGAACTCACTCAGCAGAGTTCAGGGGGAAGCTGGGAGTGAAGTACTTTTGTTTCTGGGACTTCTTAACAGGAGGCCAGCTCTTCTCATGCCCTTGGAGATCTCTTCAAGCAAGGGGACACAGCAACAGCAAAGTCCTTCCCCTCTCCTTGGCAGAATAGCAACTGCAGGTCAGCCCACAAACACACAGCAGGACGGTCCTTCCTCTTCAGTCTTCCAGCTTTTCTCCTTGGCAGAGTTTCCTTCTTGATTCCAGGATGATCTAAAGTTCTGGGGTCTGGGTATCCCTTTTTATACCAATATTCTCTTTGTTCTCTGAAGGCAGGGAGGCCTCTGCCTAGTCAAAACCAGTTCTGATCAGTCCTGGAGCACTCTGTTTACATGAATCCTTCTTTCTTTGAGAGAGAGGGGCAGGGTTGTCAGACGCCCAGCAGGAGGTGGAGTCAGCATTGTGGAAGGCAGGCACAGCCCTATTCAGGCCCAGATGCTATCCCCTCTCACCACTCAAGATGCAGATGAAGCTATTTAGCCTAGTGCCGACTCACCCAGCGTCCTGGAGCCACCCGAGCCCCTGTCACTAACAAACCAGACAGTCAATTCACAAACAGGTCAAAGCACACAGAAAGGTCACACAAGAAAATAGACATTTTCTAAAAGTGCTGTTTTCCAACACAGGATTTAAAAACCATCCTTCCTAAAAGATGTGTTATCAAATTCTGAGTTCAGGGATATCAGACCTCAATTTTCTATCTTGCTCCTATGGGAAGATATGCAGGTAAACATTATACACAGCATTCCCTATTCTAGCCTGTGGGCAATATAGCCTTTCAATAGTGAACAACGAAATTGGCAGTATTGAACTAAGAGAGCATGTCACCCACACTAGTACATGCTCTACCTTTCACACACACTGCACCCTGCTCAGGGGGGTACCTTGGGCCTTCCATAGGGGTGTCCAATGTGTACAGAAAGGGAATGGTTAGGCCTGGCCAATGGGGACAATGCCCAAGTCAGCATGTCAATTAGCAATTGGGCACATGCACTGTGGTAGCAGGCCTGAGACACCGTTTTAGGGCTACTAATTTGAGTGGCACAATTATGGATTCACACCCACTAGTAGCTTTTGAATCACCAGCCCTGGCACACTCAGTGCACTTTAATACTGGAAAAACAAATATGCCAATCATGGATAGCCAATCACAATAACAATTTATACAGAGAGCATATGCACTTTAGCACTGATCAGTAGTGGTAAAGTGCCCAGAGTCCCATTGCCAACAACCACGGGTCAGGGAAAACACGGGAGGCAGAAGCAAAAAGTTTAGGGATAACCCTGCAAAAAGGGCCATTTCCAACAGCCTCTATGTAATGTACAAACTTTATTAGTGTCAGAGGTGGTATTTTACAGAATTTAGTCTATTTGGCTGTAGTTCGGTTTAAATTGTTAGGTTTTACTATCTGCTTATTCTTTACTTGAAACACCTTAGGCTGCAACTTGTAATAAAATAACTTTTCTGCATCTGGTAAAACAGACTTGTAATTTCATAGAACTGGTTTATCACTGTTATGTTATGTGTAGTAGTATAGCACGTTAATCACCCGCTAAGTGGGTTAGGAAGCTGTCTTTTTGGGGAGATTATTGGAAGAGCCCGGTATTCAGCTCCTTGCTGAACTTGAGAAGCAATGAGGAGGCTATTAGGTGGCAAAGGAGGAATGAAAAACATGCATAAGATCAGCCCTGGACCAGCTCTTTCCTAGGCTTTAGACATCATTAGGTTGCAGTGCACTGAATAATGTAATAACACATTGTATTAAAAATAATAAAATCAGTTTTCATTACTTTCATACAGCCCTTTCAATAATTCCTAATTTATATTACATTTTTTTCCGATGTGGGATTTTAATTATTAATTTAAACTTAACAAAAATGAATTGTTATTCATGAATTAAATACATGTTTTAAATGTTACCTGTTCTGCACCATAGGGAGACTCGACATGGTAACGTCTAGGTATTTTTTTTAATTTAACTTGAAAATAAATAGCACAAATATTTTCAAGCTAAAAATCAATATAAGCCGATTTGATTTATTTACTTTAAATGTAGGACAAAATAAAAAAATGCTACAGCACAATTACATTTTATTTGAATCTAAAACTTTAATTTATTGAAAATACTTAACATTACAGTAGAATTATTTTATTTGAAGTTTCAAATAAAAAATTGATTCTCATCTAAAGAATTGTTTTAATATTCATTAATAATCATGCAAAGCAATGCATACAATTAATTAAAATGAATGTATTTTTTTTTATATATTCATTTCCGTAAGGGTTTCATAGGGTCGATACAGTACCAATAAGTTACAACATATAATATCCTATTCCCCTTTCAGATTTTACACAGTAAAGAAAAAATAAATGTTTCATAACTATGTTTGTTATCCTCTTCTACTCCACCGATCAGGCTGCGAAAGGCTGTGTAGGGCTAACTACCCCACCATGTAGAATAATCCTAGCTACAGAAACATCTACTAAAAGACATCCCAGCCTCGGGGCAAGAGGAATCTCCTTCACAGAGATCTATGATGCCTTTTTTGAAAGCCAGAGATCCCAGGAAGCCACAAAGTTGATCCACCATCACCATAGGGGCAAGGAACATTAGGACCATTCACAAGACAGGCAAGACTGCCCAAGTGGCAGGGTAGAGGAAAAACTACTACCTTGCCCTGCTTGGCATCAGTAAGTCCAGACTGAAAAGACTGGTTCTAGGAGAAATGCTGATTCTCAACATTAGGAAGAGGATACCCCGCACACGCAGGAAGTAACACTGATGCTATTGCAAGCAGCCATTCGAGCGGTGATTGGATGAGAAGCCCATGGCCCCAAAATCAGCAGAGTGATCTTCTGCACAAAGAAAAAGAGGATTACCAATTAACCTAAATGTTATCCAATGCTATGAACTTACTAATGACAGCAAAGAAGAGGAAAAAGAACAGTTTTAGAACAGGCTGTAGTTCATCCAGGAGAAATACCCTGAGGGAGACATCACCATAATGATGGGAGACTTCAATACGAAGATTAGAATTGACAAAACTGGGTACAAAAAGTCATGGGCCACCATGGCCTTGGTGACATTACCAAGAATGGCGAAAGGCTTGCAGATCTCTGTGCCGTGAACATTCTGATGAATGGCGGCAGGGTATTCCCTCACCAAAGAATATACAAGGCAAGGTGGGTGTCACCTGACCATTTAACAGAGAATCAGGTCGACCATCTCTACATTGCCAAGAAATTCCGGTAGTCGTTGGAGGAGGTGAGAGTGATTAGAGGAGTGGATTTGGCTTCAGACCATCAATTTGTTGTAGCAAGGCTGAAGCTACAGCCGAAGAAAGCATAGATGGAGCCTTTAAACCAACACAAGAGATGTAACACCGCCCTCATTCAAGAGAGAAAGAAAAAGAAAGATGCAGTCAACCCCAGCTGACCAAGAGCAGAAAAAAGCTCAAGGAGAGTACACCAAAATCAACAAGGAAGCAAAGCGAAGCCTCAGAGCAGACATGCGAAACTTCATCAATGGTCTTGCCACAGAATCCAAAGAAGCAGCACGCCATGAAAACTTGAAAGAATGCTATGGCATAACGAGGAAACTCTCTGGCAGATACAGCAAGCCAGATAGACCTGTTTAAGACAAACCAGGGAAGATATCCATGCATAATGAAGACCAAGAACGAAGATGGGTGGAGCACTTTGAAGAACTGCTGAACCAGCCAGTGCCACTGTCTCCACCAGAGAAACAGCCAGCCAAGAAAGACTTGCTAAAATCTGCAGCAGACCATCCCAGAAAGAAATACAGTGAGCCGTCAAATATCTGAGAACTGTGAAGGCATAAGAACCTGAGAGCATTCCTGCACAGACACTGAAGGCAGATATTGAAACATCAGTAGACATGCTCTACCCAATGTTTGGAAGGATCTGGGAAGAGGAAAATGTACCATCTGACTTCTCATCAAAACCCCCCAAGAAAGGGGACCTAAGTACCTGGCCAAACTAGAGAGGGATAACTCTTCCATCAGTCCCAGGTAAAGTGTTCAACTGAGTCATCCTGAACAGAATGAAGGAACAAGTTGACACTCATTTGTGAGACCAGCAAACTAGTTCCGCAAAGATAAATCCTGCACGGTCCAGATTGCAATAATGTGCATCATCACTAGGCAGTTAATGGAATGTAACACCCCCATGTCAATTTCATCAATAATGAGAAGGCATTCGACAGTGTGACATAGAGACCCATAAGAAACTCCTCTGCCATTATGGCGTGCCAGATAATCTTGTAAAAATCATCAGTCTCTCTTACAATGGAATAAACTGCAAAATAGTCCATGGAGAACAACTCACAGAAGCCTTCCAAGTGAAGAGTCCACCAGGGTTGTTTGCTCTCATCTTTTCTCTTTTTGCTGGTCATAGCCTAGATCATAAAGATATCCAGAGCAATGAGAATAAATGGGTTCAAGTGGACACCTTGAATACAGATTGATGACCTGGCCCTACTCTCCTATACCCATCAGAAGATATAAGAGAAGACAGACAATGTTGAGGCCTCATCAGCATAACTTGGCCTCAACAGCCACAGTGGGAAAACCAAGATCCTGAAGAATAACATAGCCGACACAGTTGCAGTCACTCTTGCAACCCCAGGCAGTGCATTGGGAGAGGTTAAGGCCGTCACCTACCTGAGCAGTGTCATAGACAAACAGGGCAGCACAGACGCTGATGTCCAGGCAAGAATTGGCAAAGTAAGGGTTGCCTTTGTTCACCTAAAGAAGATCTGGAGCTCCAATGACCTAATAAAGCAGACCAATTTCAGGATTGTTAATCCAAACATAAAATCAGAGCAGAAACCTGGAGGTCACCAGTGAAGAGCACCAACAAACTTCTGGCTTTATCAACACCTGTCTGAGAAAAATCCTCCAAATCCGCTGGCCAAAAACCATCAGCAACAACATATGGCAGCAGACACTGGGGTTGGATAGGTCTCACCCTCCGCAAGTCCCGTCAAACACAATCAGGCAAGCCCTGACCTGGAACCTCAATGGAAAAGGAAAAGAGGAAGTCCAAGCAACACCTAGCTCTGAGACCCGGAGGATGACTGCAATGAGATGGACTACACCTGGAGGCAGATTGAAAGAAAAGCCCAAGACAGGGATGCCTGGAGAGTCCTGGTGGACTGCTTATATCCTAAGAGGAGTAGTAGGCATAAGTAAGTCGGTTCCCTCCACAAACTTCTAGCCTTTATTCTGGGTTTGACCAATGAAATAGAATGTGTTCTAATCAAATAGTCTTAATGCTTGTAATTGAGGAGGGCATGTCAATTATCCTTGTTCATCTCTCATTTACAACAAAACAGTTGGCAAAGTTTCATGACATTATCTCTCACTTATCTATATGGCCAATTAGTTTGTCCATGGCCAAGGTCTCCCAAATGTGCCAACACCATGTGGCCAACTATTTTTTTGAAGGCTATGGTACCCCACATGTGCCAGTTTGCGCTTACAGGCTCCTTCCATTTTTTTGGCAATAATAATTCTTCCTATCAGCAAAAGTTGGTAGATCAATCACCAATTAGCTTGAGTTCCATACTCCTACTAGCTTGCTTAATCTCCACAACGGCCCCCACAATGCTAAGGATGCCTGGCCTCCACCTTGGGGGTGCCCAGGAGTGGACGCCTCACAGGGAAAGCCAGGATGGGTTCCACAGCGGTATTCGTACAAGCGCCTTGAGACCCTTGCGGGTGAGTAGTGCGCTATACAAGTATCAATTTATATTTACATTTTACATTTGCTATTTGGGTATAACCACAGTATTGTTACCACTGGCTTAGCCAGTATAAAAACACTGGTCATTTCCTTAATATCTGCCAGAGTTTCCTTCGAGGAACCCTGTATCTTGGAACAACTCCCATAGGCATGCAGTGGGGTGACCCCAGAGCACATCTCCTATTTTTGATTATAGATCTATGTGTGAGAAAGTTTTAGGTTGATGTTTTACGCACACAAAACCATAGATATTCTGCAGTTATAGTTATACTTATGTTAAGAAGGATAACTTGTGCCTCAAAGTTTCCTAAAGGCACGAGTTATAGTATCTTCAGATATGTATAAGATATGTACAGCTGTGCATATCCTTCGCCTGGGCCTGGCGGGGATTAGCTTTCTGTCAAATTTAGTGTAAATCCGTACTGCAGTTTAGGCTGTAGCTGTGTTTAAAAAAATGCAGAATATCAATAGAAAGGAGCATGGCATGAACAGCCATCATGGCGGATGCAACTTAGTTGCGCTCTGACCATCCAAGCCCATGATCCGAAGAAATCCGCTGTAAAATCCCACTTGACGGACTGGGAAACAATACCTCTTGAAGCAAAGTCCTCGATTGACGGTCTAGTCCCGGAGCGGAAGTGAATTGTGGGACGAGACGATGCGTTTTTGCAGGGGAGGAGCTGCAGCCTTTCAATCAAGGCTTGCGCCGCACTGTGGGAGCCTGGCTGACGTGGAAATCTGGTGCCAGAGGTGCGGCCTGGCAAGATCCAGTGAGCCCCGTCCCGGAGTGGCCTGCTGGGATCCAGCAGGTCTGGTCCCTGAGCGACAGCGAGCTCTGAGACAAGGTGTCCTGTCTCTGCAGGGGAGGTGCAGTGGCCTTTCAGTCAAGGCCTGTACTGCCCCATGGAGCCCGGCGGGTGAAGAAAATGAGTGCCAGTGGTGCGGTCCGGCGAGATTAACGCAGGCGGAGGCAGGGATTGCCGTTGTTCGCCTTGAGACCCTGTGGAGAGCCTGGGATTCCCAGAGAGGCAGTGAAGAGAGACAGAGCGGTGGCCCAATTGCAGTGGCCTGCACAGCGAGGCCATCAACACCATTAATGTCAGCCCAGCAGCGGCCCTTGGGTACCCCTACAGGGAAGGCAGGCACCCCATCGGCAGAAGCATCCACATGTGACACTCCATCCGGCACACACACAGTGAAGGCCATTGTTCCTCCTGGGCTTCGAGTGGGCACAGCATATCCTCTCAGCATCAGCAGCGAAAGAAAGGTAGGCCTGCAGTGCGGGACCTTCCCCTGAGATGCAGGGGCGGGCACCTGGAGCTGGGCCCAGACCAGTTTCCTGTTGTGGGGACAGCATATTCATGTGTCATGTGAGGCCCGTGTGCATGGACTCCTTCCCTTAACCATTTCAAGGGAGGGCTAGTAGTCTTGGTGACAGTGACCACACGGGTGGGTGCTGGGGGAGGGAAGTCCCGTGAGCCTGGGCCCTTTAGGGGGCCTGTTGGAAAACGAGGCAGTATCTGCGAGGCCTGCACAATTAACATGTCACATTTGTCCTTCACCAGTAACCAAACACCATAGTGTACCCCTTGACTCTCAGAGGCTAGCGTTGCAGAGCAGTCTAAGGCATACTCAAGGTAGGTGGTGTGGGCTAGTAATCGCCGTTACAGGTGTGCAGAAATAACTCTCAATAATTGATTGTCCAGTCTGTACTTTGCTTTATAAAAGTAAGAGTACATTTATTAAACACACACACCACTTAATACCATGCACCTATTTACAAATATACATAAGCTGTTGGAATTACTTTGTGACATTGCATAACATCTCCATCCCTCCCGCAGGGGGGATCTAGTACCACCACTCCCATTTATTCACATCATCTTGTTCCCTAATGCAGTGGGTTGGCACAACCTGGAGAGAAGGCCTTGCCAACTGGCACCATCCCAGTGGTGGCCCACCCCATCATCTCAACCAGCACTAAAAATAGGTATCCCTGCCCTGGGGACACATAACTCTGACTCAGCATCTCGTACTGACCATACAGTATGCACCTCTACATCTTGTGGCTAACAGTATGCGTTGTTCCTCCCCTAACGCAGTAGTAAGAATACATGTTTGGGCAACAATTTAAATGAGGTTCTTATCATTGATGATAACAATTATAATGCATTGCAATTAAAGCCCCTACAAGGCATCAGAGTTAAAATCACAGGATTTTGCAATTACAGCCAAACACCCTAACAGGAATGTCCAGCAACATAACCCCATTTGGCTTATGGCATCATCTTCCACAGGTACTTCACATAACATATGTGACTTTCAGTCCCTCTAAAATAAATAACATTAGTTAATCACTATAGGCTATGGCACAGCAAGTAATGCTGACAGTGGGGGCCCCCTTCCTGACAATGCTGCCTTGCTCGCCGTGATAACCCAGGCCCGTGACACTCTAGATGGGAAGATGAGCGCAGTGGGATCAGAGGTCTCCTTCTTAAGGCAAGCCCTCAGAAAGGCCACCGACTGCATTACAGAGGCAGAAACTCGGGTGTCCTCAGTTGAAGACACAGTCGCAACACTACAACAAAAAGTAAACAAACTCACAGTTGTAACGCAGGAGCTGGCTTCTTGGGTGGAAGATGCGGAGGGTCATTGGCGTTTCCGTAGGGGTGTGAAGGTACCTCTATGGAAGGCTTCTTCACAAAATGGTTGAAATCCCTCCTACCAGAGGACTCCCTGTCCACCTGCTTTGTGGTGGAAAGAGCCCACAAGCTCTCACAAGGAAGCCCCCTCCGGGAGAACGTCCCCTGCAAGTCATAGCCACATTTGTTGAACTATATGGATCGGGACACCCTCCTTCACTTTGCTAGAAGTCATAAGGACAAATTCACACGCCATCATGATTTCCCCAGAGTACACCTGACTTGTTCAACAACAATGATAATCATTCACTGTAGCTAAGCGCCGGCTCAGAGAATTAATGCTATTGCATCCAGCATGAATGAGTCATATACAGATCCAAATCCGTTTTCTTCAAAACCCAGGAGGTGGATTTCGCATGGACTGAGGAGGCGGTTCACCTGAAACCACATACCACCAGAATCTGACACCTCACAAGGCACCCACAGAAACCATCTGAATAAGCACACCACAAAAAGACGACACAGATTGAGGTCAAACTGGCGCTCCCAGATGCAAATGATTGTAACAACGCTATGGGGACCATTGACTGATGGCGCGGGACAGGTCACAGCCCCTAAACTGGAGAATCCATACTGTACCATTTAGCCTCTACCCTGGTGCGGTCGGATGAACGGCGACCGTATCACTGAGCAGAATCATTCTTCACATTCCTCTCAGCAGAACATGGATCGCTATCCAGGTCAGACTACCTTTTTCTCCCTTTTTCTTTCACGCACTTACATTCGCAGGGCCTCATCTGTTTCCATTCTACCCAGGGGCCTCTCAGATAATTCCACTGTCACCCTAAAGTTGCGTATTGGGCCACACACCCCCCTTCCGATGGTGAATGTCACCCTGGCTCCTACGTGATCCAACATTTCAAACCACCCTCCAGCAGGGGCTCACAGGCTATCTGGTATCTAATGCAGATACGACCCTTTCAGGAATAACACTGTGGGAAGCCCTTAAGCTCAAGGATCCGAGGCACAGACATCAGTTATGACGCATGCAAAAAACACCGCCGCCTGGCACAGGTGGAGGACCTGGAAATTCGCCAACAGGCTCTGGAAGCTGAAGTGAGGGAGGGAAAAGACTATGCGGTTAAGCACCACCTCCATCTGGCACAACAACTGTTACACCAACACCTCACTAACAAAGCCCAAGAGGTGTGGCAAGCGACCCAATCTAGAATTTACCAATAGGGTGAAAAGTCAAGTAAGATACTTCATCGCCTTTGTCAAGCTGCAGCAGTCACTGCCCCGTTACCTGTGCTGTGAAATGCAGAAGGGATTCCATGCACCACCCCTGACTGACATTGTCGCCCAAGCTTTTTCATCCTATTATTCATCTCTCTATGCTAAAAAGGAAATTATATCGTATGATCAAATAGAAAAATTCCTAAAAGATATTACACCTAAAGTGTCACCCTGAAATTGTGGTGTTCCTCATACCGGGACGTCCCCCTGAAGAACCCTCATTCTACCGCCCAATTTCTCTTCTGCATTTTAAATCCAAACTTTTAGGCAAGGTTCTTGCTGATCGCCTTTGGACTTACATCCATGAGCTTGTCCACCCCGGCCAAGCTTGCTTCATGCCACACCGATCCACCCAACACAATATCAGGCGAGTCCATAACGCCATTGCGAAGGGCCCAGAACTTGGCTGCCCTGTTGTCCTTTTGCTGGCCAACATCGACAAGGCTTCAACTCCCTAAGTTGTACTTATTCATTCCAGCTCCTCCGAGCACTCAACTTTGGAATGCGTTTTCTGTCTTATGTACAGCTATTGTATATGGATCTCTCTGCCTCCGTACGGGTGGAATTAGTATGGTCAGAGCAATTTCCAATCAATTGTGGTACAAGACAGGGCTGCCCACTTTTCCCCACTAATATTTCCGTTAGCAATAGAACCGCTGGCGGTATGGTTGAGGCGGGACCCCCTGGTGCGGGATATGATTGGTCAGCAGACGCCTCTGTAAATGTAAATGTAAATGTAGGTATACTTATATAGCGCAACCTGTCACCACAAAGGGCATCCTGGCGCTTGCCTAGGGAACCCGTCCTGGTATTCCCCTGTGAGAAGCCCCGACAGGGTGTCCACAGGGTGAAAGTCAGGCATCCCGCTGCGAGGGGCCATTGTGGAGATTAAGCAAGCTATTGCCCAGAGTCGCAGAGTGTGAACCCGTGAGTCAAGGAGGCACCGGGACGAGAATTATCGAGTCCGTGGAATTTTTTTTTAGCCCAAGACCCGCCGGGGTGGGGAATTGAACCCTGGTCCAGGACCGATCTCAGATTCCGGGTCTGCCGCCTCTAACCCCTGAGCCACACTTCTCCACATTCCCTCAGGATTGCGTTATAAGTGCATGATGTGTTATTCTTCCAAACAGAATGTTACAGATACTTCGTGTATTCGGAGAAAATTCAGGTCTTGGAAATAACCCGGTGAAGTATGCCGAGATCAGGGGTGAGGTACAGGGCCATCTCAGCTGTCCCATGCTACAGAGGGCCTTCAATACTTAGGTATACATATCTGGCCATGTCCAATGATATCCTGGTAGCATAATATTCAACCACTTCTATCTCTTCTCCGAGAGGACATGAATGGTTGATCACCCATACCTTTGTCTCTGTGCGGGGGTCAGCAATCTTCAAAATGGTCTTACTGCCGCACATTCTATGTCCGCTCCAAAATTTCCCCTGAACTATTCCACAAGTTAGGTTTCAACAAGTAAACACACTCCTCAATGATTTTCTGTGGGAGGGGTGGAGCTATTTGGATTGCACTGCAAACCTGTACCCAATCTACATGCTATGGAGGGATTGCCGCAGCTGACATATATTCTTACTATGCTGCCTCCCATTTACTAAACATTAACGAGTGGTTGTACTGCTCGCACATGGACCCGGCTTTCACAGTGGCGAGACTTGTGATGTGTAATACCCCTCTCCTAGACCTCCTCTGTAGCCGAATCTCGAACATTTACCCCCAGCTCGTAAAGTATTCATACAGCTTTGGTGTCACATAGTAAGGAAGATGGGCTGGGGTGGGTGCCTGACACAGGCGGCCCCGCTATGGTGCGGGACATACCTATAATCAGTCGCCGCTCTCCCAGGTTTCCGGACATTGGATCTGATCGGGATCTCAACGCTAGATGACATAATTCACAGGACAGCACTTAAGTCCTTCCGGCAGCTGCAAACAGAATGCCACCTTCACCGCACACAATTCTACAGATATCTATAGCTTAGGCATGCCCTAACTCCATCAATCTGCTCTATGGAAGGATTTTCTGGAATTCCACCCACTTGAGGGTCGCTTATTGATGGGCGACCTCTGCAGCAATAAAATCCAGCAAATCCACCACAAGTTGATTACCCATAACCAAACTACATTAAACACAACACGCGCAGCATGGAAGGTAAACGTCCCAGACCTCAAAGATGACAATTGGACTGAGGCCCTAGCCAGCCCCCGTAGTGCCACCATAGCCGCACAATACCGTTTAATCTAATTTAAGTATGTACAAAGTGCATATTATACATGCTCTCGCCTTTGACGTATGGGTGTTATCCCGTCCCCCAACTGTCCTAGATGTGGTGAAGCAGAGGCAACCTTCCTGCACAAAGTTTGGAACTGTGGAACACTTCAGCCATTCTGGCAGAAGATATCTCCTGTCTGGAGCAGGTCTTATACTGGCATAGATTTGGTCTGATTGGGCTGTCCAAAGCGGTGCAGACTTACCCTCAAACCATTCCTAGACCCTCCATAATCAGGCAGTACATTCGCTGAATGATGTGTATCCATGTGACGGGTAGCCCCCGGCCATGTACACAAGTGTGAAGGACACTTCACAAAAGTACTAAAGTTAGGACTCCTATCTTTAGGACTCCTAAACTGGGAAAAATCCTAACTTTAAGTCTTTAAGTTAGGATTTTTTCTCAGTTTAGGAGTGGTAAAGTTAGGACTCCTAACTTTACTACTCCTAAAGTGAGAAAAATCCTATTTTTAAGACTTTCGGGTTTCACAGAAGGCATTTAGGAGTCCTAAAGTTAGGAGTCCTAACTTTACTACTCCTAAACTGAGATAAATCCTAACTTTAAGACTTTTGGTATTCACAGAATGCATTTAGGAGTCCTAAAGTTAGGACTCCTAACTGCTGTGAATACCGAAATGAGCAAGTGCCTTCTGTGAATACCAAAATGGTAGTAAGTTTAGGATTTTGTCTTAAGTTAGTTCTGTGAATCGGGCCCAGAGTGTCAAAGAATGAGCCATTGGGTACGTCTCTGGCCTTAGGTGATTGATATGCAGCCAGGATCATATTTCTACAAGTCTACAGGCAGCCAAACTGTTGTACTATTGCTCTTGTGAATTGCCATCCCACCCTATGAAAAGCTTTTTCTGCATTAAGTGCACATAAAGGACCTTTTACTGTTTCAAGCTTGATACTTTTGACCATTTTCATTATTTTTAATAAAGGTTATTGACTATTCTTTGAGTCATCCAGCACTGGTTTTGCGTGAGACCGCCGGGAGAGCACACAGAGCATACTGAGCAGTGAGAGCAGGAGCAGCAGCGGGAGCCGAGGACTGCAGACGAAGATTTTGAAGCCTAAAGCCACTTGAAGCCACCTTACCTTGCCTTGCCGTGAGACAGCGCTGGCGGGTTGGTGCCGCGAGAGATTCCGGCACTCGGAGGCTGTGGGGGAGGCTGCGGAAAAAGCGCTGGCGCCAGCGCACTGTGTTCTGTGCTCTGTGCTCTGTGCTCTGTGCTCGGAGCAGAACGAAGTGGAGGCTGTGGAAAAGCACCAGTGTCAGCGGTCTGTGTTCTGTGCTCTGCGCTCTGTGCTTGGAGCAGAGCGAAGTGGAGGCTGTGGAGGTTGTGAAATAGCACTTGTGTCATAGCTCTGTGTTCTGTGCTCGGCGCTTTTTGCTTGGAACAGAGCAAAGTGGAGCGGAGTGAAGTGAGGGCTGGTAAGAGGCCTGAGCAGCAGCAGTGAGCAAACAGTGCTCAGAGGAGAGCAAAGTGGAGGGGAGTGGAGTGAGGACTGGTGAGGGGACTGAGCAGCGGCAGTGAGCAAACAGTGCTCGGAGCAGAGCAAAGTGGAGCGGAGTGGGGTGAGGACTGGTGAGAGGACTGAGCAGCAACAGTGAGCAAACTGAGTAGGAGCACTGCAGAGAAAACTGCAAACGTCGCAAAAACTGTGAGCTCTGCATAACGCAGAATAATGGATGGCGCCCCCCAGACTGACCCTCCCTCTCCAGAGGTGAGGTGAGGTGATTGGGCAATTGCTAGGGGGTTTTGCTAGGGGGGTATTTAGTGAGATAGAACGCAAAGGGAGAAGCAGTGGGAGCTGGGAAAGAACATGCTTAATCACACACAGAAGGCTGCCAGTACCGAAGTTATACTGCCTGGCGCAGTAGATCCGTGGAAATTGATCCAACAATTGCAGTGTTACACGAACACTAATCCCACCACCTATTACAACTGAACAAAGGACACCAGTGGCACCCTTAAGGGGAAACAAGTCAATAGCGCAATTTTACAATAAAGAAATATGAGATCTGGGAAAGTTTTACAGGCGGACAGAGGTAAAAACAAAAACAAAGCAATAAAAGCAAGACTTAAAATGTTATTGTGCAAGGGCCGGTAATAAGCACAAAAAGCAAGGCCCACAGACAGAGAGAGAGGCTAGTCTTGGCACCAACGCCGGAAACAATATCCCTTAGTCCTGGTAATAATACCGGGATCCTGAATTTGTCTTTCTAAAGGACCCAATGGCCGCCATTTACGCACCAACTACAGAGACAGCATGTTTGCCATGTCCCATAGTACCAGCAAAAAGGGAGAACAAAGGTTATGATAATTCAGGAACAGTCGAGCAACAGCAAATGCGTGTACCTACATCCAGTAAAACAAGTCCCCCTTCCATACAGCAACAGCCAAGTACCCCCAACACACAAAAAACAACTTCAGACATACAGAAACCAATCATGGAAGCGCAAGCAAGTAAATTGGTAACAGCAATAGCACAGATACATTGCATCACCAAGTCAACAAACCAAACACCAAGGAGAGGTTGAAAGGAGCACAGCAAAGAGTACCTGGAGGAAACAAAAAATAAACCAGATGATCAGGAAACGCAACTGGACTATGCCTGGGCAAGCTCATTTTCAATATCAAATGATGCTAACATGTTGCAAATACTGGAAACTAACACCCAAACCCAGGAATCTCTGAATGAGGTAATTGAAGGGAATATCGCATCACCGTGTAAAGAGAAGGGCGCATCGGGAAGAGCAGGAATGTTAGTATCTACTCCATCTACCAGATCCAAAGAAAAAAAGCGCACAGGAAGAAGGAGGTTTGTCATTGGAAAAAAAGCAACTAAACTTGTCATCACCAATTACAATTGCATCAGTCAGCAGGATTGACAAACCGGTGAAAACACAGGAGGAAGGAAGCTTTTCGACGAATGTAAATCAATTAAACTTTTCATCTCCAATAACAATTTCATCTGTAAGCAGGAGTGATCACAAGTCTAAGGATATTGGAAATTCCCTTGATGAACTGCATACGCCTCCGTGGAGTAATACACTATTAAGCACACTGGAACAAGCAATCAGGGTTCTGAACTTTCAATCAGATAAAATGGCAGTCCAGGTTGACCTTATAAACCTAATAGCTGGTCACATTGCAGGTATAAACACCAGGCTGGACTCAATTACTTCTGTGGTAAAGCGCAAGGGGATCCCCAGAACTACAGCCAAACAATCGCAACCAGCAGCTCAGTTGTGGCTGTGGTGAAATAATAGATAAATTGGCAAAACTGCCTGAAATATTAAGTGATATCCTAGGGGCAGTGCAATTAACAACAAATCTCAAACAAAAAGGAGCAACTCTAAGAGATGACGAGGGAAAGGGCGAGTTCAAAGGAAAGTACACATCCAAGGGGATACAAGTTACTGACAGAGGAGAAACAGAACAAGTGAAAACAGAGGAATATGAAATAAGGGACCAGCAAATCGAAGTTACACAGAGCTCTACTGATACCTCAAAAATTACAAAACTCACAGAAAGACAAAGAAAATGTGCTAGAAAGGGTAGGGCAAAACAAAATATTCAATCAACTACAAAATTAGAGAAAAACATCCCCATTTTTACAATTCAAAAAACACAAAGGAAAGAAAATAAAGCATTGATAGTAGGTATAACGGAAGACTCAATCACGGGGGCAGACCAACCAAATCATACAACGGATTTTAACAGACTTAATACAAAGCAAAATGCACCAAGAATTTTGGGCGCGACTTCCAAAGAGAATGCAAAGCAGACGCTGCAAATAACATCTAACTATCTGTCAACTGCAGTACCCGTACCAACCACCAGAAGTTCAAAAAGGCAATTAGACCAGACCCAGTACACTGAAAAGTGAGAAGGGGCGGAAAAAACATGGCAGGTTCTAACAAGAACTAGACCGAATGAGGAAGGAGGTTCAGAAAATGAAATATAAGCTTTTAGCAGGGAAAAGGAGGGCAAAGCAAGACAATCAAAACAAATCCTAAATACTGAAAAGAGAGAAGGGGCTGAAAATACATCGCGAGCTCAGTCTAGGATTACAACCGAAGATAAAAGAGGTGCCAAACCAGAGAATGGATGGCAAACAGTTTGGAGGAAAAAGGGTGCAAAAAAACGAGAACAATCGGAAAAAAAGGGAGATAACACCAGGCAACAAGGCTACAAGATAACAGACGATAAAGAACATAGTAGCCAAAATTCAATAAAAATCGCAATAAATAGAAAAGGAAGATTATGGAAGTTGCCCTCTATCGACAACACAGCGAGCCAAAAGGGCCAGCGATACATATAGAAGTTGGAAAACTGGAGCAAGGGTTAAAAGAAGTAAAAAAGCCTGAAACTTTGACGGAACAGTTTAGCAAAGAACAAAGAAGTCAAGAAAGACAGATTGATTATGAAATTGCGAATAGAGGAAAGTTCGGGAAGTGTCAGCTGCTCTGAAAATAACCAGAGGGAAAACACTTCCAAGTTGACATTTGTACCAGAATATTGCACAAAAGGAAGTTAAGACACACTTACCAGAGGGAATATTTTAAGGTTGTTCAAAGAAGTTCCTGAACTAAATGGAATACCTTCACAAGACCTTTTAGCCGTGGAATTTAAGAATTCCCTAGAAAACCCAGACATCGAAGAGGAATGTCTGACTAAATATCAAAAGACAAAATATCGAGGTACAAAAATATCAGAGCAATAATATCGATGTCAACAATTTCGACATCCTATCTACAACAAGGTAAGTCCAAAAATATCGAGAAAAAAATACCAATGTCAAAAAATATTGTTTTAAAAAAAGATTGTTTTTTAAAATTAAAATATATGTCAAATAAATTAAATAATACTTAAAAATATAATAAACATAGTTCAAAATATTTTATAGTAGTTAAAATTAATAAGTAATATACATAATTTAATCAATTAATTAATTAAACATATATATGCATTATGGGGTCGATTCCGATTCGGGAAAATGCGCTCCGATTAGCTGTACGGAACGTATTTCCGGTACGAATCGTACACCTTCAACGTCCCTGTACATGCGATCAAGTACGATCCAAACCAAAAGCAGATCTACTTACGATTCGTAACAAACACCATATGACACAAAAATACACACTATTTGTATACAGTTCACGCAGTACGCTACGTCCGTAAGTAAACAAGCAGCAAGTACGATTCGTCTCTGCGACACTCCGTACGACCCTCTTTCTACGGGACCCGAAAACAGCCATAAAAGCAGAGTCCGGCTCGAACCACACTCCGGTACGTGACATACACGCCATGAACCCCAACATCCGTGTCATCCCAGTCCTGTACGCCTACGACCTGGTGCATAGAAACCGCCGACGGCGCAGACGGTGAGTACAACGTACCGCAACAATGGAAGTGTACATGTACGGTGCGTCATACACGCTCGCGTATACCACCACTGCAAAAGTGATACAAGCCGCACACACGCCATGAATTTTGGGGTACAGTGCTTCACACGAGCTCCCGTATGGCACCATTGCAATAGTGATACGAGCTGAACACATGCCATGAATGTTGGGGTACGGTGCGTCACACGCACTTGTGTATGGCACCATTGCAATAGTGATACGAGCCGCACACACGCCGTGAATGTTGGGGTGACTCCCAGCAGTGCCCAACAGTATGGGGGTGGGTGCACAGGACTCCCAGCAGTGCCCAACAGTATGCGGGTGGGTGGATATGACTCCCAGCAGTGCCCACACATAAGAGGGGTGGGTGGATATGAGTCCCAGGAGTGCCCAGACATAAGAGGGGTGGGTGCATAGGACTCCCAGCAGTGCCCAGACATAAAAGGGGTGGGTGGATATGACTCCCAGCAGTGCCCAGACATAAGAGGGGTGGGTGGATATGACTCCCAGCAGTGCCCAGATATAAGAGGGGTAGGTGTATATGACTCCTAGCAGTGCCCAGACATAAGAGGGGTGGGTATATATGACTCCCAGCAGTGCCCAGACATAAGAGAAGTGGGTGAACAGGACTCCCAGCCGTGCCCAACAGTATGGGGGTGGGTGGATATGCCTCCCAGCAGTGCCCAGACATAAGAGGGGTGGGTGCACAGGACTCCCAGCGGTGCCCAGACATAAGAGGGGTGGGTGAATATGACTCCCAGCAGTGCCCTGACATAAGAGGGTGGGTGCACAGGACTCTCAGCAGTGCCCAGACATAAGAGGGGTGGGTGAAATGACTCCCAGCAGTGCCCAGATATAAGAAGGGGGGGTGCACAGGACTCCAAGCAGTGCCCAGACATGAGGGGTGAGTGCATATGACTCCCAGCAGTGCCCAGACATAAGAGGGGTGGGTGGATATAACTCCCAGCAGTGCCCAGACATAAGAGGGGTGGGTGCGCAGGACTCCCAGCAGTGCCCAGACATAGAGGGGTGGGTGGATATGACTCCCTGCAGTGCCCATACATAAGAGGGGTGGGTGCAGAGGACTCCCAGCAGTGCCCATACATATGAGGGGTGGGTGGGTGGATATGACTCCCAGCAGGGCCCAGACATAAGAGCAGTGGGTGCACAGGACTCCCAGCAGTGCCCAGACATATGAGGGGTGGGTGGATTTGACTACCAGCAGTGCCCAGACATAAGAGGGGTGGATGCACAGGACTCCCAGCAGTGCCCAGACATAAGAGGGGTGGGTGGATATGACTCCCAGCAGTGCCCAGACATAAGAGGGGTGGGTGCACAGGACTCCCAGCAGTGCCCAGACATAAGAGGGGTGGGTGGATATGACTCCCAGCAGTGCCCAGATATAAGAGGGGTGGGTGTATATGACTCCCAGCAGTGCCCAGACATAAGAGAAGTGGGTGAACAGGACTCCCAACAGTGCCCAACAGTATGGGGGTGGGTGGATATGCCTCCCAGCAGTGCCCAGACATAAGAGGGTGGGTGCACAGGACTCCCAGCGGTGCCCAGACATAAGAGGGGTGGGTGGCTATGACTCCCAGCAGTGCCCTGACATAAGAGGGATGGGTGAAATGACTCCCAGCAGTGCCCAGATATAAGAGGGCTGGGTGCACAGGACTCCAAGCAGTGCCCAGACATAAGAGGGGTGAGTGCATATGACTCCCAGCAGTGCCCAGACATAAGAGGGGTGGGTGGAAATAACTCCCAGCAGTGCCCAGACATAAGAGGGGTGGGTGCACAGGACTCCCAGCAGTGCTCAGACATAGAGGGGTGGGTTGATATGACTCCCAGCAGTGCCCATACATAAGAGGGGTGGGTGCAGAGGACTCCCAGCAGTGCCCATACATATGAGGGGTGGGTGGGTGGATATGACTCCCAGCAGGGCCCAGACATAAGAGCAGTGGGTGCACAGGACTCCCAGCAGTGCCCAGACATATGAGGGGTGGGTGGATTTGACTACCAGCAGTGCCCAGACATAAGAGGGGTGGATGCACAGGACTCCCAGCAGTGCCCAGACATAAGAGGGGTGGGTGGATATGACTCCCAGCAGTGCCCAGACATAAGAGGGGTGGGTGGATATGACTCCCAGCAGTGCCCAGACATAAGAGGGGTGGGTAGATATGACTCCCAGCAGTGCCCAGACATAAGAGGGGTGGGTGCATAGGACTTCCACCAGTGCCCAGACATATGAGGGGTGGGTGGATATGACTACCAGCAGTGCCCAGACATAAGAGGGGTGGATGGATATGACTCCCAGCAGGGCCCAGACATAAGAGGGGTGGGTGCACAGGACTCCCAGCAGTGCCCAGATATAGCTGTTGGGCATTATTATCATCATACCACAACGAAGGTGCCTCACACCGAAACGCGCATTGGCGCTACGATCAAGAACGGCAACATTATTCAATCTAATTTGCCCTCTCATAGTTGCACCCCCGTCCATGCAACCATAAGTCCAGCTTCTTGTGGCAGGTCACGCAAGATCTACCCATGTGAAGTGCGTTTCAATTGACCATAGCTGATGTAGGTGGAATGTCCCAAATGATGTTCAGCCGTGTCTTGCGTGATGTGTTAGCAGCCATGTTGGAGCACATTGATGAATTCATCAAATTTCCTACTCCTGAAGAGTTGAGCGATGTCAAGGGTGACTTCTATGCCCTGGGAGGGATGCCACATGTCATTGGGTCCATTGATGAGACACATGTGGCTTTGGTGCCACCACAGGCTCAGGAGCAGGCTTACTGCAACAGGAAACATTATCACTCAATAAATGACCTGGTGGTGTGTCTTGCTAACATGCTGATTTTCCATGTTTATGCACGTTTTCCAGGATTGTGCCATGATGCATTCATCATGAGGCGTAGCAGGGTGCCAAGAATTATGCTGCAGCTGCACAACGATCGGGCATGTCTTGTTGGTGGGTAAACACTGTTTGTTATGTGTTTTTCAGTATCTTTTGCTCTGTCAGCATCTCATGAACAACTTATTTACATTATGTATATTTGCAGGTGACTCTGGATATCCCAACATGCCATGGCTGATGACACCTCTCCACAACCCAAAAACAGCTGCAGATCAGCGGTAAAATAATGCACACGGGCAGACCAGGTGAGTGATTGAGCGGACGTTTGGCCTCCTGAAGAGACGATTCCGGTGTCTCGATAAGACCAGCGGATACCTCCCATATGCCCCGGCCAAGGTCTGTAATATCTTCATCGTGTGCTGCATGCTGCACAACATGGCAGTTGAAAAGGCAGTGCCACTCATCCCGGATCCTGAGGAGCAGGAACATCCACCCGTTGAGGATGAAGGGCTTGGTCACAATGCAAGTGATGAGGAGGAGGACGATGATATCCGGAGTCAGCTCATATGCAACTTCTTCTCATAATGGTGAGTCACTGCGAATGAGTGTGCAAGCTTGTAGCATTGAGTGGCATGTGTTGCAATGTGTGTGTCCAGTTGACTGTACGCAAAGTCACTTTGATGTGTGTTCTGATGTGTCACACAAGTGCTGATGTCATGTCACACAGAAATGCGCAATGACTCAGGTTTGAATTTACATGTGTACTACATTGTTCGTGTTTTGTACATGCCCATGTCTTTATCAAAGATTTTTAACGGTGAGCCCTTGTGTGTCTGCCATTCCTAGGTTGCTGTGCCTGTTGTCTGTTTATGTCATCCCAGTCCTCCTGCTATTCCTCATGATGATTGCAACGTGAGCCGAATCAGCGTTCCATGCACGGACATGTGTAAATGCCAGTTCAGGTAAGAGATACAAACAGGCTTTTTGCGGTTGGTATGGTTTGGAAATGCGTGGGAACTGTTTCAGTGCATGTTGAAGAACCATCCATACATGTCTCATCACCATGGATCAAATTAAATGTTGCACCACTCCCATGACAGGACAGTCACCCTTCTTGACAGTCATCTGTTGTGGAGTATTGACTCTGGTGAAGGCATCAATGTGTGTCAACCTTGACCCTGACACATTGCAGATTCCACGGGTTGACAATGTGTGGGACATCACAACCACAGACTCCATGGTGAATTGCAGCCTCACTGTCTGCAGCAGGATGTGTTTGGCTCATCCATTTAATCTTGTGTGCCAGTACAGTTTGCTTTATAATCAACCATGTTGTGAAGGTGTGGGCCACCGTATGTCCCACATGTTCTTTCAAGTGTCCTGTGAGTCTGTTCGTATGGATGCATTGCCCCTTGCGCCAGTATGTCATGTCACTGTCACGTTGCTTCCTCAGGGCCGGTGGAGAATACTGCTTTGCAAGCCTTCTCGGTCAGTTGATGTTAACTTTCTATTCCCATGATGCTAGGAATGTGGCACCAGTCGGGTGACGTCAATCCCAGGATTCTCTTGTGGCATGCTGCATATCCTGGTCATGGTAGGGGTGGTTTTGTGGCATTGCTCCTCTTTATTTTCTGTTGAGTTCCAGGCCAGCAGCTTGTTATGTTAGGCATTTCTAAGACCAGTTGGACGAGATAATGGCTGTCTCTTGTGGGGCTTCCTTGTGTTTACATAATTCCCTCCTTCATTGGATGGGCTTCTTAAGGCTCTTGCGGGTGATGTATAATTTCCCTTCTTGACCCTCACTGATTGCCTGGGGTAACTACGGATTGTTGCCTTTGTGTGAGTAGCACTGCAGTGCATTAGTATTTTTGAAAATTGGAGCATTATTTATACATTATGAGTACCTTGATTACTGCATGGCTCTATTTGCAATGAAGCAGCCTGCAGAGCGTTATACAACCTTCATTTTTGCTGCAAAACTCTACTACCTTTTATGTGTCCGTGTTAAAACCTCAGATCTAGTATAATTTTCCTTACTGTGATGCCAACTATGAAACAGTGGCTTTTGTTTTCCTTTACAGGTGTAACGGTTACAGTATAGGTCCTGAGGTATTCTGTGATTCAGTGGCAAGAGTGTTGAATGCTTATGCTTGTTTACCTATATTTCAGATCTCCCTCCCTGCTGTTCCCTTCCATTCCTTCCCTCGCCATATCACCCTTTTGAGTCAGTAATTTATACTCAGACCAAGGGGCTATCGGGAGATGGACCACTATGATCATCACACCTTATGAGGATTCAAGAAACCAACAGTCCCAGGCAGTCGTGTGCACATGGTCTCACCAGCATTACAGGTAAACTCCTTGCATGACTGTTATTTTCTTCAGAGCAATGGCACTGGACATGGACATTGGCTAAAGCAGCATGGCCTCAAAACAAACTTTATCCATTTGTATAGCAAATGTGTTCCACACAGTACAATGTGCATCATTACTGTCACCGCAGATCTCTTGCCAGTTTACATGCATCATCTATGGCATAATTGACAAAGATTGTGCATATGGGAGTATGTGTACTGTGGCAACATGAATGCTGTTTATCATAGCTAATGATCCATATTGTGCATGAAGTACATGGTTGTGTTTGTATTGTTGCAGCTTGCTACACACAACGGGCAGCCAACACCTGCTGACGCTGTGTGTCCTGTGCGCAGCTTTCCTTTTGGTGCCTGATCCTGTGCCCGTCCTTTATGGTGATTGTTCTTCCATTTTTGTTCTGTGATCCATGAGTAACCAGACACTCCTTCCTTTCCATACACCTGTTACATTGTGCCTTTCAAACCTCCTTGTCTTTGTGTGGTAGTTTTTGCATGGTATCTCACCCCTTCCACCATCATGTGTTCACTCATTCCTGCTGCTGCTTCCTCTGCGGAACCTCACCACAGAGTGCCCAGATTCTGCAACACACACACCTCCCAGATGCTCCTCCCTCCCTTCCTCCACCCATTGTTAACGTAGGCAGCAGCTTGTCAGTGCCACTGTTGCGCCACCTCCGTGCCAAAGGCAGGACCGTCAGCGCCTGCAACGTGCACAGTGCAAGACCCTCTGATCCTTCCATGACGCAGGTAACACAACAGACTCATGCTCCAGCCACTCTCCAAACAGTGAAGACCAGGCAATCATCCACCTACTATCAGGCAACCCCTAAGCGCACCCATTACCGCTTTGCAGGCTGTGTGTGCAACTCCTATTGCCAACAACGCGCTGCCACGCATGACAGACCATGTCCGTACAACTAGGTCATGTGCCTCCTACTGCACATCCGCTACATCCACCAGCACGCCATTGGACTCTGTCACCTCATCCACGCAACAGCCCCACACATCGCCATCATTACAGCCACCTGGTTGAACGTCTCCTCTGCACACTACATCAACATTGCCATCACAGACGAATTCCAGATCACCCACAGGGACCACACCAACAATCCAGGATGATGAATTGCAATTAAATCTGAAGTACCCCCTCAGAGTCACATACAACACTAAGGACACACTCAGCATTGTCAAACATCTGCACTTCAGGTTTCACACCAATCCCCTGACCACCCTCAGACTAACTATCATCTACAGATCTACAGGCCTACACCCACAAATCTGCTAAGACATCTACATTTATAATAATAGTCGGTATTGAGCACACATCTAAGCCAACAGGGTTGTCCCGAAAATGAGGCAGCATACGTAGGCGCAACTAATCAAGAAGGCTGAATATCCAGGTCTTAAGGGCTTTGCGAGACTCACATTCAGGCAGAATTCGACGTAGCGGAAGAGGTTGCTCAGTCCAACATTGGGTGGTTCCTACCTGAAAGGTTTCACCTCCTGATCTAGGTTTTGCAAAGCAAGGACTAATGAGCAAGTGCTTGTCATTGGAACAAAGAGATCGTGATTGACAATATGGAAGGAGTCTCCTCCTAAGGTAGACCGAACCACGGCCTTGTCCTGCCCTGAAGGCAAGCGTAGTCAAGTCAAGTCAAGTCAAAGAATTTATATAGCGCACTACATACCCAGAGGGTCTCAAGGCGTTTGGGGAGGGGAGGAGGATTACTTGTCAAATATCCACGTGTTAAGTTGCTTTCTGAATGCTAGGTGGTTCTGGGTAAGGCGAAGGTAAGTGGGGAGTGAGTTCCATGTTTTAGCAGCCAGGTATGAGAAGGATCTGCCTCCCATGGTGGTCTTGTTGATGCGAGGTACAGTGGCGAGGGCTTGGCTGGAAGAGCGTAGTTGGCGGGAGGGGTTGTAGAAGGACAGTCGTGAGTTGAGGCATTCTGGTCCGATGTCGTAGAGTGATTTGTGTGCGTGGGTTAGCAGTCGGAAAGTGATCCTCTTATTGACGGGAAGCCAGTGGAGGTCTTTTAGGTGGTCAGAGATGTGTTCGTTGCGTGGGATGTCTAATATGATCCTGGCTGAGGCGTTTTGGATTCGTTGGAGTTTCTTCTGGAGTCTAGCGGTAGTACCTGCGTAGAGGGTGTTTCCGTAGTCCAGTCGGCTCGTGACCAGAGCATGGGTGACTGTTTTTCTTGTTTCGGTGGGGATCCAGCGAAATGTTTTTTTGAGCATGCGGAGAATGTTGAAGCAGGATGAGGACACGGCGCTGACTTGTCTGTTCATTGAGAGTGAAGAGTCCAGGATAATGCCTAGGTTCCGTGCGTGGTCTGTCGGGATGGGTGCTTTTCCAAGGGCTACCGGCCACCAAGAGTCGTCCCATGCAGAGGGGAATGTGCCTAAGATGAGGACTTCTGTTTTATCTGAGTTCAGTTTCAGACGGCTGTGTTTCATCCATTCGGCAACTTCTTTCATTCCTTCGTGTAGGTTAGTTTTGGCGGTGCTGGGGTCATTGGTGAGAGAAAGGATCAGTTGAGTGTCATCCGCGTAAGAGATGATGTTGAGGTTGTGTTGGCGGGCGATGGCCGCGAGGGGGCTCATGTAGACGTTGAAAAGGGTGGGGCTGAGTGAAGATCCTTGTGGTACGCCGCAGATGACTTCAGTGGCTTCTGACTTGAATGGTGGGAGGCGGACTTTCTGGGTTCTTCCGGAGAGGAACGAGGTGATCCATTCCAGTGCTTTTCCTTGTATTCCGATGTTTTTGAGGCATTGTAAAAGGGTGTTGTGGCAGACTGTGTCGAAGGCTGCAGAGAGGTCGAGGAGGATGAGGGCGACAGTGTCTCCCTTGTCCAGTAGAGTTCGAATGTCGTCTGTTGCTGCGATGAGGGCGGTCTCAGTGCTGTGTTTTGCTCGGAAGCCAGATTGTGAGGAGTCGAGGGATTTGTTGGCTTCGAGGAAAGCGGCGAGGTGGTTGTTGACAGCTTTCTCGATTACTTTGGCCGGGAATGGAAGGAGCGAGATGGGGCGGTAGTTTTTGAGTTCGGTGGGGTCCGCTGTGGGTTTTTTCAGAAGGGCGGTGAGTTCAGCGTGTTTCCAGCTTTCCGGGAAGGTGGCGGAGTTGAAGGAGCAGTTGATGACTTCTCGGAGGTGCGGTGCTATGACGGAGTCTGCTTTGTTGAAGATGTGGTGAGGACATGGGTCTGTGGGGGATCCTGAGTGGATGGAGTTCATCAGGCGGATGGTGTCCTCAGTGGAGATTGGGCTCCACTCGTTGAGGGTGTTCAAGGGGGGAGAATGTTCAGCATATGGTTGGGTGGGTTGGTCTCCGGGTTGGTTGTCGAAGCTGTTGTGGATGTCTGCAATTTTGTTGTGGAAGAATGAGGCTAGGGAGTCGCAGAGGGCTTGAGAGGGGGTGATGTCGTTGGAGTTGGCCGAGGGATTGGTAAATTCCTTGACGATGTTGAAAAGTTCCTTGCTGTTGTGGGCGTTGTTGTCAAGTCGAACCTTGAATGCTGTTTTCTTGGCCTTTCGGATTAGTTGGTGGTGTGTGCGGGTGGCGTTTTTGAAGGCGTCCTTGGTGCTAGTGGTTGGGTCTTTTTTCCAGGCCTTTTCAAGGGAGCGGCAGAGTTTCTTGGACTTTTTAAGATCATCGTTGAACCATGAGGCCTTCTTGCTGCCAGGTTTGTTTTGACGTTTTTTCATTGGTGCTAAGGTGTCGGCGGTGTTGGATAACCATAGGGTGAAGTTGGCGGCGGCTTGGTCTGGGTTAGAAGAGTGGGCTGGGGGGTTTAGAAGGAGCGATGAGGAGATCTGGTCGAAGGTGATTTTGTTCCAGTTTCTTTGCAGAGTTGGTTGGGGGTGGTTGATGGGTTTTGGCTTGTTGTAGGTGAAGTGAACGCAGCTGTGGTCAGTCCAGAGGAGATCCGTAGTGTGGCTGAAGGAGACATGATTGCTGGAGGTGAAGATGGGGTCGAGTGTGTGACCTGCGATGTGGGTGGGGGAAGTGACCAGTTGTTTAAGTCCGAGGTTGGCGAGGTTGTCCAAGAGGGTGGTGGTGTTGCGGTCGTTGGTCTTTTCAAGGTGAAAGTTGAGGTCTCCCAGAAGGATGTAGTCTTTGGAGGGGAGTGCGTGTGGAGTGATGAAGTCCGTGATGTCTTCACTGAATTTTGCGCGGGGTCCTGGTGGTCTGTAGAGGAGGGTGCCTCTGAGTGTGGTCTTGGGGTCGATGTGGATCTGGAAGTGAAGGTGCTCGGAGTTGGCGAGGTTGGCGTCAGAGCTCGTTGAGATGTGGATTGATTTTTTATGGACGATAGCGATTCCTCCTCCTGTGTGGCCGGTACGGTCTTTGCGTGTGATCTTATAGTCTTCAGGGATGGCGATGGTGATGTCTGGGGCGGAGGAAGCGTTCGTCCATGTTTCTGTTAGGAAGGCGACGTCTGGAGAGATGGTGTCTAGTAGGTTCCATAGGTCAATGGCGTGCCTGTGGACCGATCGGGTGTTGAGCAGGATGCATTGTAGGTGATTGGGGTCGGGAATCTGAGGTGTGATCGTAGCGGGGTTGGTGACGGTACCGGTGAATTTGCAAGAGTAGCAGGAGAAAGGTCCATGGGTGTGTCCAGGAGCGGCTTGGACGCAGTCGGGGTCGCGACCGGGGTTAAGGGCTAGGAGGGTGGAAGCATCGTAGGTAATGCGGGAGGGCTGGGCAGCGCGAGGGGCAGGGGGTCTGGCGCTGGGCGCGGTCCAGGCGCGGACGGGCGTAGACGGGCTTACCTTTGGCTCACCTTCGGCGCGGATTGGGCGCGTACGCTGCGCGTGAACGCTGCACGCGGGGCCTACTGTCATATATGGATGGTGGGGGGGAGGGGCGAGGGTGGCTCAGCTGGGAGGCGGGGCGGGCTATGGAGGAGGACAACAACAGCCAAAATGGCAGCGGAGGGGTCAGCGGAGCGGAGCGCTTGGGGTGAAATGCGCAAGTACAATAACAATGCTTATACAATAACAATCGCGCTTTTAAAATGTAATTAAAGTAAAGCGGCAAGCAGGGCAGACCGCAGGCAACAATAGAAGGCAGTTAATCAGGATAAAGCGGAACAACGATACCACAGTTCGCCAGGGAGGCAGGGGAGCGACCACTCAGCTCGAGAGCTGAGCTTGAATTCTATTTGTGTAGCCATGGGCAGCCAATGGAGTAGCTAAGATACGGGGAGATATGTTGTCAAAGTGAGACTCTACATACCCGGCGGGCAGCAGCGTTTTGCCCGTCTGCAGTATACGGAGCAAGCCTAATGTGAGACCTACGTATGAGCCTTTTGCATAGTGTAAATGGGAGGTAATCAGTGCGTGAACCACCGTTTTCCGGGTCACATTGTGCAGATAGTGAATAAGTCTCTTGAGAAGTTTAATTTTTCCAATACAAGCGGCACCGCCTCTTGTACCTGTGTGGCAGGGGCTAGCTAATTGTCCCATCTAAATCCCAGATTCCTGACCAAGTCCTTGTGTGCCGGAGCAGTGGCCAGTTCCTCTGGCCACCACAGATTGGAAGAGAGGGGAGAAGGTTGGTTTAAAAATTAGGATCTCGGTGTTAACTCTATTAAGTTCTAAGAAATTGTGGTACGTCCAGGCCGCAATATTATGGACACTATTTTATAGTGGTTCAAAATTAGCGGCACACACAGCATTTAAGGTGAATAGAAGCTGAAGATCATCAGCATATGATATGATTTTGACTTCAGAAATGCCAATCACTACAGCCAGTGGGGTTAAGTAAATATTAAAAATCTGAGTGCTCAGAGCAGAGCCCTGCGGCACGCACCAATTCAGTGGTTTGACTGTGGAGATGAATGGATAGGTCCGGACCTGCTGTGTGCAGTTAGATAGTAAGGACGACTTCCACTTCAGCACTGAGCCCCCCACGCCCATGGTCTTAAGGAGTTTCAGAAGAATGGGATGGGCAACGGGGTCAAATGCTGTTGACAATTCTAACAGCACCAACACCGCCTTGGAACCTCCGTCGACCACACAGCGTATAGAGTCTGCCATTTAAATGAGGGCCGACTCCGTACTATATCTGGGATGGAAGCAGGATTGAGAGTCGTGAAGGAGGCTATTATCTTCAACAAAGGCCATCAGTTGCTGCCAGGATTTTTGTCGCGTAAATTTTGTCTGGATCTGGTAAAAGAGAGTTAGGTCTATGATTGCAAGGAGATTCAGGATCTGCGTTGGCTTTCCTTAAGATGGGCAGGAGGAACACGTGTTTCCACACATCGGGATTAGAGCCCAATTTATGTGAGAGGTTCCAGATGGTGCTTAAATGGTGATTGGGATTCTTAGCGGGGATGTAGTATAGCTTGGCAGGCAAGGGGTCAGTAGGGGAACCGGATTTAAACATCTGCATTTCGAGCAGAGAGGCTTCCGATGAAAATTTGTAAAAATCTGATACCACAGAGCTGGGAAACGGCTCTACTGCTCCTCAGACATTGGACGACTACATCAGCACGCAGGCCCTCACCTACACAGACTACATGGGTCAGGGAGACAGCAACTCCTGGCTGGAGGACAACCATAGCACCATCCTGCATTGGTATATCAACATTTGCATCCAGTTGTTCAAAAAACAACACATTGCACCAAACTCCACTACAGATCCACCGAGAAACCTTGACCTAAGTCAACACAAATGAGCTGTGTTGCACCCTCACCCAGGACACTCCAACCAACAACACCGCCACATCCTGCAACTGCACACCCTGGATCAGCGACTGATTCAACACTCTTGCCACTTTGGCAGACTTTCGTTTGAAGCACAACAACAGTTAAGCCACCCGGGACAAGGCAGCCCTAGTGGACTCAAACAGGTCTAGCCGGACTCATGTGCAAACTTTGTAGGAAAAACAACCATTAGTTACCTTTCAGCCCTGAAATCCACCTCATACAGACATCACCATATCATCAGCACGGACAAGGGGACAACCTTCAGGTATGGCCTAGGCAGCAACACATACAACACGAATGACCTCATCGGCATTGTGAGTGAACTATCTGAACCCAGCTCTCCATCCAAAAGACATTCCACCCTTGCAAGGCCAAGGGGATCGGTTGCAACTTACTACCACTGCAAGCTGGTGGACATACACAACAGCGTCACCAAACAGAGGCAGACAGCGCTATTTTCCACAGGACATACCCCCACCTCAGGTCCTGGACTACCCGTCATCAGCAAAGATGCCACCCGGCTCATGTGCACCATCCACTCCAGATCTCCATCCCGGTCCTTCCCACACAACATCTCAATCACAGCATACACCATCCCTGAAGGCCACCTCCGGCACGTCATGAATGTCTCCTTTGAGTATGCCACTTTCCATGGGAGCAGGAGACATGCAGGAACCCAGGCCCTTCTTTGACGACGGACGGCAGTACAGCAGGATCTCCTGGAACATCACCCTGCTTCCCTAGCCGGCAGATGTCATCAAGAAGACAGTAAATGAGCAACTGACCATCTCACTCCAAGCAAACATCTCCAGGCGACCCGCCCCAGATCATCTTCCACAGTAATCAGCCCACTGCAACAGCCCTCATTGTCACTACCACCGACATCTTGGACCCTGCTCAACAATGGTGAGACCACCACCCTCACCCCATCGACCTCTGAACGGCATTTTACACTATGTGCTACCACACTGTCAGATCACACATCTCCAACACTGGGATCCATAGGAAGGCCCAGGATAAAATCGGCAAGTACCTCACCAGCAAGGCCCAGGGAGTTCGCCTCCCCCCTTCGGCACGTAGTACACTGGGGTCATCGGGCCCAGGCCTCATCTCTCAGTGTAACAATCTATATTCTCTCCATGACTCCCCTCTCCAACATCACATGCACACACTACCTCATCATCATGTCCTCTGCCACTGACACCCAGCTGCTCCTCACCCTTACCAAAGACCCAGCCACTCCCAGATTCAACCTTCAAGAAGGCATGAGATGCATTGACATATGGATGAACATCAGCCAAATGAGGCTGGACTTGGACAAGACTGAGCTCATCATCTGCGGAATGTCCCCTAACGGCTGTAAAAAGTCCTTGTGTCACAGCGGCCTGGGCAGCGTACAAGCACACATTGGCCACATACGCAAGCAGGTGCTCATCGTACACTCCTCGCTCACAATAACCATGCAACTCAACATCATCTCTACCTCATGCTGCAAGTCCCTCCACATGCTGCAAATGTTCATCAGATAGATTTACTCCTAGTCAAGACAGACAGTCGGCAAAGTCCATGACACCAGCCGGCTCAATTACAGCAACGCTCTCTAAGCAGGAACAACAGTCAGACTCCAGGAGGACTTGTGAACATCCAGGGTGCATCGGCACACCTCATCCTCAACATCCCCTGCCACAGCCACATGACCGTCCACCTGAGATACCTACAATGGGCTCACTCTCAACAGCAGAATCACCTTCATACTCCTCAGCCACACTCAGGAGGCACTCCACAACCCCAGCCCCGAAAAGGAGCATGGACGTCTCCCATCCAACACCCCATTGCCCCAACTCCGTCCAGAAAACCTTGCCCTGGGCAACATTCATCACATCCACAGTACAACTGCATGCGGGAGATAGTTCTCCCACATCAACAAACAGACCTGGTACTCCCTCCCTGGGCACCTCCACATGACCCATGACCTCTACACATTCATGAGACTCTTCCAAAACTGTCTGTATGAGCAGTATGGCAAGCCCACCCCCCTCAGCAGATAGAAACCATCACAGGTGAGTATAGCACTCCATGTATGTATTTGATGATACATTGTGACCTATGTGTGTCCTCGACTGCACTCAGTTCCAAGTGTATGGATGGCTTGAGTTTGTTCCACACTGTGGCATACTTTGACATATCCCCACACGTATTTTGTAGAATAATGGTAAAAGACTGCAACATCAATTTCACTTGTGTTGGTTTTGTTTATATATCGTTCTTGTGAGGGAAACATGAGTTAGTGATGGGTGCTGTACAAAAAGGGGGGGAATCCAAAGTTCAACGAGGGAGATTTGATGCCTTACAGCTTGAGTCAACAGAGTCCAGACCACAGTGCTTGGCATCATTGGTCAGACTGCAACCAGCAAGTCCATGTGGGAAAGTAGGACAGTCAATGAGGTGATGCTGTTGCACACAGACTCCAGGTGCCAGACCAGGTGACCAAGGAGATACGCATGGCCTGCTGCCTCTCACTGTCTCTTCCATGGACGACCCACCTTCCTTGGGGGACCCTCATATGCAGGCCTTGACGATGCACGGGATGCTCCGTCGGACAATTCCTCCTCCTCCTCCCTCCCTGTGTCTGGTGGCCGGTGAAGTGTCTTGCCTGGTGACACCGAGAGGGTGCTGCATGTTGTCGGCTCATGGCTTATGTCCCTTTGCACCGCCGGGAGCTCAGGCAGCCTTGCCTCCATCCATCCTTGGTGTTGTTGTTGACTGGCGTGTTGCTTGGCCTGCAGGTTTTTTATCACTGTGAGGGCACCCACTACCTGGCTGAACTCCCTGGTGTCCCCCCGGTACGCCTCCATGATGTTGAGGAGCTCAGACATACTGTGCCCTGCAGCTCTGGTTCTTGCCTTCGGCTGCTGCCACTCCCGCCATCCCTGCCCACATGAGCCGGGACTGCCGTTGTGGGCACATCGGCTCGACGGGACCCCTGAGTGATGGCAGTGGTGGTGTTGTCTGCCCCCTCATGGGTGCCCGCCGAACCTTGTCCCTCATTGTCAGACTGGCTCTGTTCTTGAGTGTGGGCAGGGCTCTGAGCTGGCTGCTGATATGTGGCAGGAATGGTGGTGGCAGATGGCGCAGGTGTCCCTGATCCAGGTGCTTCAGGGTTTGGGGCACCAGAGGTGCCAGGTTGGTCGTGGTCATCCATGGAGTGATGAGAGGCGTCGCTGTCGGTGGGATCAGGGTCCTGCAGATTCTGGGACTGTGAATCATCTTCCCCATCATTGGGGTTCGATTCCGCACGTTGCTCTGTGGGTGTGAGAGACAGACAATGTTAATGCCATTTAATGCAACATCCATTTTTCTTACAGATTGAAGTTGGCACAGTTTCACCTGGTAGTTGTCCATGCTTTGGATTGTCCTCAATGTTCACTTGTGGATGTGTATGTTGTGGGGTCCGATTGATAAGTGCTCCTGAGTCATTGACATGGGGGGCATAATTTCAATAACTGGCACTGCTCTACCTATCAGCAGGGATTCACTAGTCATTGTGCACCACAGCCATTCCAGCACGGATGAGACGCATTCACATTGTGGAGCACCGTGGTGGAAAAATGGCACAGCTGCATCACACATCTGTGCCGTATGGGTAGGCGCATTGCACCAGCGCAAGACAGCTCCAGCAATGGTCTGTGGGGCCCTATCTGCACAATGTTGCTACAATCCTTACACCTGCATCAGCCATGCCCAGGTTTTTGACGCAGCATGTGCTTAAAAGTGACAGAGTGAAATATTGTAGATTTCACATTGCCACTTTTGTGAGGCGTTGCTGCACCATAACACACACGACCCCCCTCCGCCCCTGCGCCAGAGTACCTACTTGTGACGCAGGGCTTTTAGAACGTGACACATCTCCCAGATGCGTCACCTTGTAAATTCCCAGCAGCATGGCCCCTCTTTTGTGCCTCTGCTGTGTCACATAGGTGACGCAACAGCAGCGTGAAAGAAGCGCAAGGGGCTTGTGAATGGATAGCGTGCATTTGTTGCTTGGATGCTTCATCAGATCTGAATTGGGTTTGTTGTGTTACATGGCCTTTGTGACAGTGGAACAAATGGATAGCACTGGTGCAACCATGCGAAAGTGGCTCCCAGGTCACTGGAGATTGGCTGAAGCATTCAGCAAAGTTTATCAATAAAGTTTCATACCATCACAGTTTCAACAATGACGATAATGTATTCTCTTGTTTTTCTTTTGAAAACCTTTTATTCATACTTTAGAGCTTTTTCTGTATCTCTATAATGTATTTCCTTTATTATTCAATCATGAAGTGAGGTTTTAACAATCCATATTATTTCCAACAATCCAATTGGTTTCCAATGCATTTCGCCCATAGGGCTTCATCAGGGAAATCTACAACACGAAAAATACATCTATCACCATCCTAAATAACATAATACATCGAATAGCATTTCTTTATACTGATCACAAAATTATGTATACCCTGTTAAATAATAACCTAAATTATCTAGAACAATTGGCAATCAAATTAGGCATTGTGGTTAAAACATTACCACGACACATTTCACAAATAAATACGTAAGTACCCGATCTCTCATCTCTCCCACACGGTCACCTCTCAGTGTTAAACGAAATCTGACCTGCGTGCATTTACGGAATACAATACATTTACGCGCTGGGATTATCTATGCTCGAGACTCGAGAATTTTAAACCACTGACTAGTGGGAAATGATTTCAAGAAGTCAAAGGAACTTCTGCGCGTTATGTACCTGGCTTTACGTATAACAGATAAACACTCATCATTCTTACCCGAGGAATGGTTAGGATACACGCGTATCTCATCCGCGGCTCGAGTTTGTGAAACACTCGACCGGCGGCGTGTGACGTTTAACCCGGAAGTGGGTTGGTTCCCGTATATTTAAAGGGGCAACTACGTTCATGTACTACCATTATAGGTGTCATGTGTATACTTACTTGTGCTTACAAATAAAATATAAACGTATATATCACCTATCCTCTAATGGAATATAAATATAAGCATAACTGTGAAACGACAATGATGAAAGCAACAATAGTAACTAGAAGATATATGGATGCATGAAACAGCACAAGTCTTTCTCTTCTATTATTTTCTGATGTCGTATCTGTATCAGTAGATGATGTATCAGTCTGTTGGGTATAGGGACGATTTTGCCGCTTTCTCAGAAAATAATAGAAGAGAACCCACTACAAGGAGACCGACAACAAATATTCCGAAAGCCACACAGCCTTTTTTAGAGGTAGGCCCCAGCGTCGGGGACGACCCAGGAGGTCAAAGAGAACAACTAACAACGGAAAAGGAACAAGAACCGCCACAAACACGTCAGATAACAATGAAGAAGGACAAGAAGAGGAATCAGAAATAGAGAATCTAGTAATTAACATTTCTAAAATGCATCTTACTACCACCCAGATCAAAACGTTACAAAAAGGGACGTCTTTTGTGCCCACTACACGCACCAATCAATTGGAAATAAACGTTAGTTTCTATAAACTTATGAGAAAATTGAGACTTCGACACTTCTTTTCTAACATAGTCACAGAAATACAAGAACCTAGTGAAGATCCTCTCAAGGGCCTGTCTAAAAGCAGTACGTACATTCCTCCTATCAGCCACAAGACGTTGGACCTATATGAACAAATGGTCAAACAGGATCTGAACAAAATCAATTGTCGTAAACAAACCAGACATTGGAACCTCACACAAAAAGAATACGCCACTTTAAGAACTATAGCAAACAACCCCAATATTGTATGTCAAAAGGCGGACAAGGGAGGCGCCCTGGTAATCATGGACAAAGACTATTATGATTCCCAAATCGCAGTACATCTCCAAGACAACAACACGTATATGGAACTAAATACCAACCCTACTAAAGAGATACAAATGGTCCTAGAAAACATTATCCAAGAAGGTGTGTCAAGAGGATGCATTGATGAAAAAGTTAAGAAATATTTGACTACAGAGTACCCGAAAACACCCAGACTGTACCTCACGCCAAAAATTCATAAAGATCCGATCAGACCTCCTTCCTGACCCATTGTGTCTACATGTGGCAGTGTGCATGAACCGGTGGGCAAATGGATCGATAAATATTTGCAGCCATTCGTAATCACAATGGATTCGTTTGTGAAAGACACCACTGACTTTTTGTTGAAATTGGAATCTATTAATTTGACACCAGAAGAAGAAATCACTCTATGTACCATCGATGTTCAAGCATTGTACACTTCCATACCACATCTTTTGGGTATGGAAGCAGTGGAAGAAGCATTACTAACTATGGAGTATGATGAACCAACAACATTTTTTTTACTGGAAATGTTGAATTTCATTCTGATGCACAGCTATTTTGAATGTGATAAGCGGTGGTACCTACAAAAGTCGGGAACATCTATGGGCAATCCGGCTGCTCCAGCCTATGCAAATATCTTTATGCACCAATATGAGCAAAGACACATTTTACAAAAAGACCAATGGAAACAGGGATTACGGATGTATGTCAGATATATTGATGACATATTTATATTATGGAAAGGAGAAAAAGAAAATTTAATTGAAAACATCAGTCAGTTAAATACCATATATCCTCGCATCCAATTCACATCAGAAATCCATCAGAATCAAATCAACTACCTAGATGTGACCATCACCAAAAAGAACCATCATTTAGAGACCACATTGTACACCAAAAAAACAGACAGGAATAATCTTTTGACATATCAGAGTTTCCATCCTAGTCCCCTGAAACAACATCTACCATATTCCCAGTTGTTACGAGTCAAAAGAATCGTCTCTAACCCGCAGGAGTCATTGACGCAAACTCAAAATAAGCTACAACGCTTCAAAAAGCGAGGATACCCTGAAAACATACTGAAAGCTTCCATGGAAAGGACCCAAACTAAAACCAGGGAAACGTTGTTAAAATCAAAACCCAACAAAAAAGAGGCTAAAATAACTTGTGTTAGTAAATTCTCCACAGTGAGTCATCTAGTGACAAAAGCTATTAAAAAACAGTGGCCAATGTTGCAAACTGAACCAGACTTCCAAAACATCTTCAAGGAGGAACCTATTTTTGCATACACTCGAGCTAAGAACTTGGGAGAATTAATCAAATGTCCGAACATCACTGAGGTTAAAAAAAACTACAAAGGAACAGTCCCTTGCAGAAATTGCAGCAACTGCCATAACATTATGGAAGGCAACACTTTCATGCATCCCATGAAAGGTAATAAAATCAAATTGAACGTTACGGGTACTTGTGATACTAAAAACATCATTTATCTTATCAAAAGCCCTTGTGGGAAAGTATATGTTGGCCAAACAGAGCGCAAATTAAAAACAAGACTCACAGCCACCCACTTTCTGGAACAAAGACATCAAGTGAATCAAATAAAAGCCTGCATCTTAGAAATTGTTGATAAAAAAGAAGACAAAGACAATAAAAAGACTCTACTTATGCGAGAAAATCACTGAATTTTTTTCCTACAAAGTTTGACCCCACATGGAATCAATGAGAGGGTTGAATATAGCTGTTATCTGTAGTAGAATGATTAGTAGAAGAAAGACTTGTGCTGTTTCATGCATCCATATATCTTCTAGTTACTATTGTTGCTTTTATCATTGTCGTTTCACAGTTATGCTTATATTTATATTCCTTTAGAGGATAGGTGATATATACGTTTATATTTTATTTGTAAGCACAAGTAAGTATACACATGACACCTATAATGGTAGTACATGAACGTAGTTGCCCCTTTAAATATACGGGAACCAACCCACTTCCGGGTTAAACGTCACACGCCGCCGGTCGAGTGTTTCAGAAACTCGAGCCGCGGATGAGATACGCGTGTATCCTAACCATTCCTCGGGTAAGAATGATGAGTGTTTATCTGTTATACGTAAAGCCAGGTACATAACGCGCAGAAGTTCCTTTGACTTCTTGAAATCATTTCCCACTAGTCAGTGGTTTAAAATTCTCGAGTCTCGAGCATAGATTATCCCAGCGCGTAAATGTATTGTATTCCGTAAATGCACGCAGGTCAGATTTCGTTTAACACTGAGAGGTGACCGTGTGGGAGAGATGAGAGATCGGGTACTTACGTATTTATTTGTGAAATGTGTCGTGGTAATGTTTTAACCACAATGCTTAATTTGATTGCCAATTGTTCTAGATAATTTAGGTTATTATTTAACAGGGTATACATAATTTTGTGATCAGTATAAAGAAATGCTATTCGATGTATTATGTTATTTAGGATGGTGATAGATGTATTTTTCGTGTTGTAGATTTCCCTGATGAAGCCCTATGGGCGAAATGCATTGGAAACCAATTGGATTGTTGGAAATGATATGGATTGTTAAAACCTCACTTCATGATTGAATAATGAAGGAAATACATTATAGAGATACAGAAAAAGCTCTAAAGTATGAATAAAAGGTTTTCAAAAGAAAAACAAGAGAATACATTATCGTCATTGTTGAAACTGTGATGGTATGAAACTTTATTGATAAACTTTGCTGAATGCTTCAGCCAATCTCCAGTGACCTGGGAGCCACTTTCGCATGGTTGCGCCAGTGCTATCCATTTGTTCTAATTTTACTCCTGAGCGGGGAGTAACCCAGGAGCACGGTATACAAAAAAAGCGTGGATTAAAACTAGCAGTGCACAGTTCACAACCCCATTCTTTGTGACACTGGGGCACTCCATTGCCTGTCCCAGGAAGGTATATTTGTGTAAGGGGTGTGTGTGACAGGCCGTGCTGATAGATGGAGTCTGAGTTGTCACTGGGCCCTCCCTCGTAGTGTGGCTGTCCACCCATGGAGCATGCTGCCATGACAGTGGTTGTGAGTTCCTGCACAAGATATCTGACCTTGTTGTCCAGGTGTTTGTGTTTCCACTGGTCACAGGAGGGACTTGTGCTGCCTACACCAGGGCCCAGTGTCAGCTATCTTGTCAGTACATTCACATACCATGTGCATTGAGCATGGTGCATGGGTGTGTACCTGGGCCATATGGGATGAGTGCAATTGGACATAGGCATCCACAGAGATGTTTCTTGGGGTGGGCACCCTTCTCACCCTCCCCCTTGCACCCTTCTCTGCCTCCCCCTTGCGCCCTACTCACCCTCCTCCTTGCACCTTCCTCCCTCTGCCTTGCACCCTTCTGGCCCTCTGTGTCAAGGATTCCCCCCCGCGTGCGCAGCGATCAGCGACAGCAGCGTAGCCTGCCACGGGGTTGGAACTACGGGAGCCAGAATGCTTTGCGCGATCCATAAAAGGTGTACTCAATCAAGGAATGGCGTCGGATATTGAGATCATTGCCTACCTTCCCGTTGGGTGCAGACTACGGACCTGTGCTTCCAGTTTCGGTTCCGTGAACCTTGGTCGGAGTTTGAGCGACGTTTGGAGGTAAGACAGAGCGGCTGCTCTCTTTACCTCGTCTCGGTCGAGTGTTTGTTGATACGCTCCCGAGCAAGGATTGGGCAGAGACGCACACCACGGAAGTGTTTGCCGCGTCTCTGCTTGGGTTTCTTGTGCCTATTGCCTTGGGTTATAAACAGAGAGAGAGGGTGCGACCGACACTTGAGCACTACACCGGGTGCAGGGTTAGCGTCCCGTTACATGAGTTAAGGGCGTTGAAGGTCGAGCGGCTGCTCCCTAACACCCAATACGAACTCTGCGGTAGAGTGCCCGGCTGGGCATTCCTGTGTTCGTCTACAATAGCGCCATAACTGTTTATATCAGAACTGTACACAGGGTACAAAGCGAACTCCCATTAGCCACTCTCGAGCGGCATTTCCGGCCGTTACTTTGCACAGTGCCCTCCGTTGGAGGAATACCGGGACCGGTATTCATGCGGAGGACGGTTGGAATCTTAAGCCCTACTTGAGAACTTGGGCGGCTAATGGGTATCGTTGACTAAACTTTATTGTTTATTGAGTATTGCTTTCTTTTCCTTTTACTGCAAGCCAATAAATTCTTATTGGGAAAATAACCCTTGGAGTATCCCTGTTGTTTTGTTTGCCAGTCCTACCCGATCCCGAGAACACACAGTAGATTACACTCTGCCTTGCACCCTTCACCCCACTGCCTTGCACCCTTATGGCCATCTGCCTTGCACCCGTATCCCCTCTGCCTTGCACTATTCTGGCCCTCCCCCTGGCACCCTCCTCCCCTCTGCCTTGCACAATTCTCAGCAACCCCCTTGCACCCTTCCCACCCTCCCCCTTGCACCCTTCTCACCCTCCCCCTTGCACCCTCCTCTGCTCTGCCTTCACCCTTCTCACCCTCCCCTTGCACCCTTCTCACCCTCCCCCTTGCTCCCTCCTCCCCTCTGCATTGCACCCTTCTGGCCCTCTGCCTTGCCCCCTCCTCCCCTCTGTCTTGCACCCTTCTGGCCCTCTGCCTTGCCCCTCCTCTGTCTTGCATCCTTCTGGCCCTCTGCCTTGCACCCTTCTCCCCACTGCCTTGCACTCTTTTGGCCCTCTGCCTTGCACCCTTCCCCCCACTGCCTTGCACCCTTATGACCCTTCCCCTTGCACCCTCCTCCCCTCTGCCTTGCACCCTTCTGGCCCTCTGACTTGCACCCTCCTCCCCTCTGCCTTGTACCCTTCTTTCCCTCCCCCTTGCACCCTCCTCCCCTCTACCTTGCACTATTCTCTGCAACCCCCTTGCACGCTTCGCACCCAATGGAGGGTGCTGCCACATGGGACAATGGCACCATTTAAAAAGCAGGATGGACTAGGGCCAACCCTGACTGGGCCCACACCAAAAAGACTGGCGATCCTGGGGGGGGGGGGAGGCGCCAAGAGCCCCCTAGCCCCCCTGCGGACGCCCGAGCTATTGGGTCTGATTTGGGGTCCCACAATGCATTTCGTGACACCCACCCTCCCAGAATACTGGACGTCTATTCTTGGGTCTGTACTTCCTGTAGCATGGGACATAGCATGGCCTTGCTTTCTGAATGGGGCATACACAAGTTAGTGACATTAGCGTTGTTTTTGCCTGTAGTTATGGGCAGCTGGCGCTTGGCGCTTATTGCGGGCATTTTTTGTACTTGGAGTGTAGATGCCATCACCCGCATGTTACATGAGTTGTTTGTATACTCACCAGGCTTTATGACTCCTTCAATGCCATGTACTCCCACCGGTGGTAGCAGGGCCATGACCTTCTCCTCCCAGGGATGGTACTGTACTGGTCTGTGGGGACCACCACCTCCAGTGCGTTGGCTCTGGAGGTAGTCCTCGTCCATCTTACTCTTCACCATCCTCCGCAGATCGTACCACCTGGACTGGCAATCCCTCTAGGTGCGTCTGATGGGTGCAACAGAATTAACCTTATTGATGATCCTCTCCCACAGCTTTGTTTTCTCAGCTGTGCTGGTCCGTCTGACCAATGCACCAAACAGCTGTGGCTCGACTCTGATGACTTCATTTACAAGGATCTCCGTCTCCTCCTTTGTGAACTTTGGATTCTTCTGTGGGGACATGGTGTGGGGTGAATGTGATTTGGGGGTAAGTGTGTGTATGGATGTGGGTGTGTGGGTCTGAATGTGATTGGGGGTATGTGTGAAGGTGGATGTGTGCAGTTGTTGGTGTGTTGTCAGTCTCTGTAACTCAATGGGTCTGTGGCAAAGGATCATGGTTTGTGTGTGTGGCACTTTTTATTGGTCCATTTGTGGGTGGTGCTTAGTTTGAATTTTTGCTGGGTGTGTTATAAGGGGTGGGTCTGAGTAAGGCCCTCTGTTTGCCTGTTTGGATGTGGCTAGGACATTCAGTTTCAATGGTTTGTACACAGGAGATATGTTTTGTGGTGTTGTGCGAGTCATTTGCACCCTTCCTGTGATGTTTTTATGGCTTTGCGTGCACTTAGTTCAGGGGGGGTTCGAATCGTATTTGCTTTTGTGGATCCTTCATACGCGATGTTTTATACAGGGTTCGCGTGCGCTTCGTTCAGGGGGGTGTTCGAATTGTATTTGATTGTGTGGCTCGCTCATACGCGATGTTTTTACGGGGTTCGAGTGCGCTTTGTTCAGAGGGGCTCGTTTTGTATTTGCTTTTGTGGCTCGCTCATACGCGACGTTTATACGGAGTTCCCGTGCGCTTCGTTCAGGGGATTAGAATCGTATTTGCTTGCATGGCTCGCTCATACGCGACGTTTATACAGGGTAAGCGTGCGCTTCGTTCAGGGGGTTTCGAATCGTATTTTATTGCGTGGCTCGCTCGTACGCGACGTTTATACGGGGTTTATGTGTGCTTCGTTGAGGGGGGTTCGAATCGTATTTGATTGTGTGTCTTGCTCATACGCGATGTTTTCCGTACAAATCGCAGTTCATAAGCGATGACATTTTCCCGTATGAATCCTGTTCTCAGTCCCCGGTCTGGATCGTACTTGTCCGATCGTACAGCATGTTTAGGAATTGTACGGTTTATTTCCTGAGTCTGTGTCGTAGGGTTTTTTGCATGATTTTCGTATGGTTCGCAAGGATTTGGACGTATTTTTAAGGAACGGATCGTACTACGAGATTCGTACGGATTTGTACGATTCGTACAGAAACGGCTACGAATACGAATCGTCGGACGGTCTTCTTTCCTGATTCGGAATCAGCCCCTAAATAATGTATACACTTACTTGATAATCAGTTTTAATAATTATTTTAATAAGTTATAAATAAAATAAATATACTATAAATTACAAATTCATTTATACACATAAAATATTAACATAAATAAAAATTAAATAATTATGCGAAACAAATTTAAAAAAATGTATTTACTTTTAATATTTTTAAAATTAATTATATACTACATTAGCTAAAACAATACACAAAATATTAAAATAACGGAGGGAATAAAATACTATTACAACTCCAAAAACACAACAGTAGGGAAAGTATTGGTTAGCGTAGGGGTAAAAATAGGTATTCCCACTCCAAAGAGTGCAACAGTAGGGAAAGTGTTGAATAGCGTCAGGGTAAAAATTACTATTCCAACTCCAGAGAGTGCAACAGTAGGGAAAGTATTGGATAGGGTAGGGATAAAAATTACTATTCCCACTCCAAAGAGTGCAACAGTAGGAAAAGTGTTGGGTAGCATAGGGGTAAAAAATACTATTCCAACTCCAGAGAGTGCAACAGTAGGGAAAGTGTTGGATAGTGTAGGGGTAAAAATTACTATTCCCACTCCAAAGAGTGCAACAGTAGGGAAAGTGTTGAATAGCGTTGGGGTAAAAATTACTATTCCAACTCCAGAGAGTGCAACAGTAGGGAAAGTGTTGGATAGTGTAGGAGTAAAAATTACTATTCCCACTCCAAAGAGTGCAACAGTAGGGAAAGTGTTGGGTAGCATAGGGGTAACAATTCCTATTCCAGCTCCAGAGAGTGCAAGAGTAGGGAAGGTGTTGGATAGCGTAGAGGTAAAAATGACCATTCCCACTCCAGAGAGAGCAACAGTAGGGAAAGTGTTGGATAGTGTTGGGGTAAAAATTACTATTCCAACTCCAGAGAGTGCAACAGTAGGGAAAGTGTTAGATAGTGTGGCGATACAAATTACTATTCCCACTCCAAAGAGTGCAACAGTAGGGAAAGTATTGGATAGGGCAGGGGTAAAAATTACTATTCCCACTCCAAAGAGTGCAACAGTAGGAAAAGTGTTGGATAGCGTAGGGGTAAAAATTACTATTCCTACTCCAGAGAGTGCCACAGTAGGGAAAGTGTTGGTTAGCGTAGGGGTAAAAATTAGTATTCCCACTCCAAAGAGTGCAACAGTAGGGAAAGTGTTGAATAGCGTTGGGGTAAAAATTACTATTCCAACTCCAGAGAGTGCAACAGTAGGGAAAGTGTTGGATAGTGTAGGAGTAAAAATTACTATTCCCACTCCAAAGAGTGCAACAGTAGGGAAAGTGTTGGGTAGCATAGGGGTAAAAATTACTATTCCCACTCCAGGGAGTGCAACAGTAGGGAAAGTATTGGATAGCGAAGGTGTAACAATTCCTATTCCAGCTCCAGAGAGTGCAAGAGTAGGGAAGGTGTTGGATAGCGTAGAGGTAAAAATGACCATTCCCACTCCAGAGAGAGCAACAGTAGGGAAAGTGTTGGATAGTGTTGGGGTAAAAATTACTATTCCAACTCCAGAGAGTGCAACAGTAGGGAAAGTGTTAGATAGTGTGGCGATACAAATTACTATTCCCACTCCAAAGAGTGCAACAGTAGGGAAAGTATTGGATAGGGCAGGGGTAAAAATTACTATTCCCACTCCAAAGAGTGCAACAGTAGGAAAAGTGTTGGATAGCGTAGGGGTAAAAATTACTATTCCTACTCCAGAGAGTGCCACAGTAGGGAAAGTGTTGGTTAGCGTAGGGGTAAAAATTAGTATTCCCACTCCAAAGAGTGCAACAGTAGGGAAAGTGTTGAATAGCGTTGGGGTAAAAATTACTATTCCAACTCCAGAGAGTGCAACAGTAGGGAAAGTGTTGGATAGTGTAGGAGTAAAAATTACTATTCCCACTCCAAAGAGTGCAACAGTAGGGAAAGTGTTGGGTAACATAGGGGTAAAAATTACTATTCCCACTCCAGAGAGTGCAACAGTAGGGAAAGTATTGGATAGCGTAGGTGTAACAATTCCTATTCCAGCTCCAGAGAGTGCAACAGTAGGGAAGGTGTTGGATAGCGATGAGGTAAAAATTACCATTCCCACTCCAGAGAGAGCAACAGTAGGGAAAGTGTTGGATAGCGTCGGGGTAAAAATTACTATTCCAACTCCAGAGAGTGCAACTGTAGGGAAAGTTTTAGATAGTGTGGGGATAAAAATTACTATTCCCACTCCAAAGAGTGCAACAGTAGGGAAAGTATTGGATAGGGTAGGGGTAAAAATTACTATTCCCACTCCAAAGAGTGCAACAGTAGGAAAAGTGTTGGATAGCGTAGGGGTAAAAATTAGTATTCCCACTCCAAAGAGTGCAACAGTAGGGAAAGTGTTGAATAGCGTTGGGGTAAAAATTGCTATTCCTACTCCAGAGAGTGCCACAGTAGGGAAAGTGTTGGATAGTGTAGGGGTAAAAATTACTATTCCCACTCCAAAGAGTGCAACAGTAGGGAAAGTGTTGGGTAGCATACGGGTGAAAATTACTATTCCCACTCCAGAGAGTGCAACAGTAGGGAAAGTATTGGATAGCGTAGAGGTAACAAATCCTATTCCAGCTCCAGAGAGTGCAACAGTAGGGAAGGTGTTGGATAGCGTAGAGGTAAAAATTACCATTCCCACTCCAGAGAGAGCAACAGTAGGGAAAGTGTTGGATGGCGTAGGAGTTAAAGATAACATACTTATAAATAAACGAATATTTTAAAATATTTAAAAAATTAATTATTAAATAAATCGAAACTATTTACAAATACCAATAAATATTTATTAAAAACATAATTACCAATGAATAATTAATTAACAATAAATTATTAATAAATACCAATTAATAATAAAACTTAAATATTAATTTCCAATTAATAAACATTGAACAATAAAATATTTCTTATAACAAAAGCATTTTAATTATTAAAAAGTAATTACCAATAAACTAATATTGAACAATTAAATCATTTGTTAAACCAAAAATATTATTTATCAAACATTAATTGCCAATAATAATTACTAATTACTATATGAATACAAAATATCAATAAATATTATTTAGTAATATTTAATTACCAATTAATAATTAAACAACAATAAATTAATTTTCATAACTAAATAATTATACTTTTAAATAATTACCAATTAATAATTAATATACAATACATTAATTATCAATACCCAACTATAAATTTAATAACTACTTAATTACATATCAATTACTTTACACACAATTCCATTATAAACACAAAACAAACTCCAATAAAAAAATATTACACTTAACATATTTATCAATTAATCAATTCTTTAAAATTAATTACCAATTAATGCAAATAATTACCAATTAATAATTAATTAACAATGATATAATTAGCAATAACAATTAATGATAATAAATTATTACTTAATTACATTTCAATTACTTCCCACCCTATTCCCCTATAAACCCATAACCCGCTACAGAACATTATTATCAATTAATCAAATAATTAAATAAGTATTACCAATGAATGAAAATTAATTACCAATTAATTAAAATTAATTTTGTATAATTAAATTACTTCCCACCCTATTCCCCTATAAACCCACAATCCGCTACGGTACTAAAATACAAAATGTACTTAAATTACATAAAAAATTAAATAAAATACATATTAAATACATAATAATATACATAAAAATCATATAAAAATTGATATTAGTAACATCGATATTAATAACACGATATTAGTAACATCGATATTACTTACATCGATATTAACAAAATCGATATTACTTACCTGCGAAATTCTGTCCCTTCGATATTAAAAAAATGGATATTACTTACCTTCTATATTCTGTCCCTTCGATAGTAAAACATCGATATTTTTGTAGGTCGATATTAAAATATTGATATTTTGTCTGCCTACCATTGAAGAGACCTTGACTACCTGGTCCTCAAAGGATCTAGTGGACAGGATATATGCTACCAGAACAACTTTTGAACTCTGGGGAATCATACTGAGGCCACATTAACACCCAAGGTATCCCTACCCCCTCTTAATAAACCAGAGGATTCAAAAATTGGAAGGAGCATCTGCGAAAAAGCAAAAAACTTGCTCACACGGAGCATGATCCACCACTCCACCGGGGCCAAAAAATTAAAAAAAGGGCAACGAAACAGTGAGGCAGTTCAATTACCTTACAGTTGATGGCACGGACTGGTCTTGGGTGCCAAAAGCACTAAGCAACACGAGTAGCTAATAAACAGTTAAACCCCCCTACAATTGACGAAAGGCGCGGGCAGATTGTTCAGGCTAAAGAGCAGGGCCGTGAGCTGAAGGATGTAAGTCAGAACACGATAAAGATCTGTTCATGGAACGTCAATGGATTTAAAAACATGGGTCATGACCACGAAACTCTGTCCTTCCTCGAACAACAAGATATAATACTCCTTCAAGAAACATGGATAATGAAACCCACTGCAATATCTGGTTACATTGAACATCACATCCTAGAAGTAAAATTCGCAAGATATGGTCACCCGAGGGGAGGCTTATCAACATACATATCACAAAAACATGGTTAGCAAACAGAAGAGTTAGATGCCGGGGCAAACTGGCTCCAAGTTACAAAAGTTACCAAAAAGCAAAACTCAAATAAAATGGACTGGCAACTAATTTTAGTCAAGGTATATGTTCACCCTGAAAAAAAAATCAGAAGGAAAAATATACAATGCTAATAAATCTGATTATCGCATTGCAAAAGTCGCACAAATTCTGCCCTTTGATCATTTCAGGAGATTTCAATTGTAACCTACTAAAACAAAATAAAATAAAGAGGCAGGACGACTGGAGACATCAAGAGAGTTAGAAAGGTACGGCCTGTCAATCCTGAACGGTAACACCGCAGGGGATAGACCTTCAGCCATAACGCACTCCAATGGAAAAAGTCAATCTACAATAGATTTCACCATCATCAGCACTAACCTAGTCCCAAAAATAGACTCATTTCAAATCCTCCCATGTATAGAAAGTGACCATCCCCCGCAAATTACAAAGCTTAATATAAAGCTAGTCCGGGCACAATAAATAAACACGCTGGGACAACATGTAGAAAAGTTTAACTTGAGGAAACTAAAATGTCAAGGTACAAATATGGCGAATATAATGGATACTCTCAAAGAACATATGACTCAAATAGGGCCGCAGATAGAAGAAAATCGAATAACAACTTGGGAAGATCTATGCTTCTTCCTTACCCGAAGCTTTCCAGCCACTAACAGAAACACAAAAAGCATAGACATCAGAAAGGATCCATGGTTTAACCTCTCCCTAGGAGATGAAAAGAGAAGGATGGCAAAAAAGGCACGAAATCAAGCCATGGTGGTCAAAACGGGTAAGAAAAGAGACAAGAACAAATTAAAGGAGCTACAGAAGAATCACAAGAAGATGCTGAGGGAAGCCAAGACAGACCATAAAGAAAAAATCTGGACACAGCCACTGTGGGCAAGCACTTTGTCAAACAGCAGGGAATTCTGGGGCAATATAAATAACATGACCAAGGGTAGAAAATTACAACAGGAAGCGGGAATTGGTGAAAAAACCTGGATGGAGCACATACATTATAAGTACAGCAGTGCGAGGAATGAGAAGCATGCAATGGCAAAACCCCTAAAGGGCCTAAAACCGGAAGTAGTAAAATATACCGGTCAAGCAGAAAGTAACAACAACCAACATTTTCTGATCGACAAAAAACAATTGAGAGGAATAATAAAAAGGTTGAAAACGTAGAGGGCGGCAGGCCCGAACAGATTGCCCAATGACATATTCAAACACGCACCGGACTTTTGGGCTGATTACCTTGCGCCAATATTTAATCTGATCTACAGTGAGAACAACATCCCCAAATCCTCGAAAGGGAACATCATCCACCCAATATTGAAACAGGGAGACCATAGTAAACCAGAAAACTACAGACTAATATCATTGATTGATGTTGAGGCCAAACTATACGGATCATGCCTATTACTTCACCTTCAAGATTGGATGGACGAGACAAGCATAATTCCAAAGTTTCAAACTGGTTTTAGACAAGGGATGGGTACAAACTTGGCCATGCTGACACTCCTAACCAAAAAGGTAAGAAAAAAAACTCAGTTATTTGCATGTTTTGTCGATTTGAAAGCCGCCTTCTACAAAGTAAGCAGAAATCGCCTCTGGGAAAAATTAAGGGCATGGGGGCTGCCAAGCAAATTGCTGGAGGCAGTAATAGCCCTGCACAGCGAAACCTGGACTAGAGTGCAACTAGGCGATGGACTTGACACCACCAGCAGTATCTGTACTGAGCAAGGGCTAAAAGAAGGCTGTGTCCTTGCCCTGAGCCTATTTAATTTATTTATGGCAGATATCAGTAAACACATGCAATCAGCCGACTGCCATCCGCCGAATCTAGTCAAGGAGCCAATACCCTTCCTAGAGTACGCAGAAGATATCGTGGTACTGAGCCAAAGCCCTATCGGGCTACAAAGAGCGATCAACAACGTAGTCATCTATCTGGATAGGGATAGATTGGAAATAAATAAAGACAAATCCAAGTTGTACGTCTTGCTGACCCAAAAAAAACAAGTTCAAATGGTACATAAAAGGGACTCCAATAGAAGAACAAGTGGCCTACAAATACCTCGGTTTAAAACTATGGTGACGCTCAACACACAAAGAACATAAAATGGACTTACAGGCAAAAGCACAATTGTTAATCTTTGCATACAGACTCCTGAATAGAAAACTGGGCTGCCAGAGTTATGCACATCTTCTAAAAGTGATGGCAGCACAAATTGTACAGACATTGTCATATGCCCTAGTAGTTTGGTGCGGCAAAGAGGCGGAACTGCTAAACGATCTTCAGACAAAAGTCTACAAAGCTGTCTTTAATTTACCAAAGTCTGCCGCTCCAGCTCAGGTCCGGCTGGAGTTCGACCTTCAGAATCAGAAATTCCGGAGCATGAGCGGCTTCGTGAAACTATGCCGAAAATGCTGCGCATCTGAGCCGGGGTCATTGAACAACACTTGCTGGAAAGAAATCAAAATCCAGATGGACCAAGACATTCCACATTCATGGGGAGCATACCGGAGAAAATCATTAACGGAACTTGACATACAAACAACATGGGACAGCCAGTTAGAACAGGTAGCTTTTGGTAAATAAAACATCAAAGAAGAAGTCTTTCCTGAAAGACAAAATAACAACCTTGAAACGCAGACATTGGTGGACTTTGATTAACTCTTACATATCAACAAAGCCTCAGGCATACTTATTAACACATTTCAGTACCGAGCTAAAAAAAGAGTTTCACAAAATACCGCTGGGCATTCATGATTTGAAAGATCTACAACTGTCCTGGCAAAGCAACCATCAAGCTGCACACTTTCGACTATGCGGCTTCTGTAACGAAACCCTAACAAACCTGCTGTGTGTTTGCCCAACAGTTAAGAATATAAGGAGGGGGCTTGGTTTAATTAATTTGTTAATTAATTGAATATTCGCACTTGCAGGCAAGAGGTGATACTTGGCTGGAAGGATCCTCAATTATTCTGGCTTGCCGGGGTGTCAAATGCCTAGCAAAAGTAAGGAAACTTTTAAGGCAAGCCAATTTAGAGGCCACAAATAAAGCATGATCAAGGACGGCCCACAAGCCAAAACAGCAAGCAAAAATAAATAAATAAATACATTTATACTCGACAGGATGACGGGAACAACATAGAAAAATGGTTAAGTTTGGAATTTAAAATGGACATTTTATCTCGAACAGGATCTAGCTGAAAGTAATCCTGGACTTTTTCAGACACTTGTGCAATTCTGAAAACTTTTAATAGAACCGGCACAGATCGTTTTAAACTGTTAGATAACATTTTCGAGGCGATTCCAGTTCGTGAAACGAATCCGTATGACGATTCCTATTCAAAGCCGTTTCCGTACGGTTCGTACAAATTCTTACGAATCGCGTAGTACGATCCGTAGGATAGAAATACGTCCGAATCCGTGCAAACCATACGAAATACAAGGCTAAATCCGTACGAATTAGACTCTCACTGTGAACCGTATGATTCGTAAACATGCCGTATGACCAGCCAAGTACGATCCGGACCGGGTAATGAATACGCGATTCGTACGGAACACGTCGCGTATAGGCAATTCGTACAGAGAGCCACACATTCACATATGCACCGTACCCCTAAACACAAGGGGTGTACACACAGGGTGTACGCACCGTACACCTACGGCCTTTGGTTGTATGAACCGTACCCCTACTCGCCATACGCCAACATTCATGGGGTGTACGCACGGGGGCACACACACTGTGCCCCTGAAATCCAGGGGTGTACGCACCGTACCCCAACGCACCGTACCCCTGCTATCATGGGGTGTACGCACCGTACCGGGGGGCGGTCTGTTTCGTATGCATTTCGAGGCGAAATCTGCTTTTACGGATGTTTTAAGCTCCCGTAGAAAAAGAGTCGTACGAAGTGTTATCGATACAATTCGTACTTGCTGGGTCGAAAAATACAGCTTTGATCAATACGGACATCGCGTACTGCGCGTTCCGAATGCGATTCGTACGGATCAGTGAGTTGTACGGTGTTCGGTACGATTCGTACGGAGAACTGCTTTGGGTACACATTGTACTAGGTCATACGTACGGGTATGGTTCTCCATACGAATCGTATGGGAAAAAAGCTCCGTACGGCTATTCGGAGGGCATTTTCCCAAATCGGAATCAGCCCCTTCATGTGTATTATAATGTTATTCAGATTTTAAAATCTTAGTAACCATGACACTGAAAAGTAGTATTCAATGGAAGATTATGTTTAATATATTTATTTTAAATGTACATTATAACAATGTTAAGTAATCATATACAATAAACTATTTGACTTGACTTGAATAAAGGTTATTGTTATATTATTTTTTACATTCAGAATGGGTGTATGCGAATGACACCCAGGTCATCATTTCCATCTCTGATGACTGGGATGAGGAGGCTGACAAGTTTAGGGCTTGCATGGCGGAAATCATCAGGTGGATGAGGGAGAACACGCTGAAAATGAATGGGAAGAAAACAGAGATTATGATTTCCGGAATGGATAGTTCGATCTGGCCCAACTGATGGTAAACATAAACTTGGGGTGCTTTATCTATTCAACGGCTGCAACCCAAAGTCTAGGTGTGATTTTTGATAACACCTTGACTTTTGACACCCAGGTTAACAGAACAATTATGTTCTACTTCTGGAACATAAAGATCCTGATGAAAATCCTGCCTTTTCTCCCACTAGAGCTTAGTGTGTCAATGGTAATCGCGCTTATTACTTCTTGATTGCACTACTGCAATGCCCTTTATCTAAAGGTCAACTAGTACACACTAAATAAGCTCCATATAATTCAAAATGCATCAGCACATTTGGTCCTGGGACTACCAAAACACTTCTCAGTCAGGAAAGGATTGAGATCCCTACACCGGTTGACAGTGCTGAAGCGGTGTCTTTTAACGCCCTTTGCTGGGATCATAAAGGCTCTCCATCTAAAGGGGTTGACTTATCTTAGGACAGCCTATAATAGGTATGTTCCTACTAGGCCTCTGTGATCAGCTGAATGTAGTAAGGTGGTTCACCGAGGTGTAGGAAAGCCAGGTGGGGGATGGGCCTGCAATGTGTTGGCAGGCAGGTTGTGGATCTCCCTCTCGGAATACATTAGGAGTTTAAATTTGTACCTGATCTTTCGGAAGCAGGTGAAAATGTGGTTATTTTCAAATTAGTCCTCCCTTAGAGGTGCCTGGTTATTAAGGTTGTCTCTACTTTGGGTCCTCACCCTTCACAAGGATCTCTTCAAAATTAATACTTTGATACCTCCTAGTTTAACGGGCTCTGTAAATGCTCCAATTTTTTATTATATTTTATAATTAAATAGCAAAAATATTCTTCTTGTGTTTGTTTTTAGCATTAATTTATATGTATTTGTATTTTTAACTCTTAAATAATTTAATTTAATTTAACCTTATTTCACATGTTTTTTTTTAATTCCCATCTCCATTACTTTTTAAGTGGGGGGGGGGTAGCCATGTCTAGTGTAGTTAGTATTTCAATAGTAACATACACTCAGAGTATTTGAATATTGAAAAGTAGTAAACTTCCTCAAAAGTGTAAAGTTACTCAAAGTGAAAGTTACCTTTGTGAATCAGACCCATCACGTGCACTTTACGATTTGGAAGGAAAAGGAAGAGACGTGAAATCGGTCCCCTCTTACATTTCACAGACATGTATAAATCCACTGAAAATGCAATGCTGCCACAAACCATTAGTGCAACACTGACACCTCAAAGGAAGTGGCTAAGGGTTTCGCAAAGTGAAAACAGTCCATTACAGGTAGCTTCCAATTTGTGATTGCAGAAATAGACATTGGAAGGACCATAAAGCAGCCCAGGGTACCACTGATTGCTTCCCCCAATGATAATACTGAACTACTATTTTATTTTTTGAGTTAAAATAGGCATTCTGCGAGTGAGAATGCATGAGTGAGTCCTGCTGTTTCATATCCTCCATCTCAGCACCCACAAGTGGTTGCAAGGTGTCACAAGCTGATTCCCAAGCCATACATTTGAAAGTGACTGGAGGTTTGCAGCATATTTTGCCTTATCCATATGAAGTAGATGAGATATTTTCATCCCCCTCACCACAAAGAGAGAGGGTATGCACCGCCGAATTTAGCAACTGTCCTCCGACCAGCTTCTTTTGTACCCTTTCTGAGTTGGATAAACTAGTTTAAAAAGCAAGGTGAATTTCATGTCCATGAAATATAACCCTTTAGCTGAGGTTCTGGCAGCGGCAATTTTACTAGATACCGAAAAAGCCTTTGACACACTGAAGTGGCCCTTCTTTGGGTCCATCATGATTCATATAGGCATGCCCGCTTGATTTATAGCCACAGTAGGCCTTCTAATTAGTTGACCAACGGCCAGACTTCGCATAAACGTAACTCTCTCCGACTCCTTTTCATTGACACATGGCACAGGACAGCGCTGTCCTTTACAGACTCTACTGTTCATTCTCACCATGGACTCCCTAATATGGCACTCCCAAGAAAGACATCTACACAGGGGACTGCAGTTGAAATCGGGCCCCCTTTTGGTTTCTTTATATGCCGACGATTCTATCATCTATGTTCGGGAGCCACACTTGAACCTATAAACGCTCCTCAGGGATATTATTCACATTGGGCAGCATTCTGGATTAGGCATTAATTGGCGCGCATCTATTATTTTTCCTCTGACCACCAGTACAACACCATGGGATTGTGAGTTCCCTTTGGAATGGTGCTCAGACTCAGTCAAATGTCTGGGTATTCATGTACACCTTGACCCGGTCCAGATTATCCAATTAAATTATGGACAAGCAATAGCAAAATTAGACTCAGGTGGGACGATGGCTACGGCTCCCTTGGTCCATGGCCGGTAGAATTGCCATAATTAAAATTATGATTCTCCCTAAATGTTTGTATTTTTTTAGCAACATACCTATTCCCCTCATGCACAGTTTATTTTCCTCATTACGATCTCATCTGATTCGATTGATCTGGGGCGGCAAACAGCTGCGTGTTAGATGGAGGGTGGTTTTGGGGTTCCGGATTTTTATTTATACTATTTAGTGGAGCAGTGTAGTTTTGCCTTCGCTTGGTACCACCCAGACGCCAGGACTCCGTTTCTGCACCCAGAGGCAGATTTTATCCTACCTGAGCGACTGGCTGCCGTCTTGCCCAGAGGCAAACCTAGGGACCCAGTAGATATACAGACAGTCTCGACCACTAGTTGGGAATGGAGCAGGCTCCATCGTTACGCAGGTTCGTATGGTTTATATTCGTCAGCTCTTCCGGTTCCCAATGCTCGATGGCTCCCTATTTCAGGTGAGAAATTTGTGCAACGCACGTGGACTGAGTTTAATATTTTAAAAATAGGCGCCCTCTATCCAGATGGCCACATCTTTTTGACCACTGAGGAAGCCCACTTCCAGGAGGCCACGTTCATGGATAAATTTGTGCTCAAACGACTGTACTCTGCATTTCAAGCTACGCTTCCTGATTTTCCGATAGAGCCTGACTCATTGAGAACGATAGTGGATTGCACATTATATCAAAACTCTACAAACTCTGTATCACGCAACTTCCTGTTGCAGACGACAAACTGCGTGTGGAATGGCAGACAGATTTGGGTGACCAGATCACAGAAGACCAATGGACATTCTGTTGTAGGGCCACAAAAGATATTTCAGTGAATAGTCGCCATAAGTTATTGCACTACAAGTTTTTGCAACAAATATACATGACGCCAGCCAAGCTGCATAAAATTGATCGCAGCAGACCACACACGTGCCGGAAATGCGGCACTCAGTACGCTGATTTTGCCCACCTCTCGTGGACCTGCCCCTGCATATGCCCCTTCTGGGATAGAGTACACTCGACGCAAGGTGAGATCCTTGGTCTTACTATTGTTCCTCTTCCGGAGGTGACGCTCTTGGGTTACACGGCAAATTTTCCTGAAGCAATCCGGAAATTGGCATCCCTTAGCTTACTGATGGCAAAGCGAGAAAATGCATTACGCTGGGGCAGCAAGACTTCCCCTACACTGCAAGGTTGGTTGCATAGCTTAGACCACTGCAGTACAAATTGCGAGATATATTCCAGAACATTACCGAGCACAGTGCATCCCAAAGATATCTGGGGTCCATATAAAATTTACATAGATACCCTACACAACTGCAACACGTCCCAGCCCAGCTCCGGTATAGTACCCACGGGGGTGGGATAGCTCAAGGGTTTCATGCACAAACTAGTCATACTGGACATCTCCCAACACTGCAGGTGTTATAACTTCCGCTTATACGCCACCTCACTATTGTTCTACTTTTTTGGGATCAGGACCACTCTAGATCCCTTGGCATATCGTGTTATATGAATGGACATGGAGGGACTCGTTAGATATATGATTATTATGTTTCAGTTGTTTAATATGGATGGCATATCATTTTTATTAAGAGACTGGGCAATAGTGCTTGATTTCTACTAAATATTAACGTGATATTTTCATATTGAAAACATGTGTGATTAACAGTGACCAATATTAGCTGAGATGGATATGTGAAATTTGATAATCAATAAAATAAATTAAAAAAAATATATATAACCCTTTAAACAAAAAGATGCAACTCCGTAAATGATATGACACTGTTAAATTACATTGTTCTTCCCGGAGTAGAACTATATATTCCCAATAAACTTCTAAACATCATGCTTTCAAGGTACCACAGCTATTTGAAGAAAGAATTTGTGCCATAGACGTGTGTGTCAGTAGGTGTCTTACCCTTTTGAAAAGGTGTTTCTCTATTCTATTCTTTTTATTCAGGGTTATTTCTAAAAGATCTCTTCCTCTGTGACAGGAAAAACAATAGCAATTTAATGTGGTATATTCAACATGAAGTTAATTCTGTTGTATCTGAACACGCTCACCGTAGAGCATTGTGTTCTCGTTGCCTGCAAACCTCTCCTATAATTACAGTATTCTTCTTAAAAAACTGCTTTTTTCCATTATTATTTTTTGCCTTTCTGGGATCCGTCTCCATGATAAATATTGCAATAAACGTTAATTAATATAAAACATGGATAAGGACAAATACATATTATAAGGAAACAATGACATTGTTGGTGCAGACATTGAAGGATGTATAATTTTATGTTTGTGATTCATATCTCTGATGTTGCAAAGTCAAATCGTACCCATCTTGAGGCATTTTGACTGCGGAATGCGAGGCAACATGGTTTAGCGAACTCCAAATCACCCAAGGTGGTTTAAGTTTGTAAAATCCGACAACGTTTTTTTTTTATTTTGGCTGTGCTTTAGAAGGGGCGGTGGTAGGTGTAGTCAGCATTTGCGTTCATTTTTGTCACACAATGCAAATTAATATTTGGCCTGCAGTGGGGTCTTTTTTAATGTTTCAAACCATGTAAAAGGCTCCGGATCGCCTCCTTCCACCTATATATGTAAATACGCGTTCATCTGTTCTGACACAGTAGACCGGTTTCTGCTGTCTACAGGGCAATATATCGAATGTCGGAGCCGCTGGCACACACCCCAGGCCTTATTCAGTACATCACAACACTAACATGTAAACTGAGTGTAAGCACTTGCCTGACATGCATACAATGGTTTGCTCAGCTACCAGCAAGTGGTCATCTTCAGAGGCAATAAGGTTTTGCTACTGAACCATACTTTCACTCAAACTTTCAGGGCATTTATGCAAATTTATTTAAACAAGTGTTAATGTATTATGCAAAAGGAACCATGACTTACAACTAAAAAAAAAAGTTCAGTTTTTATTCATGATATATTACATTAATGTCAAATGTTTTTGGAGTTCACTATTTCGAAATTTCTGTCCGGTGAACCCCAGCTGTACACTGTCACCACCATGCAAGGGTTGGTAGCAGGCTGGGCCTACGATTAGAGCTTCTACGTAACCTGCCATGCTGACAAACACCACTACACACCCTGCCATGTGCATCTGCATGGCCTACCCTCCCTCTGAACCCTTCAAGCAACATATCAGCAAATCTCATCTTTGGCCACGTGCAGCTGGGGTTGGCCATGATGTTCTATGACCAGGGCCAGTGTTGTAGTGCATCCCTCCATGCATGCACCGATCACGGAGTAGGTGCTGGCTAAGGCCAAGCTCACTGTGGGGTAGATCCCTGCTGTGTAAATCCTTTGACAGTGCACAGCGGGGTTACACAGTGCTTGATCTGCGGCCAGCATTGCTTCCAACAGCAACCAATCGCTGATCATGAGGTTTGGCTGATCATGAGGTTGGTCCTGTCCACATGTAAGGGCTTGTATCAGACCATGCTGCCAACTGGGCATGTGATTGACCTAAAATGCAACAAACCCTACTGTGTAAGCCACCAAGCAGCTGGAGGCCCTGACTGGTTGCTTATATTTTTATGGGCTTTGGATTGCTTACCAGGTCTCTATGCCCTGGAGCGACCTTCTGCAAACTGTGAGATGTTGTACCTCACTGACCACCTTTCAGAACTGCTGAAGACCTGGTTGTTCTGAGTTAGCACATTCTGACTGCACCTTATCTGCCTCTAAGCAACAGGAAACCTGATTGTGGTTAGCTGTTTGCGCTATACAAGCTTTCTTCACAATAATAATAATAATAATAATAATAATGCCGAGCCTGGCCTGCCTTTGGGCCTGAACTGTACACTTGATAGGCCTTGCACAACATGCTTTGAGTAGGGGGGCTGCCTGCATACTAGGTCCTGCTCCATCCCTATACTAACCAGCCCTAATCAAAATGAATCAGATGCACATAGCATTTGCATGCATCTAGATAAAGGTCTGGTACCAGCCCATGGGCCAATAATTCAGCTGTGGAAGGCCATCAGCCAATCATAGCATGCTCTGGACACATCAGCCATTCACAGCATACTCAGGGTACAAGGCCTATCCTGCTACCAGTCCTTCATGGGTGCACATACAAATGAACGAGCTACGTATGGCTTCTGAAGGTATATAGCAGAGGCTCCTTGGTCCCCTCTGTCTCCTTTGTCCCTGGAATCCTTCATTATCCTCTGTAGCAAACCTTTTCTGCAGCCCCAGTCAACTACATTGCTGGATCCTAAAATCCTCCAAGTACTTGCAGAGCCCATAATAAACAAAGGGGAAAAGGCTCCTTTTTTTAATGGGATTTGAGTATTTGAGAATCAGGAATAGTCAATTAGTCTTGAATTAACAGTGACGGTGTACAAACAGTCTGATAATCCCTTTTACAACTACCACAACACCATTTTGTAAGGCAAATATCTAAAAACTCTCAAAACAGATTAACACCAACCCACTCAAAGGCACTAGTCTGTGTGTTTCAGGTCAAGTTCGGTGCAACTGTGTTCAGCAGTGTTTTATTGCGTGATGGCGCAAAACATATAAAACAAGAGAGCTCCGGTCAGCCAAGAGAAAATGTGCACATTATCCTGTCCCTAAACCGCCAGTGAGGCTTGCAACCCACAAACAACTGCCAGGAAAACATACATCTACACAGGGCCGGCTTTAACTCGGGTGGTACCCTGTGCGACAATGCTTGTTGACGCCCCTCCAATGGCCTCCTCTGCCACGGATTCCCTAACTAGCACCCTTTAACAGTGCCCCTCAAGTCTCTCCATAACCACTGTCTCTCAGATTCATTTCGTTTTATAGCACCACTCATACCAGTGTAAGGTGGCAGTACACTTTACATCACACACACATTGCACAAAGACAATCATATGTGAGTAAATCAGTGTATAGGAAATGTTACATCAGACAGGACTACAAGGTGCAGGGGAGGAGTGACGTCATTGATACTGGTAGGCAATATCGTTTAAGGGTCAATATTCTGGAAAAGCACAAATTCAAAATTTTAAACGTAAAACCATTGTTAGGGGTTCTCTTTAATAATGACAGATTTCTACCCAAATCAACCATTTTGGGAATATTAGAATAATGAAAGACTGTGCAAAAAAGATATAGCTCTAACGCATATCTTGGAGTTTGTATGAAACTCTTTGAGGACATTTAATAGCTCAATGTTATATTATAATTTTGACTTCTAAACTACAAGTAATAAAAATAGCTCTTTTACAGAAGCAGTAACCCACTGACCTATTTAGTGGTACATTATATGCACTTTGTAATCTGCATGGTACATGTTCTTAGCAGCAGGCATTTTAACCCTCTGCACTACCTTTGGATGAGTAAAAACTTCCACTAGACAAACCTCCGTCTCTTTCCAGGAAGACGATTAATCTACCTGAAAATTACTGGAGGCAAGGAACGGGGTAACAGGTGCTTTGTAAATGATAGTATACTTGCAAAAATGACGCCCCCACTCCAAGTCAGTGCCCTGTGCGGTGGCACCGATCGCACCGCCTTTGAGCTGGCCCTGCATCTACATCAAGTGCAGACGTTAAAGTGTGTTAGTGTAGTGAGTTTACCGAAATAAAGAAAAGAGGCAAGGGCCACTCGAACATTGTGGCTGCCTGAACTGAGACCACTGGACAGCTGGGATGAGGAAGACAACACAGGTGATGTGCCTAAAAACTGAGACGATGGTTAGCCATGGAATTCTGTGTGGCCTCGCTGCGTGCCTGGAACCAAGTTGAGCAAATGAATAAAAAATCCCCTGGGGTGAATTGAACTTTAGGGAAGAGAAGCCAGGCCGAATGCCCGTTGTGAAGAGACAGTCGTTACAGAATAGCTGACAGCCTGACGTGCATACTTTGGAACAGGGGAACTAGGTTTGAGTCTCAGCCCCAACTCAATATTGTATAATTATTAGGTATTATTATTATGCAGGTAAAAGCGTTGGGGCCCGATTTTGGGGGGGAGGGTTTGCGTTGGACGATGACAAGGGAAAATTAAATAAATAATTACTTTTTCCTCGTGGTCGTCTGTTGAAATACCTCCCCTACCTAGCCCCACCGCCCCACCGCCCCACCGCCCCACCGCTCTTACCTTCACGGGTCCACCACTGAAATCACCTAATCCCCTCATATTGTGATATTCTTTGTAAATCACATAATCTCCCCGTGCCTAAAAACAATAAAATATGTTATGTGAGGTGGTTCTCATGTTTAACAATGTAATGCTATCGGGCCATGTTCATGTTACATAAATCCGCAGAAGAAAAACGGAACAGGAGCAAGGAGCAAGTGCATCAGAGGGAGCACTGGAACAACACAAGAAGCATAAACAAATGAATCCTCGCATGTTGCACCGGTGTATGTTTGGCCTATCTGGAAGCAGACTTCAATAACCAGGCCGGTTGTTGGAGGAGGCCTAGAATCCATCTTTCCTGCCTGCAAGATCACTTGGACTGTGGATTTGAAAACAGCCGCGGTGGGTAGTAGGAGTTCCTGCAGGGTGGTGACGTGGGGAGGGGGAGGTGCAGGGTGGGGGGGGGGGGGGTAGTAATGTATGGATTAAGGGGTTTAACAGGTAAGTAAACATATAAATAAATAAAACGAATTTCGTTGTGTGCACTGCATCACCAAATACACGCAAAGACATTTGTTTTATTTATTTATATGTTTACTTACCTGTTAAACTCCGTAATCCATACATTACTATCCCCCCACCTTGCCCCTCCCCCTCCCCACGTCACCGCCCTGCAGGAACTCCTACTACAGACCTCAACTGTTTGTTGATAACAAAAAGGCCCCAGCTGAAACTGGTTGAAGGATGGAGCTGGGGGCTGGGGTTAAGAGTCAGAATCAGGGAGGAGGAGCTTTGCGCGCGTCCAAGATGGCTGCGTGAGCTTAGGGCTCCCGAGACCCCCGTTGCTCACCGGCTACATCTTGTCACTTATCCTGATGCCTGAAGGTGGATTATTGTAGCGGAACCGAAGTAGAAGCGGGCACTGAAAGTCGCCTCCCGATAGACCGCCGGAAACCGAAGCTGGCGATCCGGGAAGTTTGCGGCCTGTTTGGGTTGGATGCCCGGGGACTTGAGTTGGCACTGGGCCAGGCCGTAGTGAATCAACAACAGAGTCAGGGACCGGAAGTCGCCGGTCCGGTCTCACAATTGGGCTTCGTTTCTTTCCCGAGTTGACAAACAAGCCCCCAGTGCCTCCGCTATGAAACATATCAGATGGTGATAAACCCTGATCAACTGCCAAACAACTGGTGAACTAAAGAAGAACTAGTGATTACTTGAGGGCTCAAAGCACGGAATTATATCCCTTTGTTTTGGGATCGCGCCTGTGAATGTGCTGAAACTTGCGCGGTGTAGACTTGTGTTTTGCTGCATTTTTGGCACACCGAGTCTAGCGACAGTGGGCAGAGCACCCTCGAAGGGCAAGAGTGAAGAACCTTGCATTCACACAGCTGTGGCGCCTGTATAGCTGGTCCACCTTGGGAAGGGGATTGCGTATCTTGCTCCTCGGACAATCCGAAAATGGCGACCAAGCCAGAGGTGGAGAAACCGCAATCGAAGGCTGCTAGAGGAGCAAGATACACCTAAACTAATAAACTGGACCGGTATACGCAACCTAAAGGTTCGCCTGCTGGATTGGGGAAAACGCAAGATGGAGCAGTCGAGGCCTCGGTCATAACAGCCAAGCCTACGCTACAGGACGTGATGGCAGCTATTGAGGGGGTGAAGGCCTCCCTTGATCAGAAGATTGAGTCCTTGGATCAAAAACTGGACACGGTCTCTATTGAAGTCAACTTGATTCGAGCTGACCTCACGAAAACGAGTGAAAAAGTGAAGTCCTTGGTTATTAAAACGGCTAGCCTTACGGATGATGTGGCGCAGTTAGAATTGGAAGTTCGGACCCTTAGGGCCTCTGGTGAACTTGTAAGCCACAAACTGGACGAATTCGAAGGGAGGACCTGAAGAAATAATGTACGCATTATTGGAGTGCCGGAGAAAGCAGAAGGACATACCGCTGAACTTTTTGAGGAGGACATTATAACTAACCATCTTAAGCCCAAAGGCCTGGGAAATTTCTTTACTGTGGAAAGAGCACACAGGGTTCCCGGAGGAAGGCCGCGATTCGGGGCTCCACCTCGGCCGTTGATAGCGAGGATATTTAATTTTGGGGACAGAGACGCCATCCTGCAGGCTTCCAGATCTGGAGGCCCCCTAAAATATGAAAACTCTTCCATCAGCTTCTTTCCGGATTTTACGCAGGCGGTCCAGAAGCAGAGACAGAGCTGTATGGGTGTCAAACGGAAGCTCTGTGACAAGGGACTCAAGTACGCCATGATGTGGTGAGGGGGTGATCCCTGCCTCGTGGAAGGAGGCCTTTGGCGCCCTATTCTGAAGAAACCTATGGCTGACCCGGCTGAACTGGCTAATTACCGCCCCATCTCCCTGCTCCCTCTGTTGGGTAAATTACTGGAAGGCCTGATTAACAGCCAACTGAATAGATACCTGGAATCGAATAACATCTTGGATTCCTCACAGTCAGGCTTCCGCCGAGGATTTAGCACAGAGACGGCTCTCCTATCTGTGACTGACTCCTTGAGAATAAACATGGACAGTGGTGGTTCAGCCATCTAGATTTTTTTTGACCTCTCCGCGGCCTTTGATACCATCTCTCATTCTAGGCTCGCGGAGAGGCTAAGCGCCTGTGGCATTCAGGGGCTGGCCTACAAATGGCTTCGGATTTATTTGGCAGATCGTTTTCAAACGATCATACTGGGTCCCCACCAATCTAAAAGAACCTCATTGGATAAGGGCGTCCCCCAGGGCTCCTGCCTTAGCCCCACGCTTTTTAATATCTATATGGCTCCGTTGGCTAAGGTGGTAGAAGCCCTGGGGTTTGAAATAATATTGTACGCCGATGATACCCAGCTGCTTTTTAACATCGGCCAATATCCTGAAGCTGACAGAATCCGCTTTGCTAAAGGGATCTTGGCAATCGCCCAGTGGATGACTTCCAACTGTGGCCTCCCCACTCCCGCCTCCCAGCTGCTCCTCCCTCCCACTTGGCCTTAAATGGGGACCGCGTGGCGCAGGTGAGTGTGACCTGTCCTCAGGACACCCCCATGCCGCTTGGCCCTCCAGTCGTGTGTGTGCCCCCCCGCTGCTGCTTGCTGCGCCGATCTGCCGTTTTTTCTGGTATTTGTTTTCTGTTCGTGTTCATTGCCTTGCCTTGCTGTTGTTTCTTGTTACCCTGTTGTCCAAATTGTACCTCTGTGCCTAGGTTCGCTGTCCCCCCCTGGTGTATCCCCCGCTCCCCGCCGCTGTGAGATCGCGGCCTGCCCCCTTTTCTTCTGTGCCCTCCCCGCTCCCGCCTCCCAGCTACTCCTCCCTCCCACTTGGCCTTAAATGGGGACCGCGTGGCGCAGGTGAGTGTGACCTGTCCTCAGGACATCCCCACGCCGCACGGCCCTCCAGTCGTGTGTGTCCCCCCCCGCTGCTGCTCGCTGCTCCGATCTGCCATTTTTTCTGGTATTTGTTTTCTGTTCCTGTTCATTGCCTTGCCTTGCTGCTGTTTCTTGTTACCCTGTTGCCCAAATTGTACCTCTGTGCCTAGGTTCTCTGTCCCCCCTGGTGTATCCCCCGCTCCCCGCTTCCCGCCGTCGTGAGATTGCGGCCCCGCCCTCTTTTCTTCTGTGCCCTCCCCGCTCCCACCTCCCAGCTTCTTCTCCCTCCCACTTCGCCTTAAAGGGGGACCGTGCGGACGTGCAGCGGCCACGCGCAGCGGGCGCTCCGATTGTGCGCCGAAGGAGCGCCAAAGGCAAGCCCGTCTGCACCTGTCCGCGACTGGATCGCGCCCAGCGCCAGGATCCCTGGCCCCGACGATGCCTGCCCACACGACGGACCTATGATGCCGCCACCCTCATCGCACTCAAACCCGACCGAACCAGAGCCTGCCACTGAGCCACCCCGAGACGCACCCACGGACCCTTCACCTGTCAAGCCTGCAAGTTCACCTGCCTCCGGACCTGCACTGCAGCCACCAAGCCGAACACCAACAACAGCCACCTCAAGTGCATCCTGCTCAACACCCGCTCCATCCACAGCCACGCCATCGAACTTTGGAACCTGCTCGACACAACTTCACCAGACGTCGCCTTCCTCACTGAAACCTGGATGAACGCCTCCTCTGCACCTGACATCGCCATCGCCATCCCAAACGGATACAAGATCACCCGGAGGGACCGCGTCACCCAGACTGGAGGAGGCATCGCCATCGTACACAAGAACACCATCCACATCACGACCGACTCCAACGACACCTTCTCCGCCGCCGAGCACCTCCACTTCCAGATACACACCGACCCAAAGACGACCCTCAGAGGCACCCTCATCTATAGACCCCCGGGACCACGCACACAATTCAGCGAAGACATTGCAGACTTCATCAGCCCACACGCCCTCCCCTCCGCTGACTACATCCTCCTAGGGGACCTCAACTTTCACCTGGAGAACAACAAAGACCGCAACACCGCCGCCCTGCTGGACAACCTCGCCAACCTCAGACTCAAGCAACTGGTCAACACCCCCACCCACCACGCTGGACAAACGCTTGATCCCGGCTTCTCATCCAGCAAGCACATCACCTTCAGCCACTCCACCGCACTCCACTGGACCGACCACAGCTGCGTCCACTTCAGCTTCAGAAGAACTACGACCCACCATCACCCGCAACAGGTTCCTCACAGGAGCTGGAGCAAATTGCAAATTGCAAATTGTGAAATTTATAACGCGCTCAGTTACCCAGGGGCATCCCGGCGCTGGACACAGCGAAGGAAAAAGACTCAAACTCAGCCACTACACCGGAAACAGATGGGTCTTGAGGAGTTTCCTAAAGTGCAGGATGTTAGGCTCTGAGCTTATCTTAAGGGGCAGGGAGTTCCACAGTGCCACCACTTGCACCGAGAAACGCCAGCCACCCGAACGAGCTCTTTTAACTCTGGCTGACTGAAGCAGGTGTTTTTGGTCAGAGCGAAGAGCCCGTGTGGACTTATATGAACGTGCCATATTAGTCAAAATGGAGGGGCCCCTCCCATGCAGGATTTTGTGTGCAGTGCATAAGGATTTGAATTTCACCCGCTCCTTAACAGGGAGCCAGTGAAGAGTTTTCAGGGCCGGAGCAGCTGATTGTCTCCTAGGGACCATCATCAGCAGTCTAGCGGCTGCATTCTGAACCTGTTGGAGGGTTTTAAAAGTCGACTCCGGGGCACCGAGGAACAACGCGTTCCCATAATCGAGTCTAGACAAAACAAGACCACGGATCAGAAGTTTCCTAGATGAATCAGGGAGCAACGGTAACACCTTGCGAGCTGAATGCAGCAGGCCAAAACAAATCCCCACTGTCTTCCTGGCTTGTGTCCTGAAGGACAGATCTTCTTGCAACCATACTCCTAAGCTCGAGATCTCCTTCTTAGGAGATGGTGGAACGCCCAAGGACTGGGGCCAACAACTAGCTATGAGTGAAGGCCTGGATTTGCCAAGCAACATCAGCTCAGTTTTTTCTCCATTGAGCTTCAAAGCAGAGTGGGACATCCACCGATGTACATTGGCAAGACAGTCGTGGAGAACCTCAGGTCGTTCCGCCAGCTGGGTCAGACCTACTACCAGCTGAGTATCATCAGCGTAGCTGATGATCTTCACACCTGAAGGGGAGACCACTCTTTCGAGTGGAGTCATATAAACATTAAATAAAGTAGGGCTCAAAGATGAGCCCTGGGGGACTCCACATTGAAGAGGGTACGAGGTCGACTGCTCTGCCCCTTCCCAGACTTGATAAAAACGGTCTGAGAGGAAGGACTCAAGCCACTTCAGGGCCATTCCCGTAATGCCCACCTCTGACAGACGTTGGAGGAGCACCTGATGACTAACGGTGTTGAAGGCAGCACTCAAGTCCAGGAGGATCACTGCCACTGACCCCCCTGAATCAAGAATGCTCCTTGCTTCCTCCACCACTGCCAATAAGGCCGTGTCCGTCCCCTGACCAGGGAGAAAGCCAGTCTGGGAGTCTCCCAACAAACAATGGAATTCAAGATGGTGTGAGAGCTGGCGATTGTGAGAAGTTGGCCTGGTATATAATGCTCACTAATTCTTAGTGATCACTTTGTACCATGCCAAGCAACCCTTATGATGATGGTTGTAATTCAACCTTGTAGACCAGTTATCCTAGTGGTAACGTGGACAAAGCAGTCTTAGGCTAAACTCTGAAAGGCATGTGAAGCCAGCTGTTATACCATACACAACCCCCTTGAATACCAAATGAAAGGGACACCACACAGATATATATTGAAAATATATATTGATGTATTAACTATAAAATCCCCTGGACTCTTTATGAGCACAGAAGCACAAGCGTAAAATCACAAGACAGTTTAAAATACACAAAAGTTGCACAATATGGATGAGCCCTAGGGGCCACCTAAACCATATACTAAGAAAGTGGTATAAGAGATACCAATAGGAAAGTGAACAGGCCTAGGGCCTTGGGAATCGCTGGAGCTATTCGAGACTAGCAGTGACTAAGTCGGGAGAGGCCCACGGGACTCGGGTGCAGTGTTCAAAGTGCACGCACTTTCCAATGTAAAGTCTATGGTGCGTAAAAAGTACAAAGTTAGAAAGTTAGGAACCTTCCAAGTGATCTACGGAGCTGAAACTTAAGACACAGGCCCTTGAGATGTGTACCAGTGCAGGAGCACTGGCGGAGCTGAGTTACCTCACCCACAGGAAGCGGGTGCACAGGGTCGAAGTAGTGTCGGGTTTCGTCACGCTGGTCGATGGTGCTTGGAGCTGAAGATGCTGCAGGCGGCTCGAGGTGAAGAGTTCCGGTGGATCCAAGGGTGGATCTGAAGATGTGAAGACCTGAAAGCAGAGGGGACAGTGTTCAAAGTCACTAGCCAGTGACTACCGTGGAACCAGATTGGAACCAGGCGATGTCGGGTGCAAACAGGCGTTGTTGGGTAGCTTCTTTCTGCAGCCACGTGGATACCCAGGGTCGAGGACGTCCAGGCGTCAGTCACGAGCTGTCCCACGCAGGCTTCTCGCTGTTGGCGGTGTCGGCAACTTGATCGGAGCAAACATGCCTTGGCAAAGGCAAGCCAGGCAGAAGTTGAAAGATGCTTAACACTTGGAAAAGCAAGGTCAGAGCGGGTGCTCCTTTTTACAAGAGCTTGGGTAGGTCTGGAGCAACCAGACCTGCTGTGTAAATCATCGGTTTCGTTGCCAAGATGGCCGCTGACCACGTGGCTAGTGGCCGGGATGGCGCGTCGAGTGGCACAATGCAAAAGGGCCCCACACAGATCGTGGAGATGCTGGAGGGCTGATCTTCGGTGCAAGGGCTGCTCGGTGGTGGGGGTTCTCAGACCCCAAAGCACAACGTCGAGGGTGCCTCAGAAGCTGCGCAGTCAGCTTTTCGAGTGTCTTCCAAGAGGTCCGGTCCCACGTTACTCGGTGCCTCCACGGGTCCCTTCTTTGCAGGGACTGTGGATCGGGCTCTGAGAGGTCTGGGAGTCTGGTTCTTGTCGGGCTCTGGGCTCGGACTCCGGCGGGAGGCGGCGGCAAAGCAGACGTCGAGTTGCTGGTTGGTACCTGTGTTCACAGGGTGGCCACTCCTAGGCCACAAGGGAGATTCTCTTCAGTCTTCTGTGCAGCAGAATGTCGAAGTCCAGTCTTCTTCTTCGTGTAAAGTTGATTCAGGATGATCTGCTGTGCAATGGCACTGCTCCCACTCTTATTCCCAATCTGAAGGGTGGATCACCTACTAGGTCCCTCCTCTGGGAGGAACCAGGAAGGGGGGCGGTTACACCCCCTTTCCTTTGTCCAGTTCCGCGCCAAGCCTGGGTCTGGAAAGTCCCAGGACCGGTTTGGACTGGCCTATGCACGGGGACACCTTGTGTGCCCCGGGCATGTCTGATTCTATTCAGCCCTGTCCTACCCAATACACAAAACCCTGTCTGGGGTGGTGCTCGCACCTCCCAAGGCAGGAAACCCTTTGTCCAGGCCACCATCTGCCGAGTTTCAGTCAGCAGCAGGAGGCCAGACTCGTGTCTGTGGTGGCAGCATCCATTTTGTGATGCTGAGGCTCTGTTTAACTTTAACCGGGGTTAAGGCTACACACATGTCGTGTCCCTCTAGAAGGGTGGAATGCTATCCCCGTCGCCAGAATTGGCGAGGGGATAGTATTCCAATTCGTATGACACCTTACTCGACATGTTTTGATAAAGCCAAACCAAAGATAGCAAATAACCGCGAGGATTATAATGCACTTAAGAGTATATGGTATGGCAATATCCCGGAACAGCTTAGGGAGTGGTTCCCGACGGCTGCAGACAGGCTCAGCTCATGCTAGAGCACCCTCTCACATATTTCCAAGCACTCTGCCTCCAGGATTGATGAGGCCTTCCATAGGAGTGGCTGATAGGAACATATGTATCCAGTTTAGGGTTAGGCACAGACATACTGTACCTAAGTAAGAGGTGGTTACACCGACTTACCCCAGCTGAGTGATCAGCCAGTTGTGTCAAATATGGAGGCCAGGCCAGGGGTGGCACAATACATGCTGCAGCCCCTGGTAGGCCTTGGATACACCTATGCCCTGGGCACCTATGGTGCACTACTACAGGGGCTCATAAGGTGAACCAGTTCCAATTCGCAATGCACCTAAAGTGCATTGGCAGTAATTTAGAGAGAGAACAGCAGGCTGTGGGTCTGATTAGCAGGCCCACAGCCACATTAAGTCAGAAACCAGTGAAGCAAAAAGCAAAAATTTGGGGTGACCATAGGATAGCAGACCCTACTCTCCTACATAACCCCCCCCCCAAACGCAGGGACATTAGACTAACCTTGACCAGTTGTGTCTTCATGTTCTAAGTGGAAGTACCTGGAGAGACCATCTGCGTTGCCATGGTCAGTCCCTGGGCGGTGCTCCACTGTAAAGTCCATCCCCTGTAGGGAAATGGACCACCTGAGTAGTTTGGGGTTTTCACCCTTCATCTGATTAAGCCATAAGAGGGGCTTATGGTCGGTCTGAATCTTGAAGTGAGTACCAAACAAGTATGGCCTCAACTTCTTCAGGGCCCACGCCACAGCAAAGGCCTCCCTCTCTATAGCTGACCAACGTTTCTCTCTGGGGGTCAGCCTTCTGCTAATGAAAGCAATGGGCTGGTCCTGGCCATCTACATTAAGCTGTGAAAGCACTGCTCCCACTCCCAACTCAGAAGCATCTGTTTGGACAATGAACTCTCTTGAGTAGTCAGGACTCTTCAGGATAGGTGCAGAGCACATGGCCTTCTTCAGGTCATCAAATGCCTTTTGACAGATTTCTGTCCACTGAACCTTTTTGGGCATCTTCTTGGATGTCAGATCATTAAGAGGAGTCACAATGGACCTATAGTTCTTAACAAACTTCCTGTAGTACCCAGTCAGGCCCAAGAAAGCTCTGACCTGAGTCTGGGTGGTTGGAGGGGACCAGTCCTTGATGGTCTGGATCTTACTCTCCAGTGGTTGAACTTGTCCTCCACCTACAAGGTGGCCCAGGTACACAACCTTACTCTGCCCTATCTGGCACTTTGTTGCCTTGATAGTGAGGCCTGCCTTCTGCAGAGCCTCAAGCACTTCCTTCAGGTGGACCAGGTGATCCTCCCAGGTGGAGCTAAAGACAGCAATATCATCTAGATAAGCTGCACAAAAGTCATCCAACCCAGTGAGGACTTGATTCACCAACCTTTGGAAGGTGGCAGGTGCATTTTTCAAACCAAAGGGCATCACCACAAACTGATAATGCCCACTAGGGGTAGAAAATGCTGTTTTGGCTTTAGACTCCTCAGCTAACCTGATTTGCCAGTAGCCAGCTGTCAAGTCAAATGTGCTCAAATATTTGGCAGAAGCCAACTTGTCAATGAGCTCATCTGCCCTTGGAATAGGGTGTGCATCTGTCCTGGTGACAGCATTGAGTCCTCTGTAATCCACACAGAACCTCATCTCTCTCTTGCCATCTTTGGTGTGAGGTTTGGGGACCAGAACCACTGGGCTAGCCCAGGGGCTCTCTGAAGGCTCAATGACACCTAATTCCAGCATCCTTTGCACCTCAGTCTTTATACAGTCCCTGACGTGGTCAGGTTGCCTGTAAATCTTGCTCTTTACAGGAAGACTGTCACCAGTGTCCACCACATGGGTACACCAGTTAGTCTGACTGGGTGTCAATGAGAACATATGCCTGTATGCCTGTAGAACTTGTCTGCAGTCATGTTGCTGATGTTCAGTGAGGCTGCCACCTAAGGCCACACCATCAACTGAGCCATCCTCAGGGTTCTGAGTGAGCAGGTCTGGGAGAGGGTCACTCTCTTCCTCCTGTCCCTCATCTGTAGCCATGAGCAAGCCCATGTCTGCCCTGCTGACATATGCCTTCAATCTGTTCACATGGAGCACCCTGTGGGGGCTCCTGGGAGTTCCTAGGTCCACCAAGTAGGTAACCTCTCCCTTCTTCTCCAGAATTGTATGGGGTCCAGACCATTTGTCTTGGAGTGCTGCTGGGGCCACTGGCTCTAACACCCATACCTTCTGTCCAGGCTGAAACTCAACAAGGACAGCCTTTTGGTCATGCCAAGCTTTCTGTAATTCTTGGCTAGCCTCAAGGTTTTTGGATGCCTTTTCCATGCACTCTGCCATCCTGGAGCGGAGACCAAGTACATAGTCCACTATGTCTTGCTTAGGCTTTTTGAGAGGTAACTCCCATCCTTCCTTCACCAGACACAGGGGTCCTCTTACAGGGTGCCCAAACAACAATTCAAAGGGGCTGAAGCCAACCCCCTTTCTAGGGACCTCTCTGTAAGCAAACAAAAGGCAGGGCAGTAGGATGTCCCATCTACGCCTGAGCTTTTCAGGTAATCCTTTAATCATGCCCTTCAGGGTCTTGTTAAATCTCTCAACAAGCCCATTGCATTGTGGGTGATAAGGAGTGGTGAACTTGTAGTTGACACCACATTCCTTCCACATAGCTGTCAAATATCCTGACATGAAGTTGGCACCTCTATCAGATATTACCTCCTTAGGAAACCCCACTCTGGAGAAAACTCCAAGTAAGGCCCTGGCCACAACAGGAGCTGTTGTGGTCCTAAGTGGAATTGCCTCTGGGTACCTGGTGGCATGATCCACTACCACCAGTATGAATCTGTGCCCAGATGCTGTAGGGGGATCCATTGGACCAACAATATCAATCCCCACTCTTTCAAAGGGAACCCCCACCACTGGTAGTGGTATCAGGGGGGCCTTTGTGGTTCCACCTGCTTTACCACTGGCTTGGCAGGTTTCACAGGAGCGACAAAACTCCTTGGTGTCTTCAGACATGTGAGGCCAGTGAAAGTGAGAGACAAGCCTGTCCCAGGTCTTGTTCTGGCCTAAGTGTCCTGCTAGAGGAATATCATGGGCTAAGGTGAGAAGGAAACCCCTAAATTGCAGAGGTATAACCAACCTCCTGGTGGCACCAGGCTTGGGGTCTCTACCCTCTGTGTAAAGGAGTCCTTCACCCCAATAAACTTTATGGGCACCTTCAGCATTCCCAGCAGCCTCAGCAGCAGCCTGCTGTCTGAGGGGTTCAAGAGAAGGACAGGTTAACTGAGCCTGCCCCAAGTCTGCCCTAGAAGGTCCCCCTGTCCCCAGAAACTCAACCTGATCAGGTTCAAGTTCTTCAGAGACAGTTCCTTCAGGGGTCTCAAGATCAGTTTCCTGTGAAGCCTGATCCTCACTCTTAGGCAGTTGGGAAGGCACAGCCTTAACCCTCCTGTTCTTTCTCTTGGAAGGTGCTTGGTCCATTGTTCCAGGATCCAAGACCTGAGGTTCAGAGAGGCACTTTTTGGCCTGTGACCTGGTCACAGCAAGGACATGTGATGATATCCCTAACATCTCTGCATGAGTCCTGTACTCAACTTCTGACCATAGAGAGTTCTCCAGGTCATTGCCCAACAAACATTCTACTGGGAGATCAGCACTAACCACAACTTTCTTTAGGCCAGTTACCCCTCCCCAGGAAAAGTTAACAAGTGCCACACTATGTGTAGTAGTGACATTGCTGGCATTGGTCACCAGGTAATCATCGCCTGGCATGTATTGTCCAGGGTCCACAAAGTTAGGTGTCACCATAGTGACACTGGCACATGTGTCCCTGTAAGCTTGAGCCACTTTATTGTTGATCAAAGGTGTCTGTCTGTTTTTGCCCAGGTTACTGCGACTTATGTCAGGGGTCAAATCTATGTCCCCTTCACAAATCAGAACAGCCTGTGTAAGGGTTCTGACTAGGTCAGAATCTCCTTCAGTTCCCAAAGTGATACCCACTAATCCCTTGGTTTGAGGACCAGCACTGCTAACTGTACTAGTGGGTGCAGGTGCCTTAGGGGCTGCAGTGCTGGGGGCTCCACCCTTTTTAACTCACTTGTCCAGTGAGAGGTGTTCTTACAAGTTTTACACCAGGGTTTCTTCTGACCTTCTTTCTTCTTCTTCTTGGAAGTTTGGGACCCACCCTCTGTCTCAGTTTGGGGCCCTGTTGAAGACTTCTGGTCTTTAGCTTTCTGCTCCCCACCCTTCTGGTATGTTTTCTTCTGGTCACCACCCTGGTTCTGGTTCTGGTTCTTTTGCTTAACTCTGGTTCTTACCCATTTATCTGCCCTCTTTCCCAATTCTTGGGGAGAGGTCAAATCTGAGTAAACCAAATGTTGATGCAACTGCTGGTTCTGACAATTATTTAAAATGTGTTCTCTCATCAGCAAATTATACAATCCTTCATAGTCTGTAACCTTGCTTCCCAGCAACCATCCCTCCAGAGCCTTAGTGGCACACTCAACAAATTCAGACCAGTCCTGAGTCTGTGTCTTCTGGGTATCTCTGAACATTAACCTGTACTGTTCAGTGGTTAAGCCCAACCCATCAATCAGAGCACTCTTCAGGACCAGGTAGTTTCTAGAATCCCCATCACTAACTGTGAGGAGTCTGTCTCGGCCTCTACCTTCAAAGGAGAGCCACAAGATTGCTGCCCACTGCTCCTGAGGGATCTGCTGTACTCTGCAGGCTCTCTCCATAGCAGTAATCCATTTATGGATATCATCCCCAGCTCTGTAGGGGGGCACAATCTTACTCAGGTTTCTGTTATCAAAAGACCTGTCTTTATCCTTGTGGATATTGCTGCCACCAGTGGGTTCTATTACCCCACTCTCTCTAGGCTGTCTTGCTCTAGCAAGTTTCTCTTGGGCCAGGGCAATTTCTAACTCTTGTCTCTGGACTCTCAATTCAGCCTCTCTAATTTGAGATTCTCTCAATTTGGTCTCATGTTCCCTTCTCTGAGGGCTAGTCATCACCCTTCTGGAGTGACCATGAGAACCTCTAGAAGCATGGGAGTTGTCAGAGTCACCTGAGTGAGTCCTTCTCCTCCTAGGCTTCTGGTTAAGTCCACCTGGGGGTCTGAATGGGTTGTTACCTGATTCATTCCCAAGTAAGCTTAAGTTATCCTGGTTCAGTCTACTGACCAGCACCTGACTATTTCTGTCATCATCTGACTCACTGCTTTCCACCTCCTCCTCTTCCTCTTCCTCTTCCTCCTCATCTACCTGAGGAGCGCCAGTGGTGGAGGCTTCCTCATCTACCAGGATGATTGGGGCAGGGGTGTCTACAGTGTCATCCTCTGAAGGATGGCCTCCTTCAGCATTCCCTGTGGGGTTTGCTTTAGAGGGCTTTAGAGTCTCAGACTGGTCTAAGAGCTCTCTTAGGTGGTCTGTAGTAGGGGAAGGCTCTGTCTTCAGACCCCTTAAGACACAAAGCTGTCTTAATTACTTAAAGGAAAAAATAGCAAATTTGGATGGTGCCCTTGGAGGGTCACTCTCAACAGGAGTAAGTCCACTGGACCCCTCTGCTCCAGACATTGCTCTAGTGTGGGTGGATGTGTTGCAATCTACCTACACTGGTGTTTACCTACTAAACCTATCTAGTAGTTGTAGCTAGGGTGTGCTACTCCCTTTGCTCTACAACAACTAAGTTCAGTAGAACTTAAGTATACTAGTCTTGTTTTATATGTACCTAGCAGGTACCTGTATGATCTTTCAAATGATAATCTCAAAGATTGTAATGGTAAAACAACAGCAAGCTCAGATCCCAATCCGCTGCTCACCAATGTGAGAAGTTGGCCTGGTATATAATGCTCACTAATTCTTAGTGATCACTTTGTACCATGCCAAGCAACCCTTATGATGATGGTTGTAATTCAACCTTGTAGACCAGTTATCCTAGTGGTAACGTGGACAAAGCAGTCTTAGGCTAAACTCTGAAAGGCATGTGAAGCCAGCTGTTATACCATACACAACCCCCTTGAATACCAAATGAAAGGGACACCACACAGATATATATTGAAAATATATATTGATTTATTAACTATAAAATCCCCTGGACTCTTTATGAGCACAGAAGCACAAGCGTAAAATCACAAGACAGTTTAAAATACACAAAAGTTGCACAATATGGATGAGCCCTAGGGGCCACCTAAACCATATACTAAGAAAGTGGTATAAGAGATACCAATAGGAAAGTGAACAGGCCTAGGGCCTTGGGAATCACTGGAGCTATTCGAGACTAGCAGTGACTAAGTCGGGAGAGGCCCACGAGACTCGGGTGCAGTGTTCAAAGTGCACGCACTTTCCAATGTAAAGTCTATGGTGCGTAAAAAGTACAAAGTTAGAAAGTTAGGAACCTTCCGAGTGACCTACGGAGCTGAAACTTAAGACACAGGCCCTTGAGATGTGTACCAGTGCAGGAGCACTGGCGGAGCTGAGTTACCTCACCCACAGGAAGCGGGTGCACAGGGTCGAAGTAGTGTCGGGTTTCGTCACGCCGGTCGATGGTGCTTGGAGCTGAAGATGCTGCAGACGGCTCGAGGTGAAGAGTTCCGGTGGATCCAAGGGTGGATCTGAAGATGTGAAGACCTGAAAGCAGAGGGGACAGTGTTCAAAGTCACTAGCCAGTGACTACCGTGGAACCAGATTGGAACCAGGCGATGTCGGGTGCAAACAGGCGTTGTCGGGTAGCTTCTTTCTGCAGCCACGTGGATACCCGGGGTCGAGGACATCCAGGAGTCGGTCACGAGCTGTCCCAAGCAGGCTTCTCGCTGTTGGCGGTATCGGCAACTTGATCGGAGCAAACAGGCCTTGGCAGAGGCAAGCCAGGCAGAAGTTGAAAGATGCTTAACACTCGGAAAAGCAAGGTCAGAGCGGGTGCTCCTTTTTACAAGAGCTTGGGTAGGTCTGGAGCAACCTTATGTTCAAATTGGTCCACTGGCATTTATATATCAGGAAAGCAACCCGGTATGGGACGCTTCATACACGTTCAAATATGGCCACCATACATGTACGTATCAACAGCGAGTGACATTCTCGCTGTCAAGCATACCAAGTCATAATCCCGCGATAATTCAAGTCACGAATCCCGCGGCATATTAGTTTAAAAGTCAAACCACAGCTGACATTGCAATCGGCTGCTGTGTTAATTCCGCTGCCGTTCTACACATCGCGATCGTGTTCTTCCGTCGCTTTGGCTCAAGTAAGTGTCTCGCCCCAACTCCACTAGCGGTTAAGTTACTTTGTACACCGTCACCTCGCTAGTGATTTATCTGAACTAAATAGCTCCTATTGCCTGCCCTGACGGCTTTTGAGCAAATGTAAATAGTTTAAACTGCTCTTTAAATGTCTTTTTCTTAAACAACATAGACAAAAGTAGAAATGCAGCTTTGCACGCTTGCTCTATAGTCCATAGGGCTTCTTAAACCACCATTCCACGCATTGCCCAGCATGTTTCACCACAAGTATATATATTAGCATTTAAATGTACCTTTTGACATTTGCTTAATTTTGACTATTGTAATGTCTCTCTACCATGCAATACAATTAAAACAACAACAACAAAAATCCTCTTTACTTTCCAGAATCGGATTATTTAATAATCAACATAAGGCGTTGTCCTCAATTTACTCTCTGGACACTCCAAACTTTGGACTTAAAGGTAAACCCAACTCTAACTGGTCCATTTTGGCTAAAATTATTATAATCTTAGCCACAAGATAATGAGTATGTTACTGTTGTCTTTTCCACTCAGGATATATCCCTGACTTGAATTGAGAGATCAAATTCGACCAACATCATTACCTCATTGAGAAGCGACCACCTCAAAACCCAAATGTAAGGGTTGATGCTATTTATTGTTTATGTCTAAACTTAGCACTTTGACAAAATTGTAAATATTCCACTCCTACTATTTCAGCCGTTTTTTGGTTGGATCCAGTTGATTTACTTTCACGCTGCATATCCACCCCCACCCACTTCTGGGAACTATTCGTCTCGGAATTTTAAAGTAAGCTTATCTCATTTTTGAAACCACAATCAATAGTATGTCCAGTCGCCACACCGATCTGAACATCCTCATGTAATATCTAAAATGTCACTTGTATAGATGAAAAGTCTTTGTTCTTTTGAAATATGTAACCAGGTAGTAATATAAAATTATTGTGTCACAGTTTGTTTCAGGGTCAACTATCTCCACATGCTTTAATACTCAAGTCCTGATGATGGTCTTATGAAGTTATCTACAAAAGACCGAAACGTCGACCGCAGCGTCTAATCCTGCTTGTTATGTTATAACCACTTTTGATTTTCAATTATTGTTTTGGAATCATTGTGTTCTCATTAGTAAGCAGCTTAGACCTTTTTGTGATATAGCATAGGAATATTTACAACACATTCCTTTTTATATCGCATTTGCATTGTTTTGTACCCTATGCATTTTTATGCTATAAAGATAATAATAATCTTTTTGATACAATAACACCTGGTTCTTGTACTTTTTTACTTTTTTATTGTTTCAATATGTTAGTGTGGTAACATTATTGACGTTATCTTTAAAAGTATTTTAGTCACTAATTCGATAAAGTGTGGATACTTGATCTAGTTCAGTTCCTCTCACCCACGTTATAAAATTGTTTCATAAACAAATCCCTTGCCGGCCCATTTTCTAAACATAACACTCGGACCAGCAAGGTCAGAGCGGGTGCGCCTTTTTACAGGAGCTTGGGTAGGTCTGGAGCAACCAGACCTGCTGTGTAAATCGTCGGTTTCGTCGCCAAGATGGCCGCTGACCACGTGGCTAGTGGCCGGGATGGCGCATCGAGTGGCACAATGCAAAAAGGCCCCACGCAGATCGTGGAGATGCTGGAGGGCTGATCTTCGGTGCAAGGGCTGCTCGGTGGTGGGGGTTCTCAGTCCCCAAAGCACAACGTCGAGGGTGCCTCAGAAGCTGCGCAGTCAGCTTTTCGAGTGTCTTCCAAGAGGTCCGGTCCCACGTCACTCGGTGCCTCCACGGGTCCCTTCTTTGCAGGGACTGTGGATCGGGCTCTGAGAGGTCTGGGAGTCTGGTTCTTGTCGGGCTCTGGGCTCGGGCTCCGGCGGGAGGCGGCGGCAAAGCAGATGTCGAGTTGCTGGTTGGTACCTGTGTTCACAGGGTGGCCACTCCTAGGCCACAAGGGAGATTCTCTTCAGTCTTCTGTGCAGCAGAATGTCGAAGTCCAGTCTTCTTCTTCGTGTAAAGTTGATTCAGGATGATCTGCTGTGCAATGGCACTGCTCCCACTCTTATTCCCAATCTGAGGGGTGGATCACCTACTAGGTCCCTCCTCTGGGAGGAACCAGGAAGGGGGGCGGTTACACCCCCTTTCCTTTGTCCAGTTCCGCACCAAGCCTGGGTCTGGAAAGTCCCAGGACCGGTTTGGACTGGCCTATGCACGGGAACACCTTGTGTGCCCCGGGCATGTCTGATTCTATTCAGCCCTGTCCTACCCAATACACAAAACCCTGTCTGGGGTGGTGCTCGCACCTCCCAAGGCAGGAAACCCTTTGTCCAGGCCACCATCTGCCGAGTTTCGGTCAGCAGCAGGAGGCCAGACTCGTGTCTGTGGTGGCAGCATCCATTTTGTGATGCTGAGGCTCTGTTTAACTTTAACCGGGGTTAAGGCTACACACATGTCGTGTCCCCCTAGAAGGGTGGAATGCTATCCCCGTCGCCAGAATTGGCGAGGGGATAGTATTCCAATTCGTATGACACCTTACTCGACATGTTTTGATAAAGCCAAACCAAAGATAGCAAATAACCGCGAGGATTATAATGCACTTAAGAGTATATGGTATGGCAATATCCCGGAACAGCTTAGGGAGTGGTTCCCGACGGCTGCAGACAGGCTCAGCTCATGCTAGAGCACCCTCTCACATATTTCCAAGCACTCTGCCTCCAGGATTGATGAGGCCTTCCATAGGAGTGGCTGATAGGAACATATGTATCCAGTTTAGGGTTAGGCACAGACATACTGTACCTAAGTAAGAGGTGGTTACACCGACTTACCCCAGCTGAGTGATCAGCCAGTTGTGTCAAATATGGAGGCCAGGCCAGGGGTGGCACAATACATGCTGCTGCCCCTGGTAGGCCTTGGATACACCTATGCCCTGGGCACCTATGGTGCACTACTACAGGGGCTCATAAGGTGAACCAGTTCCAATTCATAATGCACCTAAAGTGCATTGGCAGTAATTTAGAGAGAGAACAGCAGGCTGTGGGTCTGATTAGCAGGCCCACAGCCACATTAAGTCAGAAACCAGTGAAGCAAAAAGCAAAAATTTGGGGTGACCATAGGATAGCAGACCCTACTCTCCTACAGCGATTAACCAATTTTTCTGCAATTTTAGAAAACCCGGGCAAAAGTGAAATGGGCCTAAAATTGGCCAAATTGGAAGGGTCCAAGCCCGCTTTTCTCAGCAGTGCTTTAACAACTGCTTTTTTCCAACTCTGGGGCACCGTACCCTGAGAGAGGGAAAGATTGATAAGGTCCGTAAGCGGGGTGGAAAGAATGTTGGCCACTTGTTTGAGCCATTTCATAGGCACCGGGTCACTAGGCGACCCACTCTTCATTACTTTCAGGACTTTTACAACCTCTTCCTCCGTAAAAGGGCCAAAGGAGGACAGCTCAAAAGGGCATGTTACTGGGCCAAAACCCACCTCCAAATTCTGTGACGTCACCGGCAAAGAGGACAAGATCTTCTCTATTTTAGAGTGAAAGAAGTCTGCCAACTCCTCACATTTTTCCTGAGGGTTACCATGCACGACTGGAGGGACCGGAGCCTTCAGAAGATCCTTAAAGATTTCAAAGGATTCCCCTGAGGAGTTACTCGACCTATCAATCCTGTCACTGAAGTAGCTAATTTTAGCGTCCTTCAAAGCGACTTTGTATTTCCTCATGGCTACCTTATAGTCTTGCCGGCTCTCTTCATTCCACTCTCTCCTCCATGCCCGTTCCAATCTTTTACAGATTGTTCTCAGACACCTAAGTTCAGGAGTGTACCAGGGAGCGGAACCAGTTCTTCTTTCCCTGGTGGGCCTTTTCTTTTTCGGTATTATTAGATCAAGGGAACTAGTCAGCCAATTTTCCACGTGCTGGTCAGCTGTAATTGGGTCAGAGACAGGGGGGGGACAGGTTCTCGCCAACTCAACCGCCCAGCTGTCCACTGGCAGCCTAGACCATAGCCGCTCAACTGTATACCGTCTGGGTACAGGATCTCTCCCCTTATCCAACTGCCACCTAAGGGGGACTTGGTAATGGTCTGTCCAAGGAAGCGCCAGGGGCGACAGGGCCTGTAGGTTCTCTGAATTAAAGAAAGCCACATCCAACTGGTGACCCTTGTTGTGGGTAGCTCCGATGTTAACGAGCTGCAGATCAAGTGCTCCCAACATGCCTCGTAGGTCTCTCGCCACTGCATCGCTCGGATCTTCAAAATGCAGGTTGAGGTCCCCAAGGACTATAAAGTTGGAAGACGCGGCGGCTAATTGTATAACCGACTCAAGAAAAGAATCAGTGAAATTCCCTATCGCTGCAGGAGGCCGATAGACGAGAAGGCCCGCAATAGAAATGGTGGGAGAGATAAGTAGCGAGAATTGACAGCCTTCACAGTTATCAGTACCGCTATCTAAGGCTTTACACGTAAATTTATCTCTCAACAAAATGGCCACTCCTCCCCCTCTCCCGACCGGCCTATCTAAATGAAACATAAGATATCCAGGAGGAAGGGCTTGGACAATATCAGGTCCTGAGCATGGGGTCAGCCAAGTTTCAGTAAGAAGCAAGGCATCTAAGCTGTGGTCCAGAATCAACGAATTAATTTCCGTGGTGTGACAGGGCAATGACCTGCAATTAAGCAGAGCCATAGAAATTTGAATGCGATCTTTTGACGAACTACCGGAGCAACATAAGGAGCAGTTCTTAAAGGGGACACCTTCTGCCCATTGGTAGCCGCAACTAGGGTCTCTAGGAACGCGTAGCGAAAGTAAAGTGTTACTGGAGTACCTGCGAGTAGGATCCGTGAGTCCGGTCGAGCTGGGCAGAGTAATGCGCCCTATGCCCGTCTGGGCCCGGACGGGCAAAGACGGGCTTAACTCTGGCGAGACTCCGGCGACGTTCCGGCGATGACGCTGCGTGATGACACTGCGCGTCAGCATGGCTGGCTTTATGCTCGCCCAGCGTCAATAAACTAGAGCGCTGACCGCGCCGCCGGCAGTGTACCCCCTTCCAAAATGGCCACCATAACGAGACAGTGGGCAAGGGACCCGCGATAACGCGGTGTTCTCACAATTAAAGTGGGGGTAAGAGTGACAGCCGTGCAAATCTGCGGATGGCCTCAGGTAAAAGCAGGGGAAAAAGGTAAACTAAGAACCAAAACAAAATAGGCAAAAACGGGACGATTAAAAAAGAATTAAACAGAGCAGAGTTGCAGTAATATGCTGTGAGCACAAAGTCCTTCCTAGAGCGCTATGAATCAAGATGTTAAGGAAGATCACTGCCGATCAGCTCACCACCTCCCTCAGCCAGAACCCACCCGCCAGCACAGTGGACCCCAATGAAGCAGCCCGCAACTTCACACAGTGGCTGACCGCCTGCGCCGACGACCTCGCGCCACTAAAGAACCCTCCCAGCAGAACCAGAAGCAAGAAAGCCTTCTGGTTCACCAACGAACTCAAGGACTCCAAGAAGAACTGCCGCACCCTCGAGAAAGCCTGGCTCCTCGATCAGACCACAGACAACATGACCGCCCTCAAACACGCCACCCGCAAGCACCACCAGCTTATCTGCACCACCAAGAAGAAATCACTGAAGGAACGACTGGACAACAACGCCCACGACAGCAAGGAACTCTTCAGCATCGTCAAGGAGTTCTCCAACCCCAGCACCGGCAACAACGACATCACTCCTTCACAAGATCTCTGCGACTCTCTCGCCTCGTTTTTCCACCGCAAAATCGCCGACATCCACAACAGCTTCGGCGCACCATCCACGCACCCAACCGTCGAATCAACGCCGCCCACCGCCACCCTCCGCACCTGGACCACAGTGACCACCGAAGACACAGCCCGCACGATGAACACCATCCACTCCGGATCTCCAACCGACCCCTGCCCCCACCACGTCTTCAACAAGGCCGACTCCACCATTGCACCCCAACTCCGGAACATCATCAACACCTCCTTCAACACCGCCACCTTCCCGGAGAGCTGGAAGCATGCCGAACTCAGCGCCCTACTGAAGAAACCTACAGCGGACCCCACCGACCTCAAGACTTCCGCCCCATCTCGCTCCTCCCTTATCCTGCCAAGTCATCGAGAAGACCGTCAATAGACAGCTTGCCGCCTTCCTCGAGACGAACGGATCCCTCGACCCCTCACAGTCCGGCTTCTGAGCCAACCACAGCACCGAGACCGCCCTCATCGCAGCCACCGACGACATCAGAACCCTGCTCGACAACGGGGAAACAGAGGCCCTCATCCTCCTAGACCTCTCCGCAGCATTCAACACTGTCTGCCACCGCACCCTAGTTCAAAGCCTCAGCAACATCGGTCTCCAAGAGAAGGCACTGGAGTGGATCATCTCGTTCCTCGCCGGAAGAACACAGAGAGTCCACCTCCCCCCGTTTCGATCCGAAGCCACCAAAGTCATCTGCAGCGTACCGCAAGGATCATCACTCAGCCCCACCCTCTTCAACATCTACATGAGACCTCTTGCAGCCATCGCACGCCAACACAGCCTCAACATCATCTCCTACGCCGACGACACCCAACTGATCCTCTCCCTCACCAGAGACCCCGCCACAGCCAGAACTAGCCTACACGAAGGGATGAAAGACATCGCCGAGTGGATGAAGAACAGCCGCCTGAAACTGAACTCAGACAAGACAGAAGTCCTCATCTTGGGACCATCGCCCACCGCCTGGGACGACTCCTGGTGGCCCCCCGCCCTGGGCACCACTCCCAAGCCAACAGACCATGCACACAACCTGGGCTTCATCCTGGACTCCTCCCTCTTGATGACCAGACAAGTCAACGCCGTCTCCTCATCATGCTTCAACACCCTACGCATGCTCCGCAAGATCTTCCAATGGATCCCGACCGAAACCAGGAAGACGGTCACCCAGGCACTCGTCACCAGCCGACTGGACTACGGAAACACCCTCTACGCCGGAACCACAGCCAAGCTACAGAAAAGGCTCCAACGCATCCAGAACACCTCCGCCCGACTCATCCGGGACATCCCCCGACGCAGCCACATCTACGGCCACCTGAGGGACCTGCACTGGCTTCCCGTCAGCAAGAGGATCACGTTCAGGCTCCTCACCCACACACACAAGTCTCTCCACGACCTGGGCCCCAAGTACCTCAACGACCGCCTGACCTTCAACACGCCCACCCGCCAGCTACGCTCTACAAGCCTCGCCCTCGCCGCCGTACCACGCATTCGAAGAGCCACCGCCGGAGGGAGATCTTTCTCCTACCGGGTGGCCAAGACATGGAACTCCCTCTCCATCCACCTTCGGCTGACCTAGGACCATCTCGCCTTCAGGAGACAACTCAAGACCTGGCTGTGCGAGCAATAGCGGACCCCTTCCCCCAAGCGCCTTGAGACCCTGCCGGGTGAGTAGCGCATTATACAAATGTTATGATTGATTGATTGATTGAACTGTTTACCACTTAACCCTAGCAAGACGGAAGTCATGCTTTTCGGGAAGGCTGAAGCGGTCTGGACCAATGAGTGGTGGCTGTTACAACTGGGCACCCCTCCCATTCCAAAGCCACGTGTAAACAATCCGGGCATAAAATGTAATGAGTCCCTGTCCATGCATGACTAGGTGGCCGCAATATCAGGGGCATGTTACTACAGATTGAGGCTACTGCGAAAGATCCTGCCTTTTATCCCCACGGAACATCGGAGAACCATAACTCAAGCCTTAGTCAGGAGCTGTATGGATTATGGCAATGCTTTTCTGTCTGATGTGGGAGCCACAGCCCTGCAAAAACTGCAGGTCATTCAGAACACGGCAGCAAGGCTGGTCCTGAACATGCCGGCAGGCACCCCCTCTCGACCACTGCTACATCAGCTGCATTGGCTGCCGATTAAACAAAGGGCGTTTTTCAAGATCTGTTGCCTCACTTTCGGCGCACTTCAGGGTCAAGGCCCTCAGTATCTCCAGGACAGACTAGCAAGATACACTCCATCTCGCCTGTTAAGATCTTGCTCATTGCAGCTACTTCAGGTGCCCCGTCAGTGATCAGGAGGCATGGCATTTTTGTATATCGCCCCTAAATACTGGAACAGTCTCCCCCAATCGCTACGAGAAATCCCTTCATATCTTAGTTTCCGGAAACACCTAAAAGCATTTCTGTTTTAACAAGCTCCTGCTTCCCGACAACTCCGCCAATGAGGTGACCCAGAGTAAAGCGCTGAGATGCCCCCCGGTGATTTGTGCGCTATAAAAGAGAGAATAACATAACATATCATAACACGTACCCTGCCAAACTGAGGATTGAACATGACGAAAGGGTCTACTTTTTTGATAATCCAGAAATTGCCTCGGACTGGTTGGACGGTCTCTCCTCTCCAGAAGAACCCCGCAGACAAAGTAGGGAGGAAGAAGAGAGTTCGCAAGAACAAGAATGAGGTAGGCTATGGTTGCTGGAGGGACCAGGGTTGGTCGGGGAACGAACTATTGATGTAACATTTCCGCTAACATGTTTATCACAGATGTTGGTTCTGTAGGCACAAGAATGTTGAGGGGTCATACAGGGAATTGGTGGGTCTTTCTCCTCCTCAGATTTACTTTTTAGTTAGATTATGGGGCGACAGGCACACTACAAGTTGAGGATGCGCAATAGTCGTGAGCAGGGGTGCAGGGTGGGGGGTGGGGAGAAGGAACGGTTGGGGGGTTGTTGTTTTGTTGTTTTGATGTTCATGTTTTTTCAAGGCATTATATTTCAAGGCTTCGAGTTGAATAGTAGCATGTTCGTGGTGCAGGAGTCGGAGGGGGGTCGAACCCTTTTCATGTTTTATGATGGGGGAAGGGCGGTTGGGGTGTTGTCTTGGAATGTAAATGGGTTGGGGGATAAAATCAAACGTAGTGTGGTTCTACAATTTCTCAAACATCACGCCCCTGATATGGTCCTACTGCAAGAGACACATTTGGTAGGGAATTCATGTAAAGCGATGCATAGAATGGGATATCGGCTGATTGCACCTGTGGGATTCACTTCGGGGTCCAGGGGAGTTTGGATCCTTCTCAAGAAGTCTCTCCCGATGGTAATAGATGGCGTTGTAGAGGATGATAGGGGAAGATACATAGCGGTGTCTGGGCGATGGGAGGGTTACACTCTTTCTTTAGTGTCGATTTATGTCCCCCAGGTATGCAGGCAACTACTTTCACTGATTTAGGGAAGGTTCTTCTGAACCTACCGAGGGGATTGTTGATCGTGGGAGGTGACTTTAATGCTGTGGTATCTGGCGTCATGGACAGGCATCCTCCTAGAGATACGGGGCGGGCGCTACGATGGCTTACTGATTTTATGGATGCGCTGGGTTTGGTTGACGGCTGGAGATTGTTTCATCCGGACCAACGTCAATACACCTTCCATTCTGGTGCCTATGGCAGTCTCTCTCGTATTGATTATTTTTTAGTGCCGGAGGCCCAGGCGTTGTATGTTATGAAGGTGACGCACCTGGCTAGGGGCATTTCGGATCATTCGCCACTCTGGCTCAGATTCGAGATGGCCTCTGGATCGGGAGGCAGAGTGGCCCCAGTTAACCCCTGGTATATGCGTAGTCCTAAAATTCGTAAGGACCTGTTGAAGACATGAGAGCAATATTTTCAGGAAAATAAGGGTTCGGTATTATCGTCGATCTCGCTTTGGGAGGCTTTTAAGGCAGTCGTGAGGGGCCAGGCTTTGTCACTGATCGCGGGAGCTAAAAAGATAGGAATGAAGAAGTTGTATGGGTGGAGTCTGAGATAGCTAGTGTCGAGGCTGATTTGGAACAGGAAGTGACCCGTGCTAGGCTGCATGTTCTAAATCTTAAGCAGCTTGAATATAGAGCCCTAGTCACTGATAGTGCCAGAGCTTTGAGCAGGGAGCAGCAGGGTAGGTTATATGATGTTGGAGATAAGGCCGGGAAACTGATTGCTTGGTTGGATAAGAAGGACAGAGCAGACCGAGATGTCCCCGAAATTGAGACGACAGAGGGAGGGTGAATAACAGACCCTCAGGGGATAGTTGATGGTTTCGCAGATTACTTTCAAACGGTATACAACTCGGTGTCGGAGCGGCCTGAGGAGGATTCTCGTTTGTTGTTGAGGTATATTCGACTGCCGTGCCTTACTAAGGAAGACCGCGATTTTATGGACAGTGCACTCACTGCGGATGAAGTAGCCCTGGTAAGGCATTGGGCCCGAATGGCCTCCCGATTGAGTTGTATAAGCTCAGGCCTGATAAGGTTGCCCCCTATCTTAAAGGTATGTTCGTGGAAGCTTGAGAGCGTGGAGTATTGCCATGTGATCAAAGAGTGGCCTCAGTTGTGGTTATACACAAGGAAGGAAAGCCTAAATCCAACTGCGCTTCCTATATGCTTATTTCGTTATTGAATGCGGAGCCTAAGATCCTGGCCAAATTGCTGTCCAATAGGCTTATCAAGGTGATTAGTTAGCTGATACACCCTGATCAATCGGGTTTTATCCCACATAGAAATACAGCTTTAAATCTACGCCGGTTACACAGAGTTTTGGCCAGAGCGCATACCCTGAAAGAACCGACCATAATAGCGTCATTAGACGCAATGATGGCCTTTGACACAGTGGAATGGCCGTACTTGTGGGCAGTCTTGGCAAAGTTCAGATTTGGTCCTGAATTCATTAGTTGGGTGCGTTTGTTGTACACGAAACCTCTTGCCCAGGTTGTAGCGAACAATCGTGTCTCTGCGCCATTTTGTCTTGGGCGGGGCACTAGGCAAGGATGTCCTCTTTCTCCCCTCCTGTTCGCGCTGGCTCTCGAGCCCGTGGCGGCCTGGATCCGTTGGGAACCCTCGATACGGGGTATTCGCTGATCCCTGCAGTTGGAAGACCGGATCTCTTTATATGCAGATGACATTCTGCTTTATTTGACCTTACCTAGGAAATCCCTCATAGTCGTTTGTGATGTTTTGGCTTCCTATGGTAGGAATTCAGGGCTTATTATAAATTGGCAGAAATCCCACCTGTTTCTTTTGAGTGGAGACACCCCTGTTCCCCCGCAAATTTGTCCGATTCAGATCTCCAAGGACAGATTTAAATATTTAAGGGTCTTTATTTCTTTGGACCCCACAGTCAGATATGAGAGTAACCTCCTTCCCCCTTGATTAGGTTAAGGAGTGATGCAGCCCTTTTGGAAGTAACTTTCTCTCTCCCTATTGGGATGGGCAGCTCTTTTCAAGATGATGTCCTTGCCCTGTTTTCTCTACGCCCTTCAGAATATGATGGATATAGTGCTGGCTAGTTATTTTCGAGAGGTGGAGGGGGTGCAGCGTGACTTATTATGGGACGGTAGGCCCTGTATTGCGTTGACCAAATTAACGCTTCCATGGTACGATGGAGTTATAGCCCTCCCTGACATTAAGGAGTATTACTCGGCTTCACAGTTGGGTGCCATAAACTTGGGTACTTACCGGCCCGCAACAGATCCGGGATATGCAATGGATAGATGGCTACTGCCAGGGCTGCAGGAAAGAGTTTGACAGGGCCAACTAGGGTGGAGGTGCGGATATGGCACGACGCGACTAGTTCCTTAGGATGGAGAGACCGACTTACTCTAGCTACCCCACTGTTTGGATAGGATAAGCTGGCCAAGCTTTGGAATACAAGGGGGTTTGATAGGTGGGACCTGATGGGGATTGCTACTATTGGTGATATCTGGCTAAAAGGGAGGATTAAGTCTTTTGCTGAATTGCAAACTGAATTTGAGTTAAGTAAGACGGAATATTTCCGTTATGCACAAGTTAGTCACGCACTACAGTCGGCACTGCCGGTGGAGGAGGAGATACCTGAGGCTTCGCCTCTAGAGGACAGAATTTTGGACAGGCACTTGCCAGAGAGTACTATTTCCCTGATTTATAAAAAACTGATTAATAATAGAGCAGACCTCCTTGTGGATCTAAGGGATGAATGGACGCGTGATGGTATTGAGTTGGATGATGAGGATTGGCAGTCGGCTGTATCATCCCCGAAGGAGGTTGCGATTCCAGCTAGATTGAGACTTGCCCAGTTGAAAATATTATATAGAGTGTATGTCACAGGCCCACGTTTGATTCGGATGGGACTATCTGAGGAAGGTTTGTGTAGGCGAGGGTGTGGTCAACTGGGCACGTTTCTTCATATCCTTTGGGAATGTCGGTTTATGGTGGACTACTGGGGTAAGGTACATGATGTCATGCAGGAAGTATTGGGGATAACAGTGTTACCAGAGGCTAGGAGATGTCTCCTTTATATCTGGGAGCTCACGGATCTCAATACGGCACAAACCAGGTGGGCTACTTTGGGAGCAATGATTGCTAAACGGAATATTGCTCAGCATTGGGGATCTGAGAGGCCACCTATGCTGGATGGGTGGAAAGAAAGTATGGATTGGTGCATGTCCTGAGAAAAGACTGTATACCTGTCGAGGGGTCGACCCCGTAAATGGGCTACTGTTTGAGGATCGTGGAATCGATATAGAGGGGACATATGTGTACCACCTCTGGATGTTGCTATTGATACTCCTATATCCCGTAACCCTTATAAGTACAATTTTTTATTTTTTTATTTCCCCCCCTTCCCCCCCGCTCTTCCCCAATATTCTCGATGTGATGTACTGTTTTGTGGGGTTGCTCCGCCTCTGTACTATGCACTGATTTTGATGCCTTGTTTACAATAAAAAGAAATATAAAAAAAGAGTTCGAATCAGAGCATGCAAATCAGCAAAATCATTCAATATACTACCTATTCTGTTGTCTGTCGACATCCTCCCCCGCCCCCACTGGTCGCAGCCGTGCCTCCCCATTTTTAGTATGGCTGCTAATGACGTAACAAAAAAGACAACCTATCCTGACAATATAATAAAAGACAGGCCGGCTACACACTTCCCTAACAGATTTAAATAAAACATTCCATGAATATTTTGAAAACGTATACAAACAAAATGACGAGATAGATCCACAAAATTATGTGAACTACATGACACAAATAAATTTACCATGGCCGCCAATAAAACAAAAGACAACACTAGATCCCCCACTTACTAAGGAATTTTCAATGTTGGACCAAGCCCTCTCTGCAGTGTCGCTCCCAAACTTTTTGCCTCCACCCCTCATATTTGTGCTGAAATTGTTTTTGCTGTCTTCAGGACTTTGTGCACTCTACCACTGCTAACCAGTGCTAAAGTGTTTGTGCTCACTCCTCTAACCATAGTAGACTTATTCCCAATTGGTGCATTTAATGTACTTATAAGCCCCTAGGAAAGTGGTACCCCATGTACCCAGGGCCAGTAAACTGAATGCTACTAATAAACCTGCAGCACTTATTGTGAGACTCACGTCAGCAGCCCTGCAAACATGTTTCAGGACAGCCATTGCAGCCTGTGTGTGCTTTTTTATGCTGCCATTTTGACCTGGCAAAATAAACCTTTTGTTGAGAGCACTTGTGAGAAGTTAGCCTGGCATATGATGTCCACTAGCTCTAGTGGGCACCTTGCACCAGTCTAATCAATCCTTATTGATGGTGGTTGTAAAGTCAAAATTATAGAAAGCTATCCTAGGGGTAGCAGTGGCGAGCAGTCTTCAGGCTAAGACTTCAGAGAGCGAATTAAGCCAGTTGTTTTACAAATTATAATCCCTTGAGTACCAAATGAAAGCACACCACACAAGGTATATATCAAATATATATGTATTTATTCTAAACACAACCCCTCTGCACTCTTTATGAGGTCAGAGGTAAAATTACAATACAAGTTACTTGATTAGCATATGATAAGTTGCACAGTATACGTTTTGCCCTAGGGGCCTCACAAACCATATACTAAAATAGTGGTATAAGAACCACATGAGAATTAGAAAGCAAGCCTTGGACCTGTGGAATCGCTGGGGCTACTCTTAACAACCAAGGGTTAGGATGTAGGAGGCCCACGGGAGACGCGTTCAGTGACTAAACACAGCAGCAGGTTACCATTGACTTTCTATTAGGAACGAACAAGTAACACATTTACAATTTAAGGACACTTCTAAATGAACTACGATGGAACCCTTTTAGACTTAGACACTAGGAGGGCCAATACCTTCGAGACTATCAGGGTATTCGTGTTACCTCACCCACGGAAGCCGGGTGCATAGGTCTCTTTTGGTGTCGGGTTTTGTCGTCGATTTCAATAGAGATCTGCAAAGAAGTGCTGCAGGCGACCATAGGAAAAGTGTCCAAGAGGGATCAAGGGTGAATCGAACATCTGTAGAACATGAAAGCAGAAGGGACAGAGTCTGGGCCACTTGCCAGTGACCAGGGCAGTGATAGGAAGATGCCACCAGATGTTGGATGATTTCACGCGAAAATGTGAAGCTTGTCTCTTGAGCCACGAGGACCAGGAGGCGTCGACGACAACCAGGAGCTGGATTCAAGCTTTCCCACAAAGGATGTAGTTGACTGCGGTATCTGTATCCGGATTGGACCCAACAAGCCTTGGCAAATGCAACCCATGCATTATGTCGAGATGGGCTTCTGTGCAGACCAGCAAGGTCTGTGGAACTTCTCCTTTGCAGGGAAGTTGAAGCAAGCCTGGAGCAACCAGGAAAGAAAGTTGACATGAAGGTTTGTCTTCTTGGGGGCTCACTAGCCAATAGACCAGCCACGGCCGGTAGTAGGTGTAACTGCAGTGCGGTGACGTAGGGAGGGGGAGGGGCAGGGTGGGTGGTTGTAATGTATGGATTCCGGATTTTAATGGGTAAGTAAACATATAAATAAATAAAACGAATTTTGTTGTGTGCACGTCATCACCAAATGCGATGCAGTGCTCACAACGAAATTCGTTTTATTTATTTACATGTTTACTTACATGTTAAAGTCCGTAATCCATACAGTACAACACCCACCCTGCCCCTCCCCCTCCCTACGTCACTGCCCTGCAGTTACACCTACCACCGGCCGTGGCTGCAACGGACTAGGAACCACAAAGACGCATCAAGCAGAAATGCACAAAGAAAGCCCACGGGCCACTCGTGGATTGTGGAGCTCTGTGCTTCGGTGCAAAAGGTGCTTGGGTCTGGGGCTTCAAGCACCCCAAGGCACAGCTTCAGGATACCTCGGGAAGTTGATGCAGGTAGTAAAATGCAGGATGTCCAGGAGTTCCGGTCCCACGTCTCTCGTGTCTGCCACGGGTCTCAGATTTGCTGTGAGCGAAGGTCGGAGTCAGAGATGTCTGGAAGTCTATGTCCTGTGTCGCATATTCTTCTGGATCCGGCAGGAGCCTCAAAAATGCAGACTGGCAAAGATGCTTCTGGTGCCTCTTTGAACAGGGTGGTCACTCCTTGACCACAAGGGAGATATCTTCCATCTTCCAGTCGAAATGGAATGTCAAAGGTCCAGGATATATGTTTCAGAGTTTCATCCAAATCAAATCAAATCAAAATCAAATCATAAACATTTATTGAGCGTGCATATCACTCAAGAGTCTCATGGCACTGGTGGATGTCTCTGAGAGGATAAGACTTCAAATGCAGCTAGAGGTCAAACAACCATGTCTTTAGATTCCTACGAAAACGATTGTGATCACTTATGGTGCGTAGGTGTAGAGGTAATTTATTCCAGAAAGACGGAGCAAGGAAGGAGCAAGAACGCCCTCCACCAGTAGTGGTGCGTACTCTGGGAGACACAAGGAGTGCTTGATTGCTGGATCTCAAGGTTCTACCAGTGTGATACCAGGTTAGGTTTTTGCCTAGAAAGCTGGGCCTTTTACGTACATGTTCTTAAGTGTCAAGCAAAGTACCTTAAAACGTATGCGTTTTCGTACAGGCAACCAGTGCAGAAGTTTCAAACTGGGAGCCGATGGAGATCTGGATGGAAGATCAAGGACAAGCCTTGCTGCACTATTCTGCAGAACCTGCATCTTAGATAGAAGATTTTCATTGGTGGAGGCCAATAGGGCATTCCCATAGTCCATACGATTGATGATAAGACCCTGGACTAGGGGTTTTCTTGCCTCCAGTGGAATCCACTGAAAATTTTTACGCAGGCTACGCATAATTCCAAAGAAAGCGCCAAAGGTCTTATTGACATGGTCTTTCATTGATAGTTTATTGTCCAATTGGAAACCGAGATTTCTCACGGACTGAGTCGTAGTAGGACAAAGGCCAAGGCTAGACGGCCACCAGTCTGGTGTCCAGTACTCATCCGCCTTGCCAGAAAGTACAATCTCAGTTTTCCCAAATTCAACTGGAGATTGTTAGTACACATCCAGTTCTCAATTTGAGACATTCAGTCTTTGAAGCGCAACTTGGTTTCAGATGGATCAGAACCAAGGGTGACCAAGATCTGAGTGTCGTCAGCATAAGAGACCACCTCAAAACCATATGATCAAATCACTTTGGCCAGAGGGGTCACATAAAGATTAAAAAGTGTTGGACCCAAAATGGAACCCTGTTGTACTCCCATCTTGACTGATATACTATGATAATTTGTACACCCCACCTGTACTATCATAGCACGATCAGTTAGGTAGTTCTTCAGCCACTGAAGAGCCTTTCCCCTGACACCAATCTCCCAGAGCCAGCGTTCTAGATTGCTATGGGAGATGGTGTTGAACGCTGCAGATAAGTCGAGCAGGACAAGGATAGATAACTGCCCTCTATCTAATTCCCACCTGATGTTATCAGTTACCTCCAGGAAAGTTATTTCGGTGCTATGAGCTGCCCGAAAACCAGATTGAGAAGGGTCGAGCAGTCCATGGCTCTCAAAGTGGACAACAAGCTGTTTATTGACCAGGAACTCAAGCATTTTACTGAAATGGGGAAGCAGCAATATAGGACGATAATAACTTAGGAGTTTTGGATCTGCAGTAGATTTCTTTAATATGGGGCTGACCCTGGTGATTTTCCATGAAGTGGGAAATTTCGGTTCTGACAAAGATTTATTAAATAAATTGGTAAGGCAGTCTAGAAACACAGGGGCTACCATAGGGAAGATTTTGGGAGACAAAGGGTCTGTAGGTGAACCCATTTTTACTTTAATGAGGGTCTCAGTCACCTCTGCAGAGCAACACTGGGTAAATTCCTCCAATATATAGGGAGGATCAAAAGGATTTAATCCAGGGTAATCTAAAGTCCTAGGGAATGGGATCCTATACTTATACTCAGTTTAGGGGTTGGACTAACTTTAAGGTCCCCCCTATGGGTAGACCTGGGGTGGGGGTGGTTACAACCCTTCCCCTTTGTCCATTTTCGCGCCAGAGCTGGGACTGAGTACCCCAGTAACCGTTTTGAACTGGGAAATACATGGAGCACCTAGTGTGCCCCAGGCAGTGTCTGGAAAGCATTCACTGAATGCAGCCCTCCCTGCACCAATACACAAAGAGCCTGTCTGGGGAGGTGCCAGCACCTCCCTGGGCAGGAAACCTATTGTCCAGGCCTCCCCTGCAGGAGTTTTGTCCATCATCCCCTTTTGTATCGCTTTGTTCGCCCTAAGTTGGCAGGGTATGCTCAGACGCGAGTCCCTTGCTCACATGGCCCCTGGATTCAAGATAGCCTGGCTGATGAGGATTATGAATCTGAAACCGGTTCCAGGATGCTTGTTTCCGGTCCAGGGAAGACATGGCTCGGCAGTTCGTGCTGGACTGTTCCCATGAGGCACAGGGTCAGACTGATTTGCATATGGCCATGTCTGAATTGGGGTGGCTAAGTGAGCTAAAGAATGGTGATGGATTAAACCCAGATCAGTTGACTGGGGGTGAGTGTTTGATTTGCTCAAACGCTCCGTCCATCATCCCTTTTTGTATCGCAGAGTTTTGTCCAGCAGCAGGAGGGCAGACTCGTGTCTGTGGCAGCAGCATCCATTTTGTGATGCTGAGGCTCTGTTTAACTTTAACCGGGTAAACCAGTAACTACATGTCTTCTCCCTCAAGAAGTGTGGAATGCTACCCCTGCTGCCAGGGCTGGTGGTGGGGGGGTAGTATTCCAAAGTGCTTGACACCTTACATGACAGGTTTTGATAAAGCCAAACCAACATTTTTTTTTGTATTTTTTTGTAAGACCTTTATTGTATTTTCGATAAACCATTCACGGCCAGGAGCCTACAACCCTTGGGGCCGGCTGCAAGGATCAAAATTGTTTGAGTAGGAGTTACACAGCCCTTCAGCCGACAACCTGAGTTCCGGCGGCGTTACATTCTATATGAAGTCTTACATTTTGTTATACTTTTGTAATTGACAACAAATAACAGGTAACTACAACTTAAAGACCTGAGATACAAACCATTACAAATAAGCTGTTCTAACATTTCAAATCCTACGATTCCTGTCTTGCCTTTCCCGACTGGGCAGTATGTTACGTTACCCTCCCAACATCAGTCCGTGTACCGTATTCAGCACAATCAATTCATTCATCGTATCTGTTTCTAGTGTACGCATGTAGTCGGTGAAGTAGCTCCAAATATCCTTGGGTCTAGATTTCGCTCGGAGCTCTTCCTCATATGTCAATAATTTATCTCTACAGCTGGACACATCCCTCAGCCACCTGGCCTTCTGCGGTACCTTCCTACTGTGCCAAAATTGCGCAATATGCTGTTTGGCCAGCAGCAGGGCTATCGCACTAAATTTACGTTTGGTGGCTTTGAGTTGTGGTACTATTCCCAGTAGACATGATCTTATCGTGCATTTTTCCTCCATCTGTATCATGCTAGAGAGTGTGGTGGTCACCTCCACCCTGTATTCCTGTACCTTAAGGCAGGACCATGCCTGATGTATGAAATCTGCGCCCTCTCTACCACATCTTTTGCACCTATCTGCATTCTGCAGGCCTAATTTAAGCATACGCGCTGGCGTCTAGTACGTCTGATGTATGAATTTAAAATGTATAATTCTAAGGTTGCCATTAGGAGTGAAGAGCTGTGTCAGTGCGCACGTCTGTTGCCATTCTTGCTCTGTCAATGGGTCTATTAATGCTACGTCCCATCTCGCTTTGGCCTTATCAGTGGTATGTGGAATTTCAGCCTGCGCTGTGGTGTACAGCCTTGACACTAAATGCGACATGTCTTGGGTTGTGATGATCATCTGCAGCGTGTGTAGCCTGTCTGGTTCGTTAGGGAATGTGGGATAGAGTTTTTTCAACGCGTGTTTTAGTCTATAATATGTGAAGCGGAACAGGGGCGTTTTATTTTGTATATATGTCAGGTGTTCAATGTCCAGGAATGCACCCTCATGAAACAGGTCCCCCATTGTAACAATGACTGCATGCTGCAGTAGTGACATGCCCACTTTTTCCCCCGTTACTGACAATTCTTGATGGTGAATCAATGGCATCGCAGGGTGAAAATTGCGGGGTTTTATGCGCTAGAGATCCCAGTTTCCGCCATGCTTTGACTGTTGTGTCTATAGTATTGATGTCTTGGGCATGAAGAGGCTGCCTGACATGAGACATTATCGCTGTTAATGGAATTGGCTCCGCGTCTCCCTCTTCAATAGCAATGTGGGTGAGGTACGGTATTTCATGGTACCAGTAAGCAGCGTATTGCGCCTGAGCGCTCAAATAATATAATAGAAAGTCTGGCACCGCAAAGCCTCCACAGCTATATGGAAGAGTCAGTGTTTGAAGATCCACGCGAGCCTGTTTGCCTGCCCAGATCAGTTTCAACACAAGCGACTTTATGCGGCGGAAGACCTCCCCAGGGGGTGTAATAGGGATGTTAATAAATAGGTACAACAGTTTAGGTAACACATTCATTTTCACTATCACGCTGGCGTCTAGTACGTCTGATGTATGAATTTAAAATGTATAATTCTAAGGTTGCCATTAGGAGTGAAGAGCTGTGTCAGTGCGCACGTCTGTTGCCATTCTTGCTCTGTCAATGGGTCTATTAATGCTACGTCCCATCTCGCTTTAGCCTTATCAGTGGTATGTGGAATTTCAGCCTGCGCTGTGGTGTACAGCCTTGACACTAAATGCGACATGTCTTGGGTTGTGATGATCATCTGCAGCGTGTGTAGCCTGTCTGGTTCGTTAGGGAACGTGGGATAGAGTTTTTTCAACGCGTGTTTTAGTCTATAATATGTGAAGCGGAACAGGGGCGTTTTATTTTGTATATATGTCAGGTGTTCAATGTCCAGGAATACACCCTCATGAAACAGGTCCCCCATTGTAACAATGCCTGCATGCTGCAGTAGTGACATACCCACTTTTTCCCCCGTTACTGACAATTCTTGATGGTGAATCAATGGCATCGCAGGGTGAAAATTGCGGGGTTTTATGCGCCAGAGATCCCAGTTTCCGCCATGCTTTGACTGTTGTGTCTATGGTATTGATGTCTTGGGCATGAAGAGGCTGCCTGACATGAGACATTATCGCTGTTAATGGAATTGGCTCCGCGTCTCCCTCTTCAATAGCAATGTGGGTGAGGTACGGTATTTCATGGTACCAGTAAGCAGCGTATTGCGCCTGAGCGCTCAAATAATATAATAGAAAGTCTGGCACCGCAAAGCCTCCACAGCTATATGGAAGAGTCAGTGTTTGAAGATCCACGCGAGCCTGTTTGCCTGCCCAGATCAGTTTCAACACAAGCGACTTTATGCGGCGGAAGACCTCCCCACGGGGTGTAATAGGGATGTTAATAAATAGGTACAACAGTTTAGGTAACACATTCATTTTCACTATCACTATGTGATCAGCCAAAGACAATGGCAGCTGTATCCAACGTGGCACCTTGTCTTCTAGCTTGGAGATTGCAATTCCATAGTTCGACCTTATCACCACCGCAGGGTCTCTATGATAAATCACACCCAGATATAGTATGGGATCTAGCTGCCATTCCAGTGGGAACTCGATATCAATTGGAGTCGTCGTATCCGTTAGAGGGATAATGGAGGATTTGGGCCAGTTTATGGCCAAACCTGAGTGACCTTCAAATTTAATGTACTCTCTGAGCAGACTATTTAGATGCGTGTCAGGATCGCAGACGTATATTAACTTGTCGTCCGCGTAGAGTGAGATATGAAGTGGCCTGGAGCGCAACTGTGGAGCTGAAGATTTGTATTTCTGTCCTATTATGCAGGCAAGTGGCTCGAGCGCCAGCGCGAAGAGCATGGGCGACAGTGGGCACCCCTGTCTCGTGCCTCGCTCTATATGAAAGAGATCCGATACGTACCCATTCACACGGTCTGGTGTATAACAATGACACCCATTGTACGAAACGTTTGGGGAAACCCATTCTGTTCAAGATGGTAATCAGATACCTCCACTCAATGGAGTCTAAAGCTTTGGCAGCATCGAGCATGACTGCCGCTGCCTTCGTGGAAGGCTGGAGATAATGTGAAAGGGCAAACAGTGACCTGGTGTTATGGGACGTTGTCCTTGTAGGGATAAAACCCGCCTGGTCTGGGAGGACCAACTTTGCCATCAGTGGGGTCAGCCGAATCGCCAGTAATTTCGCGAGGACTTTTGAGTCCACGTTGATGAGCGATAGTGGTCTGTAAGAGTCACACATCTCTGGGTCTTTGGAAGGTTTTAAAAGGGCCATTATCACAGCCTCCTGGAGAGTGGGGGGCAGCTCCGACTGGTCGAAAGATGCCCCGTACATTTCCACCATGTAGGGAGCGAGGACCTCCGTGTACTGCTTGTAAAACTCGTTTGTGTACCAGTCGGGGCCAGGTGCCTTCCCGTTGGGAATTGATTTGATCACGTCAGTTATTTCCTCAACCGTAATAGGTTGGGCTAAATATTCCCTCTGACCACCTGATAGCCAGCCTATGGCCACATCATTCAGATAGTTGAGGATCTCCTCCTCCGTTTCTATTTGCTGTGACCTGTATAATGTCCTGTATGTGTCGACAAAACTATTCAGAATGTCCTTAGCCTGTGTTTGCAGTGTGTCATCCCCTGATTTGACGTGCAGTATAGCCGTACTCCCCTTGCCCTCACTAATTTTTTTCGCAAGTACACTGCCAGGTCTGCCCCCCCCCCCTCGAAAGATCTGGCCGTGTGTTTCCGGTCTAAGTATCGTATTTCATCTTCGATATACGTTTGGTGTTCTGTATGCATTTGGTGCAGTTCCCCCAGCAGGGTAGCATCCTGATTGGACTCATAGGCTACCTCCAGCTCCTTCATGCGTGTCTCGCAGCACTGTATTTGCTGTCTGATGTCCTTCAATATGCCTACTGTGGTGCTTATGCACATGCCTCTGATCGTGGCCTTGAAGGCCTCCCACAATAGGCCAGGGTCCTCAACCACTGGCGCATTTATTTGAAAGTATTCCTTAATTGCTGTGTTGATGATGTCAGCGTAAACAGTGTCAGTTAGAGCACGGGAGTTGAATCTCCAGTGAAACGGTGGTGGCGTGTAGTGTGGTATCGTGAGTTTCAGCAATACAGGGTTGTGATCTGACAGTGTTCTCGGTAGGACGGATATGTCCTGCATCCATAAAGCCATGCTATCTGTGCCCAACCAATAGTCCAGGTGCGCCAAACTGTTGTGTATCGCTGAAATGTGGGTTGCTCCCGGCGTGAGAGCGTGTCTGTGTCTCCATATATCCATTAGCGAGAGGTCCATCATCATATGGTCTAGTCTAGTCCTTGCTTGCTTGTGTTGCTCTGATGAATGTAGGGAACGATCCACGCCATCCACCCTAGTCACGTTCCAGTCCCCCCCACATATAATATGCGTGTCTGTGAATGTCTGTAAATGTCCCCACACTTCCTGAAAGAATTCGGGCACATCCACATTCGGACCATATACGTTAAGGAGCGTCAGCCGTTGCCCACGCAATGTACCAGATACTATAACATATCTCCCACCGGGATCCTGAACCACCTTATGTATCGTGTAGTTCACTCCCTTCCGTATCAGTGTGATCACCCCTCTCGAATAAGAGGAGTACGTGGCAGTGTAAGACGATTCCGCCCACCGTTTGCCTATATGTTGCTGTGTGTTAGGTGCAATGTGTGTCTCCTGTAGTACAGCCACATCAATTTCCCATCTGTTCAAGAAGGCAAACACCTGTCTTATTTTTTTCGGTTGTGTGAAGCCTCTAATGTTCCACAGGAGGAAGTTTAGAGGCGTTCTACCTTGGTTACTACTTCCCTGCGTCATTGAGAAGGCTGCACAATACCTGTCAGGAGTAGATAGAAAACAGAATCAGAGTACAAGCTCACTGCCATGTGTGTGGACGTATGTGGACGATTGGCCCACTGCCAGCCCGTACCCAGGACCTTGCTGGTTTTTAAATCTCTTGGTCTCTTAACATGAACAACATCCCTTCCCCATCCCCCCCACCCACTCCAGCAACCCAACTCTGCCAAAGCCATTTACCCTGTACAAATATACCCTTCAAACCAGAGAGTTCCAGGACATCTCCCATCATAACAAAAATTTTTCGGGGGATACCCTTGTGGAGGTGCGCTTGTGGCGCAACTTATCATCCAACTTAATGGATGCGGACAACTCTTTCAGCTAGTCATGCATGCATGTTTGGTGCGTCTGGCTGCCCTTACCCAACCACCGCCAACAAGAACTCGAGTAAAGACTGTGATCAACAATATCTATGTTCATCCAAATCACTGTAGTCACACCTGAAATGCATCAGCAATGCTGGTAGACCCCCACCCCCCGGCCCCACACACCTAGTGCCTTGTCCCACATCCCAAACTGGTAACGAATTGTAAACCATGCAGTTAAATGTGAACTTTACATCTGTAGTATCCAAATTATTGGGGTGTACGTGCCAGTATGGAGGCCACAATCGCTGTGTAATATCTTTCCCAAACCTTCATGACCAAGACATTGTCCACCTGTGACTCTAACCAGGACGCGTAGGGTGTGGCGGTCCTCCCCCAGAGTTCAGTACATCACATTAAGTGTCATTTGAAAAGGTATGGGAGTAGGGAGCCAATCACCCCTGGTCGGGACAACAAGTGTGAATTAACAGGCAGGCCAGTTAGGTGGACAGCAGTTTTAAACAGTACTTAAAGTTACATCAGTTCAACGTCAACAAAGTAAGAGGAGTTTCAAGTGGCAGGCATAATAATGACACATTGTTCGTTGCCGTACATGTTCTTTCATTCCGATGCAGGAGGTGACACTTATCAATCGTTAATGTACTTCACAATGATCACCCAACCCCGCCGCAAGCGTGCAACATCTTACCGCCTTTTTCAAGAAGTTCTCACCAGTACCTTCAGTCTGAGTCCTGATGTCTTTTCTCACGAACAGTAGTTCTATTTTGTTTCAAAACTTTTTTAACAAATTCCTGCGCCATTTTAGGAGACGACAACAGCACCGGTTTACCCTCCCACAGCACGCGTAGCCTGGTGGGTACAGCATTGAATAAGTGATGTTAAGATCTCTAAGTTTGGCCATCACGGATGCATATTCCTTTCTCGCCTGCTGCACTGCCACTGTGTGGTCCGGGTAAAATTCTAGAGTATTCCCTTGGTAGGTCACCGTTCCTTTCTCACGGGCGAGCCGTAAAATGGTATCTCTGTCGCGATAATTCAGTATTCTCGCCACTATTGGCCTAGGCGCTGCTCCAGGTGGTGGACGAGGCGCAAGGGACCTATGCGCATGTTCTACTATAAAAATATGCGAGAATGCTTCTTCTCCGAAGAGGTCTTTGCATAGTTTCTCTATGTATACCTCCATTCGCCCTGTGTTTGTCGTCTCGGGAAGGCCCGCGATGCGCACATTATTGAGTCTTGAGCGCGCTTCCAATTCCTCCTCTTTCGCCTTTATCACCTCCATGACACGTTCCATGCCGGCGCATTTTGTGGCTGTAATGCGAGATTCGTCCTCCACCGCCGATATGCGAGTTTCGGCCGTGTCCAATCGCTCACCGTGTTTTTCCTGCTTAGCGGCCATGCTGTTCATCCTGCATGTCAAATTATCCAGCTTGCCGTTAATATCCTGTAGATTCGTCTGGATAGACAGCAATATCTTTTCCATGTTGCTGCTGGGCGCTGGGTCTGCCGGTCCTCCGCTTTCCGCCATTTTGTCGGCAGATTTGGGTGTTTTTTTGCTTTTGAAGGATATCTTCTGTTGTTGCTTGTCAGGTTTCACCATCGTTGATGGCCGTGGCGTTTGCTGTTTCGCCACGTGGACGGAGGACCTAGTGGTCCTGGCCGGCGTCACCGTCTTGACTCCTGAGGCGGGACATGGGTCTGTAGGCCACGTGCAGAGTATTAGGACAGGGAGTCTCAACCGCTATAGCCCAGCCACAGCGCCCCGGTACCAGATGTGCACCACACGCAGACCACCCCCACACCGGCTGCAGTGGTCCTGCGCGTCGCGCTCGTGTCTTCCAGTCTTTTGAAATGCGTGCGCTGGCGATCTGCATGTACCTGAGGTGTCTTCGTGGGGCAGATCAGCGCCCGATATGACGCTCGCAGAGTCTCTTTGTTTGCGACCCTCAGCAGCTGATACACGATCCCTGCACCTTATTCATGGCGAGTAGGTAGTTCCAGCACATAGGGTTCGTGTTCATGTCGGCGGACACGCCGCACAGATTCGCGCTTTTTTTTCCCAGCGTACCTTTAGTATTATCAGCCTCACCAATCGGGCCGCATGACTCCCGTGATTGAGCAATGTAAGCATTAATAGCGTTTAGCGCCAGGTCTGTTGAGGTGTGCGCAGCAGCAGCGACCACTCCCTGCACTTGCCGGTCGCCGATCCAGGTTAGCAACGTTTATCGGGCCTCGGCTATCTGGGCGCCGCCATCTTGTTCTCAAATACTCCGGAGTTACTGGAGAGCTTTACATGTCGGGGCTCGTGATCCGGTACACAGAAATGTGAGCGCTGTAGGTGCCCCAGCGATTGCGCCGCTCTCCACCCTGCCAGTGTCCACAGTGAATCTGCTCCCCGCTTACTCACAGTTCGTAGCGGCAGTGTATGAAACGGCAGCCGCGTCCCCCGCCATCTTTGCCGCCCTGCCGTCCCGCTCACAGATCAACGCCGTTTTCTGTAACTTGTAGTGCGCCTCCGCCTCCACCTCTCATCTTTCACTCGTATGTTCCCGACGTTTTCATACCCCTTAGGATACGTTTAGATGTCAGATCGGTGGGCTTTAGGCGGGCACAGACCATGATGTTTTCGGTCGTCCGACGGAGCTGCGGATCACACAACCATGCCGCTGTGCGCCCCCTAGCGCCTCCCAAGCCAAACCAAAGTTAGCATTAACCGCGAGGATTATAATGCACTTAAGAGTATACGGTATGGCTATATCATAGAACAGCTATAAGGAGATGATTTCGAAAGTTGCAGAGGGGCTCAGCTAATGCTAGGGCACCCTCTCACATAAAACCAAGCACTCTGCCTCCAGGATTGTTAAGGCCTGCCATAGGAGTGACTTATAGGTGTGTATGTGTCTATATGTATATATAGATATAGGTATACAATATCTATGTAAGGGGTTATTACACCACCTTACCCAGGCTGTGTAAACAGACCTGTGGTGTCAGTTTGGAAGGCAAACCAGGGGTGGCACAATACATGCTGCAGCCCCTGGTAGGCCTAGGGTGCACCTATGCCCTGGGTACCTATGGTACACTATACAGGGGCTCACAAGGGGGACCCAGTAACCAATCTGGTATGTACCTAAAGTACATGGTATCAATTTAGAGATAGAACAGCTGGGCTGTCGGCCTGATTAGCAGGTCCACAGCCACATTAAAGTCGAAAAACCAGAGAATCACAGCAAAAAGTGGGAGTAACCAAAGGAAGCAGACCTTACTCTCCTACACCCCCCCCCCCCCAATGGCAGGGACATTAAACTAATCTTGACCAGTTGAGTCTTCATGTTCTAATTGTAAATATCTGGAGAGTCCATCTGCATTGGCATGGTTACTCCCAGGTCTGTGTTCCACTGTATAGTCCATCCCCTGTAGGGAAATGGACCACCTTTAGCAGTTTGGGATTTTTACCCTTCATCTGTTTTAGCCACAAGAGGGGATTATGGTCTGTTTTTAACTGTGAAGTAAGTACCAAACAAGTATGGCCTCAGCTTCTTCAGGGCCCAAACCCCAGCAAAGGCCTCCCTCTAAATATCTGACCAAAGTTTCTCTCTAGGGGTCAGCCTTCTGCTAATAAAAGGAGGAGTTCATGACCCCTAGCTCCCAATCGCCCCCTTTAGTTTCTTCGAATGCGTGGGCATGTGATCTTGCCGGTTTCTTTACTAATAAGATCAAGGCGATTCAGGCCTCCTTTGTGGAAGGACCGGAGGATGGAAGCGGCGTCACCAGGGCGGGTTGCGGACTTCCGCACACACCGGCGGCGGTGTTGTCTGATTTTCCTGCTGTTTCCAGCGATGTGTCCAGGCAGCTGCTGGCCAATCTGAAATCTGGCTCGCCACTTGACCCCTGCCCCGCCAAATTTTTGGCTGGGATGGCGGCGGTGGTGAACCCGCTGGTTAATCCCATCCTCAACGCCTCTTTGAGGGAGGGGAGGGTCCCTAGCTCTTGGAAAAGAGCGATGGTGATCCCCCTCCTAAAGAAACCGGGTCTCGACGCCGAGGTTCTGGCCAATTATAGGCCAATTTCACTTCTTCCGGCCCTCGCGAAGATCACGGAAAAACATGTCCACGGTGTCCTGTCGAGCTTTCTGGAAGCTAACAATCTGCTCCACCCATCCCAATCCGGTTTCCGTCCTAATTTTAGTACGGAAACGGCATTGCTAGAGGTCACTGAGATCATCAGGGAGACTCTGGATGTCGGCGGGAGGGCCATGTTGGTCATGTTAGACCTATCGGCGGCCTTCGACACCGTCCCCCATAGGGCGCTCTTAGCGAGGCTTTATGACATCGGCCTTAGGGGGACGGCGCTCAGGTGGTTCACATCTTTCCTTGAAGGCCGCCGCCAGACGGTCTGGGTTTCCCAGAGCTCTGCCGAGATGCCGCCACTGGGAGTTGGGGTTCCACAGGGTTCTGTGTTGAGCCCCACGTTGTTTAACATCTTTATGTCCCCTTTGGCGGCCTTGGTGGAAGCATATGGGGCCCAGATCGTCTCCTACGCTGACGACACGCAACTCCTCTTCACATGCGGGAAAGACCAGGAGTTTGATGGAGGGAGAATTCGGGACTGTCTTGCATTGGTCTTTGACTGGTTCCAACGGAACAGTCTAAGGGCCAACTCAAGCAAGTCCGAGGTTCTATTCTTCGGTTGCGTTGCCGATCCGGAGTGGCAGCACTGGTGGCCGTCCGACATGAGCCCTCCTGCACAGTCTTCCTTGGTGGCTAAAAATCTGGGTGTCAAGCTGGACAACCAGCTGTCGCTGAGAACACATATTCTGGGTCTGGCTGGCACCTGTTATGGAATTTTGAAAATGCTCCGTAAATTCCTGCCCCTGCTGTCTGAGGAGCACAGGCGAATTACTGTGCAGGCTCTCGTTGGCTCTAGGCTAGACTATGCTAATACCCTCTTTCTAGGCCTCCCTGACTACCTAGTTCAGCGCCTACAGGTGGTACAGAACTCTGCCGCCCGGGCTATTTTTGGCCTGCGTAGACGAGCCCGAGCCTCCGGGCTGCTACAGGCGCTACACTGGCTGCCTATCCGGAAGCGGATCCAGTTCAAATCCCTGACTTTGATGCACAAAGCTCTGTTTGGATCAGGGGCTGGATACCAGCGGCGGAGACTGGCCTTTTATCGACCAGTCCGCTCCTTGCGCTCGGAATCCCTTTATAAAGCGGTGGTCCCTCGGGTGAGGAAGGCCCGCGCGGGAGGGCGCTCTTTCAGCTGCAAAGCTCCCCAGCTGTGGAACTCGCTACCTCTTTCGCTGCGCAGCACTGCCAATTTGCTCCAGTTCAGGAAGAGCCTGAAGACCTGGCTTTTTAATCTTTAGGCTGTTCTTAGTGTTTCTGTTTCAGTTCTTTTTTTATTCTTTTTGCTGTGTTGTGTTATTTTTATTCTGAGTTGCAGGTGGAAAGCGCCGGGACACTCTTTTCGAGTAGCCGTGCGCTATACAAGAGCGTTATAACATAACATAACATAACATAACAACATAAAAGCTACTGGCTGGTCTTGACCTTCATCATTCAATTGTGATAGTACAGCCCCTACCCCCAACTGAGAAGCATCTGTTTGGACAATTAATTCTTTGGAGTAGGTTGGACTTTGCAGAATGGGAGCAGTGCACATGGCCTGCTTCATGTCATCAAATGCCTTTTGACAGCTTACTGTCCACTGAACTTTCTTGGTCATTCTTTTAGAAGTTAAGTCATTCAGGGGTGTCACAATGGAACCATACCCCTTGACAAATCTCCTGTAGTACCCAATCAGGCCCAAGAAAGCTCTGACCTGAGTCTTGGTGGTTGGAGCAACCCAGACCATTATGGTCTGGATTTTGTTCTGTAATGGTTGAACCTGGCTTCCACCTACAAGGTGGCCCAGGTACACAATCTGACTCTGCCCTATCTAGCACTTGGTAGCCTTGATAGTTAGGCCTACCTTTTGCAGGGCCTCCAAAACATTTTTCAGGTGGATCAGGTGCTCGTGCCAGGTGGCACTAAAGACAGCAATATCATCAAGATAAGCTGCACAGTAGTCATCCAGGCCTGAAAGGACTTTGTTCACCAACCTTTGAAATGTGGCAGGTGCATTTTTCATACCAAAGGGTATCACCACAAAACGATAATGCCCACTAGGGGTTGAAAATGCTGTATTTGGCTTGGCCTCCTCAGCTAACCTGATTTACCAGTAGCCAGCTGTCAGATCAAATGTGCTCAGATATTTGGCTGAGGCCAATTTATCTATGAGCTCATCTGCTCTAGGTATTGGATGGGCATCTGTCCTGGTGACAGCATTGAGACCTCTGTAGTCTACACAAAACCTCATCTCTCTCTTACCACCCTGGGTGTGAGGTTTTGGCACAAGGACTCCTGGAATGGCCCAAGAGCTCTATGAGGGCTCAATCACTCCCAATTCCAACATTTTCTGGACTTCTGTCCTGAGACAGTCCCTAACATGATCAGGTTGCCTGTACATCTTATTTTTAACAGGCAGACTGTCCCCAGTGTCTACTTCATGAGTACACCAGGTTGACTGACTTAGAGTCAGTGAAAACATATGTCTGTGTGTCTGCAGAACTTGTCTGCAGTCACTCTGCTGTTGGTCAGTGAGGCTGCCTGCCAAGGCTACACCATCAACTGAACCATCATCAGGGTTCTGAGAGAGCAGGTCTGGGGGAGGGTCACTCTCTTCCTCCTGTCCTTCATCAGTAGCCTTGAGCAAGCCAATGTTTGCCCTGTCAACATATGGTTTCAGTCTGCTGACATGAAGCACCCTGTGGAGGCCGCTGGGAGTTCCAAGATCAACCAAATAGGTGACTTCTCCCTTCTGTTCAACAATAGTGTGGGGTCCACTCCACTTGTCTAGGAGAGCTGCTGGGGGCACTGGCTCCCACACTCGATGTCCTGGCTGGTAAACAGTCAGTACAGCCTTTTGGTCATGCCAGGATTTTTGTAATTCCTGACTTGCCTCAAGGTTTTTGGATGCCTTTTTCATGTACTCTGCCATCCAGGAGCAGAGACCAAGTACATAGTCTACAATGTCTTGCTTGGGAAGTTTGAGAGGTAACTCCATTCCTTCCTTCACCAGACAAAGGGATCCTCTTACAGGATGCCCAAACAAAAGTTCAAAAGGGCTGTAGCCAACCCCCTTCTGTGGGACCTTTCTATAAGCAAACAAAAGGCAGGGTAGCAGGATATCCCATTCCACCTGAGCTTTGTGGGAGACCCTTGATCATACCCTTTAAGGTCTTGTTAAATCTTTCAACTAGACCATTGCACTGTGGGTGATAGGGTGTGGTGAACGTATAGTTCATTCCACACTCCTTCCACATTGCAGTCAAGTAACTAGACATGAAGTTTGCACCTCTATCTGATACACCCTCCTTAGGTAAACCCACTCTTGAGAAAACTCACAGGAGGGCTCTTGTCACAACAGGTGCTGTAGTGGCCCTAAGGGGAATAGCTTCTGGGTATCTGGTGGCATGATCCACTACCACCAGAATAAACCTGTGCCCAGAGGCTTTTTGGGGATCCATTGGTCCAACAATGTCTATCCCAACTCTTTCAAAGGGAACCCCCACCACAAGTCTGGTATAAGGGGGGCCTTTGTAGTGCTGGCTGCTTTGCCACCGGCTTGGCAGGTCACACAGGAGCGACAAAACTCCTTGGTGTCTTCTGACATGTGGGGCCAGTGAAAATGTGGAACAAGCCTGTCCCAAGTTTTGTTCTGGCCAAGATGTCCTGCAAGGGGAATCTCATGGGCTAGTGTCAAAAGGAAGCCCCTGAATGCCAAATGTATGACCAACCTCCTGGAAGCACCAGGCTTGGGGTCTCTACCCTCTGAATACAGGAGCCCTTCTTCCCAGTAAAGCTTATGGGTTCCACTAGCATTCCCTGCAGCCTCAGCAGCAGCTTGCTGTCTGAGGGGTTCAAGAGAAGGTCAGTCCAACTGCACCTGCCTCACATCTGCCCTAGAAGGTCCCCCTGTCTCAAGAAACTCAACCTGATTGGGCTCAAGCTCTTCTAGGACAGTTCCTTCTTGGGGCTCACAATCAGCTTCCTCAGAAGGCTGATCCTCATCCTGAGGCAGGGGGGGAAGGCCCAACCTTAACACTACTGCTCCCTTTCCTGGAAGGCAACTGGTCCATTATTCCAGAATCCAGTGCCTGTTCAGTGTTGCAATTTTTGACCTGCGACCTGGTCACAGCAAGACCATGTGCTTATATGCCCAACATTTCTGAATGTGTCCTAAAGTCCACTTCAGACCAAGCTGAAGTCTCTAGATCATTTCCAAGCAAACATTCTACAGGGAGGTCTGAACTAACAACACCCTTCTTAAGGCCAGTTACCCCTCCCCAGGAGAAATTCACAACTGCCATACTGTGTGCAGTAGTGACATTGCTAGCATTGGTCACTAGGTAAGTTTCACCTAGTATGATCTATCTAGGTTCCAAAAAGTCAGGTATCACCATGGAGACAGTATCCCCTGTGTCCCTGTAGACCTGAGCCTCTTTTTTATTGACTAAAGGAGTTTGTCTGTACTTGCCCAAGCTATTGGGACTCACAGTGATGGACATATCCATGCCTCCATCACAGATCAAAACAGCTTCAGTTGTTACTCTGACTAGGCCAGAGTCCATCTCAGTTCCCAGGGTTAACCCTACTACACTCTTCTGTTTAGAACCACCACTTAGAGCTGAACTAGGGGGAAAAAGTTGCCTTAGGGGCAATGGTGGTTGGAACTGTCTCCTTTTTGGTGCACTCACTGGTCCAGTGAGTATTACTTTTACAAACTTTGCACCATGGTTTCTTTTGGCCTTCTTTCTTTTTAGATTGTTGGGGATCCCCCCCCCCCCATTGGAAGATTTTTGGGGACCTTGAGAAGACTTCTGGTCTTTTGCTTTCTCCCCACCCTTTTGGTCTTGCCTCTTCTGGTCACCACCTTGGTTCTGTACCTTCTGCTTCACCCTGGTTCTGACCCATTTGTCTGCACTCTTACCCAATTCTTGTGGAGAGCTCAAATCAAAGTCAACTAGGTGTTGATGCAATAACTAGTTCTGACAATTATTAAGAATCCGTTTTCTCATTATAAGGTTATACAATCCTGTATAGTCACTTATTTTACTGCTAAGTAACCAACCTTCCATAGCCTTAGTAGAACAATCTACAAAAACTGTCCAGTCCTGAGTTTGTGTTTTTTGGGTATCTCTGAACAGCAACCTATACTCCTCATTGGTTAGGCCAAACCCATCTATTAGAGCACTCTTCATGACAGTGTAGTTGTCAGCATCCTCTTCTCTAACAGTGAGGAGCTTGTCTCTTCCTTTGACTGCAAAGGAGAGCCACAAGATTGTTGCCCACTGACTCTGGGGTACCTGCTGTATTTTGCAGGCCCTCTCCAAAGCAGTTATCCACTTGTGGATGTCATCTTCAATCTGATAGGGAGGGACAATCTTGTTTAGGTTTCTATGGTCATGAGACCTATCCCTACCACTAGGGTTATTGCTGCCACCAGTGGGCTCTAGCCCACACAATTTCCTCTCTCTTTCAAGAGCCAGGGTCTCTTTGGCCAGGGCAACTTCTGGCCTCCTGATCCGAAGATTGACTTCTGTCATTCTAGCCTCATGCTCTCTTCTCTGAGGGGATGGTCTCCTCCTGTGAGATGAGGCAGTTGACCCTATTGATGAACCAGAATGGTGAAATTCACCTGAGTTAGATCTGTCTTCTGGGTCCACCAGCAGGCCTATATGTGGGAATGAAGGGGTGACCCTCATGGCCATCTCCATCTCCAGTTAGTCCTGGCCATCTACCAGGTCCTGGTATGCATCCTCATCCTCTTCAGAGTCCTGGTGGGGTGCCCCACTAGGATCCTCCTCTGATGATGGATGGCCCCCCTCCCCACTACCTTGGGTACATGGATCTGATACTTTTGCTAAGTCATCTGCCACCAGTATATCTATGAGGTGCTGGGTGGTTGGACTCTGTTCTTGCCTTAATTTTCTTGTGACACATAATCCTCTCAAATCTTGGAATGAGAAGATGTCATACTTAGATGTCTGCACTTAGCTGACATCTGGCAGAGAGTCACTAGCTCCTGCCCTTAAGGCCGTATCTAGTGAGGTGTGGTGTGTGCACTACCTACACTACTTGTTTTCTTACTAGAATGTCTCTAGAAGTTGTAGTCAGGGTGTGCTAAGCCCTTACCACCTACAACTGCTAAGTTCAATACAACATATGTATTATAAGACTTGATTCATATGTACCTACAGGTACCTTGATGTGATTTTTCAAATTATATTCTCAAGATTATTTGGTAAAACAATGCAAGCTATTATCCAATCCGCTGCACACCAATGTGAGAAATTAGCCTGGCATATGATGTCCACTAGTTCTAGTGGGCACCTTGCACCAGTCTAATCGACCCTTATTGATGGTGGTTGTAAAGGCAACCCTATAGAAAGCTATCCTAGGGGTAGCAGTGGCGAGCAGTCTTCAGGCTAAGACTTCAGAGAGCGAATTAAGCCAGTTGTTTTACCAATTATAATCCCTTGAGTACCAAATGAAAGCACACCACACAAGGTATATATCAAATATATATGTATTTATTCTAACCTCAACCCCTCTGCACTCTTTATGAGGTCAGAGGTAAAAGTACAATACACGTTACTTAATTAGCATACGATAAGTTGCACAGTATACGTTTTGCCCTATGGGCCTCACAAACCATATACTAAAATAGTGGTATAAGATCCACGTGAGAATTAGAAAGCAGGCATGAGGCCTGTGAAATAGCTGGGGCTACTCTAAACAACCAAGGGTTATGATATAGGAGTCCCACGGGAGACGTGTGCAGTGACTAAACACAGTTGCGGGTTACCTTTGACTTTCTATGGGAAACGAACAGGTTACAAATTTACAATTCAAGGACACTTCTAAATGAACTACGATGGAACCCTTTTAGACATAGACACTAGGAGGGCCAATACCCTTGAGACTACCAGAGTACTCGTGTTACCTCACCCACAAAATCCGGGTGCATAGGTCTCTTTTGGTGTTGGGTTTCGTTGTCGATTTCAATGGAGATCCGCAAAGAAGAGCAGCAGACGACCAGAGGAAAAGTGTCCGGGTGGATCCAAGGGTGGATCAAAGATCTGTAGAACCTGAAAGCAGAAGGGACAGAGTCTGGGCCTCTTGGTAGTGACCAGGGCGGCGATAGGAAGATGCCACCAGATGTCGGGTGATTTAAGGTGAAAAGGTAAAGCTTGTCTCTTCAGCAATGAAGACCAAGAGGTGTTGATGATGATCAGGAGCTGGATTCTAGTTGTACCACAAACAATCTAGTGGATTACGGTGTTGGTATCCGGATTGGACCCAACAAGCCTTGACAAACACAACCCATTCAGGATGTTGTGATGGGCTTCGGTACAGAACAGCATGGTCTGTGGAACGTCTCCTTTGCAAGGAAGGTGGAGCAAGCCTGGAGCAACCAGGAAAGCAAGTGAAAGTGAAGGTTTGTCTACTTGGGGGCTCACTAGCCAACAGACTAGGAACCGCAAAGACACATTGAGCAGAAATGCACAAAGCAAGCCCACGGGCCACTCTTGGAGTGTAGAGCTCAGTGCTTTGGTGCAAAAGGTGCTTGGATCTAGGGCTTCTAGCACTCCAATGCACAACTTTGGGATACCACGGGAAGTTGATCCAGGTAGCAAAGTAGAGGATGTCCAGGAGTTCCAGTCCCACAATTCTCGTGACTGCCATGGGTCTCAGCTTTGCTGTGAGTGAAGGTCAGGGTCAGAGATGTCTGGAAGTCCATGTCCTGCATCACAGATTCTTCGGGATACAGCAGGAGCCTTGAAAATGCAGACAAGATGCTTTTGTTGCCTGTTTGAATAGGGTGGTCACTCCTTGACCACAAGGGAGATATCTTCCATCTTTCAGTCGAAATGTAATGTTGAAGGTCCAGGATATATGTTTCAGAGTTTCGTCCAGGGTAATCTAAAGTCCTAGGGACTGGGATCCTATACTTATACAAAGTTTAGGGGTTGGACTAACTTTAAGGTCCCTCCTATGGGTGGACCTGGGGTGGGGTGGTTACACCCCTTCCCCTTTGTCCAGTTTCGCGTGAGAGCTGGGGCTGAGTGCCCCAGAAACTGGTTTGACCTGAGAAATGCATGGAGCACCTAGTGTGCCCCAGGCAGTGTCTGTAAAGCATTCACTGACTGCAGCCCTCCCTGCTTCAATACACAAAGAGCCTCTCTGGGGAGGTGCCAGCACCTCCCTGGGCAGGAAACCTATTGTCCAGGCCTCCAATGCCAGAGTTTCATCCAGCAGCAGGAGGGCAGACTCGTGTCTGTGGCAGCAGCATCCATTTAGTGATGATGAGGCTCTGTTTAACTTTAACCGGGTAAACCAGTAACTACATGTCTTCTCCCTCTAGAAGGGTGGAATGCTACCCCCGCCAGCAGCACTGGTGGGGGGTTAGTATTCCAAAGTGTTTGACACCTTACACGATATGTTTTGATAAAGCCAAACCAAAGTTAGCATTAACCGTGAGGATTATAATGCACTTAAGAGTATATGGTATGGCCATATCATAGAACAGCTATAAGGAGATAGCTCCCGAAATCTGCAGAGGGGCTAAGCTCATGCTAGGGCACCCTCTCACATAAAACCAAGGACTCTGCCTCCAGGATTGTCAAGGCCTGCCATCAAAGTGACTTATAGGTGTATATGTGTCTATATGTATATACAGATATAGGTATACTATATCTAAGTAAGGGGTGATTACACCACCGTACCCAGGCTGTGTGAACAGACCTGTGGTGCCAGTTTAGAAGGAAAACCAGGGGTGGCACAATACATGCTGCAGTCCCTGGTAGGCCTAGGGTGCACCTATGCCCTGGGAACCTATGGTACACTATAGAGGGACTCACAAGGGTGACACAGTAACCAATCTGGTATGTACCTAACGTACATGGTATCAATTTAGAGAGAGAACAGCTGGGCTGTGGGCCTGAATAGTAGGTCCACAGCCACAGTAAAGTCGAAAAACCAGAGCATTACAGCAAAAAGTGGGGGTAACCATAGGAAGCAGACCCTACTCTCCTACAGCACCGGCTTGACATTTCATGTTGAAATATCAACGTAGGCTTTACTATGATGGTTTATTGAATTTATGAACTGTGAGCTGGGCAAATAATGACAGACAGACAGAAAATCAATAGCTGATATGTAGTAATCACGGAAAACCCACTTTTATTGGGACACATTTTTTCGGTGTACGCACTGTCTTGTGGGTGAAGGTGGCTTTTTTTGCATGAAATCACGTGCCAAGTGTGATTAAAAATGTTGATAAATTGGTCCAATCTGTGTCATTGAATTGTCAAATCATGAGCGGCTAATTTACAGATTTTATATATGTTTCCCTAGGAGAACCCAGGGTGTAGAAAACCAGTGGTTTCATATCTGGCAAGTCCTGATGAAGATGGCTCCTGTTGTTTCTGTATGCCACTGAAACGCGTTGACCAAGTCCATATAAAATCCTGCTACAAGCAGTAACCCTCAGTAGGGACATAGAGACTGAGACCAACTGAACGTGTCAACTTGTAAAGATATATATAGTTGTGAATGGGATATGTATGCAGTATAAGAGATGTATGAGTGATTGGCATGTTTGTGTAAGTTCTCTACCTGGGATTGAATATATTGTAAGGTGGAAAAACAATTTTTGCATTGTAGACTGTTAAGGATATTGTAAATATGCAATTTTGATAAGATTATATATGTTGAAAATAATGATGATGAAATAATAGCATTAATGAAAAATAGGAAAATAAAATAAAAGTCAAACTAAAAAGTAAGGTGTATATTTATGGGAATTTTGTTTTTTGCAGATCCCATGTATGAATTTGTAACCGAATCATAGGAAAGAAGGTATAAGTCACGAGGGAGCAATGCTATAGTGGTAGTTGGCTAATCAGCCATCCTTTCATGGGAGGGGGAAAACTCCATCCCCATGGAAGCTTTCCACCATTGCCTCAGAGACACTGCTGGCTGGTTACACCGCAATTCCCTCCAATTCAACTCCTCTAAAACCGAGGTTTTGTTTTGTCCCGGAAGCCGAATCCCTCGCCTTTTGCCTGTGGAATTCTGGCCCTCGGAAAACCCAGATAAACCTCAGCCGGTCACCAGTGTCCGCAATCTGGGTGTCATGCTAAATAACAACCTTAGCATGGAAACACAGGTAACCAAAACAGTCGCTACCTGCTCGGCCCTTATGCGCTCATTGCGTAAAATAGTGCCACTACTACCCGCCCAGGCCCGAGCATTGATAGTCAGGTGTACTATTCTCAGTCGCCTCGACTATTGCAACGCCCTCTTGGTCGAGTCTCCTACGGTACTTTTGGACAGACTCCAACGATTCCAGTCGGCAGCAGCCAAACTGGCCCTTGGTTGGACCAGGAGATCCTCGGCCACAGCTGCTTTAGCCAAGCTTCATTGGCTTCCCTTGAAGCAACGAATAGCCTTCAAGGCTCTCTGCTTGGTCTTCAAGGCACTACACGGATCAGGTCCAAGACCCCTCCAACAAATGTTTTCTTGGTATGTCCCTACCAGACCTCTACGATCCGCTACTGCCTGCCTTGTGACGATACCCAGATTTAAGAAGGCCAGGATCGGGGGAAGATCTTTTAGAGTAGCAGCTGCCAAGCTTTGGAACAGTCTTCCTGCCGACATCCGTCAAATTCCACAGCTTCTACCTTTTAGGAAACGAATAAAAACTTGGCTCTTCCCCTAGTTCCCCTGCCACGTCCACCCCCCCATAATTCAGTTCCCATTGCTTCTAACTCAGGAGTAAGCTCTCAGCGCCAGGATACCTGCCAGGTGACAGCTGCGCTCTATAAGTGTTTTAAATAAATAAATAAATAAAATAAATCGAAAACGTAGCAAGTAGTTGGTGTCTAATTACAGTGGAGTGAACGCCATCCCAAGTCTTGACCCCAACCGGGACACTGCAATACTACACTTAGCACCCAGGCACACACCTCAAAGGTAGTAAAATGTAAGTATATATATTGCACAGGAATCCAACCTTGATAAGTTGGTCCGCTAGAAAGAAAGGTGAATACAATCTTCCACAGTCCGCGTGTCGGTCAACGCAGAATAACTCTGATCGACATGCGGACGGTGGAAGATTGTATTCACCTTTCTTTCTAGCGGACCGACTTATCAAGGTTGGATTCCTGTGCAATATACATACTTTTATTTCACTGCGCTTGCGGTGTGTGCCTGGGTGCTACATGTAGCATTGCACTGTCCCGGTTGGGGTCAAGACTTGGGATGGTGTTCACTCCACAGTAATTAGACACAAACTACTTGCTACATTTTCAATAGTTTGGCTGATTTGCCAACTACGTCAGGGTCGTTTGACTATTTTGTTCTCCTTACTTGGACACCACCTACTTTAGAAACGTTACGCGACGTGGAACCCATACTTGACTCTCTATTTTGTCTTGAAAAAGTCTGAATACTAACATTGTACAGACGAAACATGAGTTGGCTTCGATAAAATTGCTGGAATTTGCCCTATACAAATACCAACCCGCTCATCTTTGATGCATGGGCTCACTCCTCGTGCCACACTGACCACCGCTAGCGACGCTCTCCTTGCTCCCGGTGACATTGTTCCATGCAAACGGGGCTCTTGGCCCAAAACTTGAGATGGTAAACCTAGAGCTCGACCAATTAGGGCCTGTACTCGACCCCTGAACCATACCAGTCGGCCTGACCTTTTGAATTTGAAACATTCCAGCGTGACCAGGTATCCCCAGTCGGTGCTCTGTGCTTTCAAGTGCCATATTGCATTTTATTTTTAAAAAGATCATAACTCTGATTCTACTGATTGGCTCTTTGTCATTTTGGTCTTGTTTTGTTAATTAATTTAAGCTCTTTTCGTCTACCCTGGTGTGGGATACTTTTTTGTACTGTTTTCATTACTTTAATGTTAATTTGGGGTTGCTTGTGCCTTACCCTGAGAAGGATTGTGGTTGCTGTTTGACCAGGGCTCACACACCAGTCAATCAGTAACCCAATTTCTAACACTGGGTCACATAACTAGATGTAGTTGGCAGTTGGTCTTTATGTATTGCTCCCAGACCGTGAGACAAAGAGAAGCTAGGTTCTGGCAGGATGGGCCACTCTCAGTTGGTATGGGGTAGGAGTTGTCATCTACCATGCTTGCATATCCTAAAGGCCCTGCCTGAGCATTCTCACAAAGGGGTTTGGTGCTAGTCTATTGTGACATCAGACAATCTGGGACATGAGCAGGGAGGCACGAAAGTATGAGCACCCTGTGGAGGTGTAATCCTCTAAAAGCTTCTCCTACTTCAAAGTGGGCACTGGGTATAATATGGGACCTGAGCCGCCCATATCTTCTGTACACTCCCTCCTGGACCTGTGGATGCTACAGAAAAAGGACTGTTGTCCTGCTTTGCTGCCAGAAGGGCTGCCACTTTTCTGCTCTGCTACTCTGCTGCTCTGCCTGCTGAGAAGTACGACAGGACCGGCATCCTTCATCCCAAGCTGAAGTGACTACAAGGATCAGTCAGCTGACCTCCTTTCCAGAGCTATTGTAACATAACAAGCATAAGAGGCTTCCCAAGCAACTGCCCAGCTGAAGTGCTTTCTGGACCTGGAACTAAAAATGCCTGAGCCATGTTGGCCTCTGCTGGAGTGAGTTCCTGATCCCCAAGTGGTGCCACTCAGGTCCTGCAACCTTGGTATGCCCTCAGTTGAGCTCCCTGAAGTTTTTGGGCTCCTCTCAAATTGGCCCATTTGTGCCAAGATCTTGCTCCCCATTCCACCCTGCAATGTGAACTCCCGGCAAAACTGACTCTTTGTGCTACATCGACCATCAGTGATGCCTGGCAGCAGCACTTTGTGATACACAATCAACAGCTTGTGGTGGCTGCCCTACTTCAACAGCCAGCCATGATGCTCTTCCTGCTCCTCGCGGCCCTTTACAGCACAAACTGGACTGTGATTTGTGATGTTAACTCTTTCAGCAGGACTAACCTAGTCTCTGTATCCTGCCTGTGCTCCATCAGGTGGTCTGAACTTGTGACTTTCACCCAGTCTCACATTATCAGATAGCGGTGAGTAGTGCTTTGTTCTATTTGGCGATATTTTCACTTAAATCTTTAAAAATTCATATCTCCGGTACTGATTGGAGGTTCTTCTGGGGTTTGCTTGTGACTTCAACCTGACAAGGGTTATGATAGCTGCTTGAGTAGGGCTTGACAACCTCCCAACCAGTAGCACAAGTTCTTACACGCACAATCGCTAAAAGAAAAGAAAAAGGAGAAACTCTATGCCTAGATGGCTTTCAGCAGATTTCTACCAAGGATGCACTGCACTTTTACTGTCTAGGCGTCTGGTGGTCTATAATGAAGCATATGTGAAGGTACTCTTCCAGGCACAATAAGAGAAGCATCAATAGCTGCATTCCTGAATCCAGAAAAACACACTGAGGACTACCAATCATATAGAGCACTTTCTATGATCCCAGTACACACCAAGATACTCAGTGGCATTCTAGCCAAACAGATACTGTCAGGACTCACAGACCTGATACACACCAATTACACAGTATTAATCATAGAGTGTCAGACAAGACAGTTATTTCTCGTACTGAGAAAATTGGTCTGGGCAGGTGTTAAAGACAATTAAGGCTTGAAATAAAGTGTGACTCTTGTTGTATTAGACATAATACTACTAAAGATAAGTTATCTTTAGCAGGAAAGGAACAGAACAAGAGTATAACATATCGGATTAAAGATTCTTGGAAGCATATATGGAGGAATTCAAAGGAGTGCATAACAAAATATACCAAATATTAGAAGATAACCTTTCTTTTTGACAGGTATGATATAAAGTCTCACATCATATAAAGTATTATATATTAGTTATTGTCAATAGAGATGTACTAAATCAGCATAATATGTCATTCCAGATCTCCTTCTCTGCAAGTAACCCCCCTCCAGTAATCTGCTGATGCCTATAGTTTGGTAAAATAATTACAGAGTTGATGCTGCCTGAAGGGGTGCTTTTGAGGGTACCCCTCATGAGGAACTCTGGCCCTGTCATGTTCTGTCTCTCACTAGTGGAGAGAAATAAATAGGAGATCACACTGTCTGCCCTAAATAGGGGTCGACAGTGTAATGCCCTTTTTCCAATGGCCATTACTCCGGCAGGATGTTTGAGGAAGCTTTCCATTGACAGAGCCAAGAGAGGCTTGTTGGACAGAATCCTGTGGTCTTCCTGATTCTAAGTAGGGTAGATGGATTGTTGGTTTGGCCAACTGCATACTCTACTCTGACACATTTGTAATGGAGTATCCTCTCCATCACAGTGTAAATCTACCCCTAGGCCCCAACATAGAAACCTTGACTAGGCAAAAACACTTCAGGTATCTTGACAATGAGAGGACTTAGACAGGTGTTAAATTTTTCTTGGGCATCTCACTCCACCCCAATCCACCCAGCTTAATCAACAACTAACTCAAGTAATTAGATGGCATCTACTTTGCCCTGTCTGCCTTACAGAGGATTATTTACCACAAAAGGATATTCAAACAGCAGTGCTACCCCCACACCTGCATCAATTACTCCTTCTGCCCACATTTCACCCCTGCTATCATTCCTCCATCCCAAATCCGAACACACAATAGCAATCCACCTCCTGAACCCATTCCACAACCCACCTCATTGTCACCTTCCGATACCATTCATACACTTCCCACCGCCATTCCAACTGTGCTAACCACATCCAAAACCTGAACACGTCCATACCCACATACCCTCTAATACATCCAAACCTTCCCATGCCGCCAAACTCTCACATACTTCCTCAACCTTCCCATGCACCCCCAAACCCTCCCATGGCCACAAACTCTCTCATACCTGCTAAATGTGGATACAAATAACTAAGAAAGCCTCTCAGAGAGCATGTACTCCTGAAAAAAAAACATTTTTATGGGGAATAAAATATATTGGAACTGTAAATTGGCAAAACAACATTTTGAGGCATAATTGGAGGCAAGAACGCTCACAAAAGTAGTATTTTTTGTATTGAAATAATATATATTTATGACACAACTCAATTGTGATGTGTTTTCTACCTACGCAGCGCAGGGAAAGGATTCTGTTCGGCAGCGAGCTCACCTTGATAAATGTTTAACTACAAGTAGCCGCCATCGCTCCCATGCCATTTCGAGCTTCAACAACAGTGAAACTCAGTATTACTGGAGTGTTACTAAGCATCTTTTTAGACCAGAAAAGGTCTGTCCTCGAACAACAAAAGTGAGGTAGGAAAGGAGGGATAGTAAAGGGGATCTTTTGCTCCTGACGAAAGCCGTAAAGACACAGGAAACGGCTGAAATACGTTGACAGACATGCAGAGAGGAGTGGCGAAGGGCTACCAATCAGCCCTATCACCACCATCCTACGTTCTCTCTTTTTAATCCTGACAGGGAAGTCCAGGAATAAAGTTCTAGTAGGGAAATTCCAGAGCCAGTTTTAAATTCTAAATTATGCACTTACTTTTCTTCTTTGATCCCCACAATTATATGTTTGTATTGTCTTTCTCCTCTCTTTTGCTCCACCCCAGGCATTGGTCTGCGCAGGGGTGTTGTTTAGAAAGCCCTATGAAGAAGCATGCTGCAAAGTTGTTGGTGAGGGCAGTTTTTCAAACAAATAATGTTTGCTACTTAAAACTATAGGGTGATCTTTCATACTCCTTCTACTTTGTTGTGTTTTGTGATTAGTAGTGGAGGTCGAAGTAGGAGCCTTAACTCTTTCCCCTTTATTGAATATGATATAGTGTTTTCTATGTCAGGACTACCTTCAAGAGTTAGAGGTTTACATTTTCAAGAATCAGTAAGACATATTGATTAACGGGAGGCAAGATGGCATCTGGCTAGTCGCGTCGGGAGAACGCTGCCGAAGTCACTGGATGAAAAAGTTCAGAAATGCGATGCGCAACCCACGAAAACCCGTACCTGACCAGACGTACCTAACTTGAGGAATTACATGGAATCGAGTAGAGAAAATGGCGATTTAACTCTGGTAGCCGTTCTGATTGCCGAAGTCCTGCTGTCGGTCCTCGAAGTTGGGGAGTGGTGGCGGTGGCGTCATACGGAGCTGGTTGCTGGTATCAGCGGAGCAGCAGGGGGCGGCGATTCCAAGAGTACAGACGACCGCGGAGCTGTCAGAATTACTGGCGAAACCAGCAGAGCGGATAACTTTGCTGGGCAAGTGAAGCAAACTAAGGCAGTGAGCTTGGAACTTTTGGAACCGGCGACAGCAGCTGGCGTATTCAACGCAGGAGACGCTGAACTACAGGAACTACAGGACCCATCAGGCTGTTCCTCGGACTGCCCCTGGGGTCGCCTCGGAAAAAGACTGGGAAGGAGCTGGGTGGAGGGGAAAAACGAGCCTCCGATCGGAATGGCAACAACAGCAGCAGCAGCATATCTGGTAAGCAAGAGACTGTATAAAAGAGACTGCTTGCTTAAAATACTCAGAGTACTGGGGGAGAGATTGTTTGTGGAAATGGCGCCGAAACCCACGCGTGGAGGCAAAGGTAAAACTCCTGATGGACAGCAAATATCCGTACAAGCGCAATCACAAGATCAGGAGAAAGATGGAGGAGGAGAGCCTAGAAAAGACATAGGGGAGAAAAACCAGGCGGAGGACGGCGATAAAAAGAAAAAAGTTAATGCTAATACTGGACACAATACAAGGGGCAAAAAAACGTGGCTCCGAATTCCGGGACACACATTAATAGTATAGCAGGGTTTTTTTCCCCATTAAGTCAAACTGAAGTAGGCAAGAAAAATACAGGAGTGGAGGATGATGTTACAGCAGGGGGCGCTACAGGGAGCACTAGCCAGTGGAGCGAGATGGTCGAGACGGAGTTAGCGATCATAACAGAAACTATCAGGAACTACCTCTGGTACTGAGGCCCCAGTCCAAAACTTGCGTGTGCCCTCAAATACTGTAGCAACGAGGGAACCTCCGGATAAGGGACGGAAAGCCAAGAAGGAGAGCTAAAAGAGGATGTAATTACAACAGAATCATTAATTCAAGAAATCACTGTGAACAGTGGCCCTACTGCTCCTGGCATTCCCGAGGAGACTATCGAAAATTTCTATTCAGTCACTGATGGCTCAGAAGGATCGGAAGATATGCCCTCAGAGATAGAAGAGCAAGAGGAGCTAGAGGATAGCAAAAATAGAGATACGCCAGATTTAAGCTTTATCTCAAGCTCAGAGGCAAGGAGAGGATCTTCTTCTCGGGAAAGAGAGACGGTAATAAGAAAGAAGAGACAGTCACGCAGACAAAGAGACACGCACTCCCAGGAGAAAGCAGGGGTCACCCAAAAGTCAATAAGCGGGTTGAATCATGAACCACTGTTAAGATGGGACTACTCAGCCACTCAAAATGTTTATTCAGAACAAACATCACAGGGGGGGCCTAGAGATCCTAGAGAGGCATCCTCACTACAGCTTATTCTTGGATCAATCAGGCAGGTGGAGGAGGAAATCAAGGCAGAGGGGAAGAAGAATAGACTGGCGAATAAAAACCTGCAAGGGGCAATTCGGAAAGTGGCTAAAATATGCACGGATACAAATGCCAGAGTGGCCCAGTTGGAGGAAAGGGTTAGTACACTGGAAGACACTAGGGACAAAGATTCAACATCGAGGAGCGGTAGGGAGAAATTGATGACCGATCTACAATGGAAGCTGGAAGAATTGGAGAATCGGCAACGCCGCAATAATTTGCGGGTCCTAGGTATAGAGGAAAAGGCGGAAGGAGATGACATCAAGGCTTTCGTAGTGAAGTTGATGAGAGGGACTTTTCCAGATATAAATCACTGGGACTGGGAGAAAGAAATACAGAGGGTACATAGATTCCCAATTATGATGAAAGAAAACCAACATACTTCACAAGATGATAACCCTAGACCTCGTGCTATCTTAATTTATTTTGGGAATTTTCTTTTGAGAGAGGAAGTGTACTCTAAAGCACAGCCATATGCCATACGTTCTTTTGAATCTCATTCTTTTTTTACTACTCCAGACTTCTGTCACTCTACAGTTGAAAGGCGGTGGAGGTCACGTGAATTGATTGAGCCGTGTCATCAGATGGGTCTTCAGGCTTACCTAATGAACCCTGCCAGACTCAAGATTATCTACAAGAACACTACCCGAGTTTTTACCTCAGAGATTCAAGCTAGAGAGTACATGGACTCGTTAAAATCGGACACTAGTGCAAGAATTGGATGACTCATTGCTTAGGAGTATATAATCTCTGCATACACTAATGATTCTTAGATTGTGATTTGGATTTATATTTAGTAGTATTATTTCACAGGTCAAGGGATTGTGGTTTATTGGGTAGGGGTAGCATTGTTAGGTCGGGGGGTATGAATGTGTAATGGTATAGATAAGCATCAGGCGATTTTTTTTTCTTTTTTTTTTCTCAGTGACGGAGGGAACGCAACTGGCAGACAAAATCACAGAGGCCTTAAGCCTACTTGCCTTGTTGGGCGGAGGGGGGGGGTGGGGGTAGGGGTGAGAGGGGGTAGGGGTTGGTTGTTGCAGGGGAAAAAAAGGGGGGAAAATTCATCATCAGAAAAAGAGGGGATCTATGTATTGCTGTGGCTTAAGTGGATTGCAGATGCTAAAGGGAAAATGGAGACGGGTTATTAAACTGAATAGGGATAAAAAATCTAAGTTTTATGCATATAGTCACAATTACTGTTTGTGGTTTAAATGACGTCAGAAAAAGAAGAGAGCTGAAAGAATATTTTAAAACACTGCAAGTTGATTTAATCTGTTTGCAAGAAACTCATGTTGAGTTTTCGCAGAAGTCTTTACTGGAACAACTGGGTTACATGTTACTTGCCTGTACGACTCAGGGTACGAGGACACGTGGGGTAGCGATATTGGCACGAGGAAACACTGTCAAGTTGAAAAAACAGCAGGTAGATAAGTATGGTCGATGGGTCTTGGGCGAACTTCAAATACAACATTTTAATTTCACTTTATTCTCTATTTATGCGCCTATGGTCGATGATCCAGAGACTCTCATCCATATAAATGCACAGCTGCCTAATTGGTCGCTCCCGATTATAATGTGTGGCGACTTTAATATAAATGGTCTTGATGGGTTGTGGAAGGATGATCCGGGCAGGTTTAAAGGAAGAAGGAAAAAAAGTCATAGAGCCTTGGTCAATTTTATGGTAGATAACGGTTTAATTGACACTTGGGAGCAGCTTATGGGAGGGGGAGGTAGCACATATTATTCTGCCCCCCACAAAATATTAGCTTGGCTTGGTTATTTTTTGATCTCCCCTTCGTTGTTACCGATAGTTAAAGTCCAAAAGCTACCGAGACTGATGTCAGACCACAACCCACTAGCTCTGGAGGTCGCTCTGATAAATGCACAGATAAATTCAACCTCTTGGTCATTTGATAGAGCACTATTACAGGATGCCGAATATGTTGCCCTTATGGAAAATTGGCTAAAAGAATATAGGAATCGCCTGGAGGGAAAATTTACTCGAGAAGAAATGCAATCAGCCTTTAATGGCCTTCAGTCAGGGAAAGCTGTAGGACCTGATCTTACACCTTTAGAATTTTATAAGAAATTCTTTTCAATATTAGAGGGGGACATCAACATACTTATGGTTTCTATTCAGGACAGAGCTGAGCCGCCTGGATCCTGTGGTGAAGCGTCAATGGTGGTTTTCTTAAAGAAAAATAACATTTCCACTGATCCCGGGTCCTACAGACCAATTAGCTTGATGAATAGCAATACTAAGGCTTATTCTAGAGTATTGGCTAATAGGCTGAGCTTGGTAATCGGAAAGGTGGTCTCGCCCCGTCAGCACGGGTTCATTCCAGGCAGGGGTACAGCTGCCCATATTAGAAGGGTAATCACCTTGTTTGAAGCTTTCGATAGGGTCTCGTGGGGTTTTCTTTGGGCAACAATGAGTAAACTCAATTTTGAGAAAAGGTGTGTAGGGGGATTGAAAGCTTTATACAGATGCCCGGTTATAAGGGTTAGAGTAGTGGGGGAACAGAGCGAAAATATTAATATCGAGCGTGGAACCAGGCAGGGATGCCCCTGCTCACCATTGCTCTTTGCCTGTTATATTGACTCTTTTATAAGACACATAGAAATAAACAGGCATATTTGTCCTATTGTTTTGAATGGCTACGAGTCTAAAATTTTGGGTTACGCAGATGACCTGGCAATTATGTCACCAGCCCCAGTAACAGCGTTAGCGGAAATAGAAAAAGAGGCAAAAAAAATGGGCTTTTGTCTGGGTATAAATTGAACCAGACTAAAACACAAATAGTTATTAACCAATTTGCCATGATAAATGATGAAAGGGTTACAAATTCAGCTGTCTACTTGGGCTTTACGATAACATCTAATTTATCCAAGCTGGTTGAGGAAAATTTGACTCCTGTGATTAGGAAGGCCAAACTAGATCTGGATAGGATGGATAACCTGCATCTTACAATAATTGGACGCTGCAATGTAATTAAGATGTTATTTCTTCCCAAAATTTTATATATATTTTTAACAATTCCTTTAATATTTAATAAGAATTGGTTTAAGGACATTGATGGGGTCTGCAACCGATTTATATGGGCAAAGGGCAAAACCCGGAGGGCCATAAAATTGCTGGCGCTTTCTAAGGAAAAGGGAGGCTTGGCTGTCCCAGATTTTAAGGGATATTATCTGGCAGTAGCCTTGCAGTATCTTAGAGGACTTCTAGGGGGAAACACTAACGATATCTGGCGGGATGGCATTGGTATACCAGACATATATGATTTAATAGTTTGAGATTCTAATAAGGGATTACTTACATTCAAGGAGCTAAATTACTATAAAGGAACAAAGTTAAGGTCTTCGCTCCTGCTATATCAGTGTGGTCTATGGTTCGGAAAAAAATTAAGCTAGGACAAATGAATTTCTACACACCTTTATATAAGAACGAGCTTCTCCCAGATGTGTTTCATGACCAAGTTATGAAAAGATGGGATAATTCAGGGGTGGGCACAATAGGAGATATTATGGATGACTCTGGTATAATTTCTTTTGAAAGAGCATGTCTATTATAAACGTTAGATCGTAGAGATTTTTTTAAATATTTACAGATTAGATCAGTAATACAAAGGAAATTATTAGGGGTTGTTAATTTTAAAAGAGAGGATTTGATGGAACACATTCAAGATGAGAAGGGCTGCTCAATCTCACAACTATATGGGACACTGTGTCAATGCAAAGAGGATGATAGGATTAAAGTGTTTGATAAATGGAGAATGAAGCTAAATTTAGTGGGAAATGAGGGGGAAAAATCGCTGCAGTTTACAAACTCTATTGTCAAGGTTGCTAATCTGCAGGCACAATGTTACAAAACTTTTTATGAATTGTATTATACACCGCACAGAATAGCACGTTGGGGGGGAACCAGCGGGATATCCTGTCTGAGATGCCAAAGCGTACAGGATGACACAATTCACATGTTTGCATCATGCCCAAATCTAAACCCTTTTAAACAGGCAATCGAAACATTTTTTAATGATGAACTGGGGATATCAGTTAGCCTAAGAAATGAGATCATGATTTTGGGTGTCGGAAGAGAAGGGCAGGATATTCCACATCAAGAATTCATATTTATTGCAATGGCCATAATCCTACTTTGAATAGCAACCCTGTGGAAGGATCTTAATCCTCCGTCATTTCATCAGTGGCTCTCAAGAATGTTATCAATGTATACCCTGGAGACATCTTTATATGAAAAATAAGGACGCAAAGCGATGCAGTCCGGTAAACGGATCTGGGCACCGGTAGAGCATTGGAAATTAAGAGTAGAGGGCTAAAAGATAGAAAAACTTCCTGTAAGACGCTAACTGGGGGTGCACTTATAGTATTATAATAACAATATTTTTTTTTCTCTTTCAGTTATCTCTTTTTCTTGATTGTTCTTTGTAATGATTTACTCGCTTTGAGATTTCTCATTGTTTAATGATGAGCATCTGCTGTATGGAATATGTATATGGAACGGAATAACTGTTTGGAACTGTTTGGAACTGTTTGGAATTGTACTATTTGATGATGAATAATAAAAAAATTAAAAAAAGACGTATTGATTAACAACAATCATTTTTTGACAGTGTTTGCCTTGGGAGTTACTTAGTCAGTGAAATTTGGGCATGGGGAAGGGGTAAAACTCAAATTTCCCAACTAAAAAAGTAGAGTGCCACTGGGTGGAAGGCTGACATGACCAAGGTTCAGGATAAACTGTTCACATGAGGAACAGGGTGAGTACTGATGTGCATTAGATGAGCCTCTATCTAGAGTGGCACAGTGGGCAAAATACAGTGTTTGGAATACTACACCAAGTGATTGCCAGTGGTTATGCTGCAAACATTTGTCCCATCACTTTTGGGGGTTTGATTGCCAGTAGTATACCTAGAAACCTCAGAATGGGTCAGCTTTTCAAGCCTACTACTGTGAATGTTTTGGAATTCCCCAAAAACTAGCACATTTCCACCCATTCAAAGAGTACTTCTGTGGGGGCAGATTTACTGCTTTGCTAAACCGGTCCAAAATATGGACAAGATAAAAGCTCTTACTGAAAAAAAAGGGAAAACAACGAGAAAACCGAGAAAAGGCAGCACAGACACAGAAGACCCAACTCGGGCTCCTAGATCAAACTACCAAGCCAAGAATGTATCTGAGGGGGTCTCACACACCATACCGTCCCCTGAAGTTACGCCTTTGTTTCTCGCAGCACAGTTCTAAAGGTCACCTAGAAAGATAACATAATTCCAAATGGAAAAGTCTGACCTTTAAAGGGATGCACCATCGAATGCCTGCCTCAGCTCAATTTACAGCCACGAACACTGAACAGCAGCGCATTGGGGTTTCTAAATGAACCTCAAAATAGGCAGTGACAGCTCAAGGTGGATGTGTTAATAGAAAGGGGCGTCTTCGATCAGAGTCGCAGCCACTCTGCGACTCTGGGCGATAGGGAGTTACACTTTCCCACCTGGCAGTAAAAGCTCCAACAAACAAAAACGTCGAGCTGAGGCCAAATCACGATAATAAATTGATTTTCAAATTGGAAAATAGCCGAAGAATTTAAAGAAATGCGGAAAATAACGTAAATTCCATTCCCATGTACTCGAAAGTGATAACCGAAAAAATGTAACGCTTTAAAACAAGAATATTAAAGTACAAGAGTTTGCGGTATGGCTTAAAGTGTTGTGCTGACATGATTAAAAACTAAATAAAACACATAAACAATAGGGCAACCTATCACCAATGCTTCGAAAAATCCCTGCTGCATTCAATGGTCAGAATAAACGTGCTTTGTACTGTGTTTTAAAGCTAAGGCTGCCAAGAATCGAAAGACGTCTCCAAGGTCACCAGAGAGGCTCGTGAGGCGATATTCCATGCCTCGAATTACATACGAATAGATGAACGGATACACGGTGGCATCTATAGATATGGAATTTACGTAAGCCCCCTCTGCGGCTCTGCCTCTGAAACATGAAGCCACATCACCACGACTCCCACGTCTAGTCTAAAACGGAGTCTGAGACAAATTCTTCCTTTCTGCGGAGCAGAAAATGCAGATTTCTACATTCCATAAAAATTATTCTTCATGTCCCCTGTGTTGTCAGAGATTCCTCAAATGTTTGCAAAGAATGAAAAAAAGAAAAAAGGTTTCTTTTATCTATTACTTTGAAAAAGAGAAGATCCAGTTATAATGAAGTTATAATTATTTTAAAGAATAAGGCTAACCACGTGTGACTGAGAAAAACTAGCTCACGGGGCGTTCGTTTTCCACCATAAAGGTGTCACAAATAGCTTTCTGCTAAATTGGAATCCAAAACCGTTAGCAGACTGGACTTTACCACTCAATTTCGAGAATTGCGGCTAACAATGCGGCATAATGTTCAGGAAAGCCATTAATGCGCTGTTTTCCTCACGTTTACACCCTCAATTACCAACACCATGCAGGTGTTATATATAATACGTCTTATATTTCTCCATAAGTCGATAAGGTTTACTACCTCTCTGACAGACAGGAGTGCCAGACTACCCGTGTAATGGCTAAACTAATCATCTATGCAGGGCAATTGTATAATGTGAGATAATCAAATTTCATATATTTCTACAATTTTACAGAGACAACTAGACGACTATTAGCCTATGGGAGATAAGAAAGAGAGGCTATTCAAACCATACAAAAATACCAGATTTTGGCTCAGCCACTATTCTCAATGTTTTAAAACCCACTTATAGCCACTACCCTCTTCTTGTTACCAAGGCTACTGCTGGCTTACTTCTTCATTTTCTTCATACATGTTTCACTCAACTGGGAATTTGTTACTCGTAGACGGAAGTCAACTGGAATAATATCTCAAATGATGTATATTATTTCAATAGTCTAAGGACTTCTTTGCAATTAACATGTTTTCTTTGTAACTCATTTTTTTCTTATAATCTATCTTTTATTTCATAGATACACAATTCCCTTACATGTTTCCAATTCGCGGAATTGTTTTATGAGCACAGATATACTCTCTCGCCCAGTATTGTAAAGTAATACCTTATATCTAATTTTCTCTTTTCGTCTGTTCACTGCCCCTGTGCTGTTTACATATATAACCCCAAATATATTTTTGTTGGGTACATTATTATACTGCATTTCTTCAGCTTCTCACTGATAAAGTTGACTCTTACCAGCTCACTGGGGTCAGGTTCTACAAATGGATATGTTTGTACACTTCCAGTTCTTTGCTCTGCTGGTATGTCTCAGTTTGGTGACTCACTCTAATCAGTCACTTTTTCTACAGTTCAGCACATACTATTTGGCTTTCACCTTACATCACATAACCGTGTTTATATTTGCTGACCTACAATTCATTCGTTTGCAGCCTTAAAAACATTCCTCATGGAATGAAACATGTCAGCAATTTCATTGCACGTCTTTTCCCATGTTGGGGAATGTATTCACTTTATTGAGTTTGAGCACAGAGGCAATATCAGATGCACTGAGCGATGCCATACTAAATCTGACTTAATGGACTTTTGGATCACATGTTTGACCTGTGGACTACCCTACCATTGAACTCTATGTTTAGAGATTTAAGACCATGAATAATGGAAACATGTTGCTTTATTGAAATATGTTTTTTATAATTCCTTTTGATCACTGCCTCTCAATACTACCCATTGAAATGTTATATATGCAGTTACAAATGTTTCGTTTGTAGTGGTTCCACTTAAACTGTTCCACACAATGTGTTTCATGAGGTCAGGAACACTGGCTAGGATTAAAAATAGCGAACCCCACATCAATCAAGTAGAATCTGCAGCAAGCCTCCTCTGGGAATGGTGAGTTACAGGTCACATACTTACCATTGCTTGGTCATGAACACCAAACACAAAGACCACAAAGTCCACTTGAATCAAGTAAAAGCCAAGAAGCCCTACTCACGCCAGGATTAAAACATACCGAGAGTCACACATTTCATGTAACTTGATTGTGACTTTCAGCAAAAAAAAAAGATAACAAACCAAACTACAGTCATACAGGAGTTGAGAACCTGCATCACCGGGATTTGAGAGTTTTGTATCATGTATTTAATGACATGTGATCCACTAGTTCGTATTGAGCAGCCGCGGCCCGTGCAGGTAAGAGCGGTGGGGCCGGGTGGGGAATTTAATTTTCCCTTTGTTGTGTTCCCGAGGGTCCGCCCCCGATGTCCGGAGGGACGGACAAGTTGGTCATGTGACCGCCCTATAATAAAAAGAGGTCGAGCACGTGCAAGGGCGTTCAGAGATACGCGCCGACCGACCAAGCAACTTTATTCCCAGTGTCTGGCTGAGTTTATTCTAGGGCCACGTGTTAGGCCTAGTCAGGGTTAGATGCCCCTTGAGTATAGATCACCCGACACAACAATTGGCGACGAGGCTGGTGATCGATTCCCCGCTTGGGGTGCGTGTGTGTGTCCCTCTTGGGGTGAGGCGGCTGCGGGCACTACCACGTGTCTGCGGTGCTCGTGCCTTGCCACCACACACCCCCCGCTCTGCCGGCCTGGTGGAAAGACTCTGATCCCTGGCTCTCATCAGGTGAGCGGCGCTGGCCTGCATCTCTCTGCGGCGCACAGGAGTCTGATTGGTCGCGCGAGGTGCTTCCCCCGTGGACCCTCTACGCCTCGGTGCCACGCCGCACTGGGCTGCACGGGCGTAATCCGCACCGAGATACAACGGGCCGGGCGCTCCGGCTGCCGCTGGATCATATCCCGGCTGCCCACGGACATCCTCCCGGGCGCCCAAAGCGATGGCTAACATTCCGCCCATTGAGCCGTTTGTGGTGGAGGGTGCGCCATCCACTCTCGCACCGAAGTGGAAAGAATGGGTGGACAGGCTCTTCATATTCTTCGAGGCCACCAAGGTCCATAAGGAGCAGAAGCGTGCCATGATCCTCCATCTTGGTGGCAAGGACATTCATTCCATCGCCCGCACCCTCACGGAAGCAACTCCCAAAACCCACCACACGCTCATAAACGCGCTCAATGCGCACTTTGAACCCATGGCCAACCAAGACTATGAACGGTTTATTTTCAGACAAGCGCGGCAACTGCCAGAGGAATCGCTGGACGCCTATCACTCTCGGTTGAAGAAACTGGCACTAACGTGTGGATTTCAGGATGTCACGGAGGAAATCAGAGGCCAGATCATTCAGGGTTGCGCTTCTGCTAAACTACGCGAGAGAATTCTGGAGGAGTCGGGGAAACCCCTCCCAGACATTCTCACGCTGGGCCGCACGAAGGAGCTGTCCAAGGCCAGGGCAGCCCACATGGAAGCAGCTCTACAGGCCAACATGAAAGTGGAACCGGTGAACAAACTGCAAGTCCGCCCACAGCCCAAATGGGTGAAGCGAACAACAACTCAGCAGGGCGGAGCTTCGGCGCAATCATGTGGTTACTGTGGAGGCCCGAGACACCCGGCGCCAGAATGTCCAGCACGGGGCAAGATATGCTCCGGGTGCGGAAAAATGAACCATTTTGAAAAGGTGTGCCGGTCCAAAAAGTTCAGCAAGCCCCGCCAGACAGTACACGCGGTGGCGGAGCCTGAAGGCGCGGAAGGAGGACCCAGCAACAGTGATATGGACGACGACGAGGAGGAGCGGTCTGTACACAAGGTGCACATGATCGGCACGGCCACCCGACGCACAAGGACACTACCACAGTGTGCAATACAAGTAGCTGATCAGGACATCATGGCAACGGTGGACACGGGCGCCTCAATAAATCTTATGAGTGCGTCCCTCTACGGAGGCATGGCTACTCCACCCAGCCTCTGCTCCACTCCGATCACCGTTTTTTGCCTACGGCCAGGACGTGCCCCTCCGCATTCGAGGAAAGTTTAAAGCAGCAGTCCGGCACGGAGACAAGATCACGCGTGCCAACATCTTCGTGTCGGAGGAAGGCCAAGGCATGCTCCTGAGTTGTCGGACGGCAGAAGCCTTGGGAGTGGTCTCTTTTGCGCTTGGGGTGCACGAGGAATCAGTGCAGCAACTGATTGCAGACTTTTCGGACCTGTTCGAAGGGATTGGCCGCTTCAAGGGTCGGGAAATACACCTGCATGTGGACCCCACTGTCCAACCGGTGGCCCTGCGACACCGGCGGGTTGCGTTTCATTTAAGGCCACTAGTTGAGGAAGAACTACAGAAGCTGGAAGCCGCGGGCATCATTGAAAAGGTGTCCGGACCCACCCCCTGGGTATCGCCCATCGTGGTCACCAGGAAACCAAATCAGCCGGGAGCGGTCCGGATATGTGTGGACATGCGCCTCCCCAATGCGGCCATCAAAAGGGAACGACATATCACCCCCATGATCGATGACCTGATCGGAGAGATGGCCGGGGCCCGGTGGTTTTCCAAGTTGGACCTCAGGGCGGGGTACCATCAGCTCGTGCTGGATAAAGAATCCCGGAACATTACGACGTTCTCCACCCACATCGGACTGCGCAGGTACACCAGGCTGAGCTTCGGGATATCCAGTGCCGCCGAGGTGTTCCAGAATGTCATCCAAGAGCTCATTACTGGCATACCGGGGGTGATCAACGTCAGTGACGACATCATGGTGCACGCAAGGACAATTCCCGAGCACAACCAACGGTTGGCGCAGGTGTTCCGTAGGCTCCGCAGCGCTGGACTCACTCTGCACCGAGACAAATGCGAGTTTCTTCAGACCAAACTAGGGTTCTTCGGCTACGTGTTCTCGGCCGATGGCGTCAATCCTGATCCTGACAAGGTCAAGGACATCAAGGATGCACCTCCGCCCACGACTGTCACGGAAGTCCGAAGCTTTCTCGGGATGGTGAATTACTGTGGTCGCTTCATAAGAGACCTAGCCAACCTGACCCTCCCTCTACGTGATCTCACCAAAGACTCCACGCCATGGAACTGGGGACCGGAGCAGGAAAGGGCATTCCAAAATATCAAGAGTGCGCTGTCCAGCAACACCACGCTGGCGTTTTTTGACCCAAGACATTCCACTCTCATCGCAGTAGATGCCGGACCGGCGGGACTGGGGGCTGTTCTGATGCAGAGAGCCCGAGACGAGATAGACTGGGCCCCCGTCGCTTTTGCCAGCCGGTCCCTCACGGACACAGAACAAAGGTATTCCCAAATTGAAAAAGAGGCCATCGCGATTCATTGGGGATGCCGGCACTTCCACTTATACGTATATGGCAAGCCCTTCGAAGTAGTAACGGACCACAAGCCGCTGCTGTCGCTGTTCTCAGGTACCTCATCCAAGCCACCCCCTAGAATTGAAAAGTGGATTTTGCAATTACAGGAGTACAACTGTGCCATTAAGTACCAGCCAGGGGCAAAGAATCCGGCGGATTATCTGTCGCGACACCCCCGGGCGGCCACCCCAGAGGAGATGGAGGAAGCTGAAGAGACGGAGGCCTATGTGCGATGGGTCGTGGCCAGATCATGCCCGCGCCCCATATCCCTGGAAGAGGTTGTGAGCGCCACGGCTCAGGATGCCTGCATACAGCGGGCCAAGGATCTGCTCCGGACGGCGAACTGGCAGAAAGCCAAGGAGAGCTGGAAGGTACTCACACCCGAGGCCCAGAAAATCATGGACGGTCTGTACCACGTGAGGGCTGAACTGAACGAGGACGCGGCGGGGTGCCTCCTGCGAGGGCATCGCCTGGTGATCCCGACGGCTTTGACAAGCCGAGTAGTTCAGCTGGCGCACGTAGGGCACCAGGGAATGGTTAAGACAAAGGCCCGGCTGCGGACCAAGGTGTGGTTCCCGCTCATGGACGATATGGTGGAAACTGGTGTGCGCACATGCACGGCCTGCCAAACTACGGGCGACAGCCCCCGCGAAGCCCCCATCATTGTGGAACCCAGGCCCCGAGGCCCCTGGGAAAGGGTCAGCATGGACTTTGGCAGCCTTCCCGATGGCCGGCACACGCTAGTGATGATCGACGACCACTCCAAATACCCTGAGGTCGAAATCATCACCGGCACCAGTGCAGACTGTGTGATTCCCAAAATAGAGAAAATCATTGCCACCCATGGAGCCATGAAAGAACTCAGAACGGACAATGGACCGCCCTTCCAGGGCCAAGACTTTGCGGACTATCTCTCGTCCCTAGGAACCCGTCACAGGCGCATCACCCCAAGGTGGCCTCAAGCCAATGGGGAGGCCGAGCGGTTCATGAGAACTTTAAACAAGGTAATCTGCATTGCGCATGATAAAGGACAGTCAGTGGAAATGGCCATTTTCACTTTCCTCCGTAGCTACCGCCAGACCCCGCACTCCACAACGGGGGTAGCTCCTGCACACCTTCTCCTAGGGCGGGTAATAACGGACTCCATTCCCCATCACCCCCAGTGGGCACCTGAACTGATAGATGAACATACAGTAGAGATGAGGAGACGTTCTGCCTATGACCAGATCAGTAAGAAACGCAGGGCTGTGGCCCCCCGCTTCAAAAGAGGTGACCTAGTGCTCATCAAGAATCGGGCCACTGGTGGCAAATTCAAACTCAGTTATGAAAAACGACCATGGCGAGTCAGTGGTGTGAAGGGCACCCGCATCACAGCCACTCGAGGACGAGACAAGGTGACTCGCAACGTGTCTCACTTCAAGCTCTATCACCCGTCGAGCAGCGAGCCAAGGCGCCAGCAAGGCGACAGAGAAACCGAAACTGCAACTACGTTGCCGCCTGGTGAATCAACATCTCAGCCCGAGGTCAGGCCACGTGACGAGCAGCAGGTTTCCAGTGAGGATGTGGGCGGAGACACGGAGGCCCTGGATGAGGCCCCAGATCCGGAGGGGGCCGACAACGAGGCGCCAAGACACGAGGTGGAGGCTGGATCAGAGCTGATGACTCAGAGGGGGTCCCAACGCCAGTTACGTGCCAACCCCACCCCCTCCGGCTGGCTGAGAGACTACTTTACGTAAGACTGTTCTCATTTACATATGTGCACGTAATGTTTGAACTGAACGCGCTGGCATTTTGAAAGACGCTGAAGGTATCGGTCCTGATGCTATTAAGACAATGGGTTTGATCAGACTATGTTTGCGGTTTTTGCAGTATGTTCTTGGTTTTTTGTTTCCTTGTTTTAGGAGGAATGTTGTGTTCCCGAGGGTCCGCCCCCGATGTCCGGAGGGACGGACAAGTTGGTCATGTGACCGCCCTATAATAAAAAGAGGTCGAGCACGTGCGAGGGCGTTCAGAGATACGCACCGACCGACCAAGCAACTTTATTCCCAGTGTCTGGCTGAGTTTATTCTAGGGCCACGTGTTAGGCCTAGTCAGGGTTAGATGCCCCTTGAGTATAGATCACCCGACACAACACCCTTGTGGTCATCTGTCGAATCCCCCCTCAACCCGGCCCCACTGATCTTACCTGCATGGGGCGCAGCTGTTATTGAGCTACCTCGAAGCATTCTGTCTGCCATTCTTCAACTAAATAGCCTGGGGCGTAGCTTAGTCAGCAAGACTGGAGGGATGGAGTGAGTTTCAGATTTTCCGACAATCACACTGGCATATGATGTTACTCATTATATGGGAAGCAGCGCACGAGGGCGCTTAAGGGCCAGCGGAAAGGTAAAGGATTGCAGATTGTGAGGGGTACCTAAAACACACTATTTTCTAAAATAACCATGTTTAAAGACCCTCAAAACAGAGATGAGAGTGTATGCTTGTTTGTTTTTTGTCTGACTGAGTATTTAAAACCATCTGGTAAAATCTGGCAGACACCTTAGCTTACCCGACTGAAAACTCCGGTAGCTAGCTATCTATTAAATAATACATTCATTAGGGGAGTGTAACACCCCAAACACCTGCCCTGAAGCTACGCCCCTGCAAATGGCAGATGGTAATAGTGATATTTGTGGTAACTTTTGGCATGTTTGTGAGGGTGCTGCTCTAATTTTGTGTGTAAAACTGTTTTGAGTCAAAAGTTAACTTAAGCACAGTGACAAAATTACTTAGCAATGTCGCACATCAGTCCCATTTCATTTATGAAAAAGAGGCGTAACTCAGTGGGATCAGTGTAAATTTTCAGAAAGCCAGCCTACAATATTAGCGTGATCTATCTTTGAAAATATATGGTAAAGAAAACTAGGTATGAACTAGGGACAAGTGGAACATTGCATGAAACTCTTACATGCAGGGTGAATTTAGTGAGAAAATACCAATTTTACATGGCTTACGTTTGAAATTACTAATGGGGTATACATATAACTCAAGAGACCGTTAAGTTGCCTGTTAGAAATGGGGGTCTCTAGTTGTCAGTGGTAGATTCCTTTGTCCAAATAGGGACCCTTGCTTCTAGTCAGGAAAAGGGGGGTACACTCCTGGTTACCCCCTGCTCACCCCCTTATTAGCTTGGCACGAGCAGACAGGCTTATCTCAGAGGCAGTGTGTACAGCATTTGTGAACACATACAATAATGCAGTGAAAACACTACAAATGCACACCACACCAGTTAAAAAAAATAACTCATCTTTACTAGACTTAACACAAGACCAAACAACAAAAATTCACAATATTGTAATCAAAAATAAGACTTTAAAATGGTGGAAATAGCTTAGTTCAATGCAGATTGTAAATGCAACACTTTACTCTCAAAGCACCTTGTCACGCAATACAAACAAAACGGTCGCGGGGAAGATGATGCGTCGGTTCCTTGCTTCGGGGGAGGTGATGCATTGGTTCCTTACTGCAGCGCAGAGGAGGTGATGCGTCGGTTCCTTACCGGAGAGGAGGTGAAGCGTCGGTTTCTTATTGCGTTCCGGTTACGATGCAACAAGATGGCACCTTGATGTGATGCGACGATCCGGTGAGATGCGCCGAAATGTCGTCTTTGATGCGATGCAACAACGTTGTAGGTGATGCTTGCACACCCGATGGCCATGCGGCGAACTCAGTCTCTTCTGAGTCGCATCAGGCTCTGCAACATGCTTATCCAGTGATGCAACGGCGACCTCTGCGGCGGCGACACACTTCTCTGGTGATGCGACCTGCTTCGTCGGTGATGCGACGGCGAACAGCTGCAACACGCTTCTTCTGCGATGTGACGGCAACTGCTGCAGCGGCGACACGCTTCTTTCTTGCTGCATGACGCTTCCAGATCCCAGCGACACACAGTCTTTTCAGATGGCCCAAACAACAGTAGGCACCTCTCTGCAGGTAGAATTCCCAGCAAGGAAATTCAGGGGAGCTGGTGGGGAAGACTTGTATCCCTGAGACTTCAGGCAGGAGGCAAGCACACTTCAAGCACTTGAAGATTCTTCTTCAAGATGATGAAAAGTTCACAAAAGTCCTCTTCTCCTTACCTTGGCGAATAAAATACCACTGCAGGCGAACCACAGAGAAAGCACAGCACAGGGGTAGTCTCCTCCTTCAGCTTTCTTGGTTCTTCTCCTTGGCAAAGGTTTGTCTTGGTACCCAGAAGTGATCTAATGTTCTGGGGTCTGGGCCCTATTATTTATACTGCAAAATCCTTTGTCTTGCTGTCTGAAGGCAGAGAGTGTCTGTACCTAGTCAAAACCAGTTCTGTCCTCCTGAGTTCAGCTTCCTGGCAGGAGGTGGAGACAGCATTGTTTGAGAGCAGACCGGCCCAGGTAACTGAAAGGAAATATCCTCCCCCTACTCTATATACTATGAGAGCTCAGGTCAGTGAAAGAAAATCTTCTCCACCTACTACCTATTCTACGAGGGCTCGGGGCAGTGAAAGGCAATCTCCTCCCCCTACTCTCTATTCAATGCAGGTCCTATTCAGCCCAGCTGTAACCCATCAGACTGCTGGAGCCAAGGCCCTCTCCAGACCCCTGTCACTCACAAACCAGACATGCAATACGCAAACCTAGCAGAGACAACTGGATGGTTAGGCAAGAAAACACCTGCTTTCTAAAAGTGATATATTCAAACACAGAATGTAAACATCACCTTCACTAAAAGATGTATTTTAACATTCTGAGTTCAGGCATACTAAACCCGAATTTCTACCTAGTTCTCTGGGTCAGTTAGGATTATAAGATGTTATAATCAAACTGCCCATTCTGGCCTATGGGAACAGGTAGTTTTGCAATAGTGAAAAAACGAAATTGGCTGTAATCTATATATATAAAAACGAAAGTATGTCTGTCTGTTTGTCCTTTATGCATTACTACACCATTCATCCGATCGCCATGAAACTTTGGGAAGTTGTTGAGTACACTCCTGCGAAGGTTTTTGTCAATTTTTTTTAAATCGGACCCCCAGGGCCCTCATAGTCTTTCGAATATTGAAAAAGACAGCGAATTTGCGAGCATCGTCGACAGTTATGACCCCAAAACGGAAATCGATTGGTCAATCTACATCAGAAGCACAAAAGAAAAAGGCATTAAGAGCTTCAGAAACAGACAAGCAACTGGAAGCAAGATTAGAAGCTGTTCGAATACAAACTGCTCAAGCCCATAATTCTCAAACGAACGAGCAACGAGAATCAAGATTGGAAGATGATCGACTATGCACTGCTCAAGCCCGTTCTTCTCAAACGAACAAGCAACGAGAATCAAGATTGGAAACAGATCGGTTATGCACTGCTCAAGCCCGCTCAAATGAAACAGGAGAGCAACAAAAATCAAGATTGGAAAACGATCAATTCGCACTGCTCAAGCCCGCTCAAATAAAACTGGAGAGCAACCAGAATCAAGATTGGAAGCCAATCGAGGACGCACTGCTCAAGCCACACTTAGAAATGTTTTCAAAAATAAAACGAATAAGTTCCAATAACAATGACACAATATAAATTTAATGTGATCATAACGAGTTTCCTTGAATTTACTTTCTTCAGAGATCGCAGCAACGTGCGACGGGTAAGCTAGTTCACCATAAGGACATGCCACACACATCAGGGCATGTCCTACCTTTTACATACAATGCACCCTGCCCATGGGGGTACCTTGGGCCTTTGTTAGGGCTGACTAACATGTAGAAAAGGGAATGTTTAGGGACTGGCAAGTGTGTGCACTTCCCAATTCGACATGGCAGTCTCGGACTGCACACAGGCTTTGCAATGGCAGGCCCGAGCCATATTTTACAAGCGGCTTCTGTGGGTGGCACAGCCAGTGCTGCAAGCCCACCAGCAGCATTTGATTTACAGGCCCTGGGCACACATGGTGCACTGTAATAAGGTCTGACAAGTAAATCAAATAGCCAATCATGAAGTCACTAATCCTTTACAACAATTTACAATAGGGAGCACTTGCTCTTTGGCACTGAATAGCAGTGTCAAAGCAGCCAAAGCATCTAGACCAGCAAAACAAAGCAAAAACACAGGAGGCAACAGCGAAAAAAATATAAAGGAGTCAATGCAAATGGTGCCAGGTCTAACATTGTCCTTTAACCATTACATAACCCTTAATATTGCACTAAAATAGAATTTCTTTAGCACACGCATGAGTGATGACATCATGGACATGCAACTTTTGCTAAATGTAACACACAACACCTTTTCCATTTGCACTGCAGTATGGTGGTGATTTTCAAACAGTCGTGCTGCATGAATTTCAGTTTTATATTTATATTTGTTAATTGGAAAAAACATCAACCATAGCTTCTTGGCACTATATGCTAAAATAGAGAAAGAATCAAAGTAATGATGGTGTAGTAAATCCTCAAATTAAATAGGCAGGTTTTTAAAGTTTACGGAAGGCGGGCAGAGCGAAAGAGGATGGAAGGTCAACAAAGAAAGTGGAGACTTTTCCACTTCCTAGCTGCACGTATAGAGAAGGACCTTTCTCTAAATGTCTTTCTTCGAGTTTTGGGACCAGGTGGAAAGAAAAGATCCTGAGTAGGGTGACCAACTGACATGGGAGCAAATTCATGACGGTTAGTGTAAAAATTCAGGACTATGGGTCAAAATTCAGGACAGAAGGTCAAAATTCAGGACGAAACTTTGGAACAAAGGGTAGGTTTTCCAGACACATCGGGGGAGGTCACTCAATAATATATAACTAAATAGATAACCAACATAAGTGAAAGTCAAAATACATTTATATTATGTTGAGACAATTGTGCACTTTGAGCAACTGTGCAGGTCTTTTTGTTGTATTTCATATGCTCATCATCCGTTGATGTGGTTACTGTACTGGGTTGTCAAGTTTGATATTTTGTTTACTGTTCAGGGTCCTGAGCAGGCATGTTTGGTGAAAGAAGTGGTCGGGAAGATCTGCTCGGATGGACTTTGTTACTAGCATCTCATATCTGAGTACCACTGTGAGATGTAAAGGAGCACATATAGAATGCAGCTAAATGGGACTTGCAGTGCTGGACTAGAGTTCAATATTCTGAGTAGCCAGCTTTGTGTCAGATCACTTCGGTAGTCCATGTCTATTCAGCTGGTGATGACTGGTTTAGGGGCTGGTACAGTACTGAGTGATGGGTAAGACCCAGATGACAGGTCTTGTGTGAGGACAGTAAAACAGAGCTATTAACCAGCCTGCCTGAGCTTTAACTGGCAATACACTACTGAGTTTTATGGTATTATTGTGGGCCAGAATGGTATGATAGGAGTGGACATTACTATATAATGTCCTGGCAAGCTATATATCAGCTCTCTTTATTTGACCTGTATATGATAAATTATCCCAATAAGAATGCTGATTGGGCTGTTTTGTTTGTGTGAGCTGAGCTGTAAAGTGCATATTCTATCTGATGCACAGTGTGCAAGTGTGCTACATAAAAGAAACTGTATTCTTTGGTGAGGCATTATTGTAGGTCAGAAGGAGGCACAGTCTTTTACACACAGAACATTTAATTTTGAAATGCAAGCACAATGCCAACATGCAGTTCTACTGATAAAACTATATAGCACACAAATATTAATGGGTGGAAATGGGGTTGCAGCGCCTTTATCAGGGGAGCCTGTTTTAGAGTACAGAGCCAGCATGAGATGAAAGGTCAGGAAGCACACTCAGGGTATGGCAAGAATTGATGTCTCACTTGTCTACTCTGTTTCATTTAAAGTTTCAAATAAAGTAAAGTAGTCTAGTGAGACTTTTTCTCCTGATGTTAATCTTTGCTAGCAGGTCCATATTGCCCAAGACCACTTGTTCTGCTGCAAAAGTCTTACCTTTGTATAATGCATTGCACATATTTCATCTTACTTGTTGCTCGTTTCACACTCACTTCTCGTAATTGGCCTGATTAGTTATTGTTTTGTGCATGCCATAACTTCTCCTCTAGTGAGAAGTGAGATGTGTGAGCACGCACACATCGATGTGCTTGCTGTCACTGCAGTAAGGACACAAAACAGACTCCTATATGTCTCCTTTAAAAAAAACTGTTAGTGCTCAACACCAGCAAACCCTGGCCCACTTAAAGCCTTGTGTGTAAGGAATTGGGATGTTGGCTGTGCTTAATTTGAACTGTGGCTTCTGATGCTCAGTACCGGCCCTTAATTGCAAGAATCGGTACCTATGACAGACTGCCACAAGGTGGCACTGTTTGTCTAAATTAAAGATGAGCATACATTCTCATAGCTTTGCGGAACTAGAATAGTCTTAATTATCAATCTCGTAGGACTGCGATGGTTAGCAGCTGTGTTGGTAGTGTCATTGGCCACGTTGGCAGGGACAATGGGTGGTGCATGCTGCAGTGGCCTCCTGAGGAGGGCCCTGGCCCCCCTTTTTTTTTATACAAATTAAGCAAATGTTGTCGGCTGAAAACCTAATTAAGTAACAGCAACAATTCTCATCAGGGTGAACCACACAAACTTACTAAATTAACCTGTGCTTAACTCTCTGGTAGGTTGGCACAAAAACAGTCAGGCTTAACTTAGAGGCATTATGTAAATCTTTATGCAGCACACAAAGAGTAATAAAATGAAAATGCAGCTGAAAAAAAATTCAAATAGATTTTGAAACATAGAGTACATTTTCATCAATTATTTGAAATCAAATTGACAAAAATATAATCAGTAGAACAGTGATATACATTTTTAACTTTTAGTGTAGAAAATAGCACCTATAAGATCAAAGTGCGAACCACAGACATCTAGCCCAGGAATGGGAAGGCATCACTTGGAGGGTCAGAACTCTGTGAGGGTCCAGGTTAAAGATGGTTGGAGCCTTTTCTGTCCCTGAGGCTCTGATCAAGACGCCAGTCAATCAGCCCTTGGAGACATTTCTGGAAGTCCTGAATTCAAGTAGAAGAGAAGGGCTCAAGCAGCAGGGCAGACCTCTTGGGTTCAGAACAGGCTTCAGGGAGCAGAGAAGTCCTTCTGAATGCAGCCAAACAGTCCTTCTGAAGTATACAGCAGGCCACAGCAACAGGCAGACCTCTGGTAGTTTGTCCACAGATACAGGAGTTAGCAGAAGAGGATGTCTGGGAGACCAGTTTTTATACCTTGTGCCTCCTTTGAAATGGAAGACATTTCTGAAGCTTTTCCTCTCAGAGGTGTCTTAAATTTGCTGCCTCTCTGCCCTGGCACCAGCCGTTCTGCAGGCACAAAAGGCTAATATGAAGTTTGTTGTGCATAGGCCAGGCCCACCCAATTGATGTGTAAGTAGGGCCTTGCCCAGATCCGCCTTCCCCATTCTTCCTGAGATAGCTCATTCAGGCACACCGAATCCCCCTATTGAGTGGCTGTCTGGGAAGAATATACAAAGGCCACCTGCCACTAGCTTCTAGGTATGTGACCCAGGGCCAGGCTGCAGAGACCAAATGCTTGGGACAAAAAATGCCAAGAAGAACAAACATAACTTATGATAGTATAACTGAACAACTCTGGGCTTCACAAGTGTTAGACTCCTTTAGTAGTTAATCCAAGGGCGGTGATTGAGACGACAAGCCATGGTCATTTAAGGCAAGAACTCTTTCATAATGATTCTTTTCACTGCCTTTTTGAAGGAAGCTGTTGATGAGATTCTGCGGATTTCAGGTGGGAGAGAGTTCCAAATCTTTGGGGCAGAACCTGAGAAAGTTCTGTGCTTCATTCTTTTGTTGTGGAAAATCTGCGGGCTCAAGAGGAAAGAGTTTGCACTTCTTGATGGTCTGGCCCCTCCTGATAGTTCTATCTGTTGCACCAGGTAACGGGGGTATTGAGATTGAGGGCTTTGTGAGTCATGCAGGCAATCTTTAGTTGTATTCTTGCTTCCAATGGCAAACAATTTAGGGATTTTAGGGATAGGGATATGTGATCATTACTCTTTGTATCTGTAATCAGTCTGGCTGTGACATCCAGGAAAGCCCTTAGTGGTGCTAAGGTGTATTTGGGGAGGCCACAGAGCATAACACCGCCATAGTCTAGCCTCAGCAACAACAGCACTTGAACCACCTGCTTGAGGTCATCTTTTGGAAGAAATGGTTTGAGATTCTTACATATCCTCATCTGGTGGTTAGCACCCTTGCATACCTTACTAATATGATTCTTCATGTTCAGGTTCGTGTCTAGGGTGATTCAGAGAGTCAATAACATGAGGAGAGCAGTTGAAGGCTGTGAGGAGTTTCATCCAGTGGTCTATCTTGGTGATGTGATTAGGTGGAGATATGAAATGCAATTCAGTTTTGGGGTATAATTGAGTGAGGTGAAATCTTCGGAGGAGGTGCTTTTCAGGTAAACTTGTCTGTCATCGGCATACATGTGAAAAAGTGTGTTCATGGAATTTAGTGCATTTGCTAAAGGTTCCATGAATATGTTAAAGAGTATGGTAGATAAGACAGACCCTTGTGGGACCCCCATTGAAACTGTAGATGGATGGGATAAGGATTGATTCACCTTAACCCTTTCGGATCTGTTGTGCAGGAATGACGAGAACCATTGCAATACCAGACCGAAAAGGTCCAACCTGTGCTCAAGAATGGATAAAAGGATGTTGTGATTAACAGTGTCAAACGCAGAAAAGTCAAGGAGGATTAGGAGGCAGGAATAGTTTTGGTCTAGCATTTTTAAAATGTTATCTATTGTGTGAGTGAGGGCCGATTCCTTGCTGTGACCAGTCCGAAAACCAGATTGATGTTGATCCAGGAGTTGGATACTCTCTAAGTGAGCGCAGAGCTGTGATTGTACGCATTTTTCACGGAGCTTAGCCAGAGTGGGGATGTTGGAGCTCGGGCAGAAGTTGTTTAGATCAGTTTGAACTACATTCGGTTGTTCAGAATGGGTGTAACCTGAGCTGCTTTTAGGCATTCAGGTATCTGCCTTGTGACAATGAAACGTTGATAATCTTTGTCCACAGGGGAATTAAGGCATCCTTCATTTCTTTGAATAAGTTCAGTGCTCATGTAAAGTGCTTTGATACCTTTAGGTCTAGTTCGCACTATATAAAACTTCACACAAAAAGAAAATACACTGCACCCTGCCCTATGGGCTGTTTACGACTTACCTTAGGGGTGGATTATATATTAAGAAAAAGGGATTTTTAGTCCTGACAAAGGGGTTATTTTTCCAAGTGGACAAGGCAGTTTAAACAAACAGTGTACAGGCTGCTATGACAGACCTGGGGTATGTTTTAAGGGGCTACTTAAGTGGGTGGCAAAATATGGGCTGAACGCCCACTAGTAACATTTAATTTACCACCCCCTGGGTATGTGGTAGGCCAATTTACTAGGGACTTACAAGTACATTAAATATGGCAATCAGGCACAAGCCAATTTTACCCTATGTTTTAGGGAGAGCACAATAACTTTAGCACTGGTCAGCAGTGGGAAATCATAAGGCCAACAAAAACAAATTCAGAAAAATAAGAGTGGTCAAGGAAAAAAGGTTGGGAACGACCCTGCAGAGATGGCCATGTTCCACAGGTTGAAAGGAGCAGAGACAGGAATTACACGTTATTCAATAACCCCAGCCATGAAGATTTTTATTTTCTTGCTAGCTAGCCAATGTATTAGTGCATTTAAATTGTCAGAAACAAGTGGAGACTGCAGTGGAGATCTGTTATTCCAGCATGATTTCTGCATCAACACGAATGCCAAGAGTATGTACTACTTTTACTGGCTAAGGACAAGGGTGGATGGTTTGGGGCCAGATTTGTTGAAGTACGTTGTCCACATTGTTTCTGGTGATCAGTATTTCTGTTTTTGAGCAATTTAATTTTAAACAATTTAGCATGCGTAAGTGGGAGGTGCCCTATTGTCCTTTCCACTGCGGGCCTGGTGATCATGGAGGCAAGTACTGCTTGCTAAGAGTGCTCCCAGCCTTGACAGATACCCTCAGCACTACTCGGGGGTGTGCACCATGCCGAGACAGAGATGGAACTCCTAACTTGGAAGCACAGCAACGACCGTGCTGTAGATGGCAGTGAAATGAGGAGGGAGCTACAGCACCACCTGAAGGCAGGAACATCAACTAACTCTGCCACCTATAGGGACGAGGGCCCCTGTCTCTCACCTCATGCTGTCCCCTACGATGTAGAATTGGCCGTTGCCCAACCAATGTGAGGGGTGCCCCATAGACTCCAGCTAAGGGACCAACTGAGAGACTAGGCCGGATCCCTCAACAGCCACCTTCTCAGCCTTCAGGCGCCCATAACACATCCAGCCTGACTGCACTGCAACATGATGGGGGCCAGGGGGAAGAAGGACAGCTCCAATAAGGCACTACTCCAGCAGACACCGCACTAACCTGCACTGGACCAGCAGCCCGACACAGAGCCCCCAAGAGGATCTGGCAGACATGATCCCAGGTGACCGGACCTGGGTGTTACCTCAGAATTCCTCCTGTTGGCCTTCCAGGACCTGAAGAATGAAATCAAGAGCATTAAAATTGACATTCCATTAGGTCTCCAGAAAGGCAGTGGACTTGGATGGCTTTGTGGGGGATTAGGAGAAAGGACTGCATGACCAGATAAACGATTGCGACTGGCTTCAGCAACAGATGCTAGCATTGGAACGTCAGTTTACATTACTTCAGGACAAATGTGAGGACTTGGAAAATAGGTCACAGAGGAATAACATTCAAATCTGGGGCATCCTGGTTAAGGGCCAGTCAGCAGATTTCCATCCTACATTCAGGACGTGTTTGAGGCCGATTAGAAGATGAGAAGATCTGAGGCACGCACGGTACTGCTCCACAGGACACTTGGAGTAGCTGCCTGGTGCCTGATGAGTGATTATCCCCCAGATGTGCTCATGTGTGTTCACTTCTTTGAGGACAAAGAGACCCTAGAGGCTAAGATTAGAGAGGAGGCTAGGTCTCCTTCAACTGAGTCTGGCTGTCGCTCTTCTATGACTTCTCTCCATATACCTTAGTGAAACATAGACCCTGCAACCCCTCTACAGACTTCATGAGATCACAGGGGGTCAGATACAGATAGGGGCACTCATTCTGCCTCATATTTCAGTGGGAGGACAGAGCTGGGTCTTTTACCTCCCTAGAGGTGGCAAAACGTCTTCTGGGCTTTCCACTCCTAGAAGGAGTAGGCCTATCCAGCCCCATAAAATGTTGCTCCACAGCACCTTTCGTGGCCAACCTACATACTGTCCAAAGCCAATGACATTTGAGGATTTTCCCTATGTTTATTGCAGAGTTGGTGGACCCAGGTGGAACACAACAGGAGAGGACAACAGACAGTAATCCATTTATGCTCACTTACCTTGCACACTTCATAAGCGTGCAGACTGGGAGGGTTGAACCCACACAGTTACCCTTTCACATTGTTCTTGTATGTTTGCCCTCGTGGCGTATTAGTTTTATTCAAGCTGGGTTGTTGGGCACAAACTGGGGGGGGGGCACCATCTATATTTACTAAGATACCTGCAGACTACATTATGACTTGGGGCAGGAGTCATTGAGCAGACTTCCAATATTCACAACTCACTATGCAGCACCCACCTTCTCCATGGAGTTTGACATATACATGAGGGGCCTTAACAACTGCCATAAAGTTCCAGGAACACCGGGTTTGGAGGTATGACCAGGGGAGGTGGCTGTTGGTGGTGGGAGCAGAGCAGCGCAAGCCCATCGTGATTGCTACCGTCTATTGTCCTAACACAGGACAGGATCCCAGAGGCTCAGAAATTTGTCGGCTCCACCAAACAACCCCTTTTGCTCAGTGGCGACCTTAACTGTGTGATGCATGTCATGTTAGATGAATCTCATCAGTGGGGGGCACACCTGCCCTGTCAGCAGCTGGTCTGGGGCTCTCAACCGACTTACGCCTCACGGATGTCTGGTGTTATTGTCACCTGTTATTATCAGACTACACCCATTTTTCTTCCATGCATAATACATATGCCATTATTGAATAACTCCTTATTGACGAGCAGCTGCTGCCTTGGGTGGAGGACATTTCCGAGGGCCAATGACCATTTCAGACATGGCCCGTGCAGATTGATTTGACTTTGCTGACCTCCAACCAGGAGTGCAGGCGAGGGTCTTAGCGGTTGAATGATTACTTCCTGTGAGACCCATCAGTACGGCACAAAGTGATGACGGCCATGCAGGAATATCTAAAATTAAACCACACCAGGGACCTGGACCCTCTAAGTGGTATGAGACACCTTGAAAGCAATTATTCACAGAGTCTTCATCAAGGAGGCTACCCACCTCAGACGAACATGGTACCCAAATCGCACCACTTAAGGGATGACGTTGGTAGAACGCAAACACAAAGCCTGCCCCTCCAAGAAACTTTGGTGAAGCCTCACAGCCCTCTGTAGTCAAATCTGTACCCTGGCACATGAGCCAACTATATTTTGGATCCTCCCATGGCTCAGTTCTATGAGGGGGGCAATGAGGCGGGATCCTCCTTGCCAATAAGCTCCAGGTACAGCGTACCAGGGGGTACATTAGGTCGGTAAAGAACTCAGCGAGAGATCTCTGGACCTCAGAGGAGTGTAAAACTGAAGTGTTCTGCAAGTTCTATAGAGCCTTACACCAGGCAGACATACCGGAGGTCAGAGCTCAGAGTGCCTTTTACAAGTGCTTCCCCTCCCACAGCTTACCTGGGAGGACAAAGACACCCTTGATGACCTCATCATAATTTCGGAGCTGCTACATGCAGTAAAACACTTTAAATAGTGGGAAGCACTGGGGCTGGATGGCTTTGCTGCCACTTTCTACAAACATACTGTACCTCTGACTTAGGTTTACAATTTGCTGTGACAATTTAGCACGCTGTCCTCGAAGATGGCAGAAGCCACTATTCCCCTCATAGCCAAGCCAGGCAAAGACCTCACGATGTGTCAATTTAACCACCCCATTTCCCTGCTGTTTTACGTACTAAGTTGATGGCCAAAATTTTGGTGACCCACATAGAGGGTTTTCTACTACACCTATTCCATGCAGACCAGATGGGTTTCATTCCCACTAAATGGGCCTTACACATTATTGGCCTAGTAAATAAGCAGCACAAGGAGGCAATTCTGCTCTCTCTTGATGCTGAGACAGCATTTTATCGGGAAGACTGGTCTGCCCGGAGCTACCCTTAACCCACCAGGTAGGTCGCTCCCCCTCCGCACAGCTCCACCTGTGTGCCCCTGCCTCAGCTGCCGCTGCTGAGGAATCATAAGTTGTTCATCCTCCGCCTTACTGCTTTACTGTATTGCCTGTATTTTCTTGTTGTGCCTGTGACTGTTGTTGTCTGTCTTCCCCCACTGCCTGTACGTTGTCCTTGCCCATTTTTCTTTCCTTCTTTTCCCCCTCGTTTTTCTTTCTGTAACCCTCGCTGCCCCATGTCCCTCTGCCCGGGTTTTCCCCTTTGTTCCCCTCACTGCCCCGTGTCCCTTTGCCCAGTGTTTCCCCTCTGTTCCCCTTCGCTGCCCCCGTGCCTCTCTGCCCACTTTTGCCATCTGTTTCTCAGCTGCCCCATATTTCTGTGTCCTTTTTGCCTTCTGTGCCACTCATTTTTCACTGACTTCTGTGCCCTTTGCCTTCTGTGCCACTCATTTCCCCCTCATTTTTGTGCCCCTTTTGCCTTCTCTGCCAATCGTTTTCTATTGATTTCTGTGCCCTTTGCCTCCTATGCCACTAATTTCCCCCTCATTTTTGTGCCCCTTTTGCCTTCTGTGCCACTCGTTTTTTATTGATTTCTGTGCCCTTTTTCCTTCTGTTCCCTCTGTCGTCCCTCACCGCCCCCACTGCTGTGTCCCCTGTGGCCCTGCGCCCCCATGACTGCCCACTGCCAATTTGCTGTCCCCGCCTCCCAGCTGCTCCTCCCACCCACCTCCCCATATATTCTGGCCGCTGAGTGACCGGGCCGCTGGCGCACCAAAGGCGCACTTAAGGCAAGCCCGTCTTTGCCCATCCGTGCCTGGACCGTGCTTAGCGCCAGAACCCCTGGCCCCCACTCCCGCCACGACGACCACTGTTGCTACAATGCTAGCGCACTCCACGCCCTCAACCCCAGACGGACCCACACCTGCTTCAAGGTCGCCCCGAAACGCGCACACGATCGCTTCACCTGCCGGAACTGCAGCTACACCAGCCTCAGAACCAATGAACCACCTGCCAAGAATGGCCACACCCACCTGCGATGCATGCTACTGAACACCCGCTCCACGCGCAAACACGCCATCGAGCTATGGGACCTGCTCGACACAACATTCCCGGATGTCGCCTTCCTGACAGAGACCTGGTTGAACGACCCCTCCGCACCCGACATTGCCATAGCCATCCCAGATGGCTACAAGATCACCCGCAGAGACCGCACCATCGGAGTCGGAGGAGAAATAGACATTGTCCACAAGAATAGCATCAGGGTCTCGACTAGCACCGATGACGGGCTCAGCACCACCGAACACATGCACTTCTAGATCCACACAGACCCCAACTCCACCCTCAGAGGCACCCTCGTCTACCGACCCCCCGGACCCCACCCCCAGTTCAGCGACTCCATCGTCGACTTCATCAGCAAGCATGCCCTGACCTCCACAGACTACATGCTCTTTGGAGAGCTGAACTTTCACCTTGAGAACAACAACGACAACAACTCCACAACCCTGCTCGATAACCTTGCCAACCTCGGACTAAAGCAACTCATCACAATGCCCACCCACTCCGCCGGCCACACGCTCGACCCCGTCTTCTCCTCAAGCCTGCACGTCTCCGTCAGCCATACCACCGAACTCCTCTGGACCGACCACCGCTGCATCCACTTCACCTTCCAGAAACCCATCACACACCACTGCACCCAAAAGATCCCCCGCCGCTGCTGGAGCAAAATCACCGAAGACCAACTACATGCAAACCTCGCTCTCAGCCCACCCACTGAACCCTCCAACATTGACCACGCTGCCCAGAGCCTCAGATGCTGGATTGAAAACTGCGCCAACACCCTTGCCCCGCTGAAGAAACCCCCCCACAGAGACACCAGCAAGAGGACCAGCTGGTTCACCCCAGAACTCGTAGCTTCCAAGCAAGCCTGCCGGAAACTAGAGAAGTAATGGCACAGCGAACAAACTCCGGACAACCGCGCAGCACACAAGGATGCCATCCACAACGACCCCCACCTCATCAGGGCCGCCAAAAGAACCTCGTTCAAAGGCCGCCTCGACAACAACGCACACAATAGCAAGGAGCTCTTCAACATTGTGAAGGAACTCTCCAACCCCAGCTCCAACACCAAAAACATCCCACCGTCACAAGCCCAGTGCACTTCCCTCGCCACCTTCTTCCACCGCAAGATAAGCAGACATCACAACAGCTTCAACACCCAGGCAGACCCAACAGACAGCAACACAACAGACATCGACCATGACCCCCTGCTAGCCTGGGCCAGCGTGAGCACCGATGACATCATCAAGACCTTGAGCACAATTTACACCGGCTCTCCGACAGATCCCTTCCCGCACCACGTCTTCAACAAAGCAAGCAGCTCCATCGTACCCCACCTTGTCAACGTCATCAATCTCTCCCTCGAGACCGCGACCTGCCCAGAGAGCTGGAAACACGCCGAGATCAACGCCCTACTGAAAAAAAAACAAGGCTGACCCTAGAGACCTCAAAAACTTCCAACCCATCTCTCTTCTCCCCTTCCCGGCCAAGGTCATCGAGAAAAACGTCAACAGACAACCAACCCGATACCTCGAAGTAAACAGAATCCTGGACCCTTCCCAGTCAAGGTCCCGCAGCAAGCACAGTATGAGACCGTCCTCTTCGCCGCCACCGACGACATCAGAACCCTGCTGGACAATGGCGAGACCGCAGCACTAATCTTCCTAAACCTCTCCGCCGCACTTCGACACCGTCTGCCACCACACACTACGCACACGCCTCCACAACGCAGGGATCCGAGACAAGGCTCTGGAATGGACCACCTCCTTCCTCTCTGGCAGAAGCCAGAGCATCTGCCTCCCCCTATTCTGGTCCAAAGCCTCCGAGATCATCTGCGGCGTACCCCAGGGATCCTCCCTCAGCCCGACACTGTTCAACATTTACATGGCCCGCTCGCACACGTCGCCTGACAGCACAACCTCAACATAATTTCCTATGCCGACGACACTCAACTGATCTCACCCTCACCAAGAGCCCCATCACCGCCAAAGCCAACCTCCACGAACGAATGAAGGCTGTCGCCGACTGGATGTAGACCAGCCGTTTGAAGCTGAACTCAGATAAGATGGAGGTCCTCATCCTCGGCTCCAACCCTTCAGCCTGGGACAACTATTGGTGGCCGACGGCTTTGAGAGAAGCCCCGACACCCAGCGACCACGCACGCAACCTGGGAATCAACGCTCTTAATGACCAAGCAGGTCAACGCCGTCTTCTCCTCCTGCTGTAACACCCTCTACATGCTCCACAAGATCTACAGATGGATCCCGACAGATACAAGAAAGACAGCCACCCAGGCCCTCACCAGCAGCAGACTCGACTACGGGAATGCCTTCTACGCGGGAGCCCCGACCAAGCTCATCAAATGACTACAACGCATCCAAAGCGCCTCCGTGCGACTGATCCTCGACGTACCACACCACGGCGACATCACTCCCTCCTGAGGGGCCTGCACTGGCTCCCAATCAGCAAGAGGATATCCTTCAAGCTCCTTATCCACGCACACAAGGCACTCCCCAAAACTGGCCCAGCCTACCTCAACAGGCTGCTCTCCTTCTACATCCCCAACTGCTAGCTACAATCCGCCGACCTCTCACTCGCTTCTTTCCCACGTATCTGGAGAACAACCACCGGCGGGTGTTCCTTGTCGCCAAGACATGGAACACCATCCCACTGAGCCTACGACAGACCCAAGACCTGCTGACATTCAGGAGGATGCTCAAGACCTGGCTGTTCAATCAGTAGCGCCCCCCCCAGTGCCTTGAGACACTCGCGGGTATGTATTGCGCTTTACAAATGACTGATTGATTGATTGATTGTCTATGTCAAAGTTCACTATGCTGGCATGCTTTGGGACTTGCTTTCAGTGATGGATCACTGTGCTCTATGCCTTCCCCCTGGCCTAGAATCTAGGTCAATAGGTGTTGCACCAAGGTTATTCACTTCCAAAGAGCTCTCAACAGGACTGTCCCCTTTCCCTCTAGCGATTTGCCCTGTACCTGTAACCCCTCCTTCAGATACACATTTATGGGGGAATCCGCAGAGTTCACTTCAATCAAGATGACTTCAAGTTGTCAGCCTTTGCTTATGAAGTGCTGCTCTCCCTGACTGGCCCGGTGCATTCTTTAAAGAATCTCCTGTCACTATTGGATGAGTGTAGGTGGCTAGCAAGCCTTAAAAGCGATCTTTGGAAATCGGTGGGATTGGTGATTTCCGGGGGAAGGGCATTCCTCCACCGACTCCATGTGGCAATATTGTTTAGGTAGACACTTGAGTCCCTTGCGTACCTGGAGGTAGCCATGACACCAAAACTATATACCTGCACAAGGGTTAACTTTAAACTCGTAGCACATTGCCTTAAAATGGTCACTGCCTTCTGGTGCCTCCATGCCATCTTTTGGGTTAGGATGATAGACTCTGCAAAATGCCAGCCCTTCCTAAGAATTCATATATATTCTAACCACTCCCCCAAACCACTACATAAGACGGACCTCCAACAGCAGGTTTCATATGTGCTGGCAGACCCCCTAAGCTTAAACACCCAACCAGTGTCTTACCTCCACAACATGGCAGGCTGGGTGTACTGATATTCACCTCTATTATCTGATGATGTAAGTGAGGTACATAGTGGAATTGTTACGGGAGGAGACAGACAAAGCATGGTTCTTCATTAACCAAACATGATGGCTAGACCGTTATGAGAGGTCCTCTGACTGCCCAAATTTCAGCATGACACATTCTTTAGATTTCACAGATGATGAGTGCAACCCAGGAAGCTTGAGACTATCTCTCCCAATAAAGGGGGGCCTCTATGCACCCATTCCATTTAAAACTGATGTATGGAAACAGAGACCTCGACCCAGGGCTAGAGAGGTTGCAGTTTCGCACCTGGATCAACTTAGGCTGCTTTTGGCTCTGAAATATGTTTCACAATTACACCATTATATCTTTTGAAGACATTAAATAAACATATCCAATTCCCAGGTGGGAGAGACTTCACTATCTCCAAATCAGACACTGGGTGCTGCAACCTGGGGTAAACACTGCATCAACGCGTACCCTCACATACTACATGTGAAAGAACAACAGGAGTAAAACCCATAAACCACGTCGGGATGGGTGTAGGATATGTATAAAAAACAATTCCCAACAGGCATCAATTTAAGGCAGTTCAATGATGTATGCAGTCAGCACTACATAAAAAAGAAACAAGGAGACTCATACGGTTTAAGAGCTTGTTATTCACCAATTCAAGAAAGGGCGTTTCACATGGAGATACAGTTAAGCAGCACTGTACAGAGGAAATCATGTGACAACCCAAAGGCACTTGGTGAGTGGTGATATATACAATTGGTGAAAGGTGATGATGCAAGTGCTGAACGTGAACAGCGTGAACGGCGCAAGGTGACAAAGAAATATACAGAGGTGGCTCCGCAGGACTTGGTTTAGTCACTTAAGTCATGGTGTCAAACATTTTTCAAGAGCCAAAGACGTTAGATGCGCCATAGAGTTGCGCTGTGATGTCAACGGCGTTTTGATCCCCGTGAGTCGGGATCGTCTTCAGGACAGGGTTGTCGGGTTCAGGCAGTGCTGCGGGGAGAAAGGTAGGGTCAGGGAGGGTAAAAGATGGGGGGAGGAGAATGGGGCGCTATGGCAGCGGTGGGGCTGGAGAGAGGGAATGAGTGGTCAGATTGTAGTATGCATGCGAGAAGGTGATAAGGTGGCCTTGGGTCGGTACCGGGGAAGTGTGGGTGTGAAACTGGAGGAAGAGATGCCAAGAGGACCGGCGTGCACCTGAGGGTGTCAGCGTGAACTGACAACCGCCCGGGTGGTGAGCATGTTGAAGGCGGGTCAACTGGGTCTCCAGTGAAGATGTGAGTAGGCGCATTATGGGCCGAACAGTGCGTGGTTGGCTATGGCAGAAGCCTGAGAATAATCGTGCATTGTGATTGCGAGTGAATGTGCAGTTAAGTCGATAGGGCGTGACAAAAGGTTGGGCAAGGGCATCGTGAAGATCCGTGCCCAGAGGGTGATGCATGCTGGGGAGTGCCTGTGAGTGAGGAAGGGGGGGGTTTGTGAAAGTGAACCTAGACTACGGAAAACGGGCTGCTGGGTGGTCTAGGTGGGTGACCGGGAATGGCTGCAAATCCCGATTGTGCTTTAGGGAAAGCGAGAACTGCGTGAAGGAGCTATTTTAGGGGGTTTTGGGGACACAGGAACTCTATAACACTTTCTGTGGACCTGCCCTTACCTGGACCAATTTGGGGAAGAGATTTTGAAAACCATCATCCTAATCGATGGAGGTCCCTTCGAAGAAGTCCCATACTTCGATTCTACTGGGGCTGCCGCAAAAGGCCACATTACCCACTTCAATCTCCCAAAGTAAAGATAATATTGCACCTCTTCTTGGCAGCTAGATAGACCTACCTTGCTCTCTGGGGGAAAGGCCTCCTCACCAATACCTTCATGTGGCTACTGAGGGTTTGACAGCTCCTGACATATGAGAAGATAGCAAACGACATGCAGGATGCCTTTGATAAATTCATAGCCATATGAGACCTGATTGTGGATTATCTCAGTCGAGCCAATAGGGATCTTTCATGTCCAAGGCACCTCAGAGCACTTCTGGCTTGGCACAAAAGCAGTCAGACTTACATTGTCCGTCTGAAAGCTTCTGACCGCTGGTCGAAGGCTTCCCGATTGACATGCTAGGTTTATAGTACAACCGCTGTATTATGATGATGGCAATTTGGGTTTAAACCAGCTGGAGAATCTGATGTGGTTCTAACTGGGCTAAAGGAACCCTCATCCAGTAGGAAAGCCCTCATAATCCCTTAAGGATGGTGTTTCCACCATCAGGCTTGTGATGTTGGTTTCCGACAGCCAATCCAACTGACTTTGGGGGTCCCTATTCGGGCGCCCTTCCTCCCTCGCCCTCTGCATTCTGCACGGGGGGCACCTTTTCATGCCTGCACCATGTGGCTGGCACCGTGAGTTGCCTGCCACATGGTGCAGGGATGTTAAAAAACGTAAATGTTTCAATGGGAGCTTGTGCTGCGTGCGGTTTTAAGCCAGCCACACAAGCTCCCATTATACAAATGGAAGCTTGCAACCGCACCATGTGCAGTCACATTGTAATTGCCCGGTCGGAGCTGTTGACTTATGTTTGAGCAGATCCTTCCACAAAACAGTGTCAGCAGTGTAATGAGGGTCACTGAGTTAAGTATTTACACAACACAAGAAAAATCCCACCCCAACTTAAAAATGTTTACTAAAATGTGCTAAATAAAATAAGACAAAAATGACAAAAATCCAAACAGTAGATGTAGGAGAGGGGAGTATTATCTAGCGAGGCTAGTTACGCTTCACTTTGTAATATTCGCACAATTCCGAGAGATGGTCCTTTTATCCACAATAATAAATCCTTAGCTCAGCCCCGGTAGTGTGGCAAAGAGCAGTCAAGCTTTACTAAAGAAATGTGCATTTCAGAGTACCAACATGGATGATAAGTAATCAACGATTAAAAAGAAACCTGACACCAATCTTTAAAAATAGAGCAGATTTTTATATAAATTTAGACACTAAAACTAACTCAATAGGATATGTATAACCAGAGTTATGACGGTACAAAAGGGGGTGGTGATGGACAGAGCATCTGAATCAATCAAACACTCACACCCAGTCAAAAGATCTGGGTTTAATCCATCACCGTTCTTTAGCCCACCCTGCCACCCCAGTTCAGACATGGCTATATGCAAGTCAGTCTGACCCTGTGCCTCATGGGAACAGTCCAGCCTGAACTGCCAAGCCATGTCTTCCCTGGACCGGAAACAAGCTTCCTAGGACCGGTTTCTGGCATTGCAGCCGTCTTCAGCCCAGCTTGCTTGAATCCAGTGGCAAAGTGAGCAAGGGACTCACGTCTGAGCATACCCTGCCACACTTATGGCGGCCAAAAGCAGTACAAAAGGGGGTGGTGATGGATGGAGCATCTGAATCAATCAAACACTCACACCCAGTCAAAAGATCCTGGTTTAATCCATCACCGTTCTTTAGCCCACGCTGCCACCCCAGTTCAGACATGGCTATATGCAAATCAGTCTGGCCCTGTGCCTCATGGGAACATTCCAGCCCGAACTGCCAAGCCATGTCTTCCCTGGACCGGAAACAAGCTTCCGAGGACCGGTTTCTGGCAATCCAGCCGTCTTCAGCCCGGCTTGCTTGAATCCAGTGGCAAAGTGAGCAAGGGACTCACGTCTGAGCATACCCTGCCACACTTATGGCGGCCAAAAGTGGTACAAAAGGGGGTGGCGATGGACGGAGCATCTGAATCAATCAAACACTCACACCCAGTCAAAAGATCAGAGTTATGAATCAGTGCACATCATTACCGCAAAACTTTACCATTACAGTGAATGGTAACAAGCCCTAGTGACAATCGGTCACTTGCGGGTCGAGTTGCGTGGAACCCACTGGGGTTTAAGGTGCCCATTTGCTGAGTTGTCTTGGCTATCCTTGGTGCTGAAGGGGGAAATAGCTTTACTGCTTACACAATGCTGGTGAGGAAATGGGTGCAAAAAGCCAACAACATGGCCACTGCAATGCTCAATTGAAGGTGCTAAGGAGTTCTCTTGGCTTGCAGCGTCAAATAAAGGCGGTGGTAGCCAGACTGGCCACCAGCAACCCTTGGCAGCGGTAAGGTCAGTGAGAAGCTGTTTAGATGTCTGGAGGTCTGTGGGAAAACAGTAGCCACTTAAAACTTGCTGTAGATCAGGACTAGGTTTCCTAAAATACACGGGACCATCTAACTCTGGGCAGTCCCTCAGAAGTCCCAAAGCCCAGCGTTTCTTTCGTTTCAGTACATTATTTTTACAGGTGGATTTCAACGTACTAGTGCCAGGATTGCCCCTTAAATCCTAGATTTAGTAGAATGAGCTGTGTTGATGCAAGTAGACAATGGGCTACAAGCCCTAACGACTAACCAACCCCTGATGTGACCACATCTGTGGGAGTGTGTCACCTTTTCAACCCAGAACCCTCTATCCTGCTACTCTTACAAATAGCAGCTGAAACCTTCCTTGGCTGTATAGACCAGGTAGTCCAACCTAAGCGTGTGGCTACCCTTCTTGGTGTGTACATACAGGTGGTGTAAGCTTCGAAGATCACGGTATACAGTCAAAATATCGAGTTTTTATTATCGACTAGACATAATATCGAGTAAAAAATATAGAATAGACATAATATCGACTAGACAGAATATAGACTACCAAAACATCGACTAGAACATTTTAATATAGAATAGAATGGACATAATATCGAATCAAAAATATAGAATGGACATAATATCGACTAGAGAGAATATAGACAACAAAAATATCGAATTTAAGGTAAGTTAATATTAATTTTTAATTTTTGTGTAATATAATTCTGTAGCGGGTTGTGGGTTTATAGGGGATTAGGGTGGGAAGTAATTTAATTATAATTAATTAAATATGTTATTTTATTTATTGGTATTTTTTGGGAAATAATTGTGAATTATTTATTACTTTGTAAATAAATAAAATATAATTGGTAATTAATTTTAATTGATTAATTGATAAATATGTTCATGTTAGTAATTTATTTTCTGTAGTGGGTTTTGGGATTATAGGGGAATAGGGTGGGAAGTAATTTAATTATAATTAAATAAATATGTTTTTTAAATTTATTATTTATTTAGAATTAATTGTTAATTAATTATTAATTGGTAATTAATTAAAATATAATTTGTAATCTATTGTAATTGATTAATTGATAAATATGTTACTTTTATTACATTATTTTCTGTAGTGGGTTGTGTGTTTATAGGGGAATAGCTTGGGAAGTAATTTAATTGTAAGTAATTACAATTTTTAAATATTTTTTGTGTCTAATTTTTAATTATTTTTATATTGTAAATTAATTTATTGGTAATTGGTAAATTATTAGTATTAGTAGGTACATTTTATTATTAGTTAATTTTCATTTGTAGTTTTAATTGATTAATTAAAATATTTTATAAAATTGTAAAATATTTTAATTATTTTGTAATTGGTATTAATATTTATGTTATTTATATTTATATATGAAGTATTTACTTTCCCTACTATTGCATTCACTGGAGTGGGAATAGTAATTTTTAACCCTACGCTATCCAACGCTTTCCCTACTGTTTCACTCACTGGAGTGGGAATAGTAATTTTTACCCCTACTCTATCCAACGCTTTCCCTACTGTTGCACTCTCCTGATTTGGAATAGTAATTTTTACCCCTACGCTATCCAACGCTTTCCCTACTGTTGCACTCACTGGAGTGGGAATAGTAATTTTTATCCCTACGCTATCCAACACTTTCCCTACTGTTGCACTCTCTGGAGTAGGAATAGTAATTTTTATCCCTAAGCTATCCAACGCTTTCCCTACTGTTGCACTCACTGGAGTGGGAATAGTAATTCTTACCCTACGCTATCCAGCACTTTCCCTACTGTTGCAATCACTAGAGTGGGAATAGTAATTTTTACCCCTACGCTATCCAACGCTTTCCCTACTGATGCACTCTCTGGAGTTGGAATAGTAATTTTTACCCCTACGCTATCCAATGCTTTCCCTACTGTTGCCCTCACTGGGAATAGTAATTTTTATCCCTACGCTATTAAACGCTTTCCCTACTGTTGCACTCTCTGGAGTAGGAATAGTAATTTGTATCCCTACGCTATCCAACGTTTTCCCTACTGTTGCACTCACTGGAGTGGGAATAGTAATTTCTACCCCTACGCTATCCAACACTTTCCCTACTGTTGCACTATCTGGAGTGGGAATAGTTATTTGTATCCCTACGCTATCCAATGCTTTCCCTACTGTTGCACTCTCTGGAGTGGGAATAGTAATTTTTACCCCTACGCTATCCAACGCTTTCCCTACTGTTGCTCTCTCTGGAGTAGTAATAGTAATTTTTACCCTCTCACTATCCAACGCTTGCCCTACCGTTGCACTCTCTGGAGTTGGAATAGTAATTTTTACCCCTATGCTATCCAACGCTTTCCCGACTGTTGCACTCGATGGAGTGGGAATAGTAATGTTTACCCCTACGCTATCCAACGCTTTCCCTACTGTTGCGCTCTCTGGAGTGGGAATAGTAATTTTTACCCCTACGCCATTCAACGCTTTCCCTACTGTTGCACTCTCTGGAAAATTCGATATTTTGACTGTCTATATTTTTTCCTATCGATATTTTGGAGTCAAAATTTTTGTACTTACCTGTTTGTAGATAGGAAGTCGATATTCTGGCATTCGATATTTTTACCTCGATATTTTGGCAAGTCGATATTTTGACTGTCGATGTCCTGTCAGTGATCCTCACATCACTGCCTTGATGTGGCACTTCGCTAGCCGTCCTGTCAGGGAGGGAGCTGTCACCTTCTTCCCATCCAGGCCAATGTTTCTGACTCCTGGGAGAATTCTCAACTCTTGGCAGGATGTTAGATTCCTGTGTTGGAGGCTGCAGCTGTTAGCCAAAGCACAGGAAAGTCTGGGACAACCAGATGGGAGCTGTATAAGGGAGCCACCTGGGTGTATGACACATTGACTCCGACATGAGAATCATGTCAGGGGTGATGTTGCAAGTTGTTTGATACCAAAGGTGAAATAATTTGGCCGTATCAAAATGAAGCTGCCAACCCGAGGTTGCCCGGGTGCCATCCCATGTTATCCTATGGCCCACTGACCACTTATAGTAGCCCTTAATGGATACGCCTACCATAGGGACATATACGCTTGCACTTATCTGTCCTCACCTTAAATGTAATACACCCTGCCTTCTGGGATAAAGAGGCCTTACTTAAGGGTGACTGGTATATATAAAAATGGTGCCTTGACCGTAACACACATGGTGATTGTAAAGTTTAGTTTGATTAGTTTGCAATGCTCCTGCAGTCTGCATTCTACAATGGCAGGATTGCTTTCCTCTGTTTACTTAAGTCACTCAGGGTTACACAAACTGTGCTTCAGGCCCTGGTGACCTCTTTAACTACCAGGCCCTGGCCACCACTGGCACCATTTACCAGGAACTTATAAAGGGGTTAAAGTCCTTGCCATTCGGGGTCGCCAATTCACATGTGTCACATGTTTTAGGGGTGGAGCACTGGCACTGGGGCCTCTTTAGCAGGCCTTAGTGCACTTTCAAAGTTGAAAACTAGCATCCAGTAGTCCAAATGGAGTAAAAAGTGGGGGGAGATCTGCAAAACACCAGTTTTCTTACAGAAGAACAGGCACTATTTAATTTCAAAGTTTAAGATGACCATAGCACCTAAAAGTTCAGACCGACCACAATAGAGTGAAGGCCGGATACAGGGACCAGGTTAGCCTCACTGAAAGAGTCCAGCTTGTCGAGTCGAGTTGGCCATGGAGGAGGCCACGAGGAGCATAGAGAGTGTCACAGATGGTTGTCGCTGTAGCATGAAGAGCAGACCAGGCGGCATGTGCTGCCATCGCTGTTGCACAAAATAAAGATCTTGCGTTGCCGGTTTTTGCTGGTGGTGACCGTAGTGTGGAAAATCAGGCCCAAGCACTTTACATGTTACAAAATTGTGTATGGCCTGTCAGACCTCCTGTTCAGTGATCGGGGATTCTAACAGCTTGAATTAGTCTGCTGGTGTGCGTGGTACAGTAAGGCTCTCAAAGAAGTCTTAAATATGATTCTGATTAGGATTAGTCATTAGGCTGTCTAGTGTAGTGTGGTGAGTATAGAAACCCGTATGAATGGCTTCTTGTGAGTGCACCAATGTATCTGAAGAGGCTCTAATGGCAGTAACTGGGGAAGTGGTTGCATCATATTCGACCAACTATGCTAACATCCTGCCAGATATGGGAGGGACATCGTGAACCACTTGAGGCTTCACCTATCATAAGTTATCGTCCTCAAACGTGTCCAGTCTTCCTTTGGCACTCTGTTTCGTTTTTTATGGCTGGTGAAATTTTTAACTGGGGACCACTCCATAAATCCATGAAATACGCTTCAGAAATCCTGTCACAGTTACAACACCGCACACAGCAGGAAGTGTAAATACTACATTTTAAAAAGACACAATAGGATGCAACCATCGCATAAACGTGTCGGCGGCATCCTATTGTGTGTGAATACAATTTAGTAATTACTCTTCCCATGTTGAATCCTGTAACATGATTTGAAAAATGTTTTATGGATTCACGAAGAGGCCCCCTTTTATTTTACAAGGTAAAAATGTTTAAGTTAACATTCAAATACAGTACCATTTTCTATTCTGTTGGGAGATCGAGGCCCAAAGAAAGGTGTTCACCGCGACATAATAAATTGACATTCTGTGATAACAATGTATTCTAAAGTAGAATGTTTTCTGGAAAATCTATCGGCAGTTTTTATGTATTATGGGATACCTGTAAATCCAGGCTGTTATTTGTTGCCATATAATTAACCATACGTTAAGTGTGTCCTTTTCCAACGTGCAAGGTCAAAGCACCACACAACCCGCCATTAAACACATTCTAATAATGACACAGGCAGGAATGTTCTTTGCGCAGTCGGATAGCTCTATTTATAAAAGTCTATTAGCAGCTTACAATTGGTAAGTATAAAATGCAATTTAGGCTCTGTGCTTCTAGTAATCTTCAAAAGGGGAATACTTTCACATAAGAGGATTTACAGGGTTTCGATTAGATTAGCTCTGAATGTATAGTATTTTTATTCGCTTTACAGATTTAACATGTTGCATACATTTGTTTACCGCTTCATTGCTTTACGCAGTTAAAGAGATTAAAAACGAAAAGCTACAGATATTGCAGGCTCAGTGCAAGTGTTGTTAAAATGTCACAACTGCAAGCACTGTTGCCTGTTAAAAAGCAGTGAAAGCTTACCTGGGCCCTCAGTAATACACTTGATCTAGGAAAAATGGTGGAAAAGTTAACCTTTCCTATGCACCAATGGACGCTGTCTTCACTTCTTGTTATATCAAGCTTAGAGGCTGCTTTAGCTGGCTCATTAATTAGCCTATTTTAATCTTTTTTTTAAACTATTTTACTGATTTTTCAAAATAAGAAATAAAGAGAATGCATTTTATGTTCATAAAACTGGAGATGTAAACATTTCATAATGGGTACTTGACTGATGTTACGTTAGATTTACATGTAGTTAGCATGGGGGCTGAGGTCACAAAAGTGTCCAAGGAGTGTCTTAGAGGGCAAGTCTCACCCAAACGAAACGGGAGGATTTACATTTGTGCGTACCCAAGAAACCAAAAAAGGGGATGTGCAAGAAAAAAAAAAAAGAGAGGCGGAAGAAGGGAGGGGGCTAGTTGCTGATAGGGTGTATTTTAACCAGGGTTATTGACGTGAAAGGATAGATGGGGGGAGGCGCGCAGTATTAGCGATTGCGTGGGCATGGCTATGGGCCTAGGCACGGGAGAGCGCAGGTTGATCTCACGGGGGAGCAGCTGATTATGTGAAGGGGGGCTAAGGGAGGTACGCAAGTCTCAGCCACCAGCAGGATCAATCAGAAGGGCGACTCTGGGGGACCTTCTGACTGCAGGGGTAGAGTGCTATGTTCAATGGTGTGGCGGACGCGCAGGAGCAGCATAGCCTATTCGATGGAGACAGGGCGACAACACAATCTACACACCTCCTTGTATTGAAGCATGTCCTCCTCTTCAGCACCCCACTTTTGTACCAAACCTACCAGCTTATTCTAATGTGATGCTAGCTAAATATTTAATACATTGTATTATTAGTTATACTACTACAGGTTTTGGGTCAACCTTCTTCAGCAGTTTTTCTGTCGGATTGACATTCACGCTTCAGTTCATCCATCAAGAGCGCATGGAGTTAGAGACTGGATCAGCCCCCTACAGGTATTTTGCATCAGCTACAGGACCTGCATACCTTCTATTTACTTTCACATCTGGAAGCAGTAGCCACTAAGAGGCAAAAGAGATAGTGTCAATCTGTGAAGATCTGTAGTCCTGACTCCTGCTTTACTCTGCTTCCTTCTGAGCTCGTCCCTTATGCCCACAGTGATCCTTGTGCCTACCCTACCCCACCCACTTTGTAATGTTGCTCACAAGGGTCCTGGTTCCTGCTCTATCCCATCCTACTTGTTAACATAATTCACTTCTCCTCTGGCCCACATACACAACTGGTTTGCTAAATTATTTTCAATGATGTGCACTCAGAATCCACTCTGCATATTAGTATTTGCCAATAGGTCCCCATTAGGACTTCCATAAGCAGCGTTATTACCAAGTGAACCACAGCAACTAATAACAACACCACCAATATTACCACCACCATTACTACCACTGCCATTACCACCACCACCACCACAATTAGTACAACCATTATCACCACCAACTCCTCCACTAGTACCACCATCACCACCACCAATACCATCATAATTAACCACGATTTCTATAACAATTTCCATCATTATCACCATTAGTATTCCCAATGTCACCATTATTTAAACCACCATTACTGTCACCTCCACCACTACAACCAGCAATCCCATTAGTACCACTACTATTATTATCACCATCACTTTTAAAAATTAAAACACCATCATTAGCAACTTTTATTATCTGCCATTACCAGAACCTCAATCACCACTATTACTACTACCATTACCACCACTAACATCACCACAATTACTACCACTAGCATGATTTCCACTACTACCATCACCACAACCATTATTGGACCACCAATATTACCACTGCCACTACCACCATACCATTAATATCACAAATACCACTACCACCGTTACCATCACTACCAACATCTTAAAATATCCCCATTCAATACTATTAACATTACTATTACCATCACCAACTTTAACATTACCAGCACCACCATTACCAAAGCCACAGCCCTTAACACCACCAGTGGCATTGCCATAAGGACCACCCCTATTACCAAGAACATAATGACATCCGCGACCATTAGTACTGCCACCATTACCATCACCACCATTAGCATCATGGCTACAACCACCAACACCATAACCACCATTTTCTGTATCACTTCTACCATGATCAGCAGCATTGCACCCACAGTATTACCTCCATTACCACCACCACCATTCCATCATCCTTACCACCATTGCCACTGACAAAATCACCATAACCATGTGTATTACCAATACAATGACCACGGCCACCACCATCATCACCACTATTACCTTAGAACAATAATAGCCATCACTGCATTATCACCACCATTACCACTACAAACACCAACATTAACACAACCAGGGCCATTTCCATTACCAAAGCCACCATTGCCACCTTTAGTATTAGAAACACCATCATTAACACCAGCACCAGTCTTGCTAGAACCACACACATACAACCACCTTGCCATAAGCATCATCAGTTCCATCAACAGTACAATGACCAGCACCATCATTTCCATCACCAGTAACACTATTTTCAAAACAATTGTTACCAAAACCACATTGCTATTACCACATCACCATCATCAGCATGTTCACCACCACTACCCCTACTAATACTACTGTTATGAACCACAATTACTATCACCACAACCATTCACATCACCATGAGCACTACCATTACCATTAGCATCACAATTATTACCAAACACATTACCACAATTAGGGCCACAGCCATTAGCTCATTATAACCACAATAACCAATATAGCAAGTTTAAATACAATTACCACTACCACCAACAGAATTGCCATCACCAACACAACTACCACAGCTCATTAGCACTACAATTACTAGAATTACAACCATCAGAACGACAGCCATTACAAGTGCCACCATAATTAACATCAACCTGAATACCACTACCACAGTAGTAGGACTACCAGCATTACCACCATTGCTGATGCCATTACACCACCAATATGAACACCTCTACTAGAATTACAAATTCCACCAATTCCATTCCTATCATAATCATTATATTACCACCACATTACACAATTACTAACTACAATACACTACCAACACCACACTTACCATCACCATTTCTATTATCAGCACTGAGATTACCAAACCGAATATCACTATAGAGCTGCCACCATCATTACCAAAAACATTACCCTAATACCATCCAATTAACACCACCATAATTACATTACCATCACACCATAATCACAATAATCATCAACACAAACACCATAACCACAAACTACCATTACAATTATGTAAATCATCAATGCCACCACTACCACTTTTACAATCTCCACCATCATTGCCAACAACATTTACTGTACCACAGGCATTGATACTGTGGCTACAACAAGGTTACCACCACAATATAATAATTATTGCCATTACATTATCACCACTACCATTACTTCCACCACAGTTACCACCACCATTACCCAAACCTGGATTACCATTACCACCACAACTACCTCCACCAACATTATTATCACCACTATCATTACAATATCAGCCATTACTACTAACGCAGCACCACCTTTGCCACCACTGCAACAATTGCCACATCAGAATCAGCACCACAAAAAACATTATCAATAGTACAAACAAAACCCCCATCATTACCACCAGGAATATTGTTACCAACATAATTACCATACCATTGTCACAAACATTTATACTATTGCAGCCAGCATCATCACCATTAATACCACCATTGATACGTGACCTTTACTACCACCCTCATTATCATTGCTATAAAAGCTGTTACCACAACCACTACCAGTAACAAGACCATTGGTACCAACATTATCAGCATCATCATTCCCAACGTGAACACCATTACCACCACCATTATCTTGACGACCACCATCATCATTACCACCAAAACCAAATTTACAATTAGCCCTACAACAATTACCACGAAGAGCACCACTAACATTACCACCACAACTATTACTGCCATCCATCATCATTACCATTATGTTTACTGACATTATTACTACCTCAAATATTACCACAATTATGTCCACCTTGATTACTGCTATTATTACGCCCCACCATTACCACCATTATCAACACCTACATTACTACCACCTCCATATCACCATTACTACCAATTTCACCACCACATTACCAAGCCACAACCAACATTAGCACTACCAATATTATCAGCCGAACAATCTTCACCTTATAACCACCTTCTCATTTTCTACAATAATTACGAAAACACCATTAGTGCCAGCACCAGTACCACTGTTACCATTGTCAATTTTACCACCACCACAATATTGTTCACTGCCGCTACTACATTACCCCCATTACCACCATCACTAATGCCACCATAACCAGCAGATCCACTCCCATCTCTTTCATCACTGCCACAAAAGTTAGCCACCATAACCCCCATTACCACAGCCCGTAGCATAATTAACAAAAGTACATAACCACCACTATAATTACATCCACCACAATTAACAACATCTCTACCACTACTATTGACAACAGCACAATTACACATTTTACCACCACCTTTGCCACATTTATCACTACCTCCCCAACCCTACTTTAATATTACCATCAATACCACAGGTGCCACCACACTTTTACTTGCTACCACCATTACCACAATCAACAACACAATTGCTACCAAGATTATCCCCATTACCATTATACCACTGATATTCCACCATTATTATCATTGCACTTCCACCACCATTATTACTACCAGCATTATCACTATTACCACCGCTGACATAATTACCACCACCACCAATACTACAATAATAATTACCAAAACCACCACCAATACCATTACCCCATCACCACCACCAGTACCATCACCACCATCCTTTTCTCAACGACCATTATAACCACTGTAGGATGGTGAGTTATTAGTAGGCGAAGATAGGTACCTACAGCTAGTAATAATACCACAATCACTAATAAGGTGCAGTCAAGTCTCAATAAATTAATCCTTGCTCAACCCTTGGAAGCTTGGCAGATGAGCAGTCAGGCTTAATTTAAGAGAAAGGTGTGTAAAGCATTTAATATCACACAAAACAATAAATAAGTAAAAGAGACAACACATTAAAAATCCAATACTAACTTATACAAATAGAGAATGTTTTTATCTTTAACCCCTTGCATGCGTCGGACGGCCCCAGGCCGTCCGACGTCACAGTGGGCGTTGGCAGAGGAAGGCCGGGGGCCGTCCGAACCTTGCCCACTCATTAATTCTCCAGTACCGCGACAACATTTGCTCCATGGATCAAGGTTTAAAAGGACATCAAAAATACACAAACAAATGTATAGAACTGGAGTTATGCATTTTTAAAGATTAAATTAAAAAAACTGCAAGCACCAACCTCGGCTATCTGTTCTCGCTGGACCGGAACAAAGTTAAAGTTTCAGGCCAATCGCGATGGAGCACGAGCCGGATACGATTAGTGCTAGGTCCCAGTCAAGATTTTACCTTCACACTTAGTAACTTTTTTGGAGCATTTCTCTCATCAAAGGGCTTATTGGAGGGTCCTCGGATCTTTCTGATCCAATGTTTGGTTCATTGACAGCGGCCTCCGCCTTAGCAATTCCTCTTTGGTACTCTGGAGGTCTTTGACCTCGATGTTGCTAATGGGGTGCTCCTGTGCTTTTAGTGGGACAAACCAGTGTGATCAGTCCAATTCTGAAGTCGATGACAGCGGCTTGACCCTTGACATCAAGCCTGTTTTCTCCTTGAGCTTTTAAGCACACTTTGACAAAAAGTTCCAAACTTTCGGATCTTCTTCTGACTACTCGAGCTACGCGTAGCACTACGCGAACTGTTCGCGTAGTAGCATGTTTGCACTGTGCAAGATGCCGTTTTCAATGATTGCACAGTGTATCAATTTTTAAAATATCTATGTTGTTAATATCAATAATTTGCAAAAATATTGTCAAGTCAAGTCAAATAAAACTTTACTCGGCCAATATTATCCATAAACGCACATTTACACACACCAAGAGTAAAAAGATAAAAACGTATGCAATACTTAGTAAGCAGGCAGATCCAGTAATACATATACAATTACCATGAATGGGTCTCTGAGCCCTAATATATATATTACCCTTAATGAAATGGGAAAACCGAAGTCAAAACTGCTGCACTTTTATGGACCTGGTTAAAGTGTATTTTATACAGTACTAACACATAATTAAAATATTTTCCTTCGCTGTAAACTCCTGTTAAAAACCTTGCAACCCCGAAGCATAACAAAGGTGAAAACACCATTTCCAGATATATCAGAGCTGGCCTCACTTGTGTAAAATTACAATGTTTTAAGAGTGGTAAAATGAAAGCAACAGAAACCCATAAAATGTAAAAGATCTTGGTCCGAGAAATCATAACAAGAGAAGGGCTTTGAGGCCCCTGGCTTAGAAAAACCCTGGGGGACGCAAGACACCAGTTAAATTAAACCTAAGTTAAAGGAAAGTGGCAATATACATTTTTTGTGGAAGACCAGTAAGGTTGTTCTAGGGTCCCAGGACTCAAAATTAAGTATTGTCATATCGTGAGTTTATTGACTTCGCTATTTTCCCATTCCACCGTCCTCTTGGCTAGGAATTGTCTTTTAATTACTTTCAATTCACCAGGGTACATCTGTCTCAGATGTGTAAAAAGCTCAGGGCACCCTATATTCGCTAGCTGCTGTGAGATGTAACCCAGCCAAGGAACATCAGACACTCCCCGACACTGCACATCTTCAGGAAGAGCCTCAAGACCTAGCTCTTTTGCTGATTCGTAGCTGCAAGCCACCGCCCCCCAGCGCCTTGAGACACTCACGAGTGAGTAGTGCGCTTCACAAATTCCTCATTGATTGATTAAACGTCATCATCCCTGTCAAGCCTCATGCAATCTTCTAAAACAAATTGGTTCAGGGTAGGAGTGAGTCTAGACCATTTTTTTAACAACAATATTAAAGAGGCCACTGCTTTGCATTCAGAAATGTAACCTTGAACAAAAAAGATGAGGTGCTGGGGGTACAGATAAAAGTTTCCACAAGTATTCATTTTTAACCACCTGCAAATCGCTGATCTCCTTATAGCCCTGTACCTCGTTGTCATATGTGGCCATTGGTATATATTTCTCATTATAAACTTTCAGTAGTGGTTGTATTGGTTTACTCCCCAGTCTCCTTGCAAAATCCATAGTCGCTCCTACCGATCTAGACAAGGTTTTTTTTAGTGTTCGCTGAGCAACCAATGACCACTTTTTGTCAAACAAAATGCCCAAATATGGAAATGTAGCATTTGTAAGTTCTCTCCCTTTGCATAAGAGAGTAAGCGTGTCATGATTTGTGTTACGGATGACAAATGAATGGAGAGGGTAAGTGAAATAATAAAATCAATAAAAGTGTTAGCAAGTCTTTGCAGCTCCATTTGTGTCCTCACAATTTGAAATGCATCGTCTGCATATAAAAGAGCAGGGATGAGTGTAGAGCCTGTTCTTGGGATGTCTTTACTAGCAAATGACAGGGCAGCCCCCAGATTGTTTATCCATAAGGTAAAAAAAGACAGGGGCTAAAATACATCCCTGCCTCACCCCTTGCTTGACATCCCAGGATTCTGTAAGGGAACCATTATTATTGTATCTGGCCAAGGCAGTCAAATCTAAGTGCGGTCAGTGCAGGAAAACCACCAGATCGGAATCCATTCCAATCTCTAGTAGTAAGGGCCATAACCTTGACATATTCACTCGGTCTAAAGCAGGCATTTCGTCCATGAAAGCCATATACATGCATCCATTTTTAGGGAGTGTATATTTGCCGATGATCGTAAGTAGATTTACGAATTGGTCCACTGTCCCCATACCTTTTCTGAAACCGTATTGCAAGTCTGAAATGTTATTGCTTGTGTCTAACCATATTGTTAAGCGACCTAGAATCACCTTATCCATGATTTTTGCGTCCGAGTCTAGTAATGAGATCAGTCATCCCTGGTGCCCTTTTTAAAAATGGGTAAAATAACATCTGTCGAACATAAGGGTGTTGAGTCGCCTGTTGTTGCTGCGTTAAAGACCCTAGCTATGATCTTTGCCCATGTCCCTTGGTCAGCCTTATAAAAATCTGCAGGGACCCTGTCTGGCCCAGGGGCTTTTGTCCTGATGTATCTATCCATGATGGCTTTCTGGACCTCAGCTACCTCAAAGCTTAGCGGACGCGTCTCTATACTGGGTTCCCAGGGGGTGAAATTGTTCTCAAGGTCCACGCCTCTATAAATCTGCTCAAAATGACTAACCCATATATGAGCAGGGATGACACATTCTGCTCTCACGGAGTGTTGAACAAGAAAAAAAGGACTGTTTACAATTTTCCAGAATTTTCAGAATTAGAACAATAACCTGATTCAGATTGTGCCATGCCTGTTCCAGTATCTTGTCTTTCCTTAGTTTAATCACCAATTTATAGGCTTTCCTACATGCCTTAATGTTTTTTTCATCCTTGAGTTTATGTTTAGAGCACTCATAAAGCCTTATGCGATTTAGGTGCTGCTTCAAACATGTTTCCCCCTTAGACTCCCCTGTCCAACCCTCAAGTGAAGCAATGTGCTTGCCATCGTTTTCCCTACAAAAATAATTGTAAGTTAATTACCAACAGCGTTGGTTGCTTAGAAAAGGTTAGTTCCACTACTCACAAGTGGGGGGTAGGGACAAATCAACAACTTCATCGTGCAATCTAATTTAAGTGATATCAGGGTAAGCAAGCCTCCCTTTGCACGTCCTACAGTCAAAGGGGAAGCAGCTTTATAAAAGGGGAAAAACTGACCAAGATACAAGAGTCAGACGTATTCCATGTTTCATGTAATGTGACAATATGACAGGACCTTTTTGTTACACACCACTGCTTCTCATCTTTTTTAGCCCTTAGTTCCACAATATTCAAGGATATAAATTTCAAGTTCAACGGATCAGGTTGGGTGGGGACAGAATTTAAAGGAGTATTTATGACCTCCGTAGATAATGGAGGGCACCCTATAGTTTCCCCACCCTCTGTTGAGGCCAATTGTCAATCAATACTGTCTGAATCTCTTAGTGGAGGAAATCTATTTACAAGGGGAATAGCTATGTTCACTTTTGGGCAGTGTAGTGACCTGGCTGGTAGGATACCAAAGTTTGTACTCTGGATCCTTTGTCAAGGTACCCCTGCAGGATAGAAAAGTGAAGTAGAACAACCTTAATTCCAGTCATAGAGTCTTGTCTACAATAACTATGATCATGGCTTTTGTGTGTATTTGGTGCCTTAAATTAACCACAATGAAATCACCCCCTATCTTTCTTTATCGTGAATCCAACCCATCCCACTCTGGCCATGATGACATGAGGTGATAAATGGTGACCATTTATTAACAAGTTGTCCAGCCAGTGGGTCACTTTATGTAACAGATCTATCATGGACTTCCTAGTACCATGCTTAACTGGTGGGACACCGGTCAAAATAGCCACCAAGGGGGTTGACTCTGGGGCCAGATATATAAATTTGCTTCTCCCTTCAGTCTTTTGAGGGACATGGGAGGAGTTAGGGCTCTGCGAATTGGGCCAAGAGTCATTACTGAGGTCAATCTGGTGGACATCTAGCAGTCTGCGCAAAGCTGCGTCCACACCACCCCCCTCCTCCGGTTTATTTTATCATGTTCCCAGGCTCCTTTGTGGTTGCATACCCTCCAGTGGTGGATTTTTATTTCTTTGCCCTAACTGCAAGCTAAGTCTGGCATTCAGGGGTTGACAGCCACTTGTTGAGGTGGATGAGGGTACCGGTCCGGCCCACTGTGCTGGCCCTGCACCTCAGTCACATCCCCAGACTCTGTTTCCAGATTGTTGAATAATTGACGGGAATGCAACTCAGTGGACTGATGGAGCAAGGCTTCTATCATTGTCAAGACCTGGCTGTTCGAGCAGTTGTGAACCCCCCCCCCCCCCCCCTCCCAGCGCCTTGAGACCCTAGCGGGTGAGTGGCACGCTATACAAATTTGCTTGATTGATTGATTGATTGAGCCATAAATTGATGGGTGCCAAGAGTGACTTTAACATATTTTCAATTCTAGATAACAAATTAGACACAGTCCGATTCAAGTCCACCTGGTCTATAACAACTGAACCAAGAGCCTTCTTAGGTATATGCACAGTTTTATTCCCTCTTCCTTTTAACCGGGGGTTCAGACAGAAATGTGACTTCATCTTCATTACCATCCGCTCCATCAGACAAATCAATAGCAGTAACAGTAATCGTAGTGGGCACCATCTCACCTGGGTCTTTCATTTGCAAAGGATCAATATGTGGCCATGACATCTGAGGATGATTAGTTATTTCAGTGAGAGTCTCCTTTCAGTCAAGGCAAATTCGTTCTATAAAAAGGTTGCTATCCTGGCTAAGAAAGAGTCTAAAGTAGTTCCTGTGCTCCCCTCCTGGCAAGCCCTTGGTTTGCTTCCTCTTTCCCATTTCTTTTGTGCAGCCACGCTTTGGGAACTTTACAGCATGTTTTCATGCATTGTCCAGGGGTTTTAGTTAACTTAGACGTCGTGACTTGCCAAATAGCTAATGGGGCTTGGAGAGACTTCCCCCTACGGTCTTGTACAGCGTGAAGCATGTACAGCTGACAGATTACACAGTGGGAAAACAGGACGAGAAATGACTATACTCAGTACCTTAAAAATAAAATACCTTAACAGAGGCCCCACATCACAAGCGTTGGAGGGGTGGCCCAGCCCAGCCTCTTCCGGACTCTGATGGGCGCAGATGTGATGCGCTCCCCACTCAATAATTGACCTACTCCTCAACTTTCTGGACAGGGACACAACTTTGCAACTGGCAAGGGAGAAAGGATCTCTCAACTGGCAGGGCTAATCGGTATCCTTCTACCCGGACTTCACCACGATGGCCCAGGATGCCTGCCGAAAGTATACTGGAGTAAAGGCCACCCTACGGAACCTGGGACTGAAATATGGGATGCTGGGTGGGTAGATGTGGACAGCCGGTCACGGATCTCTGACACACCATCAGCAGTGCAAGAATACTGCAGCTCTCAATCAAAGAGCAAAGCACACACATATCAGTCTCCCCTGTAAGATCACCACACAACTCAAACTCGGGCCAGTGCAGATCTGTTCTCTTCTAGCTGAGCTCCGATGGTCCACTCCCAACCAAGTTGGCATGGAAAGGCATCACTGCACAGCATGATGGAGTATAAAACCTGATGCATTTCAGGGAATTAATCCATGACAATTGCATAGTACATGAGGAACTGGCGCGGTGTTGCCACCTCCCAAGTGTATTCACAATATTTAGTTACAAAGTTAGAAACTTTATCAAATTTTGAAGATAAGTGGAAATTTGGCTATGGGCTTTCCCCGCAACACTGGATATGGGTATGGGAGGGGGGAGGGATTAGCAGGAAATGTTCAGTTTAAATCACAGACACTTTTACTTGAGAAAGATACTCATACCGTGCTGCAATATATACATATTTGTTATCTAAACTCTTACTGCAACAATGGTTGTTAAGGCAGAGTAAACCCTTTCGCAAATATCACAATAGCGTCCTGGCATTTATGTGGGCTAAATAATAAATGTAAAGGTAAACAGGTCATTCATTGCCTACAGTGTCATCAGTCAGATATAGCCTTTATACAGGAAACACATACACCACTGAGTGCGCAGCCCACCTTTGCTGTGAACTGGGAACCTCATTGCTATTTTTTGAACTACAGCACATACACCAGGGGAGCCTCTATATTGATACACAAGCATGTGCTGTTTTTCCCATCGGCAATAAGGTCTGACACTGAAGGACGGTACCTTTTGGTGAAGGGATACTTGTTAGGCCACCCCATAGTGCTAGTTGAGGTATCCACACTAAACACTGACAGTCCCGATTTGTACCTAAACATTTTAACCCAGATTGACCGCATGGAGGTAACACAGGTATGCAAGGGGGGCGACTAAAGATATTGCTTCATCCCACCGAGACAGCACAGTGTACACGCCAGACACTAAGCCTAGATCCAGATTTCAGCTAGCTGACCTTAGGGAAGAACACCACACAGAGGATGCCTGGCACCACCTATACCCGACGCAGGCATTATATACGCACTACTCGACATATAAAATGTGGACCCGCTTAGACTATTGGCTCCTAGCACAGAGTCTAACATAATGGATTGACTCCATGCAGCACTTACCCATGCACCTTGTCGGACCACTCGCCAGTACTGGTGAAACTCTGTATCCCCAAGGCAGGAGGAGTGGAGAGACGATGGAGATTCCCCAAAATGGCCCTTAGGGACAAAGTATTTAAGTCCGAACTGCGTCAGGCAATTGTGGACTATTTTGAGATAAATAAGGGAACAGTGAACTCCTGGGCTACACTGTGGGAGACCTTCAAGGTCTACATAAGAGGGAGTTGCATATCCAAACATGCTGGTGTGCTGAAACACTTATGAAGCACGCTAAACTAGTTAGAGAAACATCTATTGGGCTAGATCAAACACAAGCTGCACACCCTTAGTCGACCTATACACAATGGGCTACATTAATGACAGAATACCACAAAGCAGCAGACTTGGAAACATCTTTCCTGGGGAAATATGCAGCAGCGAGAAGATACAGGGAGGAGAACGACCAGGGCGCACACTTGCACGCATGTTACAACCCCCCAGGGGCCAGTCTTATATATTGGCCCTCCAATGGCCTGATGACACACATGTGTCAGACAAACTCAGCATACAAGATACTGTTCTTTCCTACTACACTGACCTGTATATAGCGCACACAACCGGGGACACAGTAGGCTGCAACAGATATTTGAACAAAGTGGCCATGGTCTGGCTCAGTTCAGCACACACGCAGTTTCTCAGTGAGCCTTTCATCGAAGAAGCAGTCACTCAGGCAATAGAAGCCATAAACGGCTCAAAGGCACCTGGCCTTGATGGATTCTAGGGCAGCTTTTACAAAGCATCAAACACCTACTTGCCCCATATCTCTTAGAACTTTATCAGTAAGCAATGGAGAATTTCGTCTTTCGCCCACTCTCCGTGAAGCCATCGTAATACTGCTTCCTAAACCAGGGAAGGATCCACTGCAATGCGGATCATACCGACCACTTTCCCTATTGATCTTTGATAATAAAATTCTGGCCAAAATGTTAGCTATAGACTTTCTCGCCTACTGGACTAGATTATATCACCTGCACAATCTGTATTCGTCCCACACATATCCACTGCCATGAACCTACATATGCTTTTACCAGTTATCCACAGAACTTTGACCACTATTCCAGCTGCAGTGGTGCTATTAGACACCAAAAAAGCATTAGATTCCTTAGTATGGGCATTTTTACAGTCCACGCTGGGCAGAGAATAGTAATTCCATCAGGTTTCATCTCCATTATTAACCTATTATACACTAAACTTACAGCATATATTCACTTAAGTGGAACACTAACACCAGCATTTTATACTACGCGAGGGACCAGGCTGGGCTGCCCTCTCTCTCCTTTATTGTTTGTCATAGAACTAGATCCATTAGTACGCCACTTGCAAAAGTTTCACCTCCATAGAGGACTTCAATTAAAAATGGGCCTGATGCACATTACACTGTATGTGCGTCAACCGAGCGACAATCTATACCTGATACTCAGGAAGCTAGCTAGATATGGTGCCCTGTCAAGACTACAGGTAAATTGGGGCAAATCCTAAATATTCCCCATGACCCCATATACTGGGGAAGTGGACACTGAATACCCACTCGTAAGGTGCAAAGACTCGGGGATACACATACACAGAGATCCAGATCAACTTACTGCAGCTTACTATGAAGTAGCAATGGGAAAGCTGGCTAGTCAAATAGAGCGCTGGCTGAAACTACCGCTAACGATGGCAGGTAGAATAGCAATATTCAAAATGGTGGTACTCTCCATTTTCCTCTATCTATTTCACAGCATCCCAATCCCACTGACTGCCTCCTTTTACGCAGTGCTCCACACATCACTATAAATCCTTGTATGGAGAAATAAATAACCCAGGATTTGCTAGGACACACTGATGTTGCAATACAAATGCAGCAGGTTGGGGGTTCCGAATTTCCACATATAATATCATGTGGCTCAGTGGAACTTCACTAAGCATTGGTACCACCCAGATGGAAGGATACTGTATGCTAGACCAGAGGTGAACCTTACTTACCCTACCCTACTCTCTGCAAATTTATTAGCATTATTGACGCGTGACCCACAAGATAGCCAGTCTCCACAACCAGCTAACCACAGGGGGACACCTACTTTATTCAACTGCTATCCCGCTGGCGGGCAACAGATGGTTACCTATCACGCAAGAGACACTCATAAAGCGCACACTGTCTAAATACTCCTTAGATACAGTGGGTGACCTATTCTCTTAGTGACACGTCTTTACACAGACATAAGATGTTCATTTCTGAGACAACCCGCTGATAGACCACTTCTTACTTCGTAGAATACAGAGCCTAATTAGAGCCCAAATTGCCAGCTATCCCCTCGAAATGCAGGGGTCACTTCTCTGACATTACTTATTAAAGATTCAGGAGGGGAACATCTTTTTTTTATGAAAAAAAATACCTGGTACATTCAATTATAAATACAGTTTACCTTAAAGTATTGATAAGAATCCAATATATATAAATCTGAAGCATATACAATCATATAGTACTTTATACAATAAATAGATTAGGGCATGACTTTCTTAAACAGTTAAAAATTAGAAAATATTTCATTATTACATAGTAAAGCTGGGCTGGTATCTCCAGACCGGGGATAGAGATACATATCCGACACCCTTCATAAACTAGTGCGTACAGAAAAAAGGGATGTAGGGGAACTCTCCCTGGAGCTTCTTATAGACGGGAGTCCCTCCATCCCTTAATAGGAGCCCAGATATTCAACCCTAGTTCCCTCATTTTCCTACCTCTATGCATATATAGGGCGGATTCAATATTATGGATCCTGAGGAGCCTAGCCAACCACGGCTGAAAGGACGGCGCTACCGTATCCTTCCTTCCTGCCGCTAATAAAATCCTGAGGACTGCCACAGATATTAATACAAAGGCTTCCTCCTCCTTGTTGAGCCCCAGATTGCTATTGGTTCCTATTATTATTAGGGTAGGGGATAGGCTGATTTTAACACCTAGCATTCCCTCCCAAAATACTTCCATTTCTCCTTGAATTGCACTTAATTTATGACAATGATAGAACATATGCAATAGATAAACGGGCCCTTCCTTACACCGGGGGTATCTGTCATCCTCCTTTTTGCCCCACACAAATAATTTGGCTGGTGTCAAATATAAGTTAAAGAGGGTCTTATAATGTTGGGCTCTCAGATTCGTGGAGCGGAAGAGTTTCCCAGCAAGTTGCAGTGCTTTATCTATATCCACATCCGTGTCCCCCAGTTTCGCTGCCCACAAGGCTTCAAATTTTTCCAAATAACAGGGACCCATATATCAATTTAATCCTAGTTCCACCATCTAATAAATAATCCAATATATTATTTCTCCCCCTGGGGTACTCCGTGGTCTGACACCCATTAAAGTCAGATGGATTTGAAAAAACTTAAAGCATTGATTGTCCGGGATGCCATATTTCTGCTGAATACCTTCAAACCTCATCAGTCTGGCCCCCTCAAGGATATCACATATTCTTTTAATTCCATGCTGCTCCCCAAGCCTACCCATCATATCCTTACTAAATTGAGGGAACAGACTGGAGTTCCAAAGCGGTGTATAGTGGCTAATTTAAGGGATTGTTATTGATGTTTGCACTAGTTTCCAAATTTCCAAAACACCATCTAAAACCTTATACCGCATTTTCTTACAGTAGCGCCTATCGGTTTTACGCAGCAGAAGCCCCAGAGCTTCTCTGTCCAGCAATAATTCGAAGATGGAGCGTCGGTCATTATTGCCAAATGGGGTATATGCTAGACTTGAGGCCGAATCAAATAAAATCACCATCTGGCGTAGCAAACAAGCCGAAAAGATAAAATCTGATATTGGGGATTGCCAGCCCACCCTTTTCTTGTGGAAGAGACAAATACCTCATTGAGCACCTGATTTTACCATATTGCCAGAGAAAATTCATAAAAACTGCTTCTATTGACTTTAAAGGCCATCCTCTATCATAAACGGAATAAAACAAAAGAGATACAGTACCTTGGGAAGCATAGTCATTTTAAGTACTTTAACTCTCCCTATTAAAGATAGATGCAAGGCATCTATTCTTTTAAGATCTGTTGTCATTGACTTTAGGAGCAGGGTAAAATTATATTTTATAGTTGCATCTGTTGCCGCACCGACCCTGACTCCCAAGTAGGCCACTGAATCAGAATACCTTACATCTCGCCTTCTGATGTTATTGGTGCATATTATCTGAGTTTTACTTTCGTTCAGCAAATAGCCAGTACAATTTCCAAATTCCTTGGCAATCATTGTAATAGCTGTCAATGCCATATCTGGTTCCAGAGTGATCATGGCCAGGACGTCAACATATGCCAGCAAATTAGTCTCATACCGATTAAAGACTACTGGCTTGATATTATTATAGCCTAATATTCTCTCTACCAGCGGATCTATATACAAGGCGAAAAGAATTGGTGAACAGGGATATCCCTGGCGTGTCTCTCTAGAAATATAATTATTTTCCGAGCTGCCTCTCATTTTCTGAATTCTGGCCTTAGGATCAGAGTACATGGCTTTGATAGCCCTCATTATTATAGGTCCAAAGCCCCTTTGTTCCAATTTCCCCCACAAATACTTCCACGTTACGTGGTCAAAAGCCTTTTCCGCGTCTACGAGGATCATGGCCATCCGACCCCCGTGGCAGCTTGCACATCAAACAGTGTGATAGCCCACCCGATGTGGTCAGTTGTTCCTCGACCTGGGATAAACCCATGCTGCCACGGGGAGACCAGACCGCCTACGACCCTTTCCAGCCATCTAGATAGAACCTTGGCATAGATCTTAGTGTCCGTATTGATGAGGGATATTGGACAATATGATCCGGGGTTCTCCTTGGGTTTCCCTTTCTTATGGAACACAATGGTATTTGTTTCCTTCTAGGATTCTGGAATTAGACCAGAGCATATTATACCAATAAATAAATTCAGTAGCATTGGGGTGATCTCATTCAGGATATTTTATTATACTTCAAGTGGTATTCTATCCGACCTCGCGGCCTTTACTGCTGCTAATTCCTGAAGTGCTTCCACCACTTCACCTGTTGCCAGATGATTCCCCAACATTTCTATATCCTGATTGCCCAAATGGGGGCCTATATCCTCAAATCCCAGGCTAACAGCCTCAGGACCACCCTCTTCTTTATGCAATGTTTGATAGAAGTTTTAAAAAACTTTCAATAGATCGTCTGGCTCCATATAATCCCGACCCCCTTATTATATGTTTGAGATTATGTTTCTGCTACTTTCTAGCCTGATCCGGAGTGCTAATAGCTTACCTGCCTACTCTCCTGTCTCATACATCTTTCCCCTAAATGTCTGATAGTCATCGGCAGCTTTCTGGGCTAGCAACTTATGCAGCTCTGCTTTAATGGTAATTTTACAACAACAAGGGGCCCCAATTCAGTCAGCAGGGACCTCGGGGAACATACTTTTTTCAAGCAACATTGGTCCCATGCATACAAGAAAATTGCAAAGAATAAAATATAGACAGTCAATCTATATTAAGAGTGACATGTCCAGCCAGACAGTGGTCTTTCATAGTTTACTCAATTTATATGTAGTTATATCACACAGAGTACCTTCCACAAGTCAGCCAGTGTGGAACACAAGCCTGTGCCCAGCACTTACAGAACGGGTACATAAGGTGGATATAGAGAGCAAAGAAGGGCTTTATAAGGCAAAACACGTTTTTCTGTCATAAATGCACTGGTACAGAGTATTTCAACAAAGCACCTTAAAACACATAGTAATCACGTTTTTGTTTTTGGTACTTAAAGGTCAACGGCGTTTTGGACCCCTAGTAAATCACGGGGACCATCATCAGGACATTTTCAGTGAAAGCCTTAACAATGATTTAGCCTCTAAATGCCTAGAAGGGGGAAACGGGAAATATATACATTTAATTACATGGACTAAGATTTCAGAACAAGTGACTTAAAGTGACCAGTATGCGACGCGACTGTTGAACCTAGTGAAGTTCAAAGACAATGGTGAAGAAAAAGTGGCTCAAACGAGCATGCAAGTGAGGAATGCGGTAGTACAAATGATTCCAAGCATTAACGGCAGGGAGTTGTGGATCACACTGTGCGTGAAGTCATGCTGCTAGACAGCCGCAGAGGTCAGGGCTGGTGGCGTATGGTGAGCTGTTCCGTTATGGGAGCGGAAGGATTACTGGTAAAAAATGGCAGGCTAACGAAAATTGTGGAAGTGCATACCGCTGGGAACCACGGATGTGTGTTCAAAACGAGCTGGCCGCATGCACGTAAACGATCTTGGTGTGGTCATAATACCGCAATGGACGAGTGCATGACAGTGCGCTTATGCCAGAAACTAAAATCAAATTGAGCGCTGTGAGAGATAACATTATTAATCCCTTAACGAAACTCCCAGGGCAATCAGGGAACATGTGAGCGACGCGGAGGCAGGCGGTGATGGCCGAGAAGATCGTGCTTACCAGTTAACCTCAATGGGTAACGGCGGTGGAGTGTTGGAAATAACGGCCGCCCTTAAAAAAGGGAAAATAGTTAGGTGATTGGGCCTATGTGGGGGGAGTTAGAAAGGATTGAAAACCGGGATTCCGATTCTTACCACAGTCAGGCGGGGGGTGCCGCGGTACACGATGGTATCCGTCGGCGGCCAGGGGAACCTGGAAGGGAATCCTGGGCATTAAAACTGGGCATTAAAACTGGCCAACAATTACGTTCGCCTGTTACTCAGTGATCAACCTTACCGGGTGAGTCGGTTGGTAATCTCTCTTCCTGGCGTGCTCACGGGAGAGTGGAGAGCCACTGAATATAAGTTGTGCCGATTGGTCAAGGACCATGTGATAGACTATGGCATAAAAATAGAAGACGGACTATGCACAGCGGCGATGTTGGGGGAGTGAAGTGCCAAGTGAAGGCCTAATAATAGAAGATGGACTACGTTCAACGAACATAGTGGTGGAGTGAGGTGCCCAGAAAAAGTGCAAGTGGCATGTTTCAAGGGGATTACAAGTAAAACATTTAAAAATTACAGTAAAGTAAACAGGGGTTGACTCTGAGCCTAAAGCTAGATCAGGGCAGTCCATTCATCCTGCAGGTTGAGACCAGAGTTAAGACTGTCAGTCTTCAAAATCCATTTAAGCTCCTCTCTGTTCAATAGGCGGGTGAGGTCACCACCCCTGGGCGGAACGGTGATCTGAGAAATTACAGTGCAGCGAATATCATTCTCTGTGTGTCCTTTGTCCAGAAAATTTTCAACCAAGGGGGCATTTGGTGTTTTACAGCGAATACGACTCTGATGTTGATATATCCTCAGCTTGATTTTCTGTTTGGTTTGGCCCACATATATCTTATTGCATGGGCAAAAAATGGCATAAACGATATTGTGACTGTTACAATTAGTAAATGTTTTCAATACATTTCTCACATCTTTATAGACAAATTCTTTACCATCTAGTGAGAAGTCACACACAACGCACATACCACACCTAGAATGGCCACAGAGTGGTGGTAGTTGCCAATGGTCATGGAGAGTAACATTTCTTACTGTTGGTAATGTCGCCCTCACTAGCTGATCTTTAAGGTTTTTGTTTTTCTTAAAAGCAAAGAGAGGGGTATCCCAATTTAACAAGCCTGAGTTCAAAATGTGCCAGTTCGTTTTGATACATTGCTTTACACGATTTGAAATCGGTGAGTAGGTGGTAACACATACCACTTTATCAGATGGTTGTTTAAGTTTGGGCTCGAGAAGAGTTTCGCGGGGACAATACCAGGCTCTTTTCATAGAGTTCTTATTCAAGCGCCTTGGGTAGCCTCTTGCTTTAAGTTTCTCAAATAAATTATTAGCCTCACAGAAGTAATCCTTTTTTTTTTAAACAATTCCTCCTCAGTCTCAGAAACTGAGAGTATGGCAAGCTATCCCTCAGAGCCCTGGGGTCAGCTGTCATAGCTCAGTAGGGTATTTCTTTCCGTGGGTTTACGGAACAATGAAGTATATAGAGTGCCATCTTGATGTTGGATACTAAGGTCTAGAAATGAGATATTATTCTTGTTTTGGGAAAGAGTGAATGTGAGGCCATTACAGTTAATATTGAGCCAGTGCAGCAGTCCCTGAAGCTCGTTCATGGCACCACCCCATATAAGGAAAATATCGTCTATGTATCTGTGTCAAGTGTACAGAGAGTCTCAGTTTTGGGATCGTACGCATGATTTTCTATGAGGTTGATCATATGCATGCTGTCTCTAATGTAACATTGAGTTACTGGCACAAAGTCCTTTAAGAAATAGTTGACATAGTGGCCCAATGGTTCCAACACCGAACCACACCCTGACACTATCGGTCTACCTGGGGGCTTTGTGAGTCTTTTGTGGATTTTAGGCAAGGTATAGATGACCAGGATTCTAGGATTGGTGATATTCAGGAAGTTGTATTCGTGGTGGCTAATGATCCCGTTGGAAAGGGCCTCTGTAGTGAGTTGTCTAATCAGAGTCTGTATCTCTTTGGTAGGGTTACATAGGAGTTTGCAATAATGGTCAGTGTTAGAGACTTGGTGTTGTAATTCCTCTTTGTAGTTGTCAATGTCCTGTAGGACAATCCCCCTCCCTTATCAGCTGGCTTAATTATCAGATCATTATTGTTTCTCAGGGTGGTGATGGCAGTTTTCTCTTCAAATGAAATATTGAAAGGTATAAAGAGATGTGCTTTCTCAAGCTCAGAGATCTCTTTCAGGATAACCTTCTCAAAGGTGACAATTTCTCTCGGTATCATGTTAGTGGTTGGAGAAAATGTAGATGGTGGTCTAAAGGGTGTCACAACGGTTTTAGGCTCTGATGGATTAAGTTCGAAATAAGAGCGTAATCTTAAAATCGCAACTTCAACCCACACCAACAAACTCCCAGACCCTGGGGCCGTTTCAATAGAAGGAATACAGTGGTTGGTTTCACTTACTCTTCAGCAGAATCTTCTGACAGCTCAGATCCAGGGGAAGGAGCCAGTGGGCAACAATGTAATCAATCCCATTTTCTAGCCAGAGGCAATCCCGAACCCCAAAAGAAAGGAAGGGTAAAACAACAGCAGAGATGGCACAACCCCCCGGGGGAACGCCAGACGAGACACAAATTCTACCAATGGTAAGCCCTGACCTTATTCCCATTTTTAACATTTCAGGGCACACCCTCTCCACTCATGAATCTTCTCTTCTTCGGAGAGGACTATCTTTTGTCCCGGCTACCTACCCTAATTTTCTGGACCTCCAGTCCGAGTAGATGGCCTTCTTCCGTAAATTAAGATTACGCTCTTATTTCGAACTTAATCCATCAGAGCCTAAAACCGTTGTCACACCCTTTAGACCACCATCTACATTTTCTCCAACCACTAATATGATATCGAGAGAAATTGTCACCTTTGAGAAGGTTATCCTGAAAGAGATCTCTGAGCTTGAGAAAGCACATCTCTTTATACCTTTAAATATTTCATTTGAAGAGAAAACTGCCATCACCACCCTGAGAAACAATAATGATCTGATAATTAAGCCAGCTGATAAGGGAGGGGGGAATGTCCTACAGGACATTGACAACTACAAAGAGGAATTACAACGACAAGTCTCTAACACTGACCATTATTGCAAACTCCCATGTGACCCTACCAAAGAGATACAGACTCTGATTAGACAACTCACTACAGAGGCCCTTTCCAACAGGATCATTAGCCAACACGAATACAACTTCCTGAATATCACCAATCCTAGAATCCCGGTCATGCATACCTTGCCTAAAATCCACAAAAGACTCACAAAGCCCCCAGGTAGACCGATAGTGTCAGGGTGTGGTTCGGTGTTGGAACCATTGGGCCACTATGTCAACTATTTCTTAAAGGACTTTGTGCCAGTAACTCAATGTTACATTAGAGACAGCATGCATATGATCAACCTCATAGAAAATCATGCGTATGATCCCGAAACTGAGACTCTCTGTACACTTGACGTTGAGTCTCTATATACCAACATACCCCAGAGAGACTCCCTGCTCGTGATGGAAAGCATTCTCAATACCAGACCCAGCCCCCACAGAGTCCCTACTCTGTTCATTGTACAGCTTCTGGAGATTTGCCTCACCAAAACTTTTTCATGTACGACTCGCAATACCACCAGCAGGTGCGGGGTACATCTATGGGTGCTATTTTTGCCCCAACCCTGGTGATCCTCTACTTGGACTGGTTGGAGACCAATACCATCTTGTCTCCTAGCAACCCATTCCACCAAGGGTTGCATACATGGAAAAGATACATAGACAATATTTTCCTTATCTGGGGTGGTGCCATGAACGAGCTTCAGGGACTGCTGCACTGGCTCAATAATAACTGTAATGGCCTCACATTCACTCTATCCCAAAACAAGAATAATATCTCATTTCTAGACCTTAGTATCCAACATCAAGATGGCACTCTATATACTTCATTGTTCCGTAAACCCACGGAAAGAAATACCCTACTGAGCTATGACAGCTGTCACCCCAGGGCTCTGAGGGATAGCATGCCATATTCTCAGTTTCTGAGACTGAGGAGAAATTGTTTCAAAAAAGAGGATTACTTCTGTGAGGCTAATACTTTATTTGAGAAACTTAGAGCAAGAGGCTACCCAAGGCGCTTGATTAAGAACTCTATGAAAAGAGCCTGGTATTGTCCCCGCGAAACTCTTCTCGAGCCCAAACCTAAACAACCATCTGATAAATTGGTATGTGTTACCACCTACTCACCGATTTCAAATCGTGTAAAGCAATGTATCAAAAAGAACTGGCACATTTTGAACTCAGGCTTGTTAAATTGGGATACTCCTCTCTTTGCCTTTAAGAAAAACAAAAACCTTAAAGATCAGCTAGTGAGGGCGACATTACCAACAGTAAGAAATGTTACTCTCCATGACCATTGGCAACTACCACCACTCCGTGGGCATTCTAGGTGTGGTATGTGCGTTGTGTGTGACTTCTCACTAGATGGTAAAGAATTTGTCTATAAAGATGTGAGAAATGTATTGAAAACATTTACTAATTGTAACAGTCACAATATCGATTATGCCATTTTTTGCCCATGCATTAGGATATATGTGGGCCAAACCAAACAGAAAATCAAGCTGAGGATATCCCAACATCAGATCGTATTCGCTGTAAAACACCAAATGCCCCCTTGGTTGAACATTTTCTGGACAAAGGACACACGGAGAATGATATTCGCTGGACTGTAATTTCTCAGATCACCGTTCCGCCCAGGGGTGGTAACCTCACCCGCCTATTGAACAGAGAGGAGCTTAAATGGATTTTGAAGACTGACAGTCTTAACTCTGGTCTCAACCTGCAGGATGAATGGACTGCCCTGATCTAGCTTTAGGTTCTGAGTCAACCCCTGTTTACCTTACTGTAATGTTTAAATGTTTTACTTGTAATCCCCTTGAAACATGTCACTTGCACTTTTTCTGGGCACCTCACTCCACCACTATGTTCGTGAACTTAGTCCGTCTTCTATTATTATGCCTTCACTTGGCACTTCACTCCCCCAACATGGCCGCTGTGCATAGTCCGTCTTCTATTTTTATGCCATAGTCTATCACATGGTCCTTGATCAATCGGCACAACTTATATTCAGTGGCTCTCCACTCTCCTGTGAGCACGCCAGGAAGCGAGATTACCAACCGACTCACCCGGTAAGGTTGATCACTGAGTAACAGGCGAACGTAATTGTTGGCCAGTTTTAATGCCCAGGATTCCCTTCCAGGTTCCCCTGGCCGCCGACGGATACCATTGTGTACCGCGGCACCCCCCGCCTGACAGTGGTAAGAATCGGAATCCCGGTTTCCAATCCTTTCTAACTCCCCCCACGTAGGCCCAATCACCTAACTATTTTCCCTTTTTTTAGGGCGGCCGTTATTTCCAACACTCCACCGCCGTTACCCATTGAGGTTAACTGGTAAGCACTATCTTCTCGGCCATCACCGCCTGCCTCCGCGTCGCTCACATGTTCCCTGATTGCCCCTGGGAATTTCGTTAAGCGAATAATAATGTTATCTCTCACAGCGCTCGATTTGATTTTAGTTTCTGGCATAAGCGCACTGTCACACACTCGTCCATTGCGGTATTATGACCACACCAAGACCGTTTACGTGCATGCGGCCAGCTCGTTTTGAACACACATCCGTGGTTCCCAGCGGTATGCACTTCCACAATTTCCACGTAATCGCCTCAGTTCCTACTACGCATTGGTTAGCTGTTAGCCTGCCATTTTTTACCAGTAATCCTTCCGTTCGCCACCATCCCTGACCTCTGTGGCTGTCTAGCAGCATGACTTCACGCACAGTGTGATCCACAACTCCCTGCCGTTAATGCTTGGAATCATTTGTACTACCGCATTCCTCACTTGCATGCTCGTTTGAGCCACTTTTTCTTCACCATTGTCTTTGAACTTCACTAGGTTCAACAGTCGCGTCGCATACTGGTCACTTTAAGTCACTTGTTCTGAAATCTTAGTCCATGTAATTAAATGTATATATTTCCCCTTTCTCCCTTCTAGGCATTTAGAGGCTAAATCATTGTTAAGGCTTTCACTGAAAATGTCCTGATGATGGTCCCCGTGATTTACTAGGGGTCCGAAACGCCGTCGACCTTTAAGTACCAAAAACAAAAACGTGATTACTATATGTTTTAAGGTGCTTTGTTGAAATACTCTGTACAATTGCATTTATGACAGAAAAACGTGTTTTGGCTCTTAAAGCCCTTCTTTGCTCTCTATATCCACCTTCTGTACCCGTTCTGTAAGTGCTAGGCACAGGCTTGTTTTCCACACTGGCTGACTTGTGGAAGGTATTCTGTGTGATATAACTGCAAGTAAATTGAGTAAACTATGAAAGACCACTGTCCGGCTGGACATGTCACTCTTAATATAGATTTACTCTGTCTATATTTTATTCTTTTCAACTTTCTTGTATGCATGGGACCAATGCTGCTTTAATGGTAAGTATCTTCTGTTGGCTCCCAGTGGCCTCGCACCCTTGCTGCAATCGGCCTCTAAGTGGCCCCCATCTTGCCTCTTCCCTCCAGCGTTTACCCGCGATCAGGAGGGGAACATCTAATGTCTAAATTATACAAGACGTGCATTGCACTGCTCCCCACAAGGGACACTGGAATGAGAATGGTGTGAGAGCGAAACTTAGGGCACGCAATTTCAAATCTATTGACAATATTGCTTTAAATCGCTGTCACAAATTGTTACACTTCAAATTCCAATGAAGTGCATAAATCACCTGTATTAAAATCACGCGAATGCACCCCACCCATACACACACCTGTCCCAAATGTCTGACACCTTCAGCAGATTTTGCCCACATAACTTTTACATGTACAAAGTTGGCAAAGTACTGGGGGATATCAATGTTGACCTTTCTCGCATGATTCACATGGTGCTCACATTTGACCCTCTGCAGGCACTTTTGGGGTTTGTGCATACCATCCCTAAAGCAGTACACAGCAATGCAGCACTAGCCCTAATGCTTCCTAGAAGAGAAATAGCTATACACTGGGGTAGCGGATATCCACTGAACCTAAAGTCATGGATTATCAGTTTAACTGTCTGCAACACCAATAGTGATCTTTACGTACAACTCCAGCCACCCACCTCTAGGCCACGTAACAAATGACAACCGCTACACACATACCTACTCAAGTCACAACCAGCATCGGACCTATATGCTGAATCCGGCACACAACTGTAGCCCTCGAAGGGTCTGAAGCCCATTTAGGGGATTCCATTGGGACAGCACATAGCAATAAACTTAGACATATGCTAGATCTGGTCATACACATTGTGTAAATAGACAAACAAACTGTATATTATTTGTGAAGTGCTGAATATATAATAAGATGTGTAACACAGTATGAAAACAACAGATGTATGTTGAATGTGTACCGTATTAATCTGAGTAAAATGAAAATAAAGTGCTAAAAAAAAGTATTACTTTTTTTTAAAGTAGCTCATGATTTGATATGATAAAAAAGCGTTGTATTTGCAATTCATTATTATATTAACATTAATAAGTATTAGAAGAACAGAATTTTGGGCTGGACCCACCGACATCTGCTCCTGTGGTCCACTCTCCGTATTGCGATGCAGTGGGCTGAAGCATTGGGTGGAAGGACGATCTGAGGCACTTCCGATGGGCTCATTGCATCAAATGACAAAATAATCCTTTAATGATGGCGGTTCCGCCATCTGGTTTATGATGTCGGTTTCCGACAGCCATTCCTTGTCGCCTTTCCGACATATAAAAGATGTCGGAAAGTGACACTGGGAGCCACCAGCAGGGCTCCTTCCGCCCCGGCCCTCCGCTATGGGGCCTGGGGGCACCTATAGTGCCCGTCTAAACATCCCTGCACCATGGCACATGGTGCAGGAATATTTCAAACATCCATTTCACTATGGAGACTTGTGCTTCGGGTCGTTTCCGCCAGCCGCACAAGTTGCCATGATGGAATTGGGATGTCGGAATCAGCGACCTATGGGCGGGCGGTTACAGACCGATATAGTCTGCCCAACATCATAATCAGTCCCACAATTTTTTTATTTTTTTAAAGAAAAAAACACCTATTGCAACTTTTTCTTATTTTTGATATATATTTATTTGAAAGAAAACAATTCGATTTTATGTTTAATATATAACACATGTGTTAATAGTTGTTAACCAAAACAGAACAAATGTTTTTGAATACATGTTCATATATTTTAAATAATGTACATTGTTAAATATTTTTTAGAAATATATTTTGCATACATTTTCATACTGTTATTTAACATAAATAGTTTTAATTTATAATAAATGATTTTATATATGTTATAATATTATTTAATAAATATTTGAGAATTTTGGTATACATTTTTGGAACATTGTTGTACATGTGTTATATTTCTGTACATTTTTAAACATTTTAATAAATATTGTTATCATCTGACTGTTGTTTTTCCCATTGGTTCCTATGAGGAGATATATTTATGTACTTTTATTAGGGGGGCATTTTTTTCTACCACTTAGTAAATTCAGCAGTCTATTGTTGGTATTTTGGGTTATTCGTGGAAAAAAGAAGTAGCTGTTGGGTGCTGCTTTTAGTTAATGTTTACCTATTTTTAAGGTGCTTGTAAGGTATGAGGAAGGAAGGAAGGCAGTGTATCTGATATGTGTGGTGTGACTAGTGAGTTTATTGTGTTTTTCATTGTTTTTTGGATACTATTTGTTTTTGTGTAGTCTTGTTATGTATTTTCGGAAGTAAAGTGTTTTTGATGTAAGTTATAAGTAGTGTATGCATTGCTTACTAGTTTTGTATAATATGTATGTATATATTTAGGAATGTAGGCCCTTCTTACGATATCGGGCGGAAGGCCATTTGACAGCTCACAGATGAGGGAACGGCCGACATCTGTTGCTGCGGTCCAACTGACGCATTACAATGCTTGTGGTCGGAGATAGCAAGCGGAGGGTCCATCCGATGCTTCGAACTGGCTCAAGCAGCCCATCTGCTTGTCGAAGGGATAGTAATCCCTACAATAGGGCAGTGCCTGCTCAGGCACCGCCATAGGGATTATAATGTATATTTTCCTCTGCCTGTCTATGGTCGTCCGACTGCCATACAAAAGCAGGTGAAAAGGGACTTTACAGGGGCCCCATCTCTCCAGGGCCTCCACTATGGGACCTGGGGGGTGGGCACATCCCTTCATCGTGTAGCAGCCACCACATGGTGCCTGCCACATGGTGCAGAAATGTTTAAAAAGTGCATATCTCCTATTATGGCTTGTGTTGCAGCTCGCAGCACAAGCCAAAATAGGAAGTATTCACTTTACAACTGCTATGAAGGCGGTCGCATCATTATTAGGGAAGCAGGACCTCCGATTCCTTGATTCTGGTACCGTTTCCAATACGATTACGGTCTGATGCTCCGCCGACCGGCATTGTAATGATGCCCGTAGTGTTTTGTATGGGAGGATGTTCTATCTATTTGTTGCAGGTTTTTTCCTGGGTGTTTTTAAGGGAAGTCAAACATCTGAATTAGTTTTTTATAAACAAAGTTTTTATAAATTGATTTTCTTGTGTTTCACGCTTCCTGGAGTGGTACTTTTTTTTACAAAATGACTGTTTTTTTATGGAACCTACAGACCGTGGATTGCCTCCAAGAATTCCTCTTTTAGTTACATTTTTGCATTTTTGAGGGCTATTGGCAGTTATTTTAACTACTTTTCGGTGGATTACTTTTTTCGAACTATGCAGCTTTGTAGAAAGATCTGCAGCAACAAAATCGTAAGTTAATTTTATTATTTACTATGGGTGGGAAATGTTATATATTTATTATTATGTCCTGTTGATATTATTATTTATTTGTTTTGTAGAAAGTATGTGATGAATGTTTAAGATGATGTGTAGAGACTTTGTTTGTTTATTTTATGTATTAAACAATATAAAATACTGTTTAAATGATGGTATTAACATTTTTATTATCTCAGTTCGGAATCGTAATGCAAAATGTAGGATTGTTGTTTCACTGATATAATAATATTTTACTAGTTTAAAAAATAATATGTTTGAGTAACTTTTATGTATTTTGTTGTAGTTTTTTAGATTACTGGTATATGTTATATATAGTTTAAGTAATTGATTTTGCTACTACTTCTAAGTAGTCTAGTCCTTTGTTGTTTAAAAATATTCTTACTTTGAATTGTAGCATGTCATACATTTTTTTGTTTGGTTAGTTTAAGACTGATTTCTGTTACAGATTGTTCTATCCTAAGTACTTAGTAGCTTTGCTCTTTTTGCAAGGCTACTAGTATTTTATTTGTGTAGGTTGAGATCTGTCTAATATGAATTGAAAGGCATTATGCCTTCGTTCCACTGTGTTGTTTATATTTGCTTCCAGTGCCAAGGTGCTGTTGTAGGATGTTGTAACGGTTAGCTACTTCGGTCACAGGGATATAGGCTAGTGCCATCATTTGTTTGGACTTCAAAGGCAAATTGGCTGTTGGTGGAGTATTCCACACTTAAGGCCGGTTACGAGCACAGGGTTCCAAAGACCTGCGTGCATGCAGTGGTGTTCCGACGGGTAGAGATCATTTACATCTAATGCGCTACAATGCATTCCATTACAACGCGGTTGTTACATCGATCGCATTGTTATAACGGCAACCATTACATTGCAAGTTGTTACAACGTCTTGCTCTAGGGGACAGAAGGTGTTGGATTTACAATCCAACACCTTCCCTGCTGTTGCACAAACTGGAGTAGGAATAGAAAATTATACTATTCCTAAATCCAGTGCACCCCCTACAGCAAGTCATTGTAATGACTTGCGATGTGATGGTTCACGTTGTAACAACAAAGTTCTTTCCTAGATCCATTAGGTAAGGATGCCTACAGATAACATGCTTCAATGACTCGAGTTGGTACCCACATGCTATTCATCATTTGCATGGCACCATAGTGGTCAATTGACTTCTGAAGTTGCAGGATCCAACTGGGACCAGAATCTTATTATCAAAACCTAGATCTAGTAATTTGTTTGAATGAGGTGCTCATGTAATCCTGTGGGGATGGAAAGGAGAATGTTGATAGTAATACATTTCATCTGGACAATTTTGTTAAGCTAATTTTACCTCAATATTCACTTTTAACCCACATGATTAACTAAGGCCTTATTACTAGTTTGGTGATCCTCCTGTCGGTCCGCCACAACCACACCGACAGAAGGACCACCAATTTCGTGGTGTGCCTGTTGAATCCAGGGTAGGCGGTGCTGCAGTGGTCTTACTGCAGAGACATTATAAAGATCATAGGACAGCCTTAACTGCAGACCGCCTCCGTGACTGCACCTGCAGCACATTCCTACATAGTGTGGCATGCATGCCACACCGTGCTGGAACAGGGGTCCAATTCCAGGGGGGCACAACATGTGCCCCCCTGCATGTACCCCAAGCCCAGATCGGGCAAGGAGCCTGTTAGGGCCCCCTTAGTTGCTTCTCCACCACCCTTTTCATGACAGGCTCACCACCATGAAATGGGCAGTGGAAAGCCAACTCATGATATGCTCGGCAATGCTGGCAGCACCATTTTCAACATATGGAGGCCAGTTTTAGACCGCTGGCGCTGCAGGATTTTTGGTCCCGGCAGAGGCGGCGGTCTCCAGATGATCCGGCCACCACACTCAGAATACTGCTGCAGACCCACAGTGTGGTGGTGATCCGACCGCCACCACGAGTACGTACTCATAATAAGGCCCATAATATGCAAGGAAATCTAAGGTTATTTTATAACCTTCAATACTTCTCTTCAGGTAGTATTTAACTAGTTGTCAATGCTTGATGCTATTCAGTGTTTGAAGAGCAGTGTTTTTATATCAGTTTTATTCAATCATAAGTTTGAGGTCCTTCAAGGCTGGCTGTTAAGTAATTCCACCTGTGATGGCGGCACAGTTTGACTTTCAGTGTTAAATTATGAGCAACATCTGCTGGGCCACAGCGAAATAAAAAACAAAACCCATTTTGAATCACATTCATGTCTTATGGATCAAAATGTCCAATAAGCAATATTAAAAAGTTTTTAGGACTGGTCTAAAAAGAGTTTTAGCTGTGTTGTCAGCCTTGTGTTTTCCAAAAAGAAATACATATATGTTACATGTCAGGTTTTTCGGTTAGCTTCCTTCATTCACTTATCTTTCGAATTGTCATTCACATTTTGCTTCCGCTCAGGGCAGCTTGTGTATGACACAAGGCAATGGGTCAGCCCACTTCATCCATTGGCTATCTTGCACTGTGAGTGACAGGTGCACAGCCAACTGAAAATGATTGCACTTTAGCGCCAGGGATGGTGTTCCTGGGTTGCTGGCCCACACCTTTATTTTAATATTTCTATACATTGCAGACTTCTTTCATATTGCATATATTTAAAACAAAACATATTTGCATGCTTGCCAAGGAGAGACCTATTGGCTTTGCCAATGCTTCTTTCTAGATTCAGCAGCAGTGAATGTACCTCTTTTTCTTGCAGAAAAATTAAACATCTAACTAGGTCAGCACACGACAAAAAGCCATCATTCCAGTAAACACCGGCGAAAACAAAATAAAACAAAAGACATCCATTGTAAAGCAGTGTCACAAGGATGTGTGATGTCACTAGGCTTTTACCATAAATCCTGAATTTCAGAAACAAATTGCAATCCCACCAGTTTGAGGATTATATTAATGGTGTAAAATCTAAGTGACTATCCCTCCTTCAAACCTTCCATTTCCTAGTCTGTTCTATTTTAATTGTACATGAATCTGAATTGTTCATAATTCCGACGTTTACTCAGTTTAGGTTTTGTATTTAAATACAGATTCAATATATACAGTGAATAAAACACATTATGTGGTAGTAATTAAGGGAACTCACAACCATTCCATAATTTATGTTTGCTGTATATTATGTGTGCTTTTTTACATGCTTCATTGATCTATACATGATTTTGACTTGCTTATAAGATGTCTTAAAAAATTTTTATCAACTGGGTATTCCGCTAAAAATATAAATTTACTGATTCTTTATGTAATTTCCAATCCTCATTGTAAATGAATAATGCTTGACGTTAATATGTTAGACAAATGCAAGGATCATCCAAAAGAGAGTGGAGCAATAAGAAACAATTACTAAAGACTTGCTTCAGTAAGCCATTCTCAAATGTAATTTGTCTTCTTTCACATCAAGGGCTTTCACAAGGACAATGGAGACAACCCTTCAAAGTCAAAATCACCACTCATTGGGAGACAACTTGTTTCAAAGGAACTTTTCCTTTCAGCCACATATCGATATTGTGGAGGTAACAAAAATGACATCTCAGTGTTTGATTGTGTACCTTTTGTTTGCAATATTTCATATGCACAGATTTAGGCCATCATATACTTCTTGCCCTATCAGATAATAGTCAAAATATTAACAAAAATATTTTTCAGTTGGCATCCAGTGAATTTTAAAAAAACGTCAAAGTTCAGGCAGAGATTTATAATTGTACTTTTATGCCCCCCACCCAATTCACAAATAACCCAATTCGAACGTCTACAAAGCTGCTAGGCTTCCAGTCATATTACTGGGAATGTCATGTGGCATTCCCCCAGGACCTACAATTCCCACTGTGTGGACGTTTAGATAACATTGAGTTGCAGAGAAGGGGATGCAAACACACATGTTTAAAAATATTTCTCAGCAGGGAAATGTTTTTGGGGTTTTTTTTCGCTTAAGAAAGCCCCTCTCCTACACCATCAGCAAATTTGGGGTTGACTATTACCCTTTTGGTCGTGGAACGGAACCTACTCCAGGGCTTGAGTTACATTTTGTGAATGGTAACAAAAGAGTGTCTTTGTCAGCCTTCTCAAAGCTTATGTCTTATCTTGCCTTGTAATGCTCACTTTCTACCCCTAGCGTGAGGTTTCCTACTGAAGATTTCTTCTCACTAGTGATGGAACATTTTTGCAATAGAAAATTCATTTGCACCTGCCAGGCATTTGGGAATTCGTGGTGTGTGAAAATTAGGTCTTTTTTACAGAAAATGTAAGTTTATGGCCCATAACACCTTTGTGAATAGATCCGAGATAGTTTAAGAAATATATTTTGAGAATGTTGTCTGTTTTATTTGGGTTAATTGAAATGTTATGCAAGCTGTTGCGAAATTACTTTACTTCCTGTACCTTGTGGAATCACGATGCAAGATTTTTAATATGTTTTTAAAGCCAATGTAATTAAAGTGGAAGTCCACTCCCGTATTTGTACGAATATGTCAGCATATCATATAATGACAGTCAGTTCATTTACCCTGGTGCATTGACCACATATGAGTGATACGTAAGTGTGAAGATGTAAAGATGCCAAATAGTTAGATATCACAAGTAGAGTATTTATTAGTCATAGCTGTACCAGGTCCTGAGTAACTGAAGATCCATGGCGCCATTGGAACTTCACTTTTCATGAAGTTCCGTGGCGCAGAAGCCAGCGTGGTATTTATCAGGCAGCAGTACGCCAGTTTTTGTGGCGTACTGCTGCCTGATAAATATCAGTCCCTTTAACGCAGTGTACTGCGTTAAAGGGGCGTGCAATGGGTGTTGCTGGGGGCGTTCCCAGCAACATCCATGGCCTTTTCACACTGCCCCAGATTTACGAGAAATCGTAACTCTGAAGCAGTGCCAAAAGCTTACGCCTCCCCAGGGGAGGCGTAAGGGAGGCGCAACAGGGAGAAATGTCTTTATTTCTCCTCGTATTTCCTTTTTCTATGTGTGCTGCATTCTACAGCACACATAGAAAGAGGAAAAGCCTCTTGTGATTATTTTTGTACAGAAAGGTTTCCCTTCCTGTACAAAAATAATCTTCCCCGCAACGCAGGCACCCTTGCACCATTGTGCAAGGGTGCCTGCGCTGGCGCAGGCAGCCCATTGTGCGCCGGCGCAGGGGAAAAGGACGGGAATGCGCCGTATCTTATAGATACGGCGCATTTCTGCCCTTTTCTTTTGCCGTAGGGAAGCGCAGCAGGAAGGCCTGCTGCGCTTCCCTACGGCAAAAAGTCATAAATGAGGCCCCTGGAATGTCTCAGGCAGGCAAAGCATTGTACATTCTAGATTCCGGTGACATGGGCATATGACATGGCTGATGACACAGTCCAGCCAGATCACCACAGTAAGCTGCCACAATGACTCCGTTTGTACTTACCTTTTCAACCTTTCAATCTACTCTCCTGCTTTTTGAAGGCTGTCTTCTTCTAAGAAAAAAAAAACGTCAATGCTCTACACAGTATTCTGAGTAATAACTTGGACCCCTGCCCTCAAAGACCAAGGTCACACCTCTCCATAGAGGTTAGTCAGGATCTCAGGAAATTCCACGACTCACGATCGTCTTCATCTTTTTTAGCATCTCCAGACTCTGGTGACAAAGTAGGCATTGAGTTAGGAGGCAGGAGGCAATGCTCAACAGCTGCTAGGCAGCAGTCTTCACCCATAAAGCAGGCTGGCCCATCCCTGCATGCAGGAAGTACCTATGGAGAAGAGTTGGCTCCCCTGCCTTCTGAGTGTCACACCAAATACTGATGGTAATACTGCTCATTGAAGCCCCAGCAGCCAAGGTAGCTCCCCCGTGTTCCTTAAAGTGACAACAGCATTCACACATTGGGGTTCACAGCATGGGGCTTTGAACAGCACAGTGTCCCAAACAAGAAAAGTTGGGGTTCCATCATAACCGCAGCTTCTTCCCATCTAGGCTGCCCTGTTGCACCCCCCACCTCACACCCCAGTGAGCCGCTCATCTATCACTCAAAACATGGAAAAGCCATGATTAGGAATGGAGGACCCAGGCAGCAGACCCTTTCATGACCTAGCTCAGGAAGGTACTTTAATTCCATAGATTGTAATGGGTGAGCGTCAGTTCCATCTTGGGAGGGCATTGTGTCACAGCGGGCTCTTCCCAGGCCTGAGCCTAGTGGTCTCCACTGTCTGCATCTTCCAGCAGACTACTCCACCATGTTCACTCCTGCAGCGCCTGGTGGGGCATTCTAGGCTATATGTGCTATGGGCCAGAAATATCAGCTGGGTTCACATGGGAGAAGTAAATCCTGTGACCAGTCCTCACCCAAGTGCACAGGAGCCATTGACTGCACTGCTGACCAGCGCACAAGGGGAGGGACAGGTTCTGTGCCTGTAGGCGTCTGCCTTCTTTCGGGCTGCTTCATCATTAGGGATGAGGCTTTCTGGTTTTCAGTTTATATATGTGGTGAATTTTGGTTGATTTTTGTTAATGTTTTCCAATGGTTTAAAAATTGTTGAAATAAACGGTTTTCAGTTTTTACTAATTTTGTCTTCATCAAAAGGTTTCATTATTTCCCATATCTCCCTGTCTGTCTCATGTCCCATTTCTCAAACTCATCTTTCTAGCAGTCCAGTTCGAACCTATGTGAAGGATGTGCATGCATGGATGTAGATATGTTTGTACCTCAATAAGATTTAATTGTAGTAGAAAAATTCCTCGTGGTAAACACTTATCAAACATTCCTGCTTCGCCATTCGTCGGACAAATATCAAATATCAACTGAATTAAGCTTTTCTACACAGTGTCCAATTGCCATATTCTTTGTCACGAGATAATTAAAAATATAGAATGGACACAATATCGAATGGACAGAATATAGACTACAAAAATACCGAATAGAATAGCATTAATATCGAATTCAAAATATAGAATGGACAAAATATCGAATGGACAGAACACAGACAACAAAAATATAAAATGGACAGAATATAGACAACAAAACATATCGAATTTGAGGTAAGTAAGTTAATATTAATTTTTTAATACTATCACATTTTTTAAAGTGTTTTTTATGTTAGTATATGTGTGAAAAGTGTATATTTATTTTATAATTTATTTTAATTAATTAATTTTATGGTATTCAATTTTTGCGTAATATAATTCTGTAGCGGGTTGTGGGTTTATAGAGGAATAGGGTGGGAAGTAATTTAAATATAATTAATTAAATATGTTAATTTATTTATTATTATTTATTTTGAATGAATTGTTAATTATTATTAATTGGTAATTAATTAAAATATAATTGGTAAATAATTTTAATTAATTGATTAATTGATAATTATGTTAATTTTATTAATTTATTTTCTGTAGCGGGTTGTGGGTTTAACTTTATAGGGGAATAGGGTGGGAAATAATTTAATTATAATTAATCGAAAAAAATATTTATTGGAATTTATTTTGAATTAGTTGATATTTACATTTTTAATTGGTAATTAATTACAATATAATTGGTAATTATATTTAATTAATTGATTAATTGATAATTATGTTAATTGTATTAATTGATTTTCTGTAGCGGGTTGTGGGTTTATAGGGGAATAGGGTGGGAAGTAATTTAATTATAATTAATTACATTTTTAAATTTATTTATTGGTATTTATTTTGAATTAATTGATACTAAAATATTTAATTGGTAATTAAATAAAATATAATTGGTAATTTATTTTAATGAATTGATTAATTGATAAATATGTTAAATTTATTAATTTATTTTCTGTTGTGGGTTGTGGGTTTGTAGGGGAATAGGGTGGGAAGTAATTTAATTGTAATTAATTAAATATTTTAATTTATTTCTTGGTTTTGTTTTGATGTAATTTCAAATTATTTTTCAATTGTTAATTATTTAATTGTTAATTGGTAAATAATTTGTATTAATAGGTAAATATTTTTATTAAATATTTTTTATTTGTATTTTTAATTAATTGTTATGTTATAAAATTGTTAATTACTTTTAGTTAATTTGTAATTGTTATTAATATTTAATGTATTTGTATTCATATATGAAGTATTTACTTTCCCTACTGTTGCACTCTCAGGAGTGTGAATAGTAATGTTTACCCCTACGCTCCAACAATTTCCCTACGGTTGCACTCACTGGAGTGGGAATAGCAATTTTTACCCCTACGCTATCCAACGCTTTCCCAATTGTTGCACTCTCTGGAGTGGGAATAGTAATTTTTACCCTCCTGCTATCCAACGCTTTCCCTACTGTTGTACTCTCTGGAGTGGGAATAGTAATGTTTACCCTCCCGCTATCCAATGCTTTCCCTACTGTTGCACTCACTGGAGTGGGAATAGTAAATGTTATGCCTACGCTATCCAACGCTTTCCCTACTATTGCACTCTCTGGGGTGGGAATAGTAATTTTTACACCTACACTATCCAGCGTGTTCCCTACTGTTGCACTTTCTGGAGTGCGAATAATAATTTTTACCCTCCCACTATCCAATGCTTTCCCTATTGTTGCACTCACTGGAGTGGGAATAGTAATTTTTACCTCTACGCTATCCAACGCTTTCGCTACTGTTGCACTCACTGGAGTGGGAATAGTAATTTTTACCCCTACGCTATCCAATGCTTTCCTTACTGTTGCACTCTCTGGAGTGGGAATAGTCATTTTTACCCTCCCGCTATCCAATGCTTTTCCTACTGTTGCACTCACTGGAGTGGGAATAGTAAATTTTATGCCTACGCTATCCAACGCTTTCCCTACTGTTGCTCTCTCTGGAGTGGGAATAGTAATTTTTACCCCTTCGCTATTCAACACTTTCACTACTGTTGTACTCACTGGAGTGGGAATAGTAATTTTTACCTCTACGCTATCCAACGCTTTCCTTACTGTTGCACTCACTGGAGGGGGAATAGTAATTTTTACCCTTCCGCTATCCAATGCTCTCCCTACTGTTGCACTCACTGGAGTGGTAATAGTAAATTTTATACCTACACTATCCAACGCTTTCCCTACTATTGCACTCGCTGGAGTGGGAATAGTAATTTTCACCCCTACGCTATCCAACGCTTTCCCTACTGTTGCACTCACTGGAGTGGAAATAGTAATTTTTACCTCTATGCTATCCAACGCTTTCCCTACTGTTGCACTCACTGGAATGGGAATAGTAATTTTTACTGCTACGCTATCCAATGTTTTCCCTACTGTTGCAGTCACTGGAGTGGTAATAGTAAATTTAACCCTTTCGCTATCCTACGGTAAAAATGTTGTATATTTTGTATTAATATTATGTTATATATATATATATATATATATATATATATATATATATATATATATATATATATATATATATATATATATATATATATATATATATATATATGTTAGAACAATGAAATTGTTTTTTTTAAGTAACATTAATTATTTATTAATTTTAAGGTTATTTAAGTATTTTAAGTATGTTTAAGTTAATTGTATTTATTGTTTCATTAATTTTCAATTACTTTTAATATATTTAAAACATTTGATATTTTGACTAACTATATATTTTACAACAATATTTTTGATTTGATATTTTTGTACTTACCTTTTTGGAGATAGGGAATCGATATTTTTGCATTTTATATTTTTAACTCGATATTTTGGTAAGTCTCTATATTTTTGTCATCGATATTCTTTCAGGGATCCAAATGAGTATAACTAGATGCTGGATTATAGTCTGATATGACCCTGTTCCTGCTCTATCTAATCAAAGCAGCAAAGTCTGTAATGGAAGAAATATGCATACTATTAGTTATCGGGTGACTGGTGACAGTAAACTCTTTTGTTCCATATAGAAGCCAGTTTACATATCAAATAATGTTTATGACCTGCAGTGTTCCTTGTTTTTTTTCTTCGCAGTTCTTATCATAAAAGAAGTTAACTTTTTATTGTTGGGCCATGCCTACTGGAGTTAGTGTTTTTTTAGAAAGCCGACATGAAGACCGCTGTGCATTGACTTTTGCCATGTTTGTGTGTATGTATATGGTATTTCAATGGGGGTAACCTAGCTAAAAGGCAGCATTCAAATAATGACTGACAGTAGAGTTAGCTGGTTTGAGGACTGCTAATGCATTGTGATGTAGTCTTCCTTAAAGCGGTGCGCCTTCAACTCTTTTCCTAATTGGGGCAGCATTGAGGTGGTCCTGATGGATACAGTGATGTTGTGGCAGATTGTGGGTGTGTAGATTGAAATGGCTTGCTGCCTTGTTTTTCCCTTTATTACATTTCTTAGTCTAGTGTTGTACTGGCTCCGTGTATGCCTAGAGCCACCAGAGATTGTGCTCTTGTTTGAAAGAGAAAAGCGATACAAAAGGAGATGATGGACGGAGCATTTGAGCATATCAAACACTCACCCCCAGTCAACTGATCTGGGTTTAATCCATCACCATTCTTTAGCTCACTCTGCCACCCCAGTTCAGAAAAGAGAAGCAGCAGTGTCGCTCCGTTCCATTTTGCTATTAATGCAACTGGTGTTGAAGACGATGTAGAGAGGCAAGGGGAGCCAATAAAGCTCCATAAGGATGGGAGTGATGTGAGGGAGTGAACAGGAGTTCTGAAGTCACTTTCTGGAAGACACGGTTTTATTTTCTTTAGATGAGAGAGCTGGTGCCAATCAGCCATTGTTTTTCTTTTGCCAATTTGTTCCTTGATGGTGAGGTTGGTGTCTGGGGTGAATTAAAGTGACCTGGCATTGAGTGTAAGTTGCGGGTTCGAATCTGTGAATGTTCATACCATTGTGCCAGGTTAAGACTGTGCCTTGTTTGTTGTTCTTGGTAAATAAGAAGAATTCTATCCAAGTTAGGCAGAGCTTCAGGTAGACACCGAGCATCCAGATTTGGATGATTTGCATGCAGTGTTTTATGCACTGGGAGTCTATACCAGAGGAGACTTTCGGTAAAGTTGATATCATCAGCATGTTGGTGAACCATGAGGCTTTTATTTGTGAGAAGAGCACCAAACAACTCCAAGTAGAGATTGAAGATGACAGATGAGAGTACGGAACCCAGAAGGTCCAGGGATCTTTTCGGACCTCGAGGTGCCTGTATGAAAAAACTGCTGTCAGCTCGAAAGGTAGGAAGAGAATCAGTGAAGGGCATTGCTGATGGATCCCATTTGAGACTCCAGAGATCCACTACTATTTTTTTTTTTAGAAAGACAGTGAGAATAATATCATGTAATATTTCTATAAATCTGTAAAATAACTTCAAGCGAAGTAACATTTAAATAAAACAAGCATGTCATAAAGAATGATACCATCATAAACATATTTGGCTGCAATAAATGCATAAAATGCAGTGCTAGGTGATTTTATGCTGGTGTCCAGCTGGCAGATAAGTACTACTGCAGTGTCTCTGTGGTGTTCCTCAAATCCTGTTTGCTTAGTTCTGCCGATATGCTATTTTTCCTAACTTACATTGATGTTGTTACTTAAAGTACGATTGTGCTGTGTTGCTTTTTATTTACTTTATTAGAAGCTTGTTAAGAATTTGTCATTTGTTTTACCCTTTAGATTTCACAAAGGGGGCAGTCTCGTGTGACTTTGGACAGTCATTTAGGAAAGACCTCAGCCATTCCTCCTTATACCCACCACGTTCAACTTTACACTTGGTGACATCTTTGTCCTTAACCATCTCTGAATACCGTTGTCCAGATTTATTGACATTTAATGAGGTTCAGCAACATAAGTTGCCACAGTGTACTAGGACAAGGCTCTCTTTCACTCTGCCCCTGCACTAGCAAACTTTAGATTCACTTGTGGCTTGCACACAGCCTTTCACCATTGTATATATGATGTCTAGCGTAGGTTTTGCACTGGAAGACTACAGTTCCAGTAAAGGAAAACTATCCCAAGTCATACTTTGAACTGTTCCAAGTTTGCATGTGCTGTGTACATTATAGCGCACATGCAAAGTTTAAAATATTTGGAGAAAATAAAACTTTTCTCCAACTTAATACCTGCCTCGAGGAGGCATGCATTTTCGGTGCAAAAATCTGTCTATCTTTTCAGTAGATAGGGCTTTGCAGCAAAATCCTTGACTTTTTGCATGGAAATGCCCAAGTACCACCCAAAGTATTCCCCCTTGAATCACCATAGCACAAACCATTCCATAGTGCAACTTTAGGGCTACTTTCCAGTGCAAAATTAATTCCAAATCTTCACTTCATTGCTTTTGTGGTGCAAACCTGGTGCAAAGTGTTAGTAAATCTGGACTCAATTTTCTTGCAGTGTTTTGGGCTCATTTGCTGTGCCTTGCAAAGAAAAGAGGGAAAGTACCAGCTTTAACCTCGAAATCCCAATAATAATTATGCATTTAAAAGAGTTGCTCTCTACCACTATCAGTCTATATTTTGAGTGTCGCTGTCACAGGCGCTGTCTCCACATCATCTTAAGGAGTTTACCTTTGAAGGCTGTGTTATTTAACCATGTCCAGTAGGAGGATCTATAGTTATCTTTACTTGGCCCTAACTACTTGTAGTTTCATTTGCCTCTGTTCTTATAAGTGAATTCTCCTTCGGGGATCATGGACGCTGCCCCTTTGTCCCCAATATAGGTCTCCACCAAAGTATCACTCGAAATCAAATTCAGGCAGCCCTTCATTTGGCACCTGACACGGCCTTTGTAGCTGTCAAAATAAGAAGCTCCACTAGCTAAGAAGATCCGCATTCAACTGTAGGTTTGGTACCACGGCAAAAGGTTGCTAATGTGGACTCCTGTGCTGGCTTTGCGCATGCGTAGAAGTAAATGCATCTGCTGGGCGGTAGACGTGCAAGGTTATGAGTAGCACAGTAACAATCTGCACAATTCCTGTATTTCCACTTTGTGATTTGTGCAGTTCCCACGTGAAATGCCACATTTAAGAGCCGGATTTTCCATTGTGTCAGTTTTCAACATGATTTCATTCCCCCTAAATCTACTATCAATGGACTGGAAAGTGGGGCATGATTCCAGGCACTAACAACTCTGGAATTGTTATTGCATGCCTTTTGCGTTGTACATGTTACTTTTCAGAAATTTAAAGCAATAATAAAATGCATGGTCTATCTATACTTGTAAATAATCAAATTCTACGATCTGTACTCTCAAGTGATTTTACATCTCAATATCTATGCATAGAATTCGAAGAGACCTTTCGGAGGCAGACAACTTGAGTCAGGCATTTAGCACTGTCCAACCACTTTACAGATCTGCAGCTTGACTGCTAGCTGATAATTTCCTGACAGAAGCTGCGAGGCAGCTGCTGATGACAACTTTAGCGTTCTCTCCCTCAGCAAAGGTGGAATTACAGGTCTCTGTCCTTGAGGTCTTAAATGTTCTGATCGCACTGGCAACAAGCCACATTGGACAAATTGAGGGACAGCAGCCAAGCAATGAATGTAAAATAAAGCATGATAGAAAACAGGGCAGTGCAAAGGTTGGCGACAGCAAAATTGAATGCCTCTGCTTCCAAATGATTTCCTTTAGAATGCCTTTGCAAACCAATGACTTGCAATAAAGGGAGAGGCGTTTGTCACAATGTACACCTTCAGGGATTTCCTCACAGCATCTCCATTTATTTGGCCTGTGCTTGTTGTTAAAAAAACACATCATTGTGCATAACCAAAGCTTGATACACATTCGAAGGATAATAATATTTAAGATATGGGTTAATACATCCCTGGTAGTTTTAAGCCCTTTCCCAAGTGGTCATTGAAAATATTCTTGAATTAAAAAATGGCATATACATTTTGGAATGATTGCACATTTTTTTAATGATTTTTTTGGACTTCAGGTGTTCTGACTAGTAATGGATTTGCAAGTGGGTGGGCCAGTTGCTTACCTGAAATACAAATCAAATCAGGTGAGGGCACTTTTAAGATGGCTGCTGGACGCCATCCCTGAAAATCTTCTGACTATTGAAAGTTCAATCTAAATTATTAGCTGTTTTGCTGCAACATTAGAGGATAAAGTGCCAGGGGCTGAAGGTCGGATTGCTTCCCCTGTTTTGGCTACTCCACACTCCCTAGCTCATCAGTGCTTCCCAAGTTTGTGGAGGTTAGTGATTTCTTTCCTACAAGATGATGACTTGAGGGGAGGGACTTAGGCCCAGATGTAGGTAAATCTGATTTACCGACTCTAGAATACCGAATTTTACCGATTCGGTATTCTAGATTCGGTAAAGCAGATGTAGGTAAAAATTCAGTAATTTTTACTGAATCTGTATGATTTGGTAATTACCGAATCAGTATTTACCGATTCGGTAACTGCCAATGATTCCTATGGGCCTGTAGGCCCATAGGAATCAATGTCAATTACTGAATCGGTAAATACCGATTCGGTAAAATTACCGATTTTGCAAGGGTGACAGGGTGTCACTTTGACATCCTGTTGCACCCCTGATTTTGACTTGTGTGCCATGTGACACACATACATGCCCTTAGGGCATGTCTGTGTGCCACATGGCACAGGTGTACATGCACAGATGTGCATGTACACAGGTATTCATTATTTACCATGCAATAGAATGACATGGTAAATAACAAATCGGTAAGGGCCTATGGCACTGTTTTCTGTGCCACCTACATATTGATTTAACGATTCGGTAAATTTACAGAATCGGTATTTTACCGATTCTGTAACTTTACCTATTTGGTAAATATACCAATTCTGTACATTGTAAGGCCCCTACATCTCCATTTGCGGACGATTTCGGCCGTTACCGACAAGTATTTGCCGACCTACATCTGGCCCTTTGATCCTGTTATATCCATATTGGCATTCCTGCACTGCAACTGCAGCTTGCCTGAGTAGGCTGATACACAGGGACGTTGCATAGATAGTAAAATTCAGGGTGAGGGAGCGGGGTAGGGGGAATCACAAATTTCATGGTTTGCGGTACGGTGGAGTGGTGAAATTTCCAAGGGGTACAGAACCCAAGAGAAGTCGGAAATTTGCTGCTACAGCTTTCTGACTATCTTTTATTAGATAAAGTTTTTGCTCTCTGTGCACTCACTTAATCAAAAGTGTATGTTCACTGTAGAAAGTTTTCATGTTAGCGCAAACACGTTGTTACACGATGCCTGTTCGTGTCTTAGTAATGTAGCGGATTGTGTGAAAATTAGCCTCAACTTTCACCAACTGTGCGCTAGGTTTAACATGAAACATGAAGTGTTTCTCCTCTTATTTTTTATCTCCTTTAAAAAAAGATAATCACTTAGTCTTTTTCAATCAATTTTGACTTTTTTATTGACTTATTCTTCTTTTCTTTTATGGTGCATTATCCAGAATTTTTTATGCACCATTTCATTGATAAATCCATATATACAAATTATAACTCTGCCCAATGCATTTCGGGTCAGTACAAGTGACCCTTCGTCAGGGGCCTGTGAACGAATGAATACAGGACCTTAGCGATCATTTCAATGTAATCAGAAAACATCATGAATAAATAAACAAAACCAGTGAATGCGTCATTTTAAATACGTGATATCCGAATGAAAACCGTAAATCATAAGAGCCCAACTGTTGTGCTTAATTTCGTGATATGATGAGAGCACTCAAAACAAGATAAAACATGCATATAGTGAATTTTTGTGAAAGCGGGTGCGCGGGGAAAGCGTGACGACTATGTTAGCAGAATATCTCGAACAATCCCGATGCGAGTTTTGAGTCAGATAAACGGTACCAGGGTATACAAAATAGGGACGAGGGGAGGGGTAAAACTTACGCGAGTCTGTATGAAGGATGTCTCAGTTGTGCCGGAAGGGTTGTGAGTGATTTACGCGCGGTTAGTAGTTAAAGGCTAGAGAAGTTCCGATCACGTGATTACCTTAACTATGGAAGTCGAAAAAAGACTTCTCTCGTACATATCGTACTCGTATTACCATACGGAAAAAGGTGATAAATTTAGCCTAAATTGGGGAAATGGTAAGATGAATGAATTGTGATAAAAAAAACGGGCTGAACTAAAGGTAAAAGTGACATTTAATCAGGAATTACACGTGAAGATTAGAAAAGGGAAAACTAAAAAAAGGACTGGATGAGGATCGAAAGGAGTAAGGGAAATGAAAGTAGGACTGCAAACAATGTAAGTTATGACAAAACAGCCTAAGTGTCAAATGGGTGTAGATACCATGCGTATTAGAAAATGATAGAGCATAAAGTCTGTTCAATAAGCGCTGTACGTTAATCAAATAATAATCTCCATTGTCATCATGGATGTAGACAATACACAATAAACAATAAAGTGTAATCAACAATAAATCTGTGAATACATCATTTGAATATTGTATCCTCAGTTAGCTTACAGGGGTTCAGGGAGTGGAAAAGTCCTATTAGATGCTATCTATAAGAAACATGAATATTCAATACGGTCATTCATTCCGATTGGCTGAAGACTGTTCAATTTCTTTATCCAAAAGAATTCAGCTCTTAGTCTTTGTTTTGTGGGGTCCATGTCGCTGCGTTGCGGAATTGTCTCCAATACCGTAAATCTCAGTTGAGAGATTTGATGCTTTGCTTCAATCCAATGGTTTGCTACAGTTGATTTCAAATTAAGAAGTCGAATATTTGATTTATGTTCTGTTATACGTACTTTTATTTTCCTTTCCGTTTGGCCTACATATATCTTGCCACAAGGGCATTTGATAGCATAGATGGTGTTTTTTGTGTCACAAGTACTGGTATGTTTTAGTTCAATTTCATAACAATGTGTTGGATGCATGAATTTGTTACCCACTAATACATTATTACAATGAGTACAGTTAAAGCACTTGGACATTCCTTTGAATTTGATACTTTGATTTTTGTTTGATGTGGTAGTTAGAATTTCTTTCAAGTTTTTTGATCTGCTGAATGCAAATGTAATGTTATCATTGTATAGATCTTTCAAGTCTGGTTCCATTTTGATAAGACTCCAATGAGTATTGATGATTTTCTTGATTTTCATAACCTCAGTAGAGAATTTGAGTACACATACTGTCTTTTGTTCTGATGTATTAGTCTTGGGTATAAATAGTTTTTCTCTAGGAGTATTGTTGATTCTTTTCATAGATTCATCCAAGATGGTTGTAGGGTACCCTCTTTCTTGGTATTTTTTGATTTGTTCTTTCATGGTGATTTCTAGTTGTTTCGGATCTGAAGTGATTCTTTTTAATCTGATCAGTTGTGATGTGGGTAAATGTTTTTTCAAGGTGATAGGATGAAAACTTTGGAAAAGTAGGCTTGAATTCCTGTCAGTTGGCTTAATGTGGACTTGAGTAGAAAAATGGAAATCTGTCATGTTTACTTTTACATCCAAAAAGACGATAGATTCGTGATCAATATTGTGAGTGAATTTGATTCTTTCATATCTGGTATTCATAGATCTGATGTTTCTTTCAAGTGAATCTTTGTTCCCTTGCCACAATACGAAAATGTCATCTATGTATCTTCTGAATACGATCATGTTGTCTTTCCAATCTGGGTTATTTAGAATAAAATCTGTTTCGAATTTTGACATAAAGATACAAGCATATGCAGGAGCTCCCCCAAAGCCCATAGATGTCCCATTGCATTGATTGTAGAAACACTGTTGCCATTCGAAATAGCTGTGAAATAGAGCAAAATGCATTAGTTCTAGCAGGAGTATTTTCTGACTTTCTTCCATTTCATCTTTCCTGAGTAGGCTCCATTCCAGGGCTTCCAGTCCTTTGTTATGAGGGATAGAGGTATAGAGTGAGGTCACATCTATCGTACATAGCCAATATTCATTTTCAGGTGAAAGTGTCACTTCATTGAGTATTTTTAGAAAATCGGTTGTATCCTTTACATATGTGTTACCTTGTTGTACTATGGGTTGAAGAAACCAATCGATGTATTGTCCTATAGGTTCGGAGATTGAGCCACAAGCAGAGACTATTGGTCTGAATGGTGGGTTTTTCTTATCCTTGTGGATTTTGGGTAACATATAGAGTTTTGGTCGTCTTGGATATTTTGTTTCAAGAAATTGATGGGTCTTTTTGCTGATCAGTTTCATGTCAAGAGCTTTGTCTATTATTTGTTGTAGTATTCTTTTGTATTCCTCAGTGGGATCTGAGTCAAGTGGCATGTATGTATTTGTATCTTGAACATGTGTGTTGACGCTTTCTAGATAATAGCTGGTGTCCATTACAATTAAAGCACCCCCTTTGTCAGCTCTTTGAAAGGTTATTTCTTCATCTTGACTCAAGTTTTTTAGAGTATTCCATTCTCGAGGTGATAAGTTTGTTCTCTTAGGTTTAGCGAATTTGATTTTTTGTAGGTCTGTTAATACTGATCGTTCAAAGGCTTCAATTGTTTTGTGGGTGACAGGTGCGCAAAATGTGCTTTTGGGTTTGAATTCTTTAATTTGACTTTCTGGTTCTTGAGGTGGTATGTTCTCATTAGTCTTAAAGAAGTATCGGAGTTTCAGATTCCTGAAGAATTTGAAGAGAGTTATTTCTGTTTCAGGTAAATTTGATCTGTAAGTTGGGACAAATTACGTTCCTTTGTTCAGAATCTTTATTTCAGTTTCATTAAGGTGTTTCTTTGAAATGTTGATGACTAAGTCACTTTCATTTGGCTCCTTGTGACTCGTTTTATTCTTTCCTCTTCTGTTTCTTTTGCCTCTCCTTGTTTTGTACCTTGTGGTGTTTCGTTGGCTGCTGGGCTTACATCTAAAAAAGCCGGTTTTTGAACTTGGGTTTGAGATTTTTGAGTTGCTGGTGGTTTTGATGTAGATGGAATTGGTTCTCTTGTTTTTGAAATTTCCGATTCTGAGACTACGCTATCTTGGGATGACCCCACATTTGATTTTGGTTGCGCTTGTGGTTGTTGCCATTTTCGTTGATTATAAATCTCAGCCCATGTGTACACCTCTTCTAATTTATAGTCGATTGTGTCACGACGGTATTTCCGAATCTTTCGGTCATTTACTTCTTTTGTGTATTTCTCAAGTTTTTTGTTAGTATCCTCAAGCAGTTGTTGTAAATCCTCCTGTTTATTGAGTTCTCTTTTTATGCCTTCCAGTTCTTCCTCTAATTCTTTTAGTACTTTTGACAACTCTTCAATTATTAATAAAATTTAATCTAGAGAGCATTTGTTCAAGATTTGATACCATCTTTCGATAAATTTTTTGTTGTTTTTACATAGCATCGGTTTAAGGGCTATTCGTAGTCCCCGAGGAATTCTTTGATTCTTATGATAATGGATCAATGTTGTGGCATGAAGCCTTTGGTTAATTTCCTTTTTGGATATATATTCAAATTGACGTAGTAGTTGAGCTACTGTTGATATTTGGGGTGTGAAAGCTCTGGTCTCCTGTATTAATCCGTAGATATCCTTTGCGGCTTCAGAAGTAAATGCTAATGTTTCTGCTTTATTTGCTGTGATCTGGGCTATATCATCAAGTTGCATTTTTCCAAATTTTATCGTTGGTGCTACAGAGATAGGTTAGGCAGTGCGATAAATGAATAACGTTTTTGCTCTCTGTGCACTCACTTAATCAAAAGTGTATGTTCACTGTAGAAAGTTTTCGTGTTAGCGCAAACACGTTGTTACACGATGCCTGTTCGTGTCTTAGTAATGTAGCCGATTGTGTGAAAATTAGCCTCAACTTTCACCAACTGTGCGCTAGGTTTAACATGAAACATGAAGTGTTTCTCCTCTTATTTTTTATCTCCTTTAAAAAAAGATAATCACTTCGTCTTTTTCAATCAATTTTGACTTTTTTATTGACTTATTCTTCTTTTCTTTTATCGTGCATTCTCCAGAATTTGTTATGCACCATTTCATTGATAAATCCATATATACAAATTATAACTCTGCCCAATGCATTTTGGGTCAGTACAAGTGACCCTTCGTCAGGGGCCTGTGAACGAATGAATACAGGACCTTAGCGATCATTTCAATGTAATCAGAAAACATCATGAATAAATAAACAAAACCAGTGAATGCGTCATTTTAAATACGTGATATCCGAATGAAAACCGTAAATCATAAGAGCCCAACTGTTGTGCTTAATTTCGTGATATGATGAGAGCACTCAAAACAAGATAAAACATGCATATGGTGAATTTTTGTGAAAGCGGGTGCGCGGGGAAAGCGTGACGATTTAGCCTAAATTGGCGAAATGGTAAGATGAATGAATTGTGATATAAAAACCGGGCTGAACTAAAGGTAAAAGTGACATTTAATCAGGAATTACACGTGAAGATTAGAAAAGGGAAAACTAAAAAAAGGACTGGATGAGGATCGAAAGGAGTAAGGGAAATGAAAGTAGGACTGTAAACAATGTAAGTTATGACAAAACAGCCCAAGTGTCAAATGGGTGTAGATACCATGCGTATTAGAAAATGATAGAGCATAAAATCTCAAACCCAAGTTCAAAAACCGGCTTTTTTAGATGTAAGCCCAGCAGCCAACGAAACACCACAAGGTACAAAACAAGGAGAGGCAAAAGAAACAGAAGAGGAAAGAATAAAACGAGTCACATGGAGCCAAACGAAAGTGACTTAGTCATCAACATTTCAAAGAAACACCTTAACGAAACTGAAATAAAGATTCTGAACAAAGGAACGTCATTTGTCCCAACTTACAGATCAAATTTACCTGAAACAGAAATAACTCTCTTCAAATTCTTCAGGAATCTGAAACTACGATACTTCTTTAAGACTAATGAGAACATACCACCTCAAGAACCAGAAAGTCAAATTAAAGAATTCAAACCCAAAAGCACATTTTGCGCACCTGTCACCCACAAAACAATTGAAGCCTTTGAACGATCAGTATTAACAGACCTACAAAAAATCAAATTCGCTGAACGTAAGAGAACAAACTTATCACCTCGAGAATGGAATACTCTAAAAAACTTGAGTCAAGATGAAGAAATAACCTTTCAAAGAGCTGACAAAGGGGGTGCTTTAATTGTAATGGACACCAGCTATTATCTAGAAAGCGTCAACACACATGTTCAAGATACAAATACATACATGCCACTTGACTCAGATCCCACTGAGGAATACAAAAGAATACTACAACAAATAATAGACAAAGCTCTTGACATGAAACTGATCAGCAAAAAGACCCATCAATTTCTTGAAACAAAATATCCAAGACGACCAAAACTCTATATGTTACCCAAAATCCACAAGGATAAGAAAAACCCACCATTCAGACCAATAGTCTCTGCTTGTGGCTCAATCTCCGAACCTATAGGACAATACATCGATTGGTTTCTTCAACCCATAGTACAACAAGGTAACACATATGTAAAGGATACAACCGATTTTCTAAAAATACTCAATGAAGTGACACTTTCACCTGAAAATGAATATTGGCTATGTACGATAGATGTGACCTCACTCTATACCTCTGTTCCTCATAACAAAGGACTGGAAGCCCTGGAATGGAGCCTACTCAGGAAAGATGAAATGGAAGAAAGTCAGAAAATACTCCTGCTAGAACTAATGCATTTTGCTCTATTTCACAGCTATTTCGAATGGCAACAGTGTTTCTACAATCAATGCAACGGGACATCTATGGGCTTTGGGGGAGCTCCTGCATATGCTTGTATCTTTATGTCAAAATTCGAAACAGATTTTATTCTAAATAACCCAGATTGGAAAGACAACATGATCGTATTCAGAAGATACATAGATGACATTTTCGTATTGTGGCAAGGGAACAAAGATTCACTTGAAAGAAACATCAGATCTATGAATACCAGATATGAAAGAATCAAATTCACTCACAATATTGATCACAAATCTATCGTCTTTTTGGATGTAAAAGTAAACATGACAGATTTCCATTTTTCTACTCAAGTCCACATTAAGCCAACTGACAGGAATTCAAGCCTACTTTTCCAAAGTTTTCATCCTATCACCTTGAAAAAACATTTACCCACATCACAACTGATCAGATTAAAAAGAATCACTTAAGATCCGAAACAACTAGAAATCACCATGAAAGAACAAATCAAAAAATACCAAGAAAGAGGGTACCCTACAACCATCTTGGATGAATCTATGAAAAGAATCAACAATACTCCTAGAGAAAAACTATTTATACCCAAGACTAATACATCAGAACAAAAGACAGTATGTGTACTCAAATTCTCTACTGAGGCTATGAAAATCAAGAAAATCATCAATACTCATTGGAGTCTTATCAAAATGGAACCAGACTTGAAAGATCTATACAATGATAACATTACATTTGCATTCAGCAGATCAAAAAACTTGAAAGAAATTCTAACTACCACATCAAACAAAAATCAAAGTATCAAATTCAAAGGAATGTCCAAGTGCTTTAACTGTACTCATTGTAATAATATATTAGTGGGTAACAAATTCATGCATCCAACACATGGTTATGAAATTGAACTAAAACATACCAGTACTTGTGACACAAAAAACACCATCTATGCTATCAAATGCCCTTGTGGCAAGATATATGTAGGCCAAACGGAAAGGAGAATAAAAGTACGTATAACAGAACATAAATCAAATATTCGACTTCTTAATTTGAAATCAACTGTAGCAAACCATTGGATTGAAGCAAAGCATCAAATCTCTCAACTGAGATTTACGGTATTGGAGACAATTCCGCAACGCAGCGACATGGACCCCACAAAACAAAGACTAAGAGCTGAATTCTTTTGGATAAAGAAATTGAACAGTCTTCAGCCAATCGGAATGAATGACCGTATTGAATATTCATGTTTCTTATCCAATAGGACTTTTCCACTCCCTGAACCCCTGTAAGCTAACTGAGGAAACAATATTCAAATGATGTATTCACAGATTTATTGTTGATTACACTTTATTGTTTATTGTGTATTGTCTACATCCATGATGACAATGGAGATTATTATTTGATTAACGTACAGCGCTTATTGAACAGACTTTATGCTCTATCATTTTCTAATACGCATGGTATCTACACCCATTTGACACTTAGGCTGTTTTGTCATAACTTACATTGTTTACAGTCCTACTTTCATTTCCCTTACTCCTTTCGATCCTCATCCAGTCCTTTTTTTAGTTTTCCCTTTTCTAATCTTCACGTGTAATTCCTGATTAAATGTCACTTTTACCTTTAGTTCAGCCCGGTTTTTATATCACAATTCATTCATCTTACCATTTCCCCAATTTAGGCAAAATTTATCACCTTTTTCCGTATGGTAATACGAGTACGATATGTACGAGAGAAGTCTTTTTTCAACTTCCATAGTTAAGGTAATCACGTGATCGGAACTTCTCTAGCCTTTAACTACTAACCGCGCGTAAATCACTCACAACCCTTCCGGCACAACTGAGACATCCTTCATACAGACTCGCGTAAGTTTTACCCCTCCCCTCGTCCCTATTTTGTAAACCCTGGTACCGTTTATCTGACTCAAAACTCGCATGGGGATTGTTCGAGATATTCTGCTAACATAGTCGTCACGCTTTCCCCGCACACCCGCTTTCACAAAAATTCACCATATGCATGTTTTATCTTGTTTTGAGTGCTCTCATCATATCACGAAATTAAGCACAACAGTTGGGCTCTTATGATTTACGGTTTTCATTCGGATATCACGTATTTAAAATGACGCATTCACTGGTTTTGTTTATTTATTCATGATGTTTTCTGATTACATTGAAATGATCGCTAAGGTCCTGTATTCATTCGTTCACAGGCCCCTGACGAAGGGTCACTTGTACTGACCCGAAATGCATTGGGCAGAGTTATAATTTGTATATATGGATTTATCAATGAAATGGTGCATAAAAAATTCTGGATAATGCACGATAAAAGAAAAGAAGAATAAGTCAATAAAAAAGTCAAAATTGATTGAAAAAGACTAAGTGATTATCTTTTTTTAAAGGAGATAAAAAATAAGAGGAGAAACACTTCATGTTTCATGTTAAACCTAGCGCACAGTTGGTGAAAGTTGAGGCTAATTTTCACACAATCCGCTATCTTTTATTAGACACATGAGTTTCCATTCAATAAATATTTTTGGGAAATTATTTTGTCAAATTAATCATTAAAGCCCAAAAATTGTTTTAGATTTTTTTGGTGGGATAAACCACAACTTCCAGAAAGTCTGGACTCTCTTTCTGCCCATATTCAATGCAATAAGAGCCTGGGATTAAAACATTTTCCTGGACTGATTTTTGCTTCCCTGTCTAGCACTGCAATATTAAGCCTAAAATACCAGGAAGTTTGTTGTGTTCTTTTGTCCTGCTGTCCCATGTCACACTTCACAATACCCCAAAAACCCAGAAAAAAGGGCCATTGATATTTACACTTTGGGACTCCATCCATAATGTATTGACAATTCACTAAGTCAAATTTACGGCCACAATGAAATGCCTGTCCATTATCTACCAAAGGATATATAGTATTTATTACTGCTTAATTCCATCCACAACTTCGTACAATTATGCAGTATGAAACACGATGCAAGGAGTGTGGAGTCCATGCATTAACCATGACTTGATATGGAGTTTGTAAACGCCAACCAATGTGTGAGTTGGTGGTCATTCACAAACTCCTCTCTGGCCGGTTTCCACCTTGGAAATTGTCGAAAAGTTGCTGTAGCAAACCACTGGAGTACATCTGCTTCCAGAGTGGAAAGGAGAATTGAACACCCTTAACTTTTATTGTGGGTATGTAGGAAGGGGTTTCCCTTTGTAGAAAGAAGGTGCAACTCCAAAGAGAGCTTACCCAATGGGGAAATCTTTTGTTGATAAATTCTGCATTTCGGAAATTGAAATGTTCAAAAATGTCACTTGACCAAAATGCCACATGACATTGTTAATAGTTTGCCAGGAAACCTGCAACTGGTGCAGCTTTTCAAACTGCCACTGCTAATGTTTGATAATTCCAAAAGATAGTACATTTGTACCCATTCATAGGAGAGCTTCTATCAGTGCAGTAGTAGTATTTGTTTTATAAATTAATTTCTATGGCGGTGATTTATATGTTGGCGTTATGTATACTCCATTGCAATGGTGATGAGTATGCAGACCGCCATCATGATAGTCCGCCCTCCCGATTTAAATGTAGGCAGAGCTTCAGTTTGGCCACAGGTGAGAATACTCTGTCTCCACTGTGGCCAAACTTCTCCAACAGCTCTGGGGAGTAAGGGCCTTCGAAGCAATGTTTACCTGTATGCCTGCCTAGTTTTAAAATAGACAGTGCTGTCGGGCATAAAAATTCCTCCACGGGAGGAAATGTGGAAACTATTCTGTTGAAAAGAGAGGCATACTTGATTTTAAAATTCAATTGTGTGATCGATGGATTGAATGACATGTCTGAACTACAGCGAATAATCTGATGGGTCCTTTGCCCCGACCACCGATTATACTAATAATGATTTTCAATAACCAAAACCATGATCAAGGCATTAATCCACTTAGTCAAATTTGTTCCGTTTTATTCCATGTAGAGATTTGATATCCAGAATTCATCCCGAAGTTTTATTCTCTAATTCATGGATTAAAATGATATCTGGCCCTAAGTAACTACAAGTCCCATAATTCGCGTGCACGCATGCCGAGTACTGCGTAACACGTATTCACACGCTTCACTTACTGTAAACGCTTTAAAATACATGGACCGCGTAGCGTCATCGAACGCTTACGGAGTCCACAGGAGACAGGTGTCGGATTGCTCCGATCAAGAGCAGAAGCCGAACAAGAAGGTAAGACCTTCAACAAGTAGATACGATCCAATATGATCACGGGGTTTTGGAGATACATCATTTACTTATTTACTTCACACAGAAGAAAACAATCTCGCAAAGCCATAACGCTGAGGCGTATCAAAAACAAACATGAAAATGTGATGAACGTTATGCTTCCAACAGGCATTTTCAAGTCAGTCCTTCAGCCAAACAGCGAAGTTAAATGCACATACATGATATCAACACAAGTTACAAGTCGATACTTTATTTATTTATTGCAATAGACAAAGCTATCCCTGCTCGACCATGAATTAACATCCAGTGTAACACGCATAACCCAGAAATAAGTATAACCGCTTCGTTCCAGGACGTAATCATAAAACAGCAAGGGGCCCATTAGGATGTCGGACAGATTGCCCCCGCCAGGCTGGCGGCAGCCACTGCCGGCCTGGTGGGGGCTATCCACCCGACATCCTCTCCTCAATGCCCCCCGCCATATTAGTATGGCGGGGGCACCGGCGCGGACGGAAAGACCATCTGCCGCTTTTCCACCCTGTCGCCTTGCGGCCGGGGCAGAAAAGGTTCAATATGGTGGCGATGTCAGTTTGACACCGCCAGCCATATTACAATGGGCCCAATCTGATGCCTTTCCGTGGCCGCAATGCTGCCACAGAAAGGCATGCGGTCTTCACCTCAGGGGCCCCCTGCGTGCCCCCACCGTGAAGGGGGGGGGTGGGGGCTGCACATGGGGGGTACCTTGGATACCCCCCTGCATTTGCATACGCAATGTGGAAGGCACCGCGCGGTGCCTGTCGCATTGCGTATGCAAATGCATACATACATTCTTAGCATTGTGGCGGGCGGTGCTGAGAGCACCGCCCGCCACAATGTGAAGAATGCATGATGTGCCCGCCACTGTGGCAGGCGCATCCTAATGTCCAGTGCAGTCCCGTTTTCCGCAAGGATGGCGGGCGGACAAAGTCCGCCCGCCATCCTAATGGGGGCCTAAGTGTTTTTTTGCCGCACAATATGAGTGCATTATAGAGATGCAGTAAAGAGAAAGCCGAACTATATATTCTGAGATAATTGTTTTGTCTCCCTTTATTATTCAGGACTACAAGTTGATAAAGGATAATGCAGGTAAACATAGGAAGAATCCCTGATACAAAGAGGTAATTACTCCCAATGTGGTAGACATAGTGAGACAGAATGAAAGAGAAGGCCCAAATACTTATTTATTTCCTTTTCACTTCGACAGGTACATTGTCCAGCCCCGATAAAAATCCTGTTATATTAGTTACGGGCTTGGAAACTCGTTGGTTCTTTCCATTAACTTATATATGGTGTATAGCACTCACAAAGGGTCATTAAATCAACAGTGTGCATCCTAGTGATGTACATTTAAAGTAATACTCCTCGGAATGCCTCCCTTGTGAACTTAGTCCTTGCACATTGTGATATAATATATCAGACAGGACTATTTTGTGAAAAGAGAACTGGTGTACTGTTGTTTTGAAATGTCATATATATTGTCTTGTATTATATTTATTTGCACTACATTGTTCGTAATAATTTCCAGACCTTTGGGTGTATATATATTGTTTTTGTTTGAAATATGTTTATTAATTTAAATGAGGTATAGTGTGTCAAACTTGGACATATTGAAAATTGAAAATGTGTCAAGTATATGTTTTGAAATGTGAAGAATGAAATTAGTGCCTAAGAAATAATCAATTTAGGTACTGAGTCTGTCTAAATAAATAGCAGCATCATAAAACTGAGACCAGGTTATTTTCTTGTTTGAATAGATTAATGTTCTCCTACCGGGTCCCTTAAGGACAAGACCCCCCTTTGGTCCAAAATTTAGAAAGGCAGACATGCAGTAATTTTTTACTATTCCTTGCAGCCAGGTAAAGCCCGGCTGCCAGGAACAGTAAAACATGATAATGCTCCCCCCTCAATGGGAGAAGAATCCCATGGTGAGGGGAGCACTATATTTTTTCTTTACAACCAGGATTTTCTAGGGCACTTTTATCAAGCGTTCACGCAGTGCAGTGTGAAGGAAAAGGGCAGGATTCCACCGTATTTAACATTATACAGTGTATTCCTGTCCTTGCCTTGCACTGACGCACAATGTGCTGCCTTGCACCAACTCAGGCACCATCCCACTGTGGTGCAAAGATGTTTTCGCCTTGTTATGCCTCACCTGGGGAGTTGGAGCATTTTGATGCATTCCCAGGTCTACCAGTTATGGTACATTTTGGAATGCCCCACTATCCACGGATGGATGCGTGGGAACACCCATGCTCCACCCATGGAACGCCTCCCTGTGGCAGAGTAACGCAACGCAGTGATTTGCACTGCGTTGCGTTTCGTTACTCTAGATTTATAAAGCCATGCAGGGCCACACAAGGCGGTCTTGATAAATATGACTTAGTAGTTGCATCACCCTTGCTCCCCTTTGCGTGGTGCAAGGGTGACACAACTAAATGATAAATATGCCCCTTACTTTGTGCTACGGACTGCATCCTGCTGACGCAGCCCTGTAGCAAAAAGTAAAATTTTAGACACTGACCGCCATGACGCTTTTCGTGCTAATGATTTTATAAAGTACCACCTGCTTGACGGTCATTTATAAATTAGGCAAGGAGTCTCTCCCTAATGGGAATGGAGTAATACACTGTGACCCCATGGCAGAACGGCGGGCCATCCGCCTCTATATATAAATCACCCCCTATGTATCTTCAAGTTCATGATCCAAAGCATTTACGTGTTAAAACCTGTTCTTTTAGTCAAATGAGGATGAAAGTTTATATTTGAATATGAAAAGCCTCTTTGCATCAGTTTTGGTGAGACTACACATGACTTTGGACCCTCAGACCTAACTACCAGCCAATAATGTATTTATGTAAGGTTTACCCCTGAAGCTATGCCCATGCTGAGGCTAAACAGTGTGTATCTGTGGCTTCAGGAGAACCCTTAGATGATTACAGAATTACATTCTGCCCCATTCAGCCAACTGCAACTCACTTACACTGCTGTGCTGAAGAGGAATTCCAATTGAATAAAGGACTTTTTTCACTATTTAAGAATTCATGACCTATGTTCACTAGGTGATAAGGTACATGTTGAAGAAAGGAAAATGGCAAAGCTAAAGTGGGATAACTACAAAGACTTCAACTTGATTTCTAGTGTTTGTTTCTGTCAATGTTGTTGTGTTCTGTCAGTTAGACGTGTATGTGATTTTTTGACATCTAATCAAAAGGAACACGTTTCTGAAATATTGGTGACTGCAGCCTACTTTCAAATCCCTTAGACGCTTCCAGTGGGTGAAAAAACATTAAATATTTTATAATGATCCTAGAATGCTAGATTTTACTTCCTGGTGTGATCTTGAGGATTGAACTTAAGGTGGTCTTTAAAGCCATTGAGATCTTTATGAAGTCTTTTTTCCCTCTTGCTGGTATAACTATATGATTAGGAAATACTCTCGAGCAGAAGGCAATTTATGTGCTTGTTTCCTTTCTTAAGTTTAATAAAAACCTCTAGTTTTTCCATGAACAACCATCTAAAGCTATCTTTACTAATCCAACTCATGTCCTGATTTGACCCTGAAACTTTTAGACCTAAGGTGAAATGCACTCAGAAAATTTCATGGGGATGTGAACATACATAAACTATAGGAACAGCATGAAATGTGTCTCAATCTTTAAAGATACCTCGCCCTGCTACTAAACTAAGAAAGCGTACAAAGAAACTTAGAGAATATGAAATCTTCATATCATCTAAATAAATCGGTTGATGGATATTAGAATATGTTCAATAATGGTCTTAGAAACTCTTATCACCCAGGAAGCGGTTATTTTCCTCGAGTAGCGTACTGTGATTGAGGAAAATGGATGAACTCCTCTTGGTTAAATTGGGAATACTCAACGCTAAATTAAAGTCATTGTGCAGCTGCACTCTGACTGGTTGAGTCTTCACGACCTGTTGTTGCGGACTATTTACCTACTGAAATCGTTATCTGGTCAGCCCGACCTCGACGCCAGCATTAGGCTCCCCTTTCCCCTTATCCTGATGAAGACCCATGAGAGGAGGACTAAAGCAACCCTCCTCGCATAAGTTGTGTGGAAACGTCGACGCCTACCTCCCTCAAGAACCTGTACCTTATAATACTTCCTTGTCCCATGTTCCTGATGGTGCATTTTCGGCACATAAAAAAGAATGTTTCAATTATTTATTGGAAGTGAATGTGGACAGGTCTGACTGTACTGTGGGGTGTTCTAAATCAAGACCCAGTATCAACATTGAATAGATAATTGATCTACAACTTTCCTTTTTCTTTTTGATTTTTCAAAATTACACAAGCACTCCCTTCCTCCCTTACACCCTTTTTCTTCTAGCAACCTATTTTACATTATGGATGACATGTGGTAATGTATTTTCCCAATGTGGATGTATTGATGAAGAAATAAGTAAAAACCTTTGAACTAAAATGACATACAGGTGTGTTCTCGTTCTCCTTTCCATTTCAGGGTGGTAACTAATGATGTTTCATGTGTACTGATTACTTGCTGTTGACCTTTCGGCGAGCATAAATTAAAAAGTTCTACTGATCCGTTTTGCTCTAATAATTGGGTCCAGGACCGATTATTTCTCATAGCGTACAATAATGGTCTTAAAGCAGAACATTTGCCCATTTTAAAAACGATGCAAAACTTTGGTCCAAAACTGTTTTAATTGTTTAATGTGCCAGTACAATAGATTCCACTTGCAATCAATTGAGCACACGGTGGAGTAAAGTCATGAATTACAAGTTGATAAAATGCCACTGTATGAATATGTTTTCAAAAGTAATTTTCAAATGAAAAACGTCAAAGTGTTACCATTCACCATTGTCTTTGTTTAATGGAAAAACTACTGGCTTTTTAAAAAAATCGATAAAGAAAAGAAGCGCACAAATTTGCATTTATTCTACTGAGATGTGATAATAGGTATCAAGACGAAGATAAATTATAATCCCAATGACTGGCCATAAAGAGATGAAACTTCACTGTTTAGCACAAACCTTAAATTAAGATATTTTTTTCAAGTTTACAAAGTAAAAACTTTCAGTAAACTTCATGCTTAATTCCCTTCTATCTGAGCAGTCTTGTACCTACTCCTACAGTAATTGTACCATGCTGCCTGAGGACATACGTTATAAGAGTACAATTATAGTATACCCTTTTTTATTGCATGTGCTGTATCATATGAAAAGAATGTTGCTTTGAATATATTGACCACTGAAATGAGGAGAAATGCTGCTGAATGCAGTGAATTACCTGAAGTATGAACAATTATCAGGGGAATCTATTTTCTAGATCCGATTCCTGCATTCCCATTGCAGTTCCATGGGAATACCAGCTGGTTTCAGTGGGCGGAAACATAACAGGGCATGGTAGCTTTCAGACCCTTTAGTTCACAAAGGGACCACTAAAAGTATCACTGAACCTATCAGTAATTCCTAGGCACGGCTAATGAGGCCCCAACTGGAGACAATGTGGCTTTTAGAATTGGCAGCCCCTAAATTTGAATAACTCGTTGTTTCATATAGAGTTCAAGTAAAAAGGCACTTTAAGCATCATAGTGGATAAAAAATATGAGTTGCTACTAAAATACTTTGCTGGACATGTTGTATTGGTTTTTAAATTGGGGAATGCAATTGGGAATGATTTTACCGTTTTAAAACTCACTCTGAAGCTCGTTAATTTGCCGGGTCCGGGTCCCTTGTTGCTCCTGGAGACTCCCCAAGCAGCAACCAATCACGCTGCGAGAGGGCAGAGCTGAGGACCAGAATTCCGTGATAAAGGCGGCTTGAATTGCCAGGAAGCGCTCTTTAGGCCAGTTGCTACTAAAATACTTTGCTGCACATGTTGTATTGGTTTTTAAATTGGGGAATGCATTTGGGAATGATTTTACCGTTTTAAAACTCACTCTGTAGCTCGTTAATTTGCCGGTTCCGGGTCCCTTGTTGCTCCTGGAGACTCTCCTAGCAGCAACCAATCACGCTGCGAGAGGGCGGAGCTGAGGACCGGAATTTGGACTTTAAATGCAGTGTGTCAGGCAGCAGCGCAGCGGATGGGCGCAGTGGGCGCAGCGGCGGCGCGCCAAAGGCGTGCCAAAGGCAAGCCCGTCTGCGCCCGTCCGCGTCTGGTCGTGCCCAGGGGCCAATGATAAAGCCTTTATTACCACTTACACCTCTGAAATGCTTAAAGGCTGGCACACTGTCGATACACATCCAACTGATAAATTATTGTCACTTCTTTCAGAATCTGAAATTCTTACTAGTCGCACTACTTTCCCAGAAAAACAGATGTCTGCTGCCTATCAGAGACCCCCACAGATACAGTCTAGGTTAGGAAGTATGCCCCTGACAGTCTATTATCTTAATACCCGTTCTCTTTTTAGACATAGGTTGGACATTCTCTCTCTGTTGATCTCAGAGAAACCTAGTGTTCTTCTGCTAACTGAGACATGGCTTACTGATGACTCTGGCCCTGATATGTTAGCGGCCATTCCTAATAAATATTATATCATTCAAGCTAATCGCACATCAGGCAAACTAGGTGGTGGAGTGGCAGCCATTATCCGCTCTGATCTTACGGTCTGCTCTTTACCTAGTCTCTCCCTCAAAGACACTGAAAACATTGTAATAAAGTTTGAATCTCCGTGTGATTGCTTTGTTGGTGTGCTACTTTATAGGCCTCCTGATAAGATGCCTTCCTTTCCTTTAGCACTCAGTGATCAGATGGCGAAATTAGTTACTGATCATGCTAAAGTCATGCTTGTGGGTGACTTTAACTATTGGTTTAATGACCCTCATGAAGGTCCACACTCGTCTGAAATGTCGGACCTTCTTACGAATTTAAACTTCACACAACAGGTACTCTCTCCTACTCACCAGAAAGGGCAAATTCTGGATCAAGTTTGGACTAATGGCATAACTACTTCTACTCCTACCATTATGCCATGTTGTTGGTCCGATCATCAACTATTGAAATTTACACTCAGCTTTCGACCAAGTGAGAAACTTAGCATGCCTAAAGGTGGCCTTGTTAGGAAATGGAATTCTATAAATAAAGAAGACTTTCTCTCCATGCTTTCTTACACTGCTCCGTCTCAGGGGACATACATTGAGACCACGGAAGCTAATTTCTCTGAATGGTTACTGAATGCTAACAATAAGCATGCTCCGCTGATAAGGCCAAAGACAGCGCGTCGACTGATGCACCAAGATGGTTCTCTTCTGAGCTTAAAAATCAGAAACTGTTGTTACATCAACTAGAGAGACAGTGGCGTTCAAAGTATTGTCCGGAGAAATAAAGATCTATATTGCGGCCAGGAAAGATTATAAGAAATGCATACTGACCACTAAAGCCAGCTACTTTTCTTTACGTATCACCAATTCCAATAAAAACTCCAAAGAAATATTTAATATAGTTGATGAACTCCCCAACCCAGAGCGAATCCTATTAAAGGTTCCTCCATCCCAGACACTGTGCGATGCTCTCAATGATTACTTCAGTGATAAAATCACCACCATAAAGGATAATATCCCTAAGCATCCTTTCATTCCTAGCTCCCCTGCTCCGCCTACTAGCAATATAACACTTAATCACTTTCCTAGTTTTAATACTGAAACCTTCCAGAAACTCCTAACTAAGGTCAGATCGGGTGGCCCCTCTGACTGCTGCCCGCCCCACATATTCAAAGACTGCCTTACAGTTCTCTCTGGCCCTGTCTTACCCTCCTGAATGTCTCCTTATCTACTGGCCAAGTTCCTAGGGCTTTTAAGAAAGCCATAGTGGTACCCCTCTTAAAAAAACTTGGAGCTGATCCTATGCTCCTATCCAATTATCACCCTATTCCTTGCTTCCGTTTCTTGCCAAGATATTGGAGGCCCACATAGCAAGCAGCCTGTCTGATTTTCTGGAGGAATCCAATTATCTCGATCCTCATCAGGCAGGGTTTTGGGTGGCTCACTCCACCGAAACGGTCATATGGGCAGTCCTGGATACTCTCCGGGATCGGGCTGATATGGGCTCTCCCCATGCTTTGGTACTGCTGGACTTATCCGCGGCATTCGACACGGTCGACCATGCTATTTTGGTCGACCGTGTCGGACTTGCGGGTATTGGAGGCGTGGCTGCTGGCTGGCTTGCTTCATTCCTGGATGACAGGTATCAGGCAGTTCGCCAAGGGCCTTTTCTGGCACCACCGCGGAAAATCACTTGTGAAGTCCCACAGGGATCAGCACTCTCTCCGCATTTGTTTAATATTTACATTTCTCCCTTGATTAAATCTCTTATAGATAGTAATGTGACAGTTTTTAACTATGCGGATGACCTACAGTTGGTCTTTAAGATAGATGGCTCCCATAGCTCGGTGTCGGCTTTCAGGCCACCATGCTGCATATACAACAGTGGATGGACCACAACCATCTTAAATTAAGCCCAGGGAAAACAGAGATCGTTTTGACAGGGGACAGCTATACATTTTTGAGCCCTTCTTATTGGCCTCCAGCGTTGGGTCCTTCACCTTCCCCTTGATTTGATTTGATTTGATTTGATTTGATTTTATGTTTTCTTAAGCGCGCAGCTACCCTGGGGCATCCCGGCGCTGAAAAAGACTACGGAACTGACGGAAGGAAGGGTCAGGAGGTGAACTCAGGGGAACAGTAGAGTTTTTAGGCGTTTCCTAAACCCTTCCTCTTCAGCTAAAACCTTGGGAGTCTCCCTCAATAATGAGCTTACATTAAAATCACAGGTTGGTAATGTGATCTCTAAATGCTTTTTCCAGTTGCGAAAGATTAGGAACATACATCGGTTCTTCACTCACGATGCCCTAATCCAGATCATAATTGCCACTGTTATGTCGCATTTGGATTATGCCAACTTGGTATATTTAGGGATGCCACTCTATCTCTTTAAACGGATGCAGCTGGTTCAGAACCAGGCAGCACGGCTGATATCCCGCCAGCCAAGATGGCAACCAGTTACTCCTCTGCTTAGAAAATTACATTGGCTCCCTATCCTGCAGCGCTGTGCATTCAAAACGGGCTGTCTTGTGTTTAAAGTCCTGCAGGGGAAAAGCCCTGCCTTTGTCAACAGACTAATTCACAGACATATTCCTAGTCGAAACCTTCGCTCGGCCCACCTCTCGTTACTCACTATCCCTACTTTCAAACGAGTTAGACAGGGAGGCCGCAGATTTGCGGTCCTTGCCCCCAAACTCTGGAATTCATTCCCCTTGGAAATCTGGTTCGGCACTGAGATCTTGCAGTTCAGAGGCCTTCTTAAGACCTGGCTGTTTGTGCAAGCAATTAAACTCTTTTTTGGTAGTTACTCGGTCTATTCAGTGCCATGAAGCCACCTGGTGAAAGTGCGCTCTACAAATGCCCATTAACATTAACATTAACAATGAAGAACAAATCAAACATTCACCCCAAATCAAGAGGATCTGGGTTCAATTCTTTGTTCTTTTGTTCACCATGCCACCCCAGTTTAGACCCAGCCATATGCAAATCAGTCTTGATCCTGCTCCTCATGGGAACAGCCCGGCCCAAACTGCCAAGCCAGGTCCAGAAAAAAGCATCCAGGGACCAGTTTTGAAGTATTACTCCTCATCAGCCAGACTGGCTTGAAAACAGTGGCACAGTGTGGCTGGGACCCATGTCTGGGCATACCTGGCGCACCTAGGGTGTGAAAGCAAAAAACACACAAATGATGGATGGAAATCAGACATTCACCCCTAGTCAAGAGAGTTGGGTTAAATCCATTGTTCTTTTGCCCATCCTCCCTGGACAAGAAACCAGCATCTAGGGACTGGTTTCGGGGTATTTCCCTTCATCTGCCAGGCTATCTTGAATCCAGTGGCAAAGTGAGCCTGTGATCCACGTCTGGGCATACCTGGCGCACTTAGGGTGAGAAAGAAAAAAACACACAAATGATGGTTTGAATGAAGAACACATCAAATATTCACCCCAGTCAATAGATCTGGGTTGTACCCATTGTTCTTTTGCTCACCATGCCACCCCAGTTTAGACCCAGCCAAATGCAAATCAGTCTTGACACTGACCTCACGGGTCCAGCCCGAACTGCCAAGCCAGGTCCTTCCTGGACCAAAAAAAAGCATGCTGGCACCGGTTTCATGGTATTACCCCTCATCAGGTCTAACATAAGCTCCCTTTGGGATAGCTCAACAGCACACCAAATTACTACTTTTCCACATGCAACATTCAACTATCACCAAATTAATATTACAGTAGCCAAAAAAGAGATTTTGTTGGGATGAAAGCCAACCTGCCCCAACTTTGGTGGGTATTAAGCTTCTCTATGTATACTTTCAAGACTATAGAAGAGAAGGTTATGTTGGCCCCAATTAAAAGCGGGTGTAGTAGAGTTTTACTCATAGAGAGTAAGTTGATCGAGTATGAAGAAAGTGTATTAGCATTTAAATCAAGATGAATGTGATTATTAATCAGAGACAATAATCTGGATGTGAATTAATGTGCTTGTGTTTTTGGAATGAGTGAGAAATCACTGCACAGAGCCACAAGTTCAATATGTTTGTTTTCTCTATTTAATGGAATTCCTATGTGGTTGTCACTTGGAGATAAATGTGAATATATGTTTGGTTTTTTAATAATGATATACTACTTTTTTCAATATTTCGGCTGTTTTTTATATATCTCTACATAGATAAAATTGTTGGGAGAAATAAGTAATAACGCCTGAAGAAGGAAGTTGGACCTGTGTATACCTCCGAAACGTGTCGCTTCTTGGTCCACTTTGTAATAAAAGTGTTTATAAATCATATGAACTGTTATGGAACATTAGAAAAGGATAATTAAATCTATTGTGGAAAAATTGTTTATGATTGTTTTTGATATTGCACTGATTGATTTGCACAAAAATTAATTTTATATATATGATTTCAATGTTGCACATTCGTGTGAATATTGTATTTTATACGTATTTCATTGATTATCAAAATATCAAAAAGAAGAAAGAATTTAAACCAACTTAATAAATATTTTCGTATTGGATGTTTGGCTACTGTAATATTAATTTGGTGATAGTTGAATGTTTCATGTGGAATAGTAGTAATTTGGTGTGCTATTGAGGTATCCCAAAGGGAGCTTGTTTTAGACCTAGTATCAAATTGGTGTCCGGTCACTTTGGTGAGTTGGAATCCTCTCTCTTTTTTAGAGATTACCCCTCATCAGCCAAGCTAGCTTGAATCAAGTGGCTCAGTGAGCCTGGGACTCATGTCTGGGCATACCCAGTGCACTTATGATGGGTCCCCATGTAGCGCGGCAACAGACAGGGGGCTACACTCACCATGTGCTGCACTGTCAAACAGGAAGAAAAACAATGATGGGTCATAACCCCAGTACCAGGAGTGCTCCAAGAGTAAGTCAGCTTTCCACAGAGCTGGCCTGTAATTGCCCAGTAGAGGAAGTTGGATATGATGAAATCCAACTTATGGATTAGCCAGAGCAACCGAAAGAGAAAGCAGTGCCAGTACAACTTCAAAACGTGTAAAATTAAAGTCTAATATCCAAACTAGAACAAATCAAGGCCAGCACAAATGGCCCATAAGTACCTTATCACCCTCCTCCATGAAGGGAACAAAAAATTAGCCCTGGAGTGCAGCCACCACAGAAGCAGCCTGGAGAACATGGGCCACAGCAACTGCAGACAATGGCCCAGCCACCTGTGGAAGACCCTCAGCCGCATACATCATGCAGAGGCAGTAGTCCATTACTTCAAGAAAGTGGAGAGCACAGAGCCAAGACAGCAAGGTACCCCTGCCAAAATGCCCAAAGCAGCAACTGAAGGCATGGTAAAGCGAGGGAACTGCAAGGACAGAAACCAGAACACCACAGGAAAACTTCCTGAGAAAGCCAGCTGGAACCAGGGCAACGCTGCCCACAGTGTGCTTCCCACCCGCTGCAAAAGACAGGCAGATGTGCCGCCTAGCAATAGTGGAGGTGCCATTTTAGAAGCAGGCAGCCGGCGGGGGATAGGGCAATGCTGTCCATGAAGAACCACGATGCACCTCTCAGTCACAAAAAAGGCACCATTTTGAGAGCAGGCAGATGCCATGTGCATGCCAATCTCAATCAGACCCCACCAAAACAGCTGCTCAGTGTGCTTTGCACAGTTTGCCAGCATCTCAGTAACAAAATAAAGTGTTGGAGAAAATGAGACCAAAATATCCCACATTTTTTAAAAAAAAGTTTCAAACATCCCGAGGCCATTTCAGGCTGATAAGCAAGCTACAGACGCCCCTAGTTTTGCTTGCCCCGCATACGAGCGTGAACACGAAAAACAACAGAAAACTGCTAAGGCAGCTTTTGAAACAAATTAAATGAAAAACACATACCTGTAGCCAGAAAGTAATTGGCTGCAGAAAAAAGAAAATAGGAAGCCCTTTCCAGGAAGTGATGTGTTTATACCCCTTTGCGTGGGGGCCATCTTGATTGGGAAGGAAAAATCAAGTAGCCATGGATTCGGAGTGATGAATATTACCGATAAGTAACTAGGCATTCTACAACTGCTTAAATATACAACTTTTAGGGCAGTACTTCTGATGTATTGGGAAAACAAACTGGCACTGTCGATTCTCAGCCCACCTTAAGTCACTTGCTAAAGGACAGCACTTCAATCGTGTGGGAAAAGGATGGTAAAGGTCCTTTGTGTCATGGGAACATGTTGCCACGGTCACAAAGATTTCAATTTATTTGCCCTTTTTATGGAATATAGTTACTAGTGTTGCACTTCGAGAAACAAATTATGTTTAAAAATATGTTAATGCACAACTGCAAAGATTGCAACTTCACAACTTTGTGCACCAATTTTTTGCAGCAAAGGAGCACTGAATTGTTTTAGCTATGAATAAGATGTATGTTAGGAGATACACTCATGCACAAGGACTGTGAGAGGAAGACTTAATAGAATGCAATGTATGCTATGTGTCTGACAGAGCACAAATGGCCATAGGCAACCCCAAGAGGTAACAAGAAAAATGCAGCCAATTTCCTGCAGTCTTCTCTCACCCCTTCTTGATTGGAGAAAACGACTCCAGGGCATTCCTGGTGTTGAAGGAATATTTCAATTCATGTGAAGTAGGGCAAAGTTGGCACTATTCGCCAACTCTCACAGAGGACAAAGATTCCAATCTTACCTTGACTTTGCATGTGAAGTTTTAAGTTTGCACATCCATAACAATTAATAATATTTGCTGCAGATAACAAATTCCTAGCAGAGGACACATTGGGCTACTTTCTAGGCAGCAGCATGGAGGCTTCAATGCTCCAATTTGTAATTAATGCACTTCGTAACATAGGTAGAAAAAATACATTCCTTCTGAAACCTAGACATGTAGCCTCCCACACAAATCTTCATGAGGTATGTGTATATAGGAAACAAAGGAGGGGGCAAAGGTCAGAGGAGGAACAAATGAGTTCAAAGGGAGGGTATTAAGAAGCAAATCATGTAAGAGACAAAAAGGAGGTTATCAATTTGACTAATCAGACTTTTAGAGATTTATATTAAGAGATATTAGGCCAGATGTATATAATCAACATTTACCGATTCTAAAATACCGAATTATACCGATTCTGTATTTTAGAATCAGTAAATGCTATGTAGGTATCCAATCTGTAAATTTTACTGAATCTGTAAAATTAAGGCCCATAGGAATGAATGGGCAATACCGAAGCGGTAAATATAGATTCGGTAAAAGGGGGGAAACATTGAAGGGTGGCAGGGTGTCCTTATGACACCCTGTTGCACCCCTGAATTGTGTATGGGTGCACATGTGGCACACATACATGCCCTAAGGGCATGTATGGCTGCCACATGACACTGTTATTATTTGCATACATTTGCATTTTTTAGGGTTTTCGAAATTTACCACCAGCTTGTAGTTGGTGGTAAATAACGAATCCTAAAATGGGAAAATCACCCATTTGAGCGCTCCCTACATATCAGTATTCGGTAATTTACCGAATCGGTATTTAAGAATTCTGTAATTTACTGATTCCTTAAATTACCGATTCGGTAAATTACTGAATCCTTAATTTAGGCCCCTACATATGAAAAGCCTAATTCCGGTCGGAAATTTGGCATTTTCTTACTTTAAACATTCAATGTCTCCGCCTGTCGCTAGAATACATTCCTGGGTTGGGTGACAGTTGGGCTTTGTGAATTCACTCTAGACAGGGACACACCAAGTGAGCTGAGGTGTGCCATGCATATTCTGATGACCCATCACCTGGCTGATGGGTCTCCCTTAGCTAGAGTAGTGGGAGGAGTTGACACTTGCACATGAGTAGCCCCTTGTAGTGTCTGAAGCCTGGGCCAGAAAGGGCAGGGTCTTGTGCACTGCAAAGACCTTTCCTTGAAGTATCCCTGCTTCAAAGGCCAAAATGGATAAAAGTATTGGACCCCTGACACCGCAACAGTAGAAACACTTCTGTACTGAAGATGTTCTGCCAGGGAGAAGAGGTGTTGGACTGTCACTTTGCTGCTTGCTTTGCGGTGTTGGCCTGCTGTCTGCTGCTTCTTGCCTGGGAGTGAGAGTACTGGACTTTGCCTCTGCATCCCTATCCGAAAGTTTTTCCAATGTCTTGAGTTGGGCTTGTTTGCTGTTGGAAGTCCCATGGCCATCGTAGACATCACCTGCATCGTACTACCAGCACCTGGACTCCTCTGCTGTGAGTCCTGACCTGCCAACTGGTGCCAAACCCAGTCCTGGATCTTTGGAGGTGATTCTGGTGCTGCAACCAAGAAACTAACACATTGACTCCTAGCATCATTTCGGAACAGGAGCGCCAATACAAAAACACTGCATCACCACTACCACTTAATCTGTTGTTCCTGCTTGCTGATTATGCAATGCAATGACCAGGACATACAACGCAAGGTCCTATGGTGCTACAGTGCCTCTGAAGTACCGCCGCTGTGTGAGTCTCGAGCCCCACCTTATCGAAGTCCATGTTGCACAACTCCAACTCTGAAGCAGCACCTGCGGCCAGGTGAATCAGCATCGACACTGTGGAATCGATGAACCATGATGTGAGGTTGTTGCATCAACACCACGTTGCCTGCTGGACCCGAGGTCTCACACATACAAAATGATGCATTACCTCCACTGCGCTCACATCATCCTTGGGCATTCGTGACTCAACGACCCTGCACTGCCTCCAAGAACCGATGCATCACTTTGCTACAGTGACGATTCACCTCCTTTTCACAACACATTGTCCCTGAGCACCAATGTGCCAACTACCTGCATAGCAGGAAAGAACCTACGAATGACCTGTCTTCGCGATGCCTCACCTCCTCTGGCCTAGCACCGTCTTTGACTTTGTGATGCATCCAAGGTACTGTACTGAGGTTCGTGTGACTCCTATAGCCGGCCCATGCTCCATTGTGGACAGACTAAACTTGTGGATTTGTCTCGATCAAGTGCGACCAAATTGCCCCCGTTTGAGCTATTGGTTTCCAATCGCTGTAACTGCATTTAATATTGAAGGAGCAATATCTTGATTTTATTTCGTTCTGGTCTTGTTTTACTATCACAAATATTGGCTATTTTTCTAAACTTATGTGGAGTACTTTTGTGATGTTTTCCCTGTTTTCACTGTGATACTCTGTGCGTGTGTGTGTGTGTGTGTGTGTGTGTTTACAAATACTTTCCACATTACCTCTTTAGTTTAGCCTGGCTGCTCTGTGCCAAGATCCCGTAGGGTGAGCACAGGTAAACTTAGGGGCTCATTAGGATGTTAGTGGGACCAAGATTGATGGCACGTCGGGCCGGTCCCTCTGACATCTGAAGCAGCGGTCAGTCTGCCGCATTACAATGCAGTTGGTCCGATGGCATGGGTGAGGGACTGACCGCTGCAGTTCTGATGGGTTCAAGGAGCCTGTCATCCCTGCGGTCGGAGAGTAATCCCTACCATTAGAGTGGTGCCTGCTTAGGCCCTGCCCTAGTTTCCTTTGGTGACTGCAAGATTGTCCAGAGAACCCTCATGCTTCACAACACTAGGAAGTACAGGCAGTGGTTGACTATTATTGGGAAGAGGCTCTGAGAGACACAGGAGCCAGCAGCATGACAGCCATTCTGTGTCATCTGGAGTTTTCAGACCAAGTAGTCCCTAATGTGGTCCACCACATTGTTGCATTAGATAACAGTAAGCACCAGTGTTTAATGTTTAGTGGTTCAGCTTCCCTTAGAGTAGGGGGTTCTCATGTTCCTTTAGGGTAGCTGTGAGTCCACCCATGCCTCTGGATTGTCTGCTGGGCAATGACCTAAAGCATACCTCCTGGAAGGAGTCAAGGAGCTCTGGTCAAACTTTGAGATGATAGGATTGCCGGAGTGGGTGTGCCTGACTACACATTGCGATACCAAAGGGGATGATGGACGGAACATTTGAGCAAATCAAACACTCACCCCCAGTCAACTGATCTGGGTTTAATCCATCACCATTCTTTAGCTCACTCCACCACCCCAGTTCAGACATGGCCATATGCATATCAGTCTGACCCTGTGCCTCATGGGAACAGTCCAGCCCGAACTGCCAAGCCATGTCTTCCCTGTACCAGAAACAAGCATCCTGGGACCAGTTTCAGATTCATAATCCTCATTAGCCAGGCTATCTTGAATCCAGTGGTAGAGTGAGCAAGGAGTCAAGCTATCCTGGCTGAAGACGGCTGATAGCCAGACACCAGTCCTAGGATGCTTTATTCCGGTCGAGGGAAGACATGGCTTGGCAATTCGGGCTGGACTGTTCCCATGAGGCACAGGGTCAAGACTGATTTGCATATGGCCATGTCTGAACTGGGGTGGCTTGGTGAGAAAAATAACGATGGATTAAACCAGATCTGTGACTGGGGGTGAATGTTTTGCCATTGTGCAACATTTTGTCCATCATCTTGTGTGTTTTGCTGTTCACCCTATGTGGGAAGGGTATGCCCAGACTTGGGTCCCGTGCTCACTAAGCCACTGGAGTCAAGCTATCCTGGCTGAAGACGGCTGATAGCAAGAAACTGGTCCTAGGATGCTGTATTCTGGTCCAGGGAGACATGGCTTGGCCGTTCGGGCTGGACATTACCCATGAGGCACAGGGTCAAGACTAATTTGCATATGGCCATGTCTGAACTGGGGTGGCTTGGTGAGCAAAATAACGATGGATTAAACCCAGATCTGTGACTGGGAGTAAATGTTTTGCCATTGTGCAACACTCCGTCCATCATCTTGTGTGTTTTGCTGTTCACCCTATGTGGAAAGGGTATGCCCAGACATGGGTCCCATGCTCACTAAGCCACTGGAGTCCAGCTATCCTGCCTGAAGATGGCTGATAGCCAGAAACCGGTCCTAGGATGCTTTATTCCGGTCCAGGGAAGACATGGCTTGGCAGTTCGGGCTGGACTGTTCCAATGAGGCACAGGGTCAAGACTGATTTACATATGACCATGTATGAACTGGGGTGGCTTGGTGAGCAATATAACGATGGATTAAACCCAGATCTGTGACTAGGGGTGAATGTTTTGCCATTGTGCAACATTCTGTCAATCATCTTGTGTGTTTTGACTAAACATTCCATGGCAGCACGTGAAGGTGGTCAGAAAGACCCGAAGCCTGAAAGAGTGGCCCAAGTCTCTGCGAGGAAGTGAAAGGGCAAGGGGTGTGGGAAACCTGCCCATGAAATTCCCATAGCCCGGGAGGAGGCTGAACCTGAGGGGAAACTTTGGAACCTATAGGGGAAGATGTGGCCAGATTTGGGAACCTGCCTGAGCTGTCACAGTGGCAGCAGGACAGAGGTCCCTTGAGGGAGGAGTTTTTCGCAGTGCAGAAAGAACGTCCTACTCTTGTGGGTCTTAGGAAGCAGGTCGTGGCCTAGGCAGCTGGTGACGCCTCTAGAACTAACCTGATTTATTGGGAGAATGGTCTCCTGTATAGTTAGCCTAAGGTTGCTGAGCATTGGCAGCCTGTGTCCTAGTGGTACCCCAGCCCTTTAAAGCCTTACTACTGGGTCTGGCTCATGATGTGCCTCTCGTGGGTCATTTGGTTCACGATAATACCTTTGACAGGCTTGTCACCCACTTTTATCGGCCTCAAATAAGCAAGGCCTCAGATGTGTTCTGCAGGTTCCGCTCAACCAAGAAGGTGATTGGCAAGGCAGGGGGAAATGTTATGCTCCCTCCCAACCGTTTCCTGTCATGATCACCCCTTTTGAGTGGGTGGGTAGTAACATTGTGGGCCCTCTCATTCCCAATACACCTGTAGGCAACATGTTTGTCCTTATTTTGGTGGACCATGTCACCCGATACTCGGAAGCTAGCCCTCCGAGGACGCTGACAGCGCTTGCCGTAGCCAGGGTGTTGATGGGGATCTGTAAACTTATGGGTTTCCCCTAGGAGGTAGTATCTAACTGCTGTACCTACTTCATGTCTTTGCACATGAAGGCCTTGTGGAAGGAATGTTGCATTACATACAAGTTCTCCTCGCTTTACTACCCCAGACCGACGGGTTCGTTTAAAGGTTCATCCGAACCCTGAAAGCCATATTTGTGGGTCTCACAGAGCCCATAAGGTGTAACTGGGACACCCTCTTGTCATGCCTTCTCTTGCTTAAAGGTAGGTACTTCTGAATGGGCATCCTGTGAGAGGACCTCTCAGTTGGGTGAAGGAGGGATGGGAGCAAGCTTGCAAGAAACCACCCCAGGATGTATTCAGTTACATGCAGGCATTCAGAAACTTCCAGAAACTCACCCAGGAGAATCTGGAAGCTAGCCAGGTGGACATGAAATGTTGGTATAACCAGAATCCCACTCTGGTTGAGTTTCAGCCTAGTCAAAATGTGTGGGTGATAGTGCCCTACAAGACCACTGGTCCTGCCCATTTGAGGTGAAGGAGCACAAGGGAAACATCACCTGCCAGGTGAACTTGCACAATCCTAGGAAGCCCTTGAGGTTCATACACATGAACCACCTCAAGCCACATTTTGAGAGGTCTGAGTTGACCATGCTCTTGGTCATGGATGATGGGGTGGAAGAGGAGAGGCAACCTCTCCCCAACCTCCTATCTTCCAAAGACCAAGATGGGTCAGTGGAGGATGTGATGCTCTCCCTGACACCAACCATGTTCAGCAAAGAATTTTTTCACTCACCCCAGGAGTCATCCATTGGCGCCCTCGTGACATTGGCACTGGGGACAGCCTTCATGCTAAGCACATACTTACAGGTTGTCTGACCGTGTGAGGAACAGCATCAAAGAGGAAGTCTCTAAGATGCCAGCGTTAGGGGTTATAGAGCCCTCCAACAGCCCTTGATCCATTACAGCGGTTCTGGTCACCAAGGCTGCTCCACCCGTTGTCACACCTGAACTCTGGTTCTGTGTCAACTAACGTGGGATCAATCCGGTCATAAAGACTGAAGCACACTCCACCACAGAACTGACAAGTTCCTTGATTGGATTGTAGCTGTCAAGTCCCTCAGCGTGTTTGACTTAATGTCTGGGTACTGACAGAATACCTTGACCGAGGGAGCACAAGAGAGGTCAGGGTTCTCAATGCAAGAAGGGCCCTTCTAGTTCTTTGTCATTCCTTTTGGGTTGAAGAACCCCTCTGCCACTTTCTAGAGGTTGTAGGTTGCAGTCTACAGCTCCAGTTGGGAGGACAATTTGCAACACCTGGGGGCAGTGTTGAGGGCACTGCAGAGTGCAGGCCTCACTATCAAGGCAAGTAATTGACATATAGGGTGGGGGCCTCTGGTATACTTGGGCCACCACATATTGACGGCAAGGTGCAGACCCTGCAACCAAGGATCAATACCATTCTGGCTTGGGCCCCCCCAAGACCCAGACCGAGATGAGAGCCTTCTTAGATCTCATCGGTTACTACAGGAGATTCGTCAGGGGATACAGAATCATTGTTGCCCCCTTGACAGAGCTGACTTCCAAGAAGCAGCCATGTAACGGGTCCTGGACAGAGGTGCCCATGCGGAAGGCTCCTGATTTGTCCAAAGAAATCGTGGTGCAGACTGATGACTCATAGCATGGCTGGGGACCTTGCTCTCACAGCTAAACAAAGAGGGCTTAGATCAACCTGTAGCTTTCATTATTATGAGGTTACTACCCAGAAGTGGAGCATAATAGAAAGGGAAGCTTTTCCTATTGTCTGGGTGTTGAAGAAACTAAGACCCTACTTATTTGGGATTCACTTCCGGGCTCAGACAGCCCACAAGCCCCTCAGATGGAGGAGTGAGAATCCTAATCTTTTGAGGAAGTCCATCTCACTACAGGGAATGGACTTTACAGTGGAACACTGTCCCAGAACAGAACACTCCAACGCAAATGGCCTTTCCAGGTTTTTCCACCTTGGTGATAAAAACTCCCAAGAGGTTGGGTAGTTCTCACCACTTTCTGCTGGAAGGGCCACATGTTAGATCCAGCATCTTTTGATATGGTTTCCCCTGTCATTTCGCACCTGGCCTCCTGTTTTTAATTGTGTGCTGGACTTCGTTTTTGCTGCTGTTTGGACTCTGGCCAGTTTATGACTGATGACCAGTGCTGAAGTGCATGTGCTCTGTGTCTGAAATGTAATGGTATTTGGTTTCTCCATGATTGGCTTATTTGACTTACAAGTAAATTCCAAACCCAGTCCTGGACCATTGGAGACAATTTTGGTACTGCAACCAAAAAAATTAACCAATCGACTCCAACCATCACTTCAGAACTGGAGCATCTCTGCAAAATCAATGCATCGCCTCTGCCTGCACCAAAGCTGTGGTCCTTGCTCGCTGAGTCTGCAATGCAACGGCCTCGACTTACTACGCAAGCTCCGATGGTGCTGCATCGCCTCAAAAGTACTGTTGCTGCGTGAGTCTCGAGCTCCGCTTAGCCAAAGTCTGTGAAGCCCCACTCCGACTCTAATGCAGTGTTTGCAGCCTGGTAGTTGAACATCACTGCCGTGAAATGAACGTACTGCACTGTGACATCTATGCATTATCGACACCGCATTGCCTTCAGAATCTGAGGTCTCACACCTGTAACTGATACATCACCTACCCTGCGCTCGCATCGGCACCGGCCATTAGTCGCCAGAGGACCCTGCACCACCTCCAGGAACTGACGATTACTTTGCCGCAGGGACACCTCACCCCCTTTATGCAGTGCTTCGTCCCTGAGTGTTGACCACCTGCAGAGCAGTAAGGAACCAACGCTTCACCTTCCTTCGTCACGCCTCTCTCCTCTGCATCTCACACTTTCTTTGACTTTGTGACCCAGCGAAGGTACTGTACTGGGGTTCATGTGACTCCTGTACCTGGCCCATGCTCCATTGTGATCAGACTGAACTTGTGGATATATCTCAGTCAAGTGTGATCAAATAGCCCCAGTTGGAGTTATGGTTTTCTGAAACCTAGAACTGCAGGCAACATTGAAGGATTTATATCTTGACATTGGATAAATATTGGCTGTTTTGCTAAACTGGTGTGGAGTCATTCTGTGGTGTTTTCGCTGGGATACTCTGTGTGTGTGCACAAATACTTTACACATTGCCTCTTTAGTTTACCCTGACAGCTCTCTGCCAAGCTACCCATGGGTGAGCACAGGTAAATTTAGTGTGTACTACACTTACCTTGATTAGAGATATTATTGACCTAGATAGCGTTCTTCAGGAGGTGGGGGCTGACTGTCCCAGAGTGGGACGGCGGGGTATCCCGGTCCTATTATATGCGGAGGATGCATTCCTCATATCTAGGACCGAAAGAGGCCTCCAAGCTCTTTTAACTGCTTTTAAGTCCTTCATGACAGACAGGGATTTAACTATAATTACCTCCTCGTTAGTCTTCCTCGCCACATGATTTACATAGTGAGCTTTAGCTCCACAACAGAACCCTCCAAAGCAAAAGAAAAAACCTCCCACCCCCTCCCAACATGGCCGACCAGTCCCACCTGACCTCTATAAGAGGCGGACCGGCCCAACCAACAGCCTGTTTTTTTTGTTCTGCGCGATTCTCCCCAGAGGCGCTGTTCAGGTAAGATGGGCCGGCGTGAGCTGGCCCTTGGGTTTTAGGGTTGAGGACCTGCTCTAGCGGTCCCTGGTGCCTTATGCCCAAAAATCCCCCCCCTCTTCCTTCCCCCGGTCCTAAGGGGGCCGGTTAGGTGCTGCTCTAGCGTGCCATGGGTTTACAGGGGGGGGGGGGCGGCCGGGGATGTGGGGTGTTGGTGCATTCCCGTGTTCTCCCCAGGTCGTTACTTATGGGCCCTGGCCACTTGGTGGGCTTTGGGTCCGGCGCTGGGGGTCCTCCTGTGTGTATGCTGGGGCCCCGGTTACCTTTGAAACGCCTGGCGTGGGTCCTTGGGGCTCACGCTGTCTAGCAGTGGACTGTTACGACGGACCTGATATTTCTCGTCCCGGTGCCTTTACCAATGTTAGAGTCACTCTTTACGACTCCACAACGCACTCCACTTTATCCCTGCAGCGGCGCGTTTCCCTGGTACTCCTGTCTGCTGAAGTTAATGCTCAGTGGTGGTGCGCATACTTTGCATGTAGGAGGCGCCGGGTTCAATCCCCGGCGTCTCCAGACTTTTGCCAATAACGCGTGGCCCCGGCCATGCCCCTGTGAGTTGGTCTGCCTGCGTGTCACATGCCTCGCACGCTGCGGCGCTTGCACTTTCCGAGGTTCTTCGGTACTACGTATTCTAGCTGCTGACTGCACCTACCTCGTCGATCGGCGGGTCCTCGAGGGCTCGGCTGGTCAGGTCCGGGTGTGTTTATTCTGCAGCCTCGGGTCACGGCGCTGGTCGCTTCCGCCTCCTGACGGGATTTTCTAGGATTCCCTAGGTCCCGCGGCTGGTTGCAGCACTGGGGTTGGCTAGGGGTACCTCCCGCCCCTTGTGGGCGGGGCGTCGCTCTGCCAGGTGCAGCCTGTGTAGCGGTTAGAATACACTTCCAGGCGGCAGGGCGCGGCGGCACGCGGAACGGTGCTGACGCCCTTGGGGTCCAGAATGGGATCTGCCCGCACGGACTTGGGTTCGATTCCGACCTGCAGTTTTCCAGGGTGGGAAGATTTCACTCGGTGAGAATTTTTTTATTGACTAAGTTCGCCTTCCGATGTGTGATGACATCTCCGGCCGCTTGTTTGATGCGGGCCGAGATTTCTCTGTTGGGCCCCCGCTAATGGCTGCCGTCCTCGGGCAGCTCTGCTGCTGCACGGATTTGTCCCCCAGCGCCAGTGGCGCGTTCAGGTGCTTACAGGCGTGGGTTCGGACCCCGCTTCGTCAGTTCCGTTTTTTTTCGTCCTGGGGGCCCGTGTTTCCCCCGAGGAGGTCCGCTCGTGGGGGCGTGGGCCCTGGCCTCTCTTCTGTCACCGTCGGCGGGGCCTTCCCTTTCCTGCACGCTTCGGCAGCACTTTTTCTTAAATGGAATGCATCCGGTTCGGCGGGGTCAGTGTTTTTCTGCGACGGGCCTGTTCTGGCGCCTGTCCGTTCGTCGGGGGCCCGCTCCCCTGGGCGCGGCCGTCCTTCGGTCTCCGCGTCCGCCTATGGGTGAGGGCGTCTCGCCTTCTCTTGGGTAGGGTCCTTCGACATTTCCCCCGGTTTCGGGGTGTCGGCCTTCACGTGGGGCGTTCTGGGCTTCCGGGCCCGGGTTTTCGGGTGCTTGCTTCGGCAGCACATATACTAAAATTGGCTTTTCCCGGTCTCGTGCTGGTGCGGCCGCTCCCTTTTTTTCGCCCCTTGATCCTGGCTTTCGGCCGTCTCCCTCCCTGGGATTCCCTGGAGGGAGGGCGGGGGGGGGGGGGGCTGTCGCCTCTGTTGCGTCCCTTCTTGGGACTTTGCTGTCACGGTTCTTGGGCTCTTAGGGCTTGCTGGCCGGTGTCCAGTCTTGCGGTTTTCCGCGGGATCCCACCTTCTCGGAGGGTTCCTACTCCTTCCCTTGTCTCGCTTGTGGATTTTTTCTGGGCCCGTGGGTGGGGACTGTGCTCCTGGCCCGCCTGGTGGAGCTTCTTCGCCGGGGGGGGTCTGGGTGTTCCCTGTCTGGACGTGTGGTTCTAGTGGAGAAGTGTGGCTCAATGGTTAGAGCGGCAGACCCTAACACGGAGGTCTAGCCCGGGACCAGGGTTCAATTCCCTGCCTCGGCGGGTCTTGGGCTCGAAAATTCCTTCTCGGCCTCGTCGTTTTCGTGGGTGAGGCGTCTCGTCAGGCGGCGTCTCTCCTCCGTCGGCTCCCTGCACTATGTGCGGTGGTCCCTTCGGCCCCCGTCTCGGGCTTGTCCTCCTTCGGGAGTCGTATGCCTGGTCCCGGTTCTTCCCTCTGGTTCTTTCAGGGGGGGGGGCGGCCTTTGGCCGGGGCATTTGGGGGTCGTTGGGATCTCCTGCAGTCTCGCAGCTCCTCGTGCTTCGGGGGTTGCTGGCAGTCCTCCTGGCCTGCCGTCTTTTGCACCGGTGCTTCGGGGGTCGGTCGACCTGGTGGTGTGGGTGTCGCCTGTCCTGTCCCTTCGGGCTGTCTTTCCCCAGGGGTCCGACTTGGTGGAGGCGGTTCGATTGTGTCGGATCTTGCCTTCGTTGCCTGGTCTCGCCCTGACCCCGGTGGTGTTCCGGCGCCTGGGGCATCGACTCGGTCTGCCTCCGGTGGCTCTGTTCACGGAGGGGGTCTCGGCCCTCCTGCCCAGGTTCTGGTCTCTCCGCCCGGGTCCTTGTGGTTGCCCTGTCTTTCGCTTGACCTTTTCGGTCTACTATACGCGTTTCCCCCGTGCCCTCTGTTACCACGGGTCCTCTGCTGGATTCGCTTGGGCAGGGCCGGGGTGCTCCTGGGTGCTCGCTTCGGCAGCGCGTGGACTACTGTTGGAACGTTACAGTTCAGTTTGGCATGGCCCCGGCGCATGGTTGACACGCAAATTCGTGAAGCGTTCCTGTTTGGGTTCCCGGCGGGGTCCGCCGCCCCCGGTACCCTCTCCTTTTGCGTGCTGGCGGTTCGAGCCTACGGGCGGATCCCGGTTCTTCCCGTTCCGTGGTTGGTCCGGTGTCGGTGTTGGCCGGCTCTTGCGGCTGGCCTGCCTCCGTCTGCAGGCCTGAATCTGGCGCGGATGTCGCTGCTTGCTCAGGGTTGTTCTTCGGGGGTTGTGGTTTTGCTGCTGGGTCCCCGCAGGTCTTCCACGTTCTCTTCCTGTGCCCAGCACTGGGCGTCCTTCTCGCGTTGGCGCGGTCGGCTTGGTGCTGTCCCCGCCTCCGTGGTCCCCTTGCGGGTCTTGGTTTCCGGTCTGAGGGGTTTTCCTGGGGCGTGGCCCCTTCTTCCCTGTGGGCCCGGTGGGCGGCCTTGCTGGCCTTCCACAGTCCGGTGTTCGACGGGCTGGTTTCCCTGGTGGCTCGCTTAGCTCCGGTGTTGTTTCTCCATCGCCCACGGACGCTCTGCCGGTCTCCCCCTTGGGTTCTCTCTCTCGTTCTACGAGCTCTTCGGGGTCCGCCCTTTTGGGCCCCGGCCCTCGGTGGCTTTACGGTTCCTCACCTTTTAGGTGGTTTGTCCCTGGTGGCAGTGGTGTCTGCTGGGCGGATGGGCGTGCGGGGGTCATTCCTCCGCCCCCTCCCTTCTTGCGGGTTTTGCCGGACGTGGTTGTTCCTCCGGCATGTCCCCCGTGTCCTTCCCGGGGTTCCTTTCCTGGGGTCCCGGGCTCGGGTGGTATCTTTACCGCTTTTCCCTGCCGACGAGGTTCCTCTCTTGTCCGTGCTGGTTGTTCGGCGTGCTGTTTTGGCTTCTCTTGGCCGCACGTCTTTCCTTTCCCGGTGGGATGGCCTGTTTTGTGTCTTTTGGCCCGGTTCGTTCGGGCCACTAGCCCTCTTTCCACCTTGGTTCGCTGGCTTCCACAGGCTATCATCCTTTCCTACGCTTCGCTGGGTTCGGTGGATCCGGCGGGGGTCCAGGGTCGGTCCACGGGGTGTGGCTCGGTGTCCTGGGCCCCCTTCAGGGTGTCTCCTCTGTGGAGATTTGTCGGGCGTCGACGTTGTCGTCCCCCCCCTTGTTCATGGGTCTCTTTCGGTCCCGGGGGACTTCGCTGGGGCCGTTCGGAGTGCAGGTGCTGCGGCTCCTGGCTGGCCTACTTTTCCTTTATGTCTTGATTTCGGGTTTCCTGTGATCCCTGTTTTCTTGTCATTTATTCTACTTCAACCTTGGGTTGGTTTCTCTGCATCCCGGTGTGGTGTTGTTTTTATGGTGGTCAATGAAGCCTTGTTGGCTTGGGTATTTGCTCACTATGTAAATCATGTGGCGAGGAAGACTAACGAGGAGGTAATGCCCCGGTTACTTACCGGTAATCTTCATTACTCCGAGTATAGTCTTCCTCGCCACATGAGTTCCCTCCCCCCCTCCCTGTCTGGCTATCGGCTTCATTGTTTGCTTGGTAGATCAGGCTGTTGGTTGGGCCGGTCCGCCTCTTATAGAGGTCAGGTGGGACTGGTCGGCCATGTTGGGAGGGGGTGGGAGGTTTTTTCTTTTGCTTTGGAGGGTTCTGTTGTGGAGCTAAAGCTCACTATGTAAATCATGTGGCGAGGAAGACTATACTCGGAGTAATGAAGATTACCGGTAAGTAACCGGGGCAATAACTCCAAATCGTTTATTATGCAGGTAGGCCAGCCACCCAGAAGGAATTTTCAATTTAATGTGGGAGATGCAACAATTCCCATATCCAGCATGTTCTGCTATCTTGGGGTCCTTTTTGACAACAAGTTAAACTGGGGCCTGCATGTTTTAAAAAAGAAAGGGGACGTTTTTAGGGTGAATGCATCGATATTTAATTTTGCATCCAAACTGATGAAAAAGCCCATTGGCGCTATGTTGCAACTATATAACGCCAAATCAGTGGCTACAGCAACATTTGGCAGTGAAATTTGGGGGTAAATTCGGGGAGAGCGACTCCAGATTGTTGAGAACACTTTCTTGAAACGCCTACTGTGTCTCCCGCTGGGTACGTCTAATCTAGTTGTCCACGAAGAACTGGGGGTCCAGTATGTCAGTGAAATTTTTTCCCTGTGCCCACTGTCTTGCTGGTTAAAACTGTAGCTAAACCCTGATATCCCTCTCAAGCACTTGATTGTAAAAGATTGTTTGTCCTTGAATAATGCACTTGCTATACCTTGGCTGAAATATCTGAAGACAAGCTTTTATAGCTTAGGGCGGGGTGAGCTATTTGAAACCCCTGATTGTATCACCACGAGGGACCCGGAGGCAATGAAACTGGCCTTCCTCAGGGAAAATAAAATGACGAGGGAAGCATAGAGATTCAGAAACCGAGTGTCAGGACATATGTTATGTTCAAAACATCTTCATACATTGAGCCTTATTTAATGGGCGCTCTGACCTCATATGACAAAATCTTACTAACTAGATTCCGGCTGAATCAATTTTATTACTTGCTTGTTAGGCCACAAAAGGCTATTTTTTGGAAAGAAGCAGCTCCCTGCGGCTGCGACGGAAAATCTCTGCAGGATATGCTGCATTTTATGTTTTTATGTAAATTATATGAATAGCCCCGCAAATGCTATCTGGTGTCACTTTTAAAGAAATGTAATTTTCAGCAGATCAGACCAGCTATGATGTATTTACAATTATTACACAGTGATAGTATCCTGTATGTGCTTGAATTCTTCAAATCTATTGTAAAGTATAGAAAATGTCTGGATCTGTAATGAATTTTTTTCTTTTTAGAATCTTTTCTGTATCTGTTTTTAATGTATTTTGCCAAAACATGTATTTTTAAAAAATGATGCTAACCTTGTATTTTTATCCTGATGTGTTTTCTTTAAAAAAATGAATTTTGTATTGATGTATTTGCACTTTTATGGTTTGCAAACAAAACCGAAATAAAGTTTTGATTGATTGATTGATTGATTGATTGATTGATTGATTGATTGATTAGAGTGTGAGCCACCTACTTGGACAGGGTGCAAACCACTGCCAACTACAGCCCCCATTTCTAACAGGTACATTGACAATATTTCTGTGAGTTTGAGGGGAAATGAAAACTTGGCCAAGGTATTTATGGCTGAGATTAATATCAATGAGTACAATCGTAAATTCCCTAGCAAGATCGGTAAAGAAGATATAGAGCTTTTGGGCATTATACTGGTAGTGAGTGAAGAAAAATTGACAAATACCCCCTAAAAAAAATTCACTGCTAGCAACAGCACCTTACACGACAAGTGTTTCCACCCAGTACCCTTAAAGGCCAGCATATCCTATTGAAAACTCCTTAGGGATAAAACAATCTTTAGTTTAAAAGAAGAGTGAGAAATAGTGGAAAATTATATGGTCCCAAATTTTAGAGAGAGAGGATATGACGAGAAGGTATCGGAGTTGGCCAAGAATAGAGTGTCTAAGGTATGAAGGGAATTAGCAGTATTTAGGGAGCCCAAAAGCACGAATCAAGAAGCTTGTGTGGAGAGATGTATTACCTCCTATCACAATGAACATGCAGCAGTGAGAGCAATACTCAATAGGAATTTGACGTTTACTTGAGAGTGATCCCATAATAGGGAAATGTTCAGATTGCATACTGAATAGAAAGATTCATGAGGGGCCACTTGGTTAAAAGTAGCATTAGAGTGGGTAAGGAGATTTGGATGAAGTCACATGAGGGGTTCACCAAATTTTATAAGTGTATAAAGCATGTCAGGTGGGAAAAAAGGGGAAGAGCATACAACTCCCCCACAATAAAAGTCAGATGAAAATAAAATGCCACTTGGCCTGTAAAACAAACCACACAGTTCTATCCTAAAAGATACATGCCCCAAGCTGTGTGTGGGTAGCTCCACTCTACAGGTGCATGAGAGGATTTTTCAGCACTAGAGAGTGAATAAAAATAAAGACACAATCTACCTAGTGGCCAAAGATTTTAATTCTTATCATGAGATCAGAATGTAATGAAATACGCAGTGATTAATAACATGAGTGAGAGAAAGAGAGCTAGGGAGTTTGGAGTCTAAGTATATCCTAGCCTTAAATACCAAAGAACAGCTTGGTTTAAACATTGATGAGGCGATGCATGTCCATTTGCAGGGAGATAAAAGAGTAGGCCAAGCATGGCAGGATGGTTGGTGTTTTAGAACAAATGTTTCTAATGTGTTCGACATATTGTTTTGTATATTGATGGTGATTGTGTTTTTTAATTTTACTTGCAGACAACTCTGGCAGTTAAAGGTCTTATGATGTACCTGAGAATTCTTTGCAAAACAATAATGCTACAAGATGGATAGGATCATATTTGGGAGTATAAGATGTAACTATTCAAAATTGTTGAACCAATGTGCTTGCTCTAGGGTAACTGAACTGAAATAGCAAATGTTAGACAATGGTGATTATATGCCTACTGGGGCAAGATAATGCGTATGATGCAAATTGAGAGTATGTTGTTTTTTGATGTTATGCTCGGTAGGGCTTTATGATGGATCACTACCTGATAGGAGTTGGAATTAATTTAATAATATTGTGTTACACACAGTAATGTGAATGAGGTTGACTGAGTGCATTTTTCCTTTTAGTCATCTGCTCACTGGGACTGTATAACTATCAAGTCACAAATAATTATTATCTAAACTTGTTCATGGGAAAAATGTTGAATGTCAGAAAATTAATTGCGCTGTTATTATTATGAAAAAACATGTCCTTTTCTGCATTGTGATTAAGGAGGAAACATAGATAGATAGATAGATAGATAGATAGATAGATAGATAGATAGATAGATAGATAGATAGATAGATAGATAGATAGATAGATAGATAGATAGATAGATAGATAGATATTTTCAATGAAATTATACGTTGGTAGTCATTATTGTGGCTATACTATATTTGTAGATAGATAGCTATGCATATATCTATATAGATATACATGATGTGGTGTAATGGCTAGAGCTGCTGATGTTGTGTCAGCTCAACATCCTGCGATGTCGGCCAAATCACTTTGTATTATGATGTTAGTCGGAGTTGCCTCCAACGGACACCATCTCGGTCCCAGGACCGACTGAATTACAGTTGGCGGTTCTGACCACCTGATTACGATGCGACTGAACACTGTTCGGTCGGATACTCACATTTCTCTATGGGAGCTTGTGTTACAGCCATAAAACCGGCTATAATACAGGCCCCCATAAAGAAATGGGGTTGTATGTAAAACCCTACACTCCGTGACAGGCACCCCATGCAAGGTGACTCCCTAGATACCCCCTCAGCCAACAACCGAAGGCCACGGAGGCTAGAGGGACCACCAGGGGACCCCAAAGTTGCTTTTCGACAGTCTTTCCATGTCGGAAAAGCCAACACAGAAAGGTTGCGGGAAACCAACATCGTTATCCTGATGGCAGAAAAGCCATCCATAGGGGATTAAGATGCAGTTCTGACCAGCCGGAAGACTCCGATATCCAGTCAGAACAGTGCCGCATTGACCGTCTGGTTCAAACTGAAACCGCCGACATCGTAATCCGGCGGTTGGACAGCAAACCGACCGTGTCAGTCAGAAAACCTCCAACCACCTTTGGAAAGCTTCCAACTAGCGGTCAGAGGCTTTCCGCCCAACATCATAATCGGCTCCTAAATCTCTCTGTGCCTAAAAAAAATCAATTTGCCCTAATGTAATGTAACTGAGGCTTATATAAGCACTCCCAGTACATTCGGGTCGAGTTTGCCTTAACAAAAAAAATTATTATATATACAATATATATTTAAAAGAAGGGGATGGCATACTGACACATAAGGCAAACAGAACGAGAAACAAATACAAACTAGACATCTTTGTGAGTCGTTTAATATTGGTACTTATGTGATAACAAATTTCAGCAATGCCAATTTAAGCAACGCACTTCTTTGATATTTCTCAATCAATCAATCAATCAAAACATGTGTAAAGTGTACTACTTTCCCATGGGGTTCTCAGGGCGATTGGTGGGGGGCATGCTGTTACTGCTTGAATAGCCAGGTCTTGAGTAGTCTTCTGAAGGTTAGAAGGTCCTGGGTCTGCCGTAGAAGAATGGGGAGGGTGTTCCAGGTCTTGGCGGCGAGGTGGGAGACCGATCTGCCACTGGAGGTCGCTCTTTGGATGCGGGAGACGGTGGCAAGGGAGAGGTCGGAGGAGCGGAGCTGGCGTGTTGGGGTGTAGAAGGTGAGTCATCTGTTGATGTATGCTGGTCCGGTGTTGTGTAGTGCCTTGTGTGCGTGGGAGAGGACCTTGAAGGTGATCCTCTTGTTGCCAGGGAGCCAGTGTAGGTTTCTCAGGTGGGGTGTGATGTAGCTGCGCCGAGGGATGTTGAGAATCAGGCATGCAGAGGCGTACTGAATGCGTTGTAGTCATTTCAGGAGTTTGACCGAGGTTCCTGCGTAAAGGGCGTTTCCGTAGCCTGCTGCTGATGAGGGCCTGGGGGCCCGTTCTTCTTGTTTTGGTGGGGATCTATCTGTAGATCCTGCGGAGGATGTTGAAGCACGAGGATGAGATGGCGTTGACCTGTTTTGTTATTGAGAGAGTAGAGTCGAGGATGAACCCCAGGTTGAGTGCGTGGTCGGTGGGTGTTGGAGTTGTTTCCAGTATGGTCGGCCACCAGGAGTCATCCCAGGCTGAGGGGGTGGAGCAGAGGATGAGGACTTCTGTCTTGTTTGAGTTTAGCTTTCCACGGCTGCTCTTCATCCACTCGGCGACAGTTTTAATTAATTTGTGGAGGTTGGTTTTGGCAGTGAGGGGGTCCTTGGTGAGGGAATGGATCAGCAGGGTGTCGTTGGCGTAGGACATGATGTTGAGGTCATGCAGTCGGGCAAAGTGGGCGAGCGGGCCATGTAGATGTTAAACAATGTTGGTCTGAGGGATGATCCCTGTGGTACGCCGCAGATGATCTCAGTCGTTTAGGAACGGAAAGGGGGAGGCGGATGCTCTGGGTTCTGTCGGAGAGGAAGGAGGTGGCCCAGTCCAGAGACTTGTCCCGGATTCCAGCGTCTTGGAGGCGTGTGTGTAGGGTGCAGTGGCAGATAGTGTCGAAGGCGGGTGACAGGTCCATGAGGATGAGGGCAGCGATTTAGCTGTTGTCCAGCAAGGCCCTGATGACATCGGTCATGGCAATGAGGCAAGTTTCGGTGCTGTGGTTGCTGCGGGACCCGGACTGGGACGGGTCCAGGATGCTGTTCTCCTCGAGGTAGCGGGTCAGTTGTCTGTTGATGGTCTTTTCAATGACCTTTGCTGGGAATGGGAGCAGGGAGAGGGGTCAGAAGTTCTTGAGGTACTTAGGGTCAGCCTTGGGGTTTTTGAGTAAGGCGTTGATCTTGGCGTGCTTCCAGCTCTCCAGGAAGGACGCTGTTTCGAAGGAGATGTTGATGGTTTTCCGGAGATGTGGTGTGATGGTGGTGCTGGCTGTATTGAAGATGTGGTGTGGGCATGGGTCTGATGGAGATCCAGAATGGATGGTGCTCATGATTTTGATGGTGTTGTCATCACTTTTGTTGGTCCAGGAGAGCAGGGGATCGGTGCGAATGGTGGCAGGGGGGCAGAGGCCTCCGTAGCTGTCGGGCAGTCATGGCATTAAAGCTGTCGTGGATGTCTGCGATCTTGCAATGGAAGAAGGTGGCGAGGGAGTCGCACAGGTCTTGTGAGGGTGGGATGTCATTGGTGTTGAAGCTGGGGTTGGAGAGTTCCTTGACAATGTTGAAGAGCTCTTTGCTGTTGAATGCGTTGTTGTCTAGGCGGTCTTTGAAGGAGGCTCTTTTGGCAGTTCTGATGAGGTGATGGTGTCTGCGGGTGGCGTTCTTGTGGGCTGTGTAGTTGTCCGTTGTCTGTTCGCTGTGCCATTTCTTCTCTAGTTTTCTGCAAGTTTGCTTGGATGCATGGATGCAGTGATTGATAATACAAATTAAATCTAAGCAAAAAGAAAAACCTTGAATACAATCAATGTGAAAGTTACTATGGTGGTTGACTTATGAAATGATGTTCTTTGCTACTCAGATTCAATTTTCTAACTAGATTTTGTTCATTGTCTTACAATAAATTACAGCTTGCCATTTGTAAAGAGGAAAAGATACAAGGACATATGTATTAGGGAAGTTGCGGAGTTAGGCATTAGCCTTCCTGGCCTTCCTCACTCGGCCACTTCAGAAACACAGGGCTGCACCATATTTAGAAGAATATGGTGCAGACCAGCTTTTTCCCCTGTGCTGGCACTACACTTCACAGCCTAGCGCCAATGCAGGCACCCTTGCACCATAGTGCAACAGTGTCTGCGAACAGGGGAAGATTGTTTATGTGCAGGAATGTCCCCCTTCCTGCACATAAACAATCTTTAAATGCACTATGCAGCACACATAAAAACCGCGAACATTAGGAGAAATTAAACATTTCTCCTCGTTGTGTCAGGGTAAGACAAGTTTTTCCCTGGTCTTAATTCTGGCGCTATCGCCTATTCACAACTCTCTTGTAAATAGGAGGCAGCCTCAGAATCTATGGGTGTTGCGGTGGAATGCCCACAGCAACACACATTGCCTTACCCTTTCACGCTAAGCTAAGCATAGCGTGAAAGGGGACCTTATTTACAAGGCAGCATTAAGCCACGTTAAGTGGTTTAACCCTGCCTTGTAAATAAGGCGAGGCCCCTATCGCCATGCCAATGTCACTAAAAATAACATTGGAATGCCGATAAGGGCTTGTAAATATGTCCATCAGCCCCTTAAATTATGTGAGCCCGATTTTTAGTGTATTTAGAGTAAGAATGCACCTTTATACAATACATAAAATATAATGGGGTGACCAAGTGTCCCTCAGAACCTGGGTGTCAAGAAAATATACTACAATTGGTTTGGTCGGGTGGTCACCCAACAGAACAAATTGTTGCACTTTTCTACAATGTCAAGAAAAAATAATATCACAGTTATGGGATGGTATTTGGCTTGTGTTCTACAATATTACTTATAAATGGTTTAAAGCTGGTAAAATCTGTGTTCCCAAATCGAAATTTATAGGACTCACATGATCATGATTTTGAGAATTTCCTGACACTGAATTCCCTTTAGTATATCAGAAGAATATTACAGTGTGGCCAGGTTTATGCTGGACTAATTATCGGAGAAAGGGTAAGGACATAGGTGGTCCCTTAGGAGAGGTAATTGGGTCGCTGTTCTTAATGTGTTGATTACAAAAAAACTCGAACTTTTTTTATGTAATTACAAGGACTCACGACTTTTCAGACCCGTCGGCACATTTAACTTCAGTGGTAAATAGACAGGAGTAAGTTTACAAATCGGATATGAAATAGACCCAAATGACTATATTTTCATGGGGTGTAGAGGAAGAGATTTAATTAAATTTGATGAAGAAAAGGTTTGTACCCCATTTTAAAAACGGCAGTTTTTCAACGTGAGAAAAAGTGTTAATTTGAAGATAGGCACTGCAATGTACATATATGATTTTTGTAGATTTCCATGTGCTAAATAATGAGGGTAGTAGACCCTGAAAATTTGTAACTTGGAAAATGACAAATTTGGACATAAGTCCAGATGGATAAAATTACTTTTTTCCAATTAGGCTCATATTTATAACATACATCCTCGAATTTACTTATGATTAGACACTGTCAAAATAGCCCGTGCATTGTTTTCACCAAATTAAAAATGTTCACGGATATTTGAAAGCATTGCCCTATTTTATTTAATTCTTCCTTCATTTTCATTCTTGTAGGTATACACATCTTAGTGGGCAGGGTTGACTTTCCCGAAAGTGGTACCATGCGTTATGTAAACCTACAACCCTTGCAACTGTTTTCCGATGGCATGGGCCCAGCAAACGTGTAACTGGGCAGCATGCCATGCAAACAGGTGGTTCACAGCAGACACAGACAAGATGCAATGTATACGCATCATGTGTTTTTGATGGAGGTGAAATTCCCAGCCAGGAATGTGAAGTAATGATCAGGAGATTATGTGTCTGGGATTTCAGAATGCCATCAGAGAGCTAGCTCAGTACTATTTCAGTATGGATAAATCTTTATCAATAAAGATGAATAAATCTTTGCTTCATCTGAAGAAGCATTGCTATCCAAATAAATCTGCCCAGCGTCAATTTCTAATTTGGAATAAATAGTAATACATACAGAAGCTTGAACCTATTTTTAGCAGCCCGACACGGTGCTGCCTAATGCTGTGGTTGACAGTTGCATAGCAAATGTGTCCCGAACCCTAGTTCAAGGAAGACAACGAGCCCTAGCTTCTGTTTGAATTATAAAACAAAGAAATAATTAGGGTTCTGTGCCCCCACAAGCGTCTGGGTCCTTTCCCCACTGCAATTGCTGCATGCCCCTAGTGGTTGCAGAGTAGCATAGTTGCCTTTGTCTTTGATTCAACCTTGTGTCTCTTTCCCCCACCATCCTGCACTTCCTGACTCTTGTCATGTGTCCCAGTTAAGCCTAATAGGAAATGTTGCCATTTTGACATTTATACAGCTCTTTCCTAAGTTTACCTCCACTTTTCACGTTGACTTTTGACACACATTTGTATTCCTTACACTTTGGATTACTTTCCTGGAAGCACTGACCTTGCGTACATAAATCAATTTGCAAGAACACTATCATATTGTCTTCGCATTGTGTACAAGGCCTACACGTACGTTCTGTAAATATGTTTGTTATTTACTTCCAAATGGAGACACCGCTATCTGTAGAATATAAGCAATGGTAGCTTGCTCACAATCTCGGCCAGATGCAAGGATGCCTTTTTCTATATATACAACTGTTTTCGGGTATAGTTAGAGGCAGCACTTCTGCTGACTTTGACAGGTCCCTACATGCAGAAGCTTTCATACAGGAGAGGCCTGATATCTTCTTGAGGGTTGTACAGTTTGTGACCAAGACGGTATCCTACATTCTTCCACTCCAGGTAATGGGGTTGGATCATCCAGTAAGGGATTTCTTTACAGAACATACGCATACACCCCAGACAAATAGGTTAGAGTTTGCATAGTAGGAGTATGTAGAATCGTTATATTATTTTATACGCTTGCGTATACGCTGTCTCTTTTTATTCTGTTCACTGTTCTGACGCTTACTATAACTTTCATCTGTTTCTGTCTATTGATCATTGCAGTACATATTTTCTATACAAGAATCACTCTGGTTCAATAAGCATCAAAAATGTTCCTTTGTGTATTGTATGTATAGTTCTCTGAGCAAAGGAGAGCACGAGTGGATGAGCGAAAGGTTTTAGGGTTGTGATGTTCAGTGGATGCCATAACTGTTCACTCCGTGTCTAGGTTAGGGGGGCTTATGGTGGCACTGTGTTTTAGCTGGTCTAAGGGACAATATACATTCCTTTCTACTCAGTATTCTGGCTTTTCCTCTCTTGCTCTGGGCCTAATGATAAAAAACCAGTCCCGGTCCCCAAAAATGAGTTCCGGTGCCCACCACCTGTAACCACTGGCACAAAATAAGCAGACTCTGGCATTTAGGTTTGATTGGTAGGAAACATTGTTCCTTCGAACAGTGTATTTTAGCAAGAAGGTGCCACATTCAAGGCTTCACTCAACTAGAACCACTGACTTTTGAAGGAAACAAGAGGGAATGCCTTAGCTGACCATATCGAAGCCAGCTCCAAACACAGCAAAGAACTCTTCAGCATCATCAAGGAGTTCTCCAACCCCTCAGTGACTGAAAACCTCATCGCCCCCTCCCTAGAACCCTGCAACACCGTGGTGAACTTCCTTCACAAAAATATCTCTGGCACCTATAAAATCATCGAGCACAGGCCAACTATCGCTGACATTCTTAGCACTCTCACCCCCACAGCCGCAACTTCCAACCACTGGATCACCGCCTGGGACCAGCTCACCCCACAGAACACCACTGACTTAATGTACTCTGTTCACTCAGGAGCACCTATGTCCTAACCACAAGTTCAACCTCAACAGCAAGATCATCAGCAACAAGTTCACAGCCATCTTCAAAACATCCGTAACGTCGCCCACCTTCCCAGATGAGTGGAAACACGCTGAAGTCAAATCCCTCCTTTAAGAAACCATCCGCCGACTCCAACGAGCTCAAAAACTACTGGCCCATCTTCCTGCTACCCTTTCTTCTTGCCAAAGTCAACAAAAAGGCCATCAACTACCAACTCAGGGAATACCTCGAGAACAACGATCTTCTGGACACATCCTAATCAAGATTATGCACAAACCACAGCAACAAAACTGCCCTGATCACAGCCACGGATGACATCAGAACCCTCCTGGACTGGGGAGAAGCTGCTGCCTAGATCCTCCTAGACCTTCCAGAGGCCGTCATTATGGTGTCCCACCACACCCTGGTCAAGAGGCATCATCAGATCGGAATCCAAGAGTCTGCCCTCAAAAATGGATCACATCCTTCCTCACCGGAATAACACAGATAATCCGCCTTCCACAATTCACCTCAGAGCCCAAGAACATTATCTGCTGCATCCCTCAAGGCTCATCCTGCAGCCCTACTCTGTTCAACGCCTAAATGACCCCCCTGGCCAACATCTTCAGAAACCATTGACATAACATTTTATCTTATGCAGACGACACCCAGCTCATCCTTTCTCTATCAGGAGATCCATCCGCCACAAGGGCAATCTTCCACCCATGCATGACCAGCGTCGCTGACTAGATGAAAAACAACTGCCTCAGACTCAACACAGACAAGACTGAAGTACTTATATTCAGGAACAACGCCTCCCCGTGGAATGACTCCTGGTGGCCTGCTGCACTGGGACCATCTCCCACCCTCATGCACCACGCCCGGAACCTCAGCATCATCTTGTACTAATTACTCACCATGAAGAACCAGATCAACACAGTCTCCTCTGCCTACTTCCTCACTCTGCACATGCTCCAAAAGATCTTCAAATGGCTCCCGGTCTCCACCAGACGCACTGTCACTCAAACCCCCATCACCAGCCGCTTGGACTACGGAAACACACTCTACACAGGAATCACACACCTCCTGTGGATACTACAGACCATTCAGAACCCAGCAGCCAGACTCATCCTCAACCTCCTGATATTGACCCACATCACTCCTCACCTGAAGAAACTCCACTGGCTCCCTGTCCAAAAGAGATCCCAATTTATGATTCTCACTCATACCTACGAAGCCCTGCACAACCAAGGACCAGCATACATTTACCACTGCCTGAGATTCCACCAACCTTCCAGACTCCTGCAATCTGCCTCCCTCTCCCTCTGTCACCCGAATCCTTCCAAGCAGAGGGTGAGGATGATCCTTTTCCTTCCTACCGCAAAGTCCTGGAACAACCTCCTAGTCCATCTTCGGACTACACCCTCGCTTCAGCAGTTCAGAAGGGGACTCAAGACCTTGCTATTTAGCTGAGGCTTCCGAGTAGCTTGATCTCAGCACCTGGATACAGTCGCAGGTGATTAGCAGGGCCTTGTAAATCCTATTTGATTGATTGATTTACTTGGATTCGTAGTCCCCTTTGTCCCAGTTATAACCACAGGAGGCAGAGACGTCTCACATGATTATGACTGGGACAAAAAGGACAGAAATAAGGAGATAAATACTTTTGCTTTGGTTAGGACACAGCTGAAGGCACAGGTGGTATATATTGCACTGGTTAAATACCAATACCCAGGGGTTAGAAACGTAACTAATAAGATAAATAGCACCCATTAAATGTTTTCCCCACTGTAATGGGAAATCATTAATTCATTATTTTATTTTGGTCCTTTCCACAACAAAAACTACAGGTCTCAAAATTTACCAGGCCTTTGTCACCTAGTAAAGATGAATACAAAAGCTTCAAGGGGTATGAAAACTCCAATCTACTTACAATTGTGATACTCAATGTAAAGAGGAGCACAGATGTTGCAATATACCATGGCGCTTGTAATCGAAGCCTTTATCTATAAAGTACTGGACTACAGTTCAACTAAAAATACCTTACCCAAAAGACACTGGAGTGCAAGGCAGGTAAGAACTTTGGCCAGAAGGCACAGATGTGCAATGGAGTTAACTGCTTTAACTAGAACAAATTTGAAGCCAGTAGTATTTGCCACACTGAGCACAGAATGTTTTTATTGAATCCTTCACTCCACAGAGAGTGGGGCTGCTTAGTGTGCGATACTAACACTGCACTGCCAGCAGGAACTTTGAAATTCAGGGCTAAAGTTTCAGAATTAGAGAGGGTGCAAATTGCTAGTATGGATATGAATGGCAAACGCAAGAAGAATAGGACATAAACAGAAATAATTTTAGCACTGCTTTGAACTGTATCATTTATTTAGCGCTTTAGACCCATGAGGAAGTCACAGAGCACTCTAAGTTGCATTGAATCCCTAGCAACCTCTCAGAATGCATTTGTTGATAGGACATTGGACTATAGTTCAGCCTACTTGGGAAGTGTTGGGTGAGGTTCAAAACCAAGCTTCATGGATGGTATGGAATACGTTGCTGCACATAAGCATGAGGTATTGTGTAGATTGTGAGAATAGATGGGTAGAGTCTACCTTGCATTTTGGAAGGATCAGTATCCTAAAGTTGAGAAATTCATATTCATATTTATTCTGCTGGTCCACCCTAAAGTGAAAAAGTACGATTCCAATTTACCATGAATAGATAAATAGACAGCCTAAAAGACAAGGATCCGTTCATCATATTTAGAGTTGAATGACCAATAACACATACACTCTGGAACTTTTACCACATTTGGGATACAGGAAAGTATCTACAAATAGAAAACTCAGCCTACAACAACATTCCAATGATAAGAATAAACTTAGCCCTGATTCTCCTAGCAATTTCAATACAGCACTGGCATGAAGCTGACCGTCTAGCTGCTGTTGCCAACAACCAGAGTCAAGCACACAGCTCGACAACAACACATATGCAGCCACATAAATAACACATCCATTGAGAAGAATCAACAACAATAAAGCTGTACAAGGCAGAACATATCTTAATGAATGCAACGTAACTCAAAGTGAAATGTAGAAATACATTTCTTGCAGTAGCAACAAAGATGTCATGTAGGCGTATATGATGATGGTGGAGTACATCTCTGCGTTGTACATTACATGGAATGAGCTAAATTACAAATGCTAACAATAACATGCACAATGTGTGACAGTAATAGGTAATCTAAACCACAAACAAAAGCAAATACAGCACACCACAATGTTGGGTGCAATAGCTAGTATCCTAGCACAGAACTACAATGTTTGTCAACAACGGAGGGTAACTACTTGGGTAAAAGTGTTGTTGGCAAAAAACACATTTGTGTAAAGTGAGCTAATAAACCACAAAACAAACACACTGATGTTGACTGATTACTAAGGGACTGGCAACTAAGAATCAGTGTTGCCATTCATTTAGGCGTTAAACATGGATGTACTCCCCACAAACTCTTCATATAAGGGAATCCTTGCAAGGTGCATAAAAAGTATCAATTATAGAAATTTGGTAACCAGTGGCAGTTGTCATTGTGCAATTATAGTGAGGTTAGACTTTCCATAGAATGATCATTTTTGTTTCACTAATAACCTTGATGCTGTAAGAGAAATCTGCCCAAAAATATTTCCAATTCTAAAAAATGCTACTTTTAGAAAGTTTAATTTTTTTGCCCCAAGCATTTAGTGCCTGCAGCCTGAGTCACGTGATTGTTAATAATTGGCAGTTGGCCTTTGTGTATTCCTCCCATACATTAAAACAATGGGGAACTAGATATTAGCAGTGGACTTTCGAATTAAAGAACAGGTGTTAACAAAGGCATTCAAACAGAGACAGTTCACTAGGCCTGAAGTTCCTCTTTCTCCATTTTCCTGATATGTCGGCCTCTACAGCAAGGCGCTGGAAAGAATTGGTAAAAATGCTTCATCTGTTCAAAGCTCAGGGGGCTCAGGCAATGATTGCACAGCTATCCAAATTGAAGGTGCTGGTAAAAGGGCAGTTCCATCTATTTTGTAATGTGTCAGAGGCGCAGGAGCCTTTACAGCAGAGCTCCAATAAGTCATAGTTTTCTTATCTCATTTAAACACGTGACTGATCAGGATATTCGGATACTGCTGCTGTGCTTTCTGTTCTGCCAGGGGATAGGTTAACATCAATGTTTTGCACCTTTTTGTAAGGTGATATTTAGGATCCTTTTCTTTCTCACTATTTTGTTTTTTCTTTGTCCTTCTCAAGGGGGGTAGGGCCATGGAGAAGGGGGGCCGTTGAGTCCTGGCACAGTGTTATGGTGTCACTATCTCACAAGGGGAGAAGCATGTAAGGTGTGGGTGTCAAGGCGAGCCACTAACCACTGCTTGGGAAAGGGGATTCAAGGGGGTCTTTTTGGGGGTTTAGGGGGGCAGATAAAAAAGATCCAAATTTGTGAACTGTAGAAGCATGCACCTATATTATAACACTAGAATGTCTATTTTAGGAATAGGTGGAATAAGGGCGTGTCAGTGCTGGGTCGACCATACCTTTGAATTACAACAGTTTTATTGTTTAATAGGCTGATTTCTAATAAGAAAAGTTAAAGCACACAGCCCTAGGAAATCATAAAAACAATGTAGGGAGAAGAGGTATGATACTAAATAAGGGTCTATAGGCCAAAGCAGAAGGCTTTATATTAAGTGCTTTGGGTGTGAATCATGGGATGGAAGAGTATTTGTCCATTTGTCCATATGTTATTGCTTCTTTGCACACTATGCACTTTATGCACTTTATGCACTTTCAGCTGCTAATTATCTGGGCTTTTTGGATTCACCCGGAATAGACAGTTGAGATGATGTTGAATAACATCTTTAAGGCAGCCTCTTTTAATGTCAATGGTCTTAATAATAAAAATAAATCTTGTGCAATAGAAGCCTGGATGAAAGCTGAGAATCTGTCAGTAATCTTAATAAAAGAAACACCCATTACTGCGTTAGCCTTTCTAATTTCTTATTGTTTAAATCCTGGACAGGTTATAGGGGCTTCTCTTCTTCACAAGGAGCACACTGAGGAACTGCTATTTTCCTGTCCCAAAGGCTTGGTGCTGAAATAATTGATTTGGCTAGTGAGAAAGGTGGTTGTTGGTGCTGGGTGATTGTCGGATACTTTCCAGGTGTCTTACATTTGTGAGTTGGTATGCATCAGTGGAAGACAACGCCAATTCTAGGGTACGTACCCGCTGCTGGTTTAACAAGTAGATTTGGGAAATTGTTATAAGTGGTAATGGCGGTGGCCAGATCTTTATTGATTCAAAAGTGGAGGACACAGCTGATACCCACAATAGGAGAATGGATTCAAAAAATGAAATATGTTATAAGGAAGGAATGGCTATACGTAATGCACAATGGTGGGATTAAGAAATGTAATAAACTTAGGGACTGGTTTATGGACAAAGCCTATGGGTAAACTCCAAACCTGGATAATATTTCTCGCTTCTGTGCACATCTACCTCTTGTGCACTTTTGGTGATTTAAAACTTTTCAAGGAAGCTGTTTAGAATCGTTTATGGTATATATGCCTATTTGGAATGTATCTTTGCTTCTCTGCTTCTTTCATGTTTCCGGATTAATTGTGTGATGAAATGTGTTTTATACTTCTGGTATATAACTGCTCTGCATGGATGTATTTCATTGCAATTTTTTGATCTTAATAAAAATGTTTAAAACAAATAATGAGGATCAAAACATTGAGAAGGTAAGTACAGATTTGGTATTCTTAACTTCACATCTATATACCTAGAATACACTTATACAGTCAAGTTACATATATGTGGAGTAAATAATAGTACAACCTTGCTTACGGTTAGAACCCTACCTTTACAATACTTTTGTCCTCAACTTTTTGACACACTATTTTGCCCACAAGCTATTTTGAACTCAATATTGTGTCCAAGCACAATTTACTGGTCATAAAAAACTGGTTGTGATTTGTGACTATTTTGTATATTTGTATATTTGTGGGGTATTTATAGAGCGCGACGTTCGCTCCGGAGGGAGCATCTTGGCGCTAGGGAACCTAAGTGAGCCAGTGCAAGAGGATTAGATGGAAGCTTTGGAGTGATCGTCCGGGAGATTAAAGATCCAGGTCTTTAGCAGTTTTCGAAAGGGTTTTTCCTGGGTTTGTTGTCTGAGGGATTTGGGTAGTTTGTTCCAGGCTTTAGTTGCAAGGAAGCTGAGGGTCTTCTCACCCTTCGTTTTCAGATTGTATTTGGGGAGAAGAATGAGGTTGTCGTTGGTTGAGCGAAGGTGACGGCTGGGCAGGTAGTGGGGGAAGCGTTTGGTGAGGTATTTAGGGCCGGTTTTGTTGTAGGCACGAAAGGCTATAATCAGGATCTTGAAGAGAATCCTTTTGTGAAGGGGGAGCCAGTGAAGTGAGCGAAGAGCTGCAGAAATAGAGGATCTGCGGGGAAGGCCCAGGACAAGACGGGCGGCTGTGTGTAATACGCTCTGCAGTTTTTGGATGGTGTTCTTTTTGGCTCCTGCGAGCAAGCCGTTGCAGTAGTCCAGTCGCGAGATAATGAGTGCTACTGTCACCGTCTTTCTGGCATCGATGGGAAGAAAGTCAAAGAACTTTCTCATGGATCTGATCATTCCAAAGCATTTGCCTGCGACGGTTCTGACATGCTGATCAAAGGAGAGGTCGGAGTCAAACGTAACGCCGAGGTTCCTGGCCGACGAAACTGTCTGGGGGGGGGCAACAGAATTGTCCGGCCACCAAAGTGCTGGACAAAAGGAGATATTTGTACCGATCGGAAGGATCTCCGTTTTGCTCGAATTGCATTTCAGGTGGTTATTGTCCATCCATCGAAATACTTCAGTCAGGCAGTGTTTTAGGTTGAGTTCAGCTTTGGTAGATAGTTTGTCTAATGGCACAATGAGCTGTGTGTCATCGGCATAGGAGGTAACAGGTATGCCAAAAGATTCTATTAGATTAAGGAGGGGAATGAGGTAAACGTTAAAGAGGAGAGGGCTCAGGATGGAGCCTTGCGGGACACCTGAGGAGACAAGTTTGTCTTTGGAGTGAAATGGGCCCAAAGAGACGGTTTGGGAACGGTCGGAGAGAAAAGACGAGATCCAGGAAAGGGCAGAGTCAGAGATGCCGATGTCCCTGAGTCTGCTGATAAGGATAGTGTGGGAGACAGTGTCAAACGCCGCCGTTAGGTCGAGAAGGATGAGGATGGAGTTTTTTCTCTGATCTTGCAGAGTTTTTATAGTGTCAGACAATTCAATGAGGGCGGTTTCTGTCGAGTGCATGGGGCGGAATCCGGATTGTTGAGGATGGAGAAGGTTGTTTTCATCTAGATAGTGTTTCAGTTCATTGTGGACTAGATGTTCCGTGATTTTTCCCAAGGCCGGGAGTAACGAGATTGGGCGGAGGTTGGTAAGATCCGTCGGGGGTTTATTCGCCTTCTTCATAAGGGGTTTGACGATTCCTTTTTTCCAGCGGCTAGGAACTGTGCCTGAGCTAAGCGAGGAGTTGATTAGGTTGTTGATGGTCGGGTTAACCTCGTCGATTAGTTGGTGAAGTATCTTGGGAGGACAAGGATCAGACGGGGAGCCCGATTTACAGGCCAGGATGGCTTTTTTCGACTGCTCAAGAGTGATAGGGGAGAAGCGACCTAGCGTACAGCTTTGGGAGACCAGTGGGGGGGGCACTGGGGGAGTGGCGGGGGGGGGGAAAGTTGATTTGGATCGAGGCAATTTTTTCCTCGAAGAAGTCAGAAATTTGATCACAGAGTTTCTGAGAGGGTGGGATTTCAGGCAAAAGAGCCTTGGGTTGCGTAAATGATTTGACTATCGCAAACAGCGCCTTTTGTTTTTGGCCTGCATTTTTTATGGCGTTGATGTAGTAGTTTTTCTTTGCCAGTTTGATTTCTGAAAGGTAGTTTTTCCTAGTTGCGATATAAGAGGTACGATAAGTAACCTCGTAGGCCTTCCGCCATTTTCTTTCTGCCTTTTTACAAAGCAGATGTGCATTAGCAAGTTCTGGTGTAAACCAGGGGGCATTGGGTTTAGTTTTGCCCCGGGAGGTGCGGGGACGTGAGGGCGGGATTCTGGATTTTATTTCTTGGGTGATCCAGTTGTGAAAAAGATCGGTGTCGGTATCAATATTACCGGAGAGGGTGGGTGCTTGAGTTTGTATTGACGGATTGAGAGTAATGTTATCTTGGACCTTTTTCCAATTGATGTGATTGGCGGGGAGGGAAGCAGATTTGTTGCGGTTGGATAGGTTTTCGTTCAGGATGTGAAATGGGATCAAGAAGTGATCAGACCAGATCTGGGGCAAGGGCGATAGTGTGGTCAAGAGAGAGAAGTTTGTGCAGACTCCATCGAGGGTATGACCTATGGAGTGGGTGGGTGAGGTGACAAGTTGCTTAAAATTGAATATATCGAGGGTTTGTACGAAATTGATGGTATGAATGTCTGTTGTCGATTCTAGATGGAGGTTAAAATCACCAAGGAGGGTGAAGAAAGGGTATCTGAGTGAAAGTTGTCCTAACGAGTCATGCAGTGAGTCGAGGAACTCAGATGCGTTGCCGGGTGGGCGATAAATGAGTCCGCCTGAGAACGAAGTATGGTCGTTTAGTTTAATGGAGAAGCCTAATCCTTCAGTCTTTTTTAGGGACTCTAGACTAAAGGTGTGGCAGGAGAAGGTGTCTTTGAGAATGATTGCAACACCTCCGCCACGGCCCTTGGCTCTGTCTTCCCTGAAGAGTGAGTAGCCCAGGGGAAGAGCGACAGCAATATCAGGGTTACTGTCTGCTGTTAGCCATGTCTCAGTTATCATGAGGCAGTCGAGGTCAGACTCCAAGATAAGATCGTGTATATCTTGGTTGTGTTTACACATGGAGCGCGCGTTGATCAGGCCGCCTTTGAAGGGGGGCCGAGGGGCCTGAGGCATATTGGCCGGTGGGACTGCTAAATGGAGCCCGGTGGACCAGTGGCAGTGTTTGCAACTGACTGGGCCTGAAAGTGTGGCTGGGTCGAGTATACATGGACACTGCTTAGTGACCTGTAGTTGAAGGAGGTCGTTAGAATGGTAGGAAATGTGGGAGGTAAAATGAGCAGAGTTTCCTGCGCCTGTCGCGCGAGTTAGGGGTCAACAAAGAAGGAGTAATTCCAGATATGGATTACTGCTGAATGTGGGGAAAAAAGAAAAACATTCCTTTTTCAAGAAGAACCCTCACCCACCAACCTATTTGGAGGCAAGCTTCATCATTGGGTTCCCACCCAAGGAGCTGAGTGCCTCCCAGGTATGCTTTGATGCCTGAATTCCAGTAGAGCGGGTTTTTGGACAGTGCAAAGTGAGTGACAAGTGACAGTGATTAAAGTTACCTCTATGACACCATGAACTTCATTGGTGGGGTCATAGGACAAGATTTAAAACAAAGTAAGGGGATGCTTTCTGTGACTTAATTGGTCATAAACATCTGTGGTAAGGTTGTGATTAGGTATACATGTTTCAGCCTTTCATTGCTTAATAGCAAGGCTTTCTTCAGGGCCAGTGGAAGGATAAGTGCACTCACTAAGGTGCACTCATTCAGTGAAGGATGAACCTAAAACTTACAGTTCTGCAACCGACAACTTGTTGCTGGAAGAAAAAACACTTGAGGTTAAAGATCCTACAATCAGGAAAATCATGCATCGAAGAGCAGTAATATGATCATTAGGTTCATCAGGTGTAATAGATCAAGATTCACATGCCTGAAACTGCACTCATTTATTCCACCCGTGCCCCCTAATGTGCATTGTGGACATCGACGTATTTAGGTGGCCATTTATAGTTTGCCATCATGCGCATGCTTTCAACCACACTTGTGTCACTAGATGTGTGGTCTATTATTAGGGAAATTCAAGAGCAATTCGCCGAAATTACCCTGTCAAGGGGGAGATGCCGAACACAGCGCACTCTCCAGCTTGCCAAATTAAAGAAGACAATGTGATCGTTTAATTAAAATTGTGGGAAAAATCACAATTAAAAACTCAATCTCTTGATGGAGTGAAAAGTCAGACACAAAAAGGTTTAGAAAAGCAACTGTTTCTGTATCTTACATCAGTCGCGAGTATGCAATACCCCATAATTTGGCAAGCTGGAGAGCCCGCAGTGTTCAGCCTCTCCCCCTTGACAGGGTAATTTCGGCAAATCGTACTTGAATTTCCCCTAATAATAGATCACACATCTTGTGTCACAAGTGTAGTTGAAAGCATGCACATGATGCAAACTATTTATTGCCACCTTAAAACGAGGATATCCACAACAACCCAGAAGTGGTTGCATCAATTGCCTGAGGATGCTTGAAGCTCGAAAAGGAAACTGAGAGATTTAGGACTATATGTGATGCATTCTCGCACCAAAACAAATGAAATCCACAAGCTTTTCTCTACACTCAACAGCGTCTACTCGCTAACATCATCAAAACAATTTATCAAGGACACCTACCGTCCACATCACACCACACTTCAGCAGAAACTACAAGCCCTTAACACTTTTCAAGAGAGCTACCACTAGTTTATCGGCAGAGATTGGCTAATCTCAAACTGAGCTCTTTTTGAGTTCCAGGTCCTGAGGAGAACCCCACCCAACTGTTTTTCTGGAGTTTGAAACGCCTTGACCACATCAATTCTAAACTATTGGTTAAAAAATATTTTGCCTCTTTTGCATTTTTGTAAAGTATTTTTCAAAAAAAGTATGATGAAACTATTTGGGTACCCTGATTAGTACACTGTTTGGTCAATGCCCAGACCAAATTTATCTTGTTGCAAAACACAATTTTTCCAAAAGATTTTGCAACGTGATTAGGCTTCTCTTTTTCTTCTTCTGGCTTTCATATTCAACAATTTGGAACCTGAGCTTATGTATTCATTCCTAAAACTATATAATTTGTTGTCCAAGTCTTGTCTAGTGTTGCCCAATATATGTTATGTTATGTTATGGTATGTTATTATGTTTTTATAAAGCGCCTTATCACCCAGAGGTATCTAAGTGCTGACAGTGGACACACAACACCAGTAAGACCGCCACGCCACCCACATGATTAAGATAAGTATTTGATGTAATGTATGTGTTTGAATATGTGTGGTCTATGAAAAAATTGGTCAAATAGACTTTTGTGTTAACCACTGAGAATCTTGAAAACATTGACTTTGCATTCTCTCATTGAAACAAAAGAATAAAAAAATTACATGTTTTTCAGTCACAATGATTGTTATGTGTGATCTGATGGAATAACTGTTGACGTATTATCAGTATTGGCATGCATGTTGTTTTGAACATAATACTATTGGCCTAGCCTTACTGATTATGGGCCAAAACCGTCTATCATTTAGCAAAACGCACATTAGGCAGCACAGGTAGAATAAACAAGTGCAGATCCAGGCATGTGGATCTTGCTCTATTACACCTGATAATCATATTACTGCTCTTGGATGCATGATTTACCTGATTGTAGGATCTTTAACCTCATGTGTTTTTTCTTCCAGCAACAAGTTGTTAGTAGCAGAACCATAAGTTTTCAGTTCATCATTCACTGAATGAGTGCACCTTAGTGAGTGCACTTATCAATCATGGGTTTGTTGAGTATGATTCAGAGATTGCGTGTGTGGTCCGTGGGGATGGTCGGGCTTACGAGGGCGGTGGGCCACCAGGTGTCGTTCAGGCATTGGGGTGTGGGTCTATGATGAGTGCTTCTGTTTTGTACGTGTTGACTTGTAGACAGCTGCTCTACATCCATTTAGGCTTCCATGCCTTCTTGAAAGTTGTGTTTGGCTGCATTGGGTTCGTTGGCTAGGGAGAGGATGAGTTGGGTGTCCTCTGCGTATAAAACAATGTTCAGTCCTTCGGTTCTGACAAGGGGGGCGAGCAGAGCCATGTAGATGTTGAACAACGTGGGGCTGAGGGAGGATCCTTGGGGGACTCCGCAGGTGGTCGATGTGGGGTCCGAGAAGAAGGGAGGAAGTCTGACCCGCTTCATTCTGCCGGAGAGGAATGAGCTGATCCAGTCGAGGGCCTTGTCCCGGATTCCTGCATCATGAAGTCTGCTTGTTAGGGTGCGGTGGGAAACTGTGCCGACATAGACAAGTAGGATGAGGGCTACTGTCTTTCCTCTGTCCAGTAGGGAGCGGATGTCGTCTGTTGCTGTGAGAAGGGCGGTTTCCGTTCCGTGGTTCTTTCTGAAGCCGGATTAGGCAGAATCAAGGATGTTGTGCTCTTCGATGAAGATTGCGAGTTGGTTGCTGATGTCTTTCTCAATGATTTTTGCTGGAAACAGGAGCAGGGAGATGGGTCTGTAGTTCTTGAGGTCAGTGAGGTCGGCTGAGGGTTTCCTATCTTTCCACAGGTCCTAAAGAAAGCCTTGCTATTAGGCAATGAAGGGCTGAAACTTTTAGACCTAATCAGGACCTTACCACGAATGTTTATGACCAATTAAGCCACAGAGAGCATCCCCTTGCTTTGTTTTAAATCTTGTCCTATGACCCCACCAATAAATTTCATGGTGTCATAGAGGCAATTTTAATCATTGTCACCTGTCACTCACTTTGCACTGTCCAAAAACCCGCTCCACTGTAATTCAGGCATCAAAACACACCCAGCCCCTCGTGTGGGAACCCAATGATGAAGTATGCCACCAACTAGGTTGATGAGTGAGGGTTCTTCTTAAAAAGGAATTTTTCATTTTTTCCCCACATTCGGCAATAATCTACATCTGAAATTACTCCTTTTTTGTTTTCTGTGTTAACCTTAAGGGTACTAGAAGTAGTTCCACCATACCCTTTCTCTCTTCGTGTTTTTTGATAATGTTTTGGTGACCAGAAAATAATTTTAAGAACAGATCTAAGTACTAATAGGAGGGTTCTTAACATTTAATATGGTAGTGTGTTGCTATCTGATGCACTCCAAAATATCAATGGTAATAGGTCAGAAATAAATATTTACTATGTTTGGTCCACCATGTTTGTGATTGCTCTGACCTTTTTTTTTATGTAACCCTTTCCTTAAGAAAGTGGGGCTTAGTTTTAAAAAAAACATTTCTATCACAACTGCAAACTTTACAACAGAATTTTTAATTACAGTAACAAAGGAGAATGGGTCCCTGGGGGAACCCTTCCCTTTTACGAAGATGTAACTACCTCATGTGAGGTGTTAGTACATGTTTGATGTTATACGATCAGATTTTGCTGGCAAAACATTGATACATATTACACTGATTCTGAATTTGGAAGGGATACCTTCCAAACATCGAATTGGTGTAATTTCACAATCCCTCTCCAGGAGTCTGAAAAACACTTTTGACTCCTAAAATGGGATTAGTTCATAGAAGAAAGCATTTTACCCATCATTATTGCTAAATTAGAGCATTTGAGACCATTAAAAAACATAGTATATGTTGCCCATTGTTTGTTATAAGATTTATAGGTGCTTTTGTATGGAGTTCAGCCTTGAGGGAGTTAGTCTATAACCCTATCTGACCTCCCATGTGCACCATCACACACTTAAGACATGCCTCCAAAGTGTAAACTGAAGTCAGCCAGCAAGAAACTGTTGCATCAACATTGTGCTTCCTATTCATTTTATTTTGTATTTCCTTATGTTGTTACTGCAATTTTGTTAACCCCTTCGCTGCTTGGCCTTTTCCCACCCTGTCATAAGCCTTTTCTTTGGCCACTTGGGGTAGTTTGAACTTAGGCCCCTGTAACTTTTTGACCACATAAGGTATCCATGCCAGATTATTGTCCTTTTCTTCGAACATCACAGGGATTCTAAAGATACCCAGGGTTTGTGGATTACCCTTGACGGGACACAGAAATTAGCCAAAATACAGCTAAATTCATTTTTGTTTTGAAAAATGGGACAAAAGTGCTGCAAATGAAAGCGTCGGATTTTAATTCCTGCAAATGGTATCAACAAAGGGCTCATGGGGCTGAAATCACCATCTTACCAGCTTTCAGTGACTGAGAGACCTTTGTCAGAAAACCAACATTTTTTTACACAGTTTTGGCAGTTTACTGGGACATAGCCAATTTTGATATTTTTTGTGCTTTCAACCTTCTTCCAGTTAATGGTAGAAATGGGTATGAAAACAATATTGGATCCTGGATAGCTATACATTTTATAAAGGTAGACACAATTCTGAATTCAGCAAGTGGTCATTTGTGTAGATCCTTCAAGGTTTCTTTATAGAAACTAACAGCTGGAATTAGGAAAAATTGAAAATGAGTTGACAAAAACAGCCATTTGTGCCAACATTTTACTTGTAACTTCTTCTGACTATGACAGATGTTTGAAAGCAATATGCTGTTACATCCGCTGGATATATCTGGTTGTGAGTTTATATAGGACTTATAGGTTCACCAATAACCCGACGAACCCAGAGCCAATAACTGAGCAGTATCCTGCAATAGTTTTGTATTATGTACTCTGTATATAGCAATTCATTTGAGAAAATATATACAGTGAAAAATCGGAATGAAAGACACCTATGTATTTCTGAAATTGGAACAAAGTATAGAGTTTAGAAACAGTAGCTATTTGCACATTTCCAAAATTGTGAGTACCCATACCAGCATGAGAATTATATTACATTTTTCAAAGTGACTTCTTTTTTACACATTGTCTTTCATTTGGAAGGAAGAAATGCATTGAAAGTCAATAGGTAATAACAGTTGCTCTACAATTCTGTATTACCCTAAGGCTCCTGATAAAAATGGTACCTCACTTGTGTGGATAGGCCTAGTGCCCGTGACACGAAACAGCTCAAAACGCAACGTGGACACGCCACACTTTCACAGTGAGAACTGACCCTTTTCTTGCAAAGTGCCTAGCTGTAGATTTTGAACCCTAGCTCTGCGGGAACCAAGGTAAACCTAGCAAACCTATACATTTTTGAAAACTAGACACCTAGTGGAATCCAGGATGAGTTGACTTGTCTTGCTCTAACTAGATTCTGTTACCCAAAATCCCTTGCAAATCTCAAACTTTGTAAAAGAAACACTATTTTCTCACATTTCTGTGGTGGAAAGTTCTGGAATCTATGAGGATCCACAAATCTCCACCCACCCCACTTTCCTCAAAGTCTTCCAAGAATAATGGTACCTCATATGGGTGGGAAGGCCTAGTACATGCGACAGAAAACAGCCCAAAACACAATGAGGACACACCACTTTTTCACAGTGAAAATTGACCAGATTTTTGCAAAGTGACTAGCTGTAGATTTTGAACCCTAGCACCGCCAGCACCTAGGAAAACCTATCAAACCTATACATTTTTGAAAAATAGACACCCAGGGGAATCCAAGATGGGGACTTGTTTGGTTTTCACCAGGTTCTGTTACCCAAAATCCCTTGCAAACCTCAAACTTTGACAAAAAATCACATTTCCTCTCTTTTCTGTGGTGGAAAGTGCAGGAATCTGTGTGGATCCACAAAATTCCAAAGTCCCCAAAGTCTTCTGAGAAAAATGGTACCTCACTCGTGTGGGTAGGCATAGTGCCCGTAACAGTAAACGGCCCAAAATGCAACATGGACACACCACATTTTCACAGTGAAAACTGACCCTTTTTTTGCAAAGTGCCTAGCTTTAGATTTTGAACCCTAGCTCTGCCATCACCTAGAGAAACCTAGCAAACCTATACACTTTTTAAAGCTAGATATGCAGGGGAATCCAGGATGGGGTGACTTGTCTGGCTCTCACCAGGTTCTGTTACCCAGAGATCCTTGCAAACCTCAAACTTTATTAAAAAAAACATTTTCCTCACATTTCTGTGGTGGAAGTCTTGGAATCTGCGTGGATCCACAAAATTCCACCCACTCCGCTTTCCCCAAAGTCTTCTGAGAAAAAAGGCACCTCACTTGTGTGGGTAGGCCCAGTGCCCGTGACAGGAAACAGACGAAAACGCAACTGAAAACTCCACATTTTCACAGTGAAAACTGACACTTTTTGCAAAGTGCCTAGCTGTAGATTTTGAACCCTAACTCTGCCGGCACCTAGGAAAACCTACCAAACGTATACATTTTTGAAAACTAGACACCTAGGGAAATCTAAGATGGGGAGACTTGTTTGGTTTTCACCAGGTTCTGTTTCCCAGAATCCCTTGCAAAGCTCAAACTTTGTAAAAAAAACACATTTTCCTCACATTTCTGTGGTGGAAAGTTCTGGAATCTGCAGGGATCCACCCAGTGTTCCCCCAGGTCTTCCGATAAAAATGGTACCTCACACGTGTGGGTGGGTCAAGTACCCACAACAGGCAAGGGCCCAAAACGCATTGAAGAGACATTAAAATTACCTTTCACAAAACAACCTGGTTTTGAAAGGGGGTAACCTGGATTTTTGACCATGGGCTTGGCGGCCATCTTAGGAAACTACCAAACCCACGTATTTCTGAAAACTAGACACCTGGGGAAGTCCAGTGAGGTATGACTTGCCCCAGGGGGGCAAAAAGAGAGTAATTTTGCGGCAGGGGGTATTGGTATGCCCATATTGGGCAGCCCCCACCCCTAATTCAATTTAGAAAAACATCCCGGGTATTTAGTGGGCTTTCTGCATCCCAGGGGGGGGCAGAAAAACTAACTTTGCCAAAATGATTATGGAGGAGCAAAAGCACTTGCCAAAGGGGTTGCTCCCCCCTCACTGGTGCCTGGTGGGTGGATCCCAGCTTGGGGGATCTCCTTTCTAAGTGTACCTCTCCTCACTTTGAACGTGCACAGGGGGCTGAGATAGCCCCCTGAGCATGTAGAAAGCAACACTGAAATGACGTCAGGGAAACAAAGCTGACAGCCTCAGGAGCTGGGAAAGCTCTTCCCCAGCTTCCCCAGCTGTTGGGGGGGGGGGGTAAAGGGAATCCCACACCAGAGGGATTCCCTGTGCCATGTGCGAGGACCGCCGGAGGCCATCTGACACATATAAGCACTGGTGCATCGGACCGCCACTGGCTGTCTGACACACCGAAGGGGTTAATTGCATGGTTTATGTCTATGCGATTGTTTATTTCACATAAAAACTGGGCCCCTTCATATTATTTGCACATTGCAAATAAAAAAAACAATACATTACCGTACTGTACAATACATTGAATTGCAATACAATATACTAAAACACAATACCATGCAATACAATATTAAAGATGCAAAGGTCAATTGTTTAATCTCTTCCCTTTAGGTCTTCACTGTCATAAAGTAAAACTATACAAATGAGCCCACAACTCTTGGGTGTCATGCCAGGGTTGTTGGCTTTTACCCAATCAGTAGGTTTTATTAAAGCTGCTTTAATGTCTCTTTTGCACGATTAAATAGAAAATAATTTGTCATGCTCCACCGGTCGATCCTCAGGATGGTGCAGATGTAGTATAAGAAGCCCACCTCTAGATCGCCCCAAATCTGGCTCGTGAAACAACACAGACTTAGAGGAAATCAAGCGAGGGGCGCGGGGACAGCGGGGAGGGAGATCTTGTGGGAGACAAAAGAAGGAAACAACCTTAAATAACACTCTCTAACTTATCATAGCATATAAACGACAGTGTTAACACGTTTTGCTCCTTTCCCTCACCTGTAAAGCAAAATACGTAATGCCGAAACCATAGAAGAGAGAAGAGGGCAGTGTAAGGCGGCTACACACTCTCTGAAGGCATCACAAGAGACAAAGAGAACAGTATTACCCTGAGTTATGTTATACATGTATCACGTTTTTAGACAGATTGTAAGGAGAGCACGCATACCATAACCACAGTGGTGTGAGGCTTAACCTTATCTCTCCCTGAGTACTGACCCACCTACTCTCTCCTGTAAAATAAAACAAAGAAAACGTTGAAGTCTTGTATCCCAAGACCATAGAGTTCCACACGTTATTGGTTCTGTGGGGGCTGATCCCGAATACATAGAACAAACAACCAACAGTAATAGTTTTTTCCCCTGTTGACAAGTTTATCGTACAGCCACCGTAGCAAATACTTCTTTGCTAGGTACTTCTTGAAACTGTTCAAACCAGAGTCCCAGACCCGAGTCACTTCTGCACGAGACCGTTTGGAAAACACGGTCTCATCCAACAGAGGAATCGGTCTGGACTTAACCACAGTCAAAGAAACAAACACCGCTCTTGGAGCCCTCCGAGCGGTTCAAAGGAAAAACATTGGGTAATGCTCCCGGGGGGAAGCGGTCGTAGAAATGGTGCAGGTGCACCCTTACCGCCTCTCCGTAGTTTTCAGCAAGAGTCGTTGGCGCCTAACCACCAGCAACACAGGACCAAGTCGAATTATCGGTGCTCTCTTCCTCGAACGCCGTCATGATATGACGGCAGGGGGAGGACGTTCATCACATGCTGCGTGCCCCGCAAGGAGTCTTGGGTAGTGTAGTTCCATCTGATCCCGTACTCCGAGGGTAGACAGTGATTGCCGGTACCAGGTGCATGACATAATTTACCTACTTGAAATATAGTGGTTTCTATATTGGCAACTCAGGCTTAAAGGCAAAGACCTTTTTGAGGTCCACAAGACCTTCAGGATCAGGGAAAATGACATTTAGCTACATGATTGTGAACCCAACTGCAAGTGGGAATCCAGGAAACTAGATAACTTTGCAGATGCATGGTACATACAAATAGTAATGTTTCCCATTTTAAAAAGTTATATTTCCTATTCTAAAAAAGTAATATTTCACATTGACTCTGGAATATTCCAATATTGTGTACAAGTAATAAAATCATGATTGAAAAGAGATAGGCATTTTTAACAATACTCATTTATACTTATTTTTAACAAGGACATCTGCTCTGATAAACACACATTTACATTTCTTTAAGAACTTCTTCAACAAACTGCTACAGAGTTAGATACAGTTCCCATAGAGCCGTCATGCTTTACAAAGAACTAAGGGGCATATTTACGAGCTCCTTTGCATATAAAAAATTAGATTTATGTAGCCACCCAACACCACCTAGCGTGGCCGTGAGTGGCTTCATAAATGTTGAGTAATGCAACACAGGGCAAATTGCTGCATTGCATTACTCTGTGTCAGGGAGGTGTTTTCATGGGTGTTCCCACACACCATCCATGGATTTTGACACTCCCAGATTTACCGGATGTGGTAGACTTGGGAACTCACCGAAAACCTATCTTTCCCCAGGTAAGGCATAACGAGGAGAAATATTTCGTCTCATTATTTCCTCTTTCTATTTGTGCTGAATTCTGCAGCACAAATAGAAAGAGGAAAATGCCTCAGGGGGTTGTTTTGTGCAGGAAGGTATCCCTTCCTGCACAAAAATAATCCTGCTAACAACGCAGGCCACCTTGCACCACGGTGCAAGGGTGGCTACATTGGAGCTAGGCAGCTAAAAGGGCTCCAGCACAGGGGAACAGGCAGGAATATGCCATATTGACTTAAACATGGCACATTCCTGCCTTTCCCTGTCACAGAGTGCTGTACAGCAGGGTGACTTGCAGCGCTGAACTCTGTGACTTGGCCATTAATATGGCCCTAAGGGGTCATTTATGAGCAAGTGACACAGTGCAGCACAGCAAGTCACCTTGCTGCACTGCACTGCATGATAGGGAAAAGACAGGAATGTTCCATAATTAAGTCAATACGGAGCATTCCTGTCCATTCCCTTGAGCTGGCGCCCTTTTGGCAGCCTTGCGCCAATGCAGGTCCTGTTGCACCATAGTAAAAGGGTGCCTGTGTTGCATGCAGGATTGTTGCCATGCAGGAAGGCTCACCTTCATGCACAAAAACAATCCTGGGGGGCATATTCTTCTTTCTATGTGTGCTGCACAATGCAGGAGAAATAGAGATATTTCTCCTTGTTACGCCTTCCCTTGGGAAGGTGGAAGATTTTGACATATTCTCAGGCTTATAAGCTCTTATAAAACTGGGAATGCATCAACATCCATGGGAGTTGCATGAGAGCACCAATGCAACACCCACGGAATGCCTACCCAGCTCAGAGTAACGCTACTTAGTAATTTGAGCTGCATTGCATTACTCCAGATGTTTTAAGCCACTCAGAGCCACACAAAGTGGCTTTTTGTGGCTTAACACTTTTACTCGAAGTTTGTGTCACGCACGTACCAATTTGCATGGTGTAAACGCAACGCAAGCCTCTCCTAAATAAGCTCCTAGTTGTTCCGGTTTAGTCCTACCACGTCGCAACAACTAGGGCTACATAAGTTTTTTGAGCCACTCTGTCATGTACTTGGGGTCAGTACAGTTTGTTATAGTAACATTATAAAGCCCTTGTACATTCTGAAAGCTCCTTACAAAGGTGCTGTGCTGTCTCATTACGTACACTTTTCCTTATTAATGTATTTTTTTGTGTTACTTTTACCGCTTTTTTAAACCTCTTCAATAGACAGTGGGAGACTAAGAAAATGACATAAATGTTCCATGTGCGAAATTGTCAATTATTCTGCAGCCAATTACACTTTTTTTTCACTAAACTAAAATATCCCTGACAGATAACATTTACATTCTGTCTGCATTCGAGAAATGCCCTTCAACAGATTAATAGATGAATAGGGTGGGAATAATAGCTTTTGTTTTTTCATTGTGCTTGAAAGGCCCAGTCTCTTATTCAGGAGGGAAAGAAATACTATATAGAAAATTGTATCCTTTGTGTTAGATTTCGAATACTGAAGTGAGCAGTAATTATACAGGTATTTCTCCGTTGTCATTATCACCATAAGAAATAATAAAGACTACACCGATGCCTCAGTCTCTAGGCTACTTAAGGAAGAATACAAAAACAAGCATTGGCAACGCCAGAGATTTTGGTTTTTAAAGGTTAAATCACTGGCTTTGCCAATTCTTGTTTATTACCTAACTTTTTTTGAAGTATACGCATTCATGGCTGGAAATTACCCCTAATGCATTCACATGTTTGCTGACATATGTGCATGCTTGAATTGTGACACATGTACATGCATGTGTGATGATGCACATGGGCTCATATCAAGTGACACATGGGGCCTATTATAAAACAATTCTACTGAGGTGCACTGTCCCTGTTTGCATCAGGTGCACCTTTTCAAAGGTGTACCATGGCACAAACGGAAAGTGCCCTTAATACATATTACGGCCCATGGTGGGCATTTTTAATTTACTGATTAAACATGGGGATGGGCAAGTTAAATAAGTCAATTAAAAGTAAAAAATAAAGTGTGTGAGATAAAAAAAAAGAAAGTGAGCTCCCATGGGGCATTTTTCAGCCAGCAGGTTCTCATAAATAAATAAATGTACAAAAATAAGCAGCGGGGCAGATTGGATTTGGGAGAATTAGTAGAGAGGGGAGTAAAAATGCTGAGCACGTGAGAATACAGGAATAAGCAGGTGAATGAGCAAAGATAGACAGGCACTCCCTTGGAGTGGTAAATGCTGAATGAGAAGAAGAGTGCCATCAAGTCAGCAGTGGACAGGTACAACTCATTCAATCAGAACATTGTGAGACCAAGATGCTCCTGGGAGGCACAGACACAAGAATTAAAAAAAGGTATTGGTCAAAAACAGATTTATGTAATACGCAACAACGCTATCTAATAAATAGCAAAGTGTTGAAGCAAAGCTGCGTTAAGGAAATGTGTATGCATTGGAAATAATAGCTCTTGCAAACAGACAGCTTAGGCTGTTTCTAGCTGAGGCATAATAACAAACCTGAGATGTGTAAAAAGGGATCTTTAAAGATTCATATAATACTGGACTATTGAGCTCTATTTCATCAACGGCTCCCAGTGACCCTAGTGACCCTGCCAATCATGCATTTCGGCTCTCTTCTCTGTGGTTGGGGCTCATCAGAAAAGGGATACACGAAATTGACCCATATGTAGCATGGAAATGTACCACTAGTGAAGCATTCCAGGAAGCCTTGGATGCCAGAAAGAATTCAAGGGAAGCTGGGCAACATCCATGCCGTCAATTATCAAACGTTATCTTTTTATAATGAGCAGTATTTATTGGCAAATACCAATGATATTCATATTGCCCATTCTGCCGTGTGGCATACTCTGTGCCACCAACTCAATTGAAAGTCATGACAAATTCATACAAATCTGTTAAACACAAACAACATCTGATAAGATGCAGGATAAAGAATTAATGCTGATGAAAATATGTAAAATATGTAAATTGACCACCTTTTGTAACGCAGGGCCAGAGGTACCGAATCGCAATTAGGAAATCGGTATCCGTAATGTATGAAACTCTTTTGAGTTTCATTGGTGATTTCTAGGAGGTCGGAAATAAACCTGCCTCATGCATAATAATGGGTATACAACCTTTAGCACGCATCTTTTAGCACGCACTACCATTACCACGCATCTGTTACAACGCATACCATTACAACGCATAGCGCTTTTAGGCGATCTGACTTAGGGAATGGCTAGTGAATAGGTTAATTTACTATCCAATAACCTTCCCTAGTGTCCACGGGGACTGGTGTTGGAATAGTAAATTAAACTATTCACTATCCAGCACCCAAAGCACTATGCGTTGTAAAGGTATCGCTTTGTAAAAATGCGTGGTAATGGTATGCGTGGTCAAAGTGTGCGTGCTAACATCATACATCCATAATAATGAGGTAGGTTGCAATGTGTTACCCATTAGGAATCACAGCCATCACAGGGATGGTGGCCTGCTGAGGTCAGAAGACCACCATGTCTGTAAATGCTTTTTTTTTTTAAAACAATAATTTTTTTTCAAATGCCACCTTTTTCCTTAAATGAAACGGGATGCGTTTAAAAAGAAAAAATGAAACTTTGCAGTGTCACTTTTTAGGAGTAGGCTCTAATGTGTTGGCCCGCTGCCTCAAAACATGTTTTTTAACATTCTCAAAGGACAAGGGGTCCCCAAAAGACCCCTTCCCGTTTCCGAATGGGTTACCACTAGACTTAAACTGATGGTAAAGAATTATTGTTTAGCAACCAGAATTTGATCGCAAAATATTAATACATACCATTTTGATTCAGAATCTGGAAGAAACAGCCATTCCAAATACCGATGTCATTCGGTGACAGGGTTGCCAAATCGCACTTGCCTTTTGATTTTGTAAAATGCTTTTTTGTGGTCACCAATGGCCAAATTCTCGAAATCGGGCTGTTTGCAACTGCAAAAAAAGCTTTATACATCTAGCCTTAGTCCTTTTTTATGACCAGTATTTTATTCTGATGGGGTTCCAATCGTAAATATGAGAGCCATAGGAATACTACAGATCTCTTTAGTTTCAACTGTAAATTTTAGCTGCTGAAAGCGTTTAAATGTACCAGTGAAACTCTAGGGGGTGGGGGGAGGGGGGGGGGGGTAATGAGGAATTACCAGGGGAATACCCATCAAATTGGAATTATCAATGCGTCAGTGATTCTTTATTTCCCAGCGGAGCCTCGGTGTTCCCCCTGTAATCCCTGCTAAACCTACCGCCTCATCCCCCCCTCGGCCCATTCCCGAATTACTTGTACCCCTGTTGTTGGTAACTCCGGGAAGGATGACATTTAACGGGCCAGTGGCAATGATGAATACCCTTGTCTTTCTTTACCTCTTGATCTTAAGAAAAAGAAGGCACCGTAACGTTTACTTCAAATATTTTTGCCCTCAAAAGAAAATCAGTGACACGACAAAACAGTATTTGTTGAACTGCGGTTGGATAACACAAAAACAAGAGTCTTTCTCGGCTAGCAAAAGAAATGAGTCACAAGTCATTTTTGTCAACCAAGCATTACATATGTCCTGTTTATGGGCTGCACAGTCTGAGTTCTATGCCTCAGTAACAAAACCAGCCGAAAAGGCGGAAAGGAGAAATCTAGTTCACCGCGATTCTGCTATTCTGTGCGTCGGATACTTGCTGTGATGCTGCATTGTACTCCAGAGAAGCAGACAGAAGCATTAAATAATCTTCGTTTTACAGCTGCCCTATTTTCAGAGACGTTGTTTCTGTGTGGCAAAAGTGAGATTGCCATCACGATATTGCATCCGAGAGAGAACAAATCTCACAGCAAGAGCATGAAAACAGACTGTGGTGAGTTCGACAATAGCTAGTATTCCAGCTCGCCCTGTTCCTCCACGTCTTTCATAGAATGCTTTTCCACAATATCGTGAATTTTAATTTGTGAAAAGAAAGTACCACATTTGATTTTGTTTGATATTGTTAGCAGGAAAATGGTTTGCGACACCCCTTAAGAGCTCTCTCTGATAAAGCTGAACACATCCGCCAGTCAGAGCAGCAACGGTCTGCACAAACTCGTCCTCGTTCAAAATGAACTTCTAATACTGAAGGTTTTTGAGGTATATGGTGTCCATTGCCAGATTTGTTGCATCAAACTTATGTTAGTTGTTTTTGTATTTTGCATTATGTGTTTAAACGGTTGCTGTCAAAATATTGAGCACAAAAATATTATACTACAAAATTATCATAGTCAGAATACTCCTGCCAAGAAATCATGAAGGTTATTTTATGTAGGTAAGTATACATTTATTATTCTTAGTGCCACATTTACTTTGAAAAGGTGTGAACATAAGTGTTACTGGTAATAAAATCCGTGACTTGGAAATGATCCCCTGAGTGTGCGTTTACTTGGTCTGATTTAGACTACTTTCGTCTAGTAGGGTCCGCCGGTGCCGCGCACCAACTACCAACATATGTGTGGGGGAGGAAGGAGCACAACTGCGACCATACACAGGCGCGCAACACCCATTGAACTCACCGGGCTTCAGCCCCCCCCCCCCGTCGTGTGTGGCAGCCCGGGATGAGACAGATCCCGGGCACACACAGAGCCCCACCCGAACGTTTCGCAGGTCTTTTGAATGTTAATTAGGCCTTGCATTTGTTTCACCCCCTTCTAAGAGCCCCTGCAGCTCCTCTCTGCCTACTGATTGAAGGTTCAGCCCCCCCCCAAAAAATTTTCTTAGCCCCCCCCGAAAGTCGGCTCTAGTTGCGCCTCTGACCATACATATATATATTCACTGAAAAAACATAGGTTTTAGGGATGTTATAGTGAGCTGGACATTTCATTTGTACAAAACCATAAAAATTCCACGTTATAGTTAGATCAGGACGACAAACCTATCCCTGTTGAAGGCGGACCATGGAAAGCTGGCGGTTAGAGTGAAAGAGCAAGGCCTGAACATTAGCGAGATAATGCCAACCGTGTCGGAACACACAGCCTCTATTCAACAGCTCCAGACTCAAGTTGCCTCCCTTATAGACAGGGTGGAGGATGCGGAAGGTCGTAATCGCCGAAACAACATCCGCGTTATAGGCCTTCCGGAACGGCGTGAAGGGACCCAAGCCGCAGACTTTATGGAACAGTGGTTTCGGGACCATGTGGCAGACGAGGGCATTTCACCGCACTTCTGCGTGGAGAGAGCGCATAGAATCCCGACGGGTAGGCCTACTCCTGGATGGCCCCCTCACCCACTTATAGTTAGAATCCTGAATTACTGGGACAGGGATTCCCTGCTACAAAAGGAAAGGGAGAAATCCCTCATCCAGTACGACAACCATAAAATCTCCCTCTACCCGGACTACACTAACATGGTCCAAAAACAGAGATCATCTTACTTGGAGGTGAAACGGAAACTGCAAAAGGCCAACCTCAAGTACGCACTGTTGTTCCCGGTCTGTCTCAAAATCGTGCACGATGGGAACACCCATTTCTTCGAGAGCCCATCGGATGTCGAGGAGTGGCTGGAGGGGATGGGAATGGAAGGGAGCCAAGGACCCTCACAGGAACTGAACACGGATGGATCGAGCGGCACCCGGAACGCGAAGGAGAAGGAGCCCCCCAAGTCAAGACGTAGCGGTCGACGACGTGGACCCTCACGGGAACAGCAAAAGGAGAAACAGCTGGATGCTTTGGCGATAGCAGGTACCTTTCGAAAGGACCCCAAAAAGATCACGACGGACTTTGAAGATAGCACAGTCCACTCGGACTCGGACCATAGTGTACTACTTTTCCCCACTGTAACGCCCCGCACAGCGGATGAGGTGATGGACAACTACAGGAACGAAGACTGGACCGGAAGTGGCTGAACGGACTACAAATTGTATTTTATCCTTTCTATTACTTGTTTATGTACTGTACAGTAACCGCTGTTGGGTCTGGGGAGGGAGATAGATCTAACATGGGCTGCTGCCACTGCTGATCAAATCTGTATCCTGATATTATACTTGATTGTGCATGGATGTAATTCGATAAGTATGTAAGACAAGGGTGATCAGGGACTTATTTTCCCCTATACACACTGGTAACATTGCCCCAAGGACAGTTTGCCGTAGGGCTGCAAGTAGAGACTGAAATGGTGCTCGGCCACCCCCAGATGGTGAACGCACTGACTTTTTTGTCCTTTTGAGACCTGTTCAATTGCTGGGCCCAGCTTGCTTCTATAGCTGTGCCGTTCTGGTTCTTTTTTGTTTGGGGGGGGGGGGTAATCTCCTGGCGGTTGTTAAGTAGAGCTCAGGCTGGTGGGCGTTGGAGGCTGCAGAGTAGGCACACATTTGATTATGGCTGATACAACAGGGAAGTATAGAATCACAACATGGAATGTGAGAGGACTGGGGGCAGTACAGAAGAGACACAGAATACACGCCTTCCTGTTAAGACACCAGACACAGATCGCTTTCCTCCAGGAATCCCATCTCACTGCAGCAGAGGCTCTTAAACTGAGGAAAAAATGGAGGGGCACAATTTTGTCTACGACCTATTTTGCTTTCTCCAGAGGTGCCACGATCTCGATTCGTCATGGCACACCATTCCTGGAAGTAGAAAGGAGGGTAGATGATCAGGGACGGTACATATTAGTGAGGGGTACGTTAGATGGCTCACCAGTGATTCTAGGATGCATCTATGCCCCGAATTTTGAAAAACCTTTTCTGATCATAGGCCCCTGACGTGAACCCTCCTATGGGGGAGGGTTTCTACCCCGGTCCCCACGTGGCGCTTAGACCCGCTCCTATTAGAGGATGTCCCCTTCAGGGCATCCTTGTCCGAGACACTGGACAAATATTTTGTAGAAAACTGGGACACGGCCTCCACGGATATAGTGGTTTGGGATGCCATGAAGGTAGTGGTGCGCGGAGCGGCGATCGGGCAACTAGTGGGAGCCCGACGGGAAACACACCGGAAATTACAGGACATAGAGGATAGGCTCAAACGGTTGGAGCGGGAGGTGGGGGTCGATGCCACCAAGAGGGAAGAACTGCAATTAGAAAACATAGAACATGCAGATACCCTTAACACGTTAAGAGTCATTGACCACAAAGACTACCTCCGCCGGCAACACCAGAGGCGGACAGATCGGGTGCATTGCTGGCCCGTTTGGTTCGGGAGCACCCAGACATCCCGGTGATAACTAGGATTAGGACGCGGGACGGCCACCTGGTGGACACGCAAACGGAAATCAACAGGTTGTTTCACGACCATCTGACTGCATTATACACGCAGCCTACATGAGTCAACCCAGATCGTATTTCTGCTTTTCTGACTGAGCTCCAAGTCCCGGTACTGAACGCCGAGGCCCAAAAGGACCTTGAGGGCCCTATCACGCAACACGAAATACGGGTGGCCATCAAATCCCTGAACCGCAAGAAGACGCTGGGCATGGATGGACTCCCAGCGGAGTTCTATGTGAGCTACTCAGATATTTTGGTGCCTGTCCTGGAGAAGATCTACCGTGCGGCATTGGTGGAAGGCCACTTACCTGAAACCACGATGCAAGCGCTAGTCGTCTTGCTACCTAAACCCGGGAGGGAAGCCTTAGATATGGCGAATTACAGGCTGTTATCGATGCTCTCCCCGGAATACAAAATACTCAGCAAAGCAATAGCTCTGAGATTACAGACGCACCTCCCTACCCTGATCCACAGGGACCAATGTGGGTTTCCTCCAGGTAGGAGCACCTCCATGAACACGAGACGACTACACACACTCATTGCGTCCATTCCACTGGCCCTCCCTAGAGCGGGTTGTATAGCCTTAGACCTCCGACAGGCTTTCGACTCACTGGCCTGGTCGTATATGTTTCCGGCCCTGGAGAAATTTGGGCTTCCTGCCCCCCTCTTGGCGTGGATCAGATTGCTTTATACTGCTCCTTCAGCAAAGGCACGTACCGGGAGACATATCTCTGACGCATACGAGATCCATCGCAGCACTAGGCAAGGCTGCCCCTTGTCCTTACTGCTCTTTGTCCTGGCCCTGGAGCCCCTGGCCGTGGCCCTGCAGACCAGGATGGAATGGAGGGGTATCCCAAGTAATGGAGTCCAACACTTGATATCGATCTATGCGGACGATATATTGTTGTTCCTCCGCGACCTGGAGACAGACCATACGTACGTATACGAGATCTTTGAGAACTCCCGGGACTGGCCATTAATCCTGATAAGTCCATTGGTTTCTACTTCCGAGACACTCCGAATCCCGGCTGCATATCATTTGGGGCTCACCTCATCCCGGTGGCTCCTGTCACATTTAAATACCTGGGGATTCAGGTTTATAGGCAACAGGAGGATCAGATAGAGGGAAATATAAAAAAAGCTATATCCCGTCTCTGCGCCTCGGTGGGATTTTGTACAACGCTACCACTTTCGACCATGGGTAGAATCGCAATTTCTAAAATGGTCATGCTCCCCCGCATGCTCTACTTCTTTGTTAACCTACCGGTAATTCTGCCACAGTCTATCTTTGACACCTCAATTCGCTCCTAACCGCTCTGATTTGGGGGGGCGGGAAGACGACAGATTGGACTCTGTAAGCTACAGCTGGGAAACAGGGCCGGGGGGCTGGGGGCCCCAGACTTTAGAGGCTATTACTATTCCAGCCAACTTCAATGGCTATCCTACTGGACGGCAGGACGGAACCTGCATGAAATAAATGTTACAACTGACAGACTGAGGCGGGGAGAGCTGCATGCCCTGCTACTCCCAAAGAGCTGCATACCCACGGAGTGCCACCCGCTCCTGCGCACAGCTCTGAGTTGCTGGCGGAAAGCTTTAGCATATACGTCCTCGCCTGAGGCTTATGCAGCTAACATTCCCCTGCTGGGTGTTCCGACGTCACAAGGCAGGCTCACGGACAGAGCGCTTCAACCATGGCACGAGGCTGCGTGGAAAGGGTTGGGGACTTTTTCGGGGATGACCACCTTCTTACTCATGAGGCCTTTGTACAGGCCACTGGTGCCCCCCCAGACTATACCTATTACATGCTGCTGTCACACACAACATACAACACAGATGGGTACTCCAACACCTACAACCCCCCCAACATGACCTAGTACACTTATTGTACTACATGGGACCATGAGGACACCTAGTGAGATGGTTTTACACGGGGGTCAGGGCGCATGCAGCAGTCTCACTCACCGCGCTTCTGCAGACATGGGCAAATGACACGGGCCAAGAGCTGTCTGAAAAGGATTGGGCCACAATACTAGAACATCCCAGGTGGATATCTTGCAATGTCCGATTTAGATTTATACAAGGGATGATTTTACACAGAGCATACCTGACCCCTATGAGGATCCATAAAATGTTCCCGAATTCTCCCAATAATTGTCCGCGCTGTGGCGAGGAACAGGCCGGGTTCCTACATATGTGGTGGTTATACCCACGTCTTCAGGAGTACTGGTTGGGGGTGTGCCGGGCAATGCAGATGGTTACGAACCTGCCGGTACAGGAGGAGGCGCTGTACTGTCTGTTGGGACTGCGCAGAAGGCCTAAGGCACTGAGGGCCCAATTGAAACTATTGGACCTGGCACTGCTGTTGGCACTCAGGACAATTACACTGAGATGGAAGTCCCCTAGATCGCCTGGGATACACCTCTGGCAGGCGGAAGTACTTAACCCTTTCGATGCTGATGACGAGCTCAGCTCGTCATGATGCACGGTTGAGCTGTGCTGATGACGAGCTGAGCTCGTCATGAAACCATAGTATCGAAGCAATATCAGCACAGAAGGGGAAAACACCTAGCAGCCAAGGTGTTAAATGGGGAAGGGCGGAGGGGACAACACTTAGGAGGGAGGAAACACGTGGTCTCCGGAAATTCCCCATCTCCCAGTAGTGGGAGGCTATGCTCATTACATTGGAGCGTGAGGACCTGACTCAGGGTGCGGGTGCCAGGTCGGGGACCTAGACGGGAAGAGTCACACAGAACATAGCGAGTGAAGCTGTGCTCCAGTTTTTCTCACAACATAACTATACTACCCCAAGATGCAACATACACTGCCGCATACATCAGCCGAATGCGTCCGATCACACTTTAGATGGAGAATTGATCTACAGCCGGGAGATGGGAAGTTCAGGTACGCCAGAGGGTGGGGGGAGGTGGGTGGATGAAGTGATGATTGGACATTACCTCTGCATAATCTCATGTTGCTGATATCTGACAGTACAGTATATTGCTAATGTTGATGTCTCTTATTAGTTAAAATGTACCGACAAGTTGGGGAACTGCATGGGGTGAAAATATGAAACACCGGCTGATATGTTGATACTGTGTAATGTAAGGTGTAATGTCAGATCCTGCAGCTGTGAATAAAGTTTGAAAAAAACCTAGTTAGATCAGCTAACTATAACTCACGAGCCCGAAATCCACTGCTGATAATGTCGCATATTACATTATTCATGACATGGTCTTTGACATCACTGATGACATCACTGATGACATCATCCAGTGAATTTGGTTTGGTTCATTGTTTAAATATGTATTATATATATATATATATTACCTACTGGCGGTCGCCAGTAGGTAGTTATAGTTAGGATTTTTTTCAATGTTAAATCTCAAAATTCTATTTGGAATAACTTTGGCACCGGTTGACGAATCTGCCTGAAAAATTCCTGAAAATGGCCTCGTCGAGCTCCGGTCCTTCCTTGAAAGTTTGGGGGGGATTCGTCAAGCGGGGGCCGAGATAAAAGGGGGGTCCCAAAACGCATTTTCCCCATGTTAATTTCCATAGGGCGGTCGATTTCACTTTTAGCCCGAACGGCTGAATGGATTTGCACGAAACTTGGCAAAATTGTAGGGACTGGTAGCCCGATGTGCCTTTGCTATGTCTCAAGATATGTGCTCCAGTGGATTTTGAGTAATTTAGGTTCAAAAAAATATATATATCTATAGGCGCACTCCGGTGCGCGCACCGGAGTGCGCTCCAGGCGCGACACGCGACTTGCGCGCAGAAAGCTGATTGGCTCTTGGGTGTCTGTAAACATTCTAAACAGTCCGGAGCGGCCGCCATCTTGTGTCTCGGTAGGATCGAGACACGAGAGGTGGCCAAAACAAAGGGGGAAATGACCATAAGGGGGCAGAGTAGACACTCCCTGTACCCCTAGGTTTGATGTGGGGGCCATTAAAGGGCCCCACGGGGTCTCACCCCGTTTTTTTTTTTCGATTTTCGCGGGGGAAGCGCCTGGTGCGCGCACGGGGGAGCGTATCGAGGAGGGTACTATGGAAAAATAATCACTTTAAAACATTGTATGTTTATTAATTGTTTTTTTTAAATTTTTTTATTTTATGTAAGTACCTACATGTAGGTACTAATGAAGAGACTTAAATTTAATGTTCACCATCTTCTTTGTAGACATCTTGCATGTTGTTATTGTATTTTTTGTGGTATATGGAATTCATAACATAGTCTGTCTGGAAAGGAGAAACAGATCTTTTAAGCACTCCCTGAGAATTTCTAGGGGATCATGAGTAGTCTATCCTGCTCACTTATGAAAATGAGGTGTAAAATATTCATATGAGATAATATAGTGGGAGAAAGGTAGTAACTATGAGTAAACTTACTATGTAACAGAAAAATAGTTGAACAGTATACTATAAGTCTCACTTTATATTTTAAACATTTTTGGTAATACTTTATGAATTACATATAAAAAAGAATATTGTCTGAAACAATTTGAAATTATTAAAGATACATTTATTCCTCTGATTCTTTTTCATAATTTAATAAAATTTCTAACATAATATTGTCCGGAATTTCCTCATAATTATATGTACATGATTCCATTTCTTCCAAACATTCTATAAACTGTTCATCCAAAGAGTCATCCATGAAATCAACTTCTTTTTTTTGATCTTCTTGTTTTTCCACCTTTACTTTGATAGAAGTATCATTTGCCTGATTTTCTCCTTCCATTTTCTTTCTGAAAATTGCATACAAATTAACTATATTAGTAGAGTTAGGGTACTGTATACCAGAGAAGCCTAACTCAATCCATAACTATTACAGAGAAGTCTATCTCTATCTCTAACTATTAAAGAGGGATAGCATATCACTAACAGAATATTTTTTCAGAAATAAACTTAAAGTGTACAATATACTTCCATAATTAGAAGTTACCTTAGAGAAATCAGTTGAAGTTGTCAGTGAAATTTGTTTTCAAGTGTACTTCTGGAAGCAGTAGTCAAAATGGCTGTGTTTCCCTCTCTTCTTTTATATATATTCTTGTACTTAACCAATCAAACGTCAGGAAATAATCGTAGAAAATGAAAGATACTTTTTAATTAGTTGTAAATTCTAACATTACAAGTGTGTTTTTGTCATGTAATTTACCTCAGGATATTTAGACAGGCCTGTAGCCTAAATGTCTCAATGGAATTTCACCAAATTTGGGCAAATGGTAGGGACTGCTATGTAGTAGGGCCTATTCTATATTTGATGAAAGTGTCTCCAGTGGTTTTTTTGTAAATTGCTTTCCCACCTTTTTTTATCGAGCGCTTAGCGGTGCGCGCTCCTTTACGCGCACTGGCAGCGTTACGGGAGTCCTCCATTTTGTGTTTCGGTACAATCGAGACACAAGATGGAGGGTAAACAATGTTCGGTATGGGTAGAAGGGGGCACTGTAGAGACTTCTTGACCCTCTAGGTTTTCTGAGGGGGGCTTAGGAGGCTCATAAACGTAAAAAAAAAAAAAAAAATTCTTTAATTTTCCACGGGGGTAGCGCCTGGTGCGCGCACCTTTAAGCGTACCCGAAAGCGTACTTTGGTGAAAAATAGTGAAAAAAGTTAGAAAAAAATAAACGCTTTGAATGATCAGAGGTAGGGTAGCTCTGAAAAGAGCTTTTGGGTTCTGTGGTTGATTTAGGTACCTACAAGTAGGTTCCAATACACATTCTTAAATTCAGGAGGAATATTCTATTCCCCTCATCTGAGAAGTGCACTCCATCTCCTCTGTAGATGTCTTGCATGTTGTAACGCAAGTTATTATTGTATATTGAACCCATTCCATAGTCTCTCATGTAAGCAGAAACAGATTTATTCACATGTTTCCGTGCTTTCTCAAATTGTGGACAAAATTGGTTGGACCAGTTCCATTTCTGTCTTTGGCATATATTGGAATATACCAAGGCAGTGTGGGGAAAAAGTATCATCAATTGATGAAAGGTGTCCTTTAAAAGCATTTCCAGACCTACCCCAGTCAATGTGCCTAGATCGTTTCCACCACAGTGCACAATTATAAGGTCAGGTTCTGGCAGATGCAAAAAAGTTTTCACCAATGGTATCAATTGGTGACATTTTAATCCTCTGTGGCCAATCCACTTGATTTCCACATTTGATAAATCAAGGTTATGAAAATTTCTGCTAGCTGCATACCTTTGAGCCCAGTGGATGTAGCTATGTCCAATAATCCAAACAGAGTACATGATGTGAGAAGGTTCTGGTCCAGTCAGATGAAGTGTGGGAATGAAATGGCAGTTGGAACAGTAGGAGTTTACAAAAAAATAATTGTGGAGTTTCTCTGCTCTTGAATCACAAGCAATGATTGGTGGATTCAGATAGTAGAAATCTGAAAGTTAGGGTGCATGGTTATGTTGTGTGAAAGAAGCAATTTGAATGGTTTAAAAAAAGTCACCAAAAGCAAAAATACCCTGTATAGGCTGCTGAATTGAGAGGTCAAACAACCTTGCTGAGTTAATTTGCAACATTGTAAGATAAACTTTTGAACCTTAGAGTTCAGTTAGGAGGGAGTTGCTATGGTAACAGATAGAAAGGTCTGAGAGGGGGATGGGTGTTGGTTTGAAAATAGTGAGGGAAGACTTTTGATTGGTTGAATTAAGGCATATGTGTACAAAGATAGAGATTTTCTATGCCAGTCTTGGTTTCAGTGTATTGAGAGCACACCTTTTGCTCTGCTAAAGAAAAATTGGTGTGTGTGTCTGACACTGTTCTCAATCTCCAAAAGCATTTGTAAAGGTAAGTAATGATTCATTTAATTTAGATAGAGACTTATTTGCTCTATGGAGAATATTTGGAAGCAGATAGTTATGTTTTAGAAGTGAAATTGTATGTTAGTATATAAGTCCTGCGCAGTGTTTCTTACATGTTATTCAAAAATCGATTTTGGGTGCAAATGAATGGTATTTTTATTTGGCCTTTTTTATGATTGCCATGTGCAGTTGATGCATCACTTTAAACATGGGTAATAAGTGATGGAGTGGTGGCGCAAGGCTTTCATAAATAAGGCTCTGACTTTGTTTTATGATATTGAGTGGTTGTACATAGGTTCTGCGCAGTGTTTCTTACATGTTATTCAAAAATCGATTTTTTGGGTGCAATTGATTGGTATTTGCATTTGGCCCTTATTTATGAATGCCATGTGCAGCTGATGCATCACTTTAAACATGGGTAATAAGTGATGCACTGGTGGCGCAAGGCCTTTATAAATTAGACCCTGACTTTGTTTGATGATATTGAGTGGTTGTACTTAGGTTCTGCGCAGTGTTTCTTACATGTTATTCAAAAATCGATTTTTGGGTGCAATTGATTGGTATATGTATTTGGCCCTTATTTATGATTGCCATGTGCAGCTGATGCATGACTTTAAACATGGGTAATAATTGACGCACTGGTGGCGCAAGGCTTTCATAAATAAGGCCCTGACTTTGTTTGATGATATTGAGTGGTTGTACTTAGGTTCTGCGCAGTGTTTCTTACATGTTATTCAAAAATCGATTTTTGGGTGCAATTGATTGGTATTTGCATTTGGCCCTTATTTATGAATGCCATGTGCAGCTGATGAATCACTTTAAACATGGGTAATAAGTGATGCACTGGTGGCGCAAGGCCTTTATAAATCAGACCCTGACTTTGTTTGATGATATTGAGTGGTTGTACTTAGGTTCTGCGCAGTGTTTCTTACATGTTATTCAAAAATCGATTTTTGGGTGCAATTGATTGGTATTTGCATTTGGCCCTTATTTATGAATGCCATGTGCAGCTGATGTATCACTTTAAACATGGGTAATAAGTGATGCACTGGTGGCGCAAGGCCTTTATAAATTAGACCCTGACTTTGTTTGATGATATTGAGTGGTTGTACTTAGGTTCTGCGCAGTGTTTCTTACATGTTATTCAAAAATCGATTTTTGGGTGCAATTGATTGGTATATGTATTTGGCCCTTATTTATGATTGCCTTGTGCAGCTGATGCATGACTTTAAACATGGGTAATAAGTGACGCACTGGTGGCGCAAGGCTTTCATAAATAAGGCCCTGACTTTGTTTGATGATACTGAGTGGTTGTACATAGGTTCTGTGCAGTGTTTCTTACATGTTATTCAAAAATCGATTTTTGGGTGCAATTGATTGGTATTTGCATTTGGCCCTTATTTATGAATGCCATGTGCAGCTGATGCATCACTTTAAACATGGGTAATAAGTGATGCACTGGTGGCGCAAGGCCTTTATAAATGAGATCCTGACTTTGTTTGATGATATTGAGTGGTTGTACTTAGGTTCTGCGCAGTGTTTCTTACATGTTATTCAAAAATCGATTTTTGGATGCAATTGATTGGTATATGTATTTGGCCCTTATTTATGATTGCCATGTACAGCAGATGCATGACTTTAAACATGGGTAATAAGTGACGCACTGGTGGCGCAAGGCTTTCATAAATAAGGCCCTGACTTTGTTTGATGATATTGAGTGGTTGTACATAGGTTCTGCGCAGTGTTTCTTACATGTTATTCAAAAATCGATTTTTGGGTGTAATTGATTGGTATTTGCATTTGGCCCTTAGTTATGAATGCCATGTGCAGCTGATGCATCACTTTAAACATGGGTAATAAGTGATGCACTGGTGGCGCAAGGCCTTTATAAATGAGACTCTGACTTTGTTTGATGATATTGAGTGGTTGTACATAGGTTCTGCGCAGTGTTTCTTACATGTTATTGAAAAATCTATTTTTGGGTGCAATTGATTGGTATATGTATTTGGCCCTTATTTATGATTGCCATGTGCAGCTGATGCATGACTTTAAACATGGGTAATAAGTGACGCACTGGTGGCGCAAGGCTTTCATAAATAAGGCCCTGACTTTGTTTGATGATATTGAGTGGTTGTACTTAGGTTCTGCGCAGTGTTTCTTACATGTTATTCAAAAATCGATTTTTGGGTGCAATTGATTGGTATTTGCATTTGGCCCTTATTTATGAATGCCATGTGCAGCTGATGCATCACTTTAAACATGGGTAATAAGTGATGCACTGGTGGCGCAAGGCCTTTATAAATCAGGCCTTGACTTTGTTTGATGATATTGAGTGGTTGCACATAGGTTCTGCGCAGTGTTTTTTACATGTTATTCAAAAATCGATTTTTGGGTGCAATTGATTGGTATTTGCATTTGGCCCTTATTTATGAATGCCATGTGCAGCTGATGCATCACTTTAAACATGGGTAATAAGTGATGCACTGGTGGCGCAAGGCCTTTATAAATGAGGCCCTGACTTTGTTTGATGATATTGAGTGGTTGTACTTAGGTTCTGCGCAGTGTTTCTTACATGTTATTCAAAAATCGATTTTTGGGTGCAATTGATTGGTATTTGCATTTGGCCCTTATTTATGATTGCCATGTGCAGCTGATGCATGACTTTAAACATGGGTAATAAGTGACGCACTGGTGGCGCAAGGCCTTTATAAATCAGACCCTGACTTTGTTTGATGATATTGAGTGGTTGTACTTAGGTTCTGCGCAGTGTTTCTTACATGTTATTCAAAAATCGATTTGTGGGTGCAAATGATTGGTATTTGCATTTGGCCCTTATTTATGATTGCCATGTGCAGCTGGTGCATTACTTTAAAGATGGGTAAAAAGTGACGCACTGGTGGCGCAAGGCCTTTATAAATAAAGCCATGAGTTGCTATTGTATAAACTTAAATATGTTGCAATTTATTGTATATATTGTTTGTTTTTTAACATTACTTTGTTGTTTGCTAATAGTGGTCTTTCATGTGTTCTTTTAACAGAGCAACAGATTCAAATCAACTTCTGAAAAGGAAGCAAAAATGCCTTCAAAGCAAAGAAATATCAAAAATAACATACGGAAAAGGAGAACATCAACAACAGAGTTTATGGAATCCTCTTCAACAAGTACTTCAAAAAACACCAGAAAAGCTTCTGGTAAGCCAATTAAGTCTTTTCTTCGCAACATATGTCGTAGAAAAAAAAATGATATTGCTAATGTGAATATACAGAAAAAGTCAACAAATCTAAAAAGGAAAGAGAAGCCCACAAAAAATGTTTCCATTGGAGCAGGAGAGAAGAGAATGGATAGCAATAGAAGGGTAAATGTTTTTAGGGACATTCGTAGGCGAATGTTTCGCAATAGGGTAGTTTTAAATTTGCTAAAAAATGATAAGAAAAGTAAACTAAAAGCTGCTTTTTACAAGAAAAAGAAAAGTGTAGAAAAGATTGTTGATCAGGCTTTTGAAGTTAAGAAAAAAATATTTATTTTAATAATCAATAGAATTAGGATACTTAATAAGGCAATTGATGTTTTCAAATCGAACAGTAGATGGAAAAGAATTATTAATCGGAGTAATTTTTGTGAAGTATTTTCTGGTGAATGGATGCATAGTTCAAGTTCTGAGCCTTTTTTCAATGAGGAGAGTTACTTTCAGGAAAATGATTTGGTGCATGCAGTTGACACCAGTGGTCGTGCATATGAGGTGAAAGATAGTTGTGTGATGGAAAAAGAGAAACTTGTATCTAGAGATGCAGAAGAGGTGTTAGCTGATGAAGTTTTAGGGAGACGTACTAAGGGTCCAGTGTACACATGGAAATGCAGTAGTATTTGTAGTGTGCGACAGGAATCAATCGATTTGCTTCGAAATTTCTTACGTACATATAGTAAAAAAAGTCTCAAACAAAAAATGAAGATCCTGCAAGAGTTAGATCCTTGCAGAGTGAGAGAAAGCACAGATTTGCAAGGGCATTCACTAGCTTGTCTTTCTAGAAAAGTTTGTCGGAGTGTTTTTCATCATTTTAGGATGTTAGCAGTGCATCATAATAACGTAAGGAAATTAGTGAGGAAGTTGTATTATGCAAAAAGTCCTGCACTTAAGCTTAAACAGTTAAATAGTGCTCTTTTGCATGGATCTGAAGTGGATGTGAAGACTATTTGTGAAGAAATTGAGTTTTGTTATTTTGGGAACAAAGAGGACAGTGTAGAAATAGATATAGTAATGGATGGTAATGCAGAAGATAATGGACAAATTTCAAGTATTGAAAAGTTTGATGAGGAAATTATCAAGTTTAAGGTGAAATCAAGTGAGAGGCCTAATTTAACTTGTGTGTGTTGTCGACGGACTCATTATAAAATTCAGACCAGGTTAGTTGATTTATATGCAAAAAGTGAATTGGAAAATAATAGTCAATGGGAGGATTTTGTAAGTTATTTGTTGGTGGAGAATTCTTTTGATTTGAGTTTGGATCAGCGTATTTGTAATTATTGTTTGAAAAAATTAAATGAAAATAGAATGCCTGCTAGAGCAGTTTATAATAATCTTCAGTTGATAGATATTCCTTCTGAATTGATGGATCTAAATACTTATGAATCTATTTTGATTCAATGTGTCCATCCTTTTCAGGCTATTGTACGCATGGAGCCTAAGACAGGGAAATTGCCTCCATCAGATTTACTGAGAGGATTAAAGGGAAGAGTTGTTTATTTGCCGCTAGATGTAAAGAAAAATATTGATACAATTGGTGTAGAAAGAGTAGAAGAAGATCCTTTAGTTATTCTAGTTAATGGGGTTCCAACAAAGAGTAAGAAAATTTGGCAAGATTTAGTGGATGTTAAAAAAGTCAAGAAGGCAACGTTGTATTTGGTCAAAAACAATGAGTACTACAAAGATGTAAGTGTTGGAGCAGAGGAAACAGCTATAGAAGAAGATAGTGAGTCTTCAGTTGGTCAAATTGAAAAAGTTGATGTGTCTAGAACTGAAGAAATATATGAACATTATACTGTTCATCCTTTGCATTCCAAAGAAGTAATGGGAAATGCAATTGACTTGTTTCAAATGAAAGCAGCAAAAGGAAGTCCCATTAGTGTATGGGAAGAAAGTTTGGAAGCTCGTTGTTTTCCACAATTATTTCCAACAGGTTGTGGTGGACGATATGATGATCGACCAGTTCAAATTCCTGCAGCTGAATACCGGACTCTAAGATTATATGCAGAAGATCCAAGGTTTCGTCAATGCATTCCATATTTATTTCATCTACTATTTGAAAGTGATTTGTCTGGGCTTTCTTATGCAGTTAATCATATATTAAAAAGTGGACCTCATTTGCAGAATGTTTGTGCAAGGGACTTTATGGAGAAAGTTAATCTGCAAGACAGTATTTTGGAATCTCAGCTAATCAATCTCATGGCATGTCAACGTGGAACCAACGAGTATTGGTTTCGTCGTCATGGAGAATTGAAATGTATGCTAAGAAACTTAGGAACTCCTACATGGTTCCTCACTCTTAGCTGTGCTGAGTATGCATGGGACGATTTACTTCAATTTCTACGAGAGGCAAATGAAAACATACCAAATATAGAATTGAAAACACCAGGAGAACTGTGTTCTTTAGATCCAGTGAATGTTTGCAGATATTTTAATCATAGATTTGAAGCTATGATGTCTTTTATTACCAACAAAAAAAATCCTCCCCTTGGAGAGGTTTTGGATTTCTTTTGGAGGAAGGAATATCAAGCAAGAGGTGCTCCTCATATACATATGTTGTTGTGGATTAAAGATGCACCCAAATTTGGATCAGATTCAGATGAAACAGTGATGAGTTTCATTGGAGAGTATTCAACATGTGCTGTTCCAAAATCTACTGAAGAAAACAATTTAAGGCAACAAGTTTTACGTTTTCAATCTCATCGTTGTGGAAAGTACTGTCGTCGAAAATTTAAAAACAAGGAAAAGTACTACACGAAATGTCGTTTTGCATTTCCTCGACCAGTGATTTCTAAGGGAAGAGTAAATAATTTGATGTCATCTCTACGACATACTGTGACGAGGAAATCTCCCAAAAATACATACAATTTGAAAAGAAATGAAGAATCTAAGTACATCAATGATTACAACCCAGTGATTTTGTCCATGTGGAATGCTAACATGGATATTCAGTTCGTTGCTGACAACTCTATTGCTGTGGCTCGATATGTGACATCTTACATCACCAAAAAAGAAAAGACAGAATTGAAGGAAATGTGGGAGGATATTTCACATGAAAAGAGTCTAAGCAAGAAATTATACAGTTTCAGTCTGAAGATGTTGTCGCATCGATAAATTGGAGCATATGAATGTTCTGATCGGTTATCATCAGCAAGTCTCTATGCCAAATCAAGAACAATCATTTGGGTGAGTCTTGGTCTTGCTGCAACACGAAACCGAGTTTTGAAATCTGTACAAGAAATTGAATATTTGGCGGAAAAAGAACCAAACAGTACAGATATTTTGAAGACAAATATGTTGGATACATACTATCCAAATAGAAGTACTCACCTTGAGAACACATGTTTGTATGAAGTTCTTCAAAACTACAGTTTTAAGAGGAACATCACAGAAGATATCAATAATGGAAAATATGCACTCATTGGCTATGAAGGATGTCTAGTGAAGCAGAAAAAAGGCCATTTGATTAATCATCGAAAATTGAGTTGTGAAGTTCCAGACAAAAGAGAATTTTACTATTTAGCTCTTTTGCAACTCTTTAAGCCATGGTGTACAGAAGAGGAACTACTTGGAGATTTTCTCTGTTATGAAGACTCTTTTAATGCAACTAAGGATACCATAGAATGTCCTATTTTTCTAAATTATCTGCAAATGTTGAATGAAGAAATGGAGCAAGAAACTACAATTGCTGAAGAGATAGCTAGAAACAGTTCTCAAGATAGTCAGAGTTCTACTTCATTGAGCCAGGATCCACTAGGAGGACCAATTATCCAAAATGAAGCTGCCACTGCCATGGATGAGGTGGAAAGAGCTATGGAACAAGCTCAAGAGGATGGAGTTAACTTAGAAGATTTGGTAAAGCAACTAAACATTGAGCAGAAAAAGATATATGATGAAGTCACAGAGCAGATTGAACATGGATTCAGACATGAGAAAAAAGAGTGCTCATGTATATTATTTGACCCTGTCCGATTGTACGTAAGTGGAGAAGCGGGGACAGGAAAAAGTTTTCTAATTAAAGCCGTTGCAAGTTATCTGCAGAAAAGGACTGATTCACCACTGTCTTGTGTTGTAACTGCTCCAACTGGTCTGGCAGCACATAACATTAAAGGGATTACTCTACATCGTTTATTGATGCTGCCAGTTGAACATGATAATAAATTGCATTACAACAAGCTATCTGGAGATGCGTGTTCTGAAGTTTCAAGAGTCTTGAAGAAAATGAAACTTCTTATCATAGATGAAGTAAGCATGGTCTCAAATCTAATGCTTGCTTTTGTGCATTTGAGAATGCAAGAAATTCTTAAAACAGACTATGATGTGTTATTTGGAGGAAAACACATTATTGTTTTTGGAGATCTATTGCAGTTGACTCCAGTAAAAGGACAACCAGTGTTTAAAATGCTCACGCATGAAGATACCAGGAAGTCCCTTGGAAGCATTGGAAATGTTAATATATGGCTAAATTCTAAATATGCTGAACTGCTTCAAAATATGCGACAGGCCAAGGATGAAGATTATAAAAATATTCTACAAGATGTAAGAATTGGAAAAGTGACTGAGAAAGGGAAAAAAGCTTTGCATAGTCGATTAATTTCAAATTTGTATCCAAATGAAAACATTCTTCCAGAGAATATTTTTTTAAAAATGACTGAGAAGAAATCTGGGATATGTTTGATGCCAACTCTGCAAGAATGTTCCATCTTCAACCAAAAAATGTTAGACTTAGAAAATGAAGAGATTGTGAAACTGGAAGCAATAGATAAAATAGAGCATATGGGTGCAACAATTGTTTTGTCAGAAAATTTGAAAACTAAATTGGATTCATTGGAGAAAAGTATTTCAAAAACAGCTGGTTTTGAAAAGACTCTGAATGTGTGTTTAAATTGTCGTATCATTTTGAGAAGGAATTTAAATGTTGAAAGCGGTCTGGTAAATGGAGCAATGGGTTATGTTGTTGATTTTGTGAATTACAGAAATAGAGATGGAATTGAATTTTTAAAAATAAAATTTGATGGGATTGAACAAGTACAACAAATAAGTCGTTGTTCTGCTAGATTTTTACTTGTAAAAGACTTATATGTTCGCCGAAAACAGTTTCCTGTTTGTTTGGCGTATGCGGTGACAATTCATAAATCTCAAGGTTTAAGTGTAGATAGTGCTTTGGTGAACATTGGAAGATCTGTGTTTAAAGAGGGTATGGCATATGTGGCATTATCTCGAGTCAGAACTTTATCAGGATTGTACTTGATTGCGTGTGATGAGACAAAGATTTCTGCAGATCTAGATTGTGTTAAAGAATACAATAGGTTAAGAAGAGAGTATGCTCCACACTTGCCTCAATATCCTCTGTTTGAAAAACGTGTGGTAGGCCGAAAAAGAAGAAATGAGGATAATTGTAGTGAGGTAGTTGCAAAAAGACAAAAAGTAGAGAAAACTGTAATTGAAAACAGGAAGAAAAAGAATTGTGGAGAAAATGTTGTTGGATTTCAGTTTGAAAATAGTTCTGGTGTCAACTGCTATGCTAATGTAGTGGTTAATGTTGTTTTTTTTCTTAAAAGTTTACAAGAACAGATTGTTGAAAATCGGGATCAAAGATTGTGTGGTTTATTGAATTCTGTGTTTCAGAAATGTAGCAGTGGTACAGCACAAATAGAAACTGTAACAGAAATTCGAAATATTTTAGATTTGTGTTCTGGTCAAGATAAATTTTCACAGAACATTCAGCAGGATTGTCAGGAATTTTTAATGTATATGTTTGGTGTTTTGGAAGATGAAGGTGTAGATGTAGATAATCTTTTCAGTCTTTCTTATCAATGGCAGCATGACTGCCACAATTGTAGTTTATCAAGTACTACTAGAATAGACACTGAAAGATTTATATATTTGAGTTTACCAGACTGTAAATCAGTGTCTTTTAAAAATCTAGTTAAAGCAGCAGATCATAATATGGTGTGTACCCAATGTAACTGTACAATGCTGTCCACATTATTTATACAAAGGTATGGGCAGTATATCATTTTAGTTTTCCAACGATGTAGACCTGATGGAACTAAATTGACAACTTCTATCAAAAATTTTGTGGCTTCTCAGTTATCAATTTCTGGAAGGACCTTTACAACTGAAGCTATTATTTATCATGATGGATCTTCGACAACCTCAGGACATTATACATGCTACTTAAAATCTGAAAATGGATGGAGTTACTGCAATGATTCTCATTTAACTTATAAACAATGTTTGCCTTATGACTCTACAAATTCTTATCTAGTGTTTTTAAAACCAAAGTTTTAGTAAAGGGAATTGGCCTTTGAAGACGGGAATAGATAATAAAAGTTAGTTAGTTAGTTAATCTAATATTTTAAATTATTAATCTCATGTAGATACTTTAAGTGGATCTCAAAGTAAAAAATACTGATATATCTGACACAAATTGGCCGTGAGGAAAGTGTAAGATATGATGTTGTTAGATCTTTTTTCATAGGAAGTCGATGAAATCGAAGTTATAGAGCACAGCAGACTTTTTTTCACCAAAAGGACCTTCACTATCTGCAATCTCATGTAGATACTTTAAGTGGATCTCAAAGTAAAAAATACTGATATATCTGACACAAATTGGCCGTGAGGAAAGTGTAAGATATGATGTTGTTAGATCTTTTTTCATAGGAAGTCGATGAAATGGAAGTTATAGAGCACAGCAGACTTTTTTCCACCAAAAGGACCTTCACTATCTGCAATTTGGTCTCACGGAAAAGTAAGTGAATCAAAGATTAGTGTACTTATATGAGATGTATGTTTGAATGGTTTTTTTTAAACACAATCTTTTAGATTGTGTTTTTTTTTCCCGCTGTTATATGATGAAGACTTTGATCTCACTAATTTAAGTGAAATTCAATATATTCTGAGAACAGCAAAAATAAATAATGTAACATATTGTAGAAGTTATTGTGTAGTTTGCATTGTGTAATTTATATTGTGTTCACATTGTCTTATACTCATTTTCTTTTTCACCCTTATTTACCTCTCTTTACTAATTTACACTCTTTTTTCATCGCTGTTTCTTTAGTGCACTTCATTCACAACTTCTTAATCTAATAGGAACTGTCTGCATTTCCTCTGTTCCTTCCACCACTTTTTATCTTTTTCATATTCTCACAGTACCACTGCTTTAGTTTCCTAACCCTCTCTTTCTTTTTCTCCATTTTTTTTCTTTCGCACCCATTGTACTGTAGTTCACTTAGTTCTTCCTTTTGTCTTTCTGTGTACTTACTCTCTCACTCCTGTTTTATCCATCGTTCTATACTAACTTCATTCCTTTCATCCCTTCACTCTGTGACTTTACTTCACTCACTCTCAATCATCTTCTATTCCTCTTTTTTATTTATAGTTTCTCAATCAGACTTCTCTCCTTTTCACTCATTTTTCTTTTATTTTCTTATCTTTACTGATTTTGATTTGATATCCTACATTCTTTTAGTATCTTATTTATCTTTAGGAATTTGTTTTCTTTCTATTTCTTTTTCCTTTTTTTTTCTCTTTCTACATTACTTTCTTTCTGTTTTTGTATCCTTCACTATTGCATCATTTCTTAGTAAACTTTTGTAGATTTTTAAACCTCATGAACTGTTGCTTCTATTTTATTATATATTTTTAAGTAATTATAACGTGTTTTTTCTTTTATCTTTCATAGATACAAGTTTGCATTGATTATATGGTAAGTGTGTTTACAAAATCTTTTTTGTTATCACCTTTGGTTTTATTTTCACTATTTTTCTCTCACCCTACCTCACCCCTGTTTCCTTACTTTGCTTTTCTCACTTATTCTTTTCTTCCATGTTTACTTCCTACCACATTCAACTTCTTTCAGTTCCTCTGTCTATGCACACTCCTTCACTTACCTTTTTTACTGGTTCACTTAGTTCCTTTGTGACACTCCTTCTTTTACTCTCTTTCTTCTTTCGCTCTATTATTCCCCATGTCTTACCCTTATTCACTTACATGTACCCTGTTTCACCCCTCTTTGCTTATATTCACTGCTATTTACTATCCCTCCATCACTACTATTCCTTTTCTCTCATTCCGTCACTACCTGTCATTCACATGCTTAACTGTCCTTCCTTTTACTTTCATCATCCATTTACATTCTCCCAGAACCTCTGCTTTAGTCTTCTTCCTATTTCTTTTTTTCTTTTGCTCCCTTATTCATTTTTTTTTCTCAGTTATTTCCTCTTACACTTTTTATCTGTCTTACTATCTATTACACAGTCCCTCTGTGTTCCTCCCTTTAGCTCTCTTTCTCTTAACACCACTCTCTCTGTCCCCATTTCTTATGGTCACTCCTTCATTATTTTTTTTTTCTTTTTTTTGTTGATGCGCTGACGGTGCGCGCACCCGGGCGTTTATCGGTATGCGCACCGGGAGCGCTCCAGAGTCAAATATAAAAAAAAAAGGAAAAAACTATTTTAAAATAAAAATAGTATCTTAATATACATTATAGGGTCCATTTTTAGAAAAACATACCTTTCTCAGGTAAAGACATTTGCGAAAAAATAAGCTTAGAAATTCAATAAAACGTACATAGGTATGAAGCCCTACAAAAAGTTAAAAATTAGTATTAAAAAAACCTATGAAATTCACTGAAAAAACCATAGGTTTCACACCAGTTATAGTTAGGAATTAGCATTTAAAAAACCTATGAAATTCACTGAAAAAACCATAGGTTTCACACCAGTTATAGTTAGGAATTAGCATTTAAAAAACCTATTAAATTCACTGAAAAAACCATAGGTTTCACACCAGTTATAGTTAGCTGGAAATTTTACTGATATAAAACCATTGAAATTCCCACGTTATAGTTAGTCGGACTCACTATAACTTGCGCGTGCAATGCACTGCTGATGACATCACATATTACATCACTCATGACATGGTCAGTGACATCACTCATGACATCACTGATGATACCGTCCTTGTGACAGAGTGACTGACCTCCTTTCACTGTAAAGTAACCCTTGAAACACATATTCAAAAATAGAAACTAACATTTTCAAAAAAGTGAAGATATCTATACCAGTTGCAACAACCAATTCAGTAATTCCACCATTTATATACACATCCACTCATTCATCAACAGTTCTAAATAGTCAGTCATACATATACTCACTCATCATATGTAGTGAGACACCTATACATCCGTTAACACACCGACAGTCTTCCAAAAGTTGCTAAAACACATACTCACACATGCAAATAAACTATTGAACATCCATTTTTTAGCATATACAGCTATACACACTCTACCACCTTACTTCTAAAGAAACTTACACATACTTACTCTCTTAAAAAATCACTTATAGAAACACATACTTATTAAAACAAGAATTCTTTCAATCTCTCACTCTCATATATACTCACTTATATACATCAATACTCACATATACTAGATTAAAACATATGTAGTTACTGATAAAGACACTAGTAAGACAGTCATTCACTTACTAACACATACATATACACACTCATTCACCCATACAGTCCGGCACATATGCTGTCTTTAAAACACATACAAACAGTGAGTCAGTCATTTATGCATCTATGTGCTAAGTAACACTCCCACCAAATCATACAGACACTTATACTGATACTAAAAAAAACATCTAATAACTCATATACACACATATGTAGCTACTCACCAACCCATGCAGCCACTTATACACAAAGTGAAACACTGATACATATATTTAAATATTTAAACATTACTTACTAATACATGTATTCACTAAGATACACTTAATAAGCCAGTTATTCAATATTTTTTTTTTTTAAAAACCATCCATTTAGACTTTTATTTAAACATTTATTCTCCCATCGACCTTTACATATACATATATAAAACATATTTATTTTTCAGAAAGACACACATTCACTGGATGGTGTCATCAGTGATGTCATGAGTGATGTCACTGACCATGTCATGAGTGATGTAATATGTGATGTCATCAGCAGTGCATTGCACGCGCAAGTTATAGTGAGTCCGACTAACTATAACGTGGGAATTTCAATGGTTTTATATCAGTAAAATTTCCAGCTAACTATAACTGGTGTGAAACCTATGGTTTTTTCAGTGAATTTAATAGGTTTTTTAAATGCTAATTCCTAACTATAACTGGTGTGAAACCTATGGTTTTTTCAGTGAATATATATATATATATATATATATATATATATATATAGCAATCTGCATTGAAGAATGAGTGGATGTATAAATATAAATATCTGGATGGAGGATTTAGTAGCAGTGTATTTGACTGTTAACTTGGCTAATTTATAGTGTCTCACTAAATATGATGGATAGTGACTAAAATGTGTGAATCTCTGTATCAGTTTGACAGTTGTTGTGTTATCTGCTGCACCAGTTGGTTACTAGCTATGTGAAAGTCTATATTAGTTATTGATTAGTTAACTGAGTATTTGTACGGGAGAGTGAATGTGTCTGTGGTTCGGTGGGGTGTGTGTGACTGCCCAAAGATGTGTGAATAGTTGATTCAGTAGGTATATGAGGTTAGAACTGCATGTTATAACAGTTGCTTGGGTGAGTGAATATCTTTATGGGTGTGGTGATGAGCAAATATATCTCTCAATGGTGCATGTCCAACAAACTAGAAAAATAAAAGGCAGTGTATGTGACAGTTGTATATAAATAAGTATACATACGACTCAGTGATTGTATGAGTGACTGTATGGATAACTGTATACTTGTAATAATGATTTTATAACACACTAAGTATGATTTTCTATCTATATGAATAAATGAAGTGGTGTTTGTATAAGTGTGTAGCTAAGTAAATGTAAGTATGATCCTATGTTTGCATAAGTGAGTAGGATGACTTCATAAGTGAATAGGATGTGTGCTGGTGTGTAATGTCGATATAGGTGTATAAGTATATTTGATAGTGTTCTATTGGTCATTGACAGCATGTATGAGTGAATCTATAGGTAAGTGATTAGATGTGTGTGTAGATCTAGGAATGACTGAGTATTTTTAGAAGCTTGTATTGGTGTGTCAATGGATTCAAATATGGTTAGAGATGAAAAGTTAAACTAGTGTATGATGAGGTGTATCTGATTGTCATGTGGATGATGTCATCAGTGATGTCATTTGAGATGTCATCAGTGATGTCATCAGTGATGTCACTGACCATGTCATGAATGATGTAATATGTGACATCATCAGCAGTGGATTGCGGGCACGCAAGTTATAGTTAGCGGAACTACCTATAATGGAGGAATTTCAATGGTTTTGCACGAGTGAAATGTCCAGCTAACTATAACACCCCTAAAACGTATGTTTTTTTCAGTGAATTTCTAAGGTTTTTTAAATGCTAATTCCTAACTATAACATGTCTGAAACCTATTGTTTTTTTCAGTGAATTTCAAAGGTTTTGTAAATGACAATTTTTAAATGTATTGGGGCAGATGTATCAAGATACCATTTTGCACTTCTCAAATAGCGATTGTTAAGGAATAGCTATTTGAGAAGTGCAAAATGGTATGTATGTAGAATTTCGCTATTTATTAGCGATTTCCTAAAATTCCTTAATTGTGATTAGCAAATTGCTAATCGCCATTAAGGAATAATTTCCCATTCATTTCTATGGGCCAGGAGGCCCATAGGAATGAATGTGAATTTATACTCAATTTGCGATTAGCAATTTGCTAATCGCAAATTGAGAATAATTTCAAGGGTGCAAGGGTGTCTTAAGGACACCCTGCTGCACCCCTGAATTTGACATGTATATGCATATGGCGCACATACATGCCCTAAGGGCATGTATGAGCGTCATATGGCACCTTTAGAATTTAAAAAAAGTGCTTTTTGAAAAGAATTCGCCAATTACCACCAACTACAAGTTGATGGTAATTTGCGAATTCTTAGTCAAAAATCGCAACACTGAAATGCTTAATACATTTCAAATAATAAATCGCAATTTGCCATTTCTTAAAAGCCTCGCAATATTAAGGAATCGCTAAATTAGCGATTTCTTAATATTGCGAGGCTTTTTGCATGATACATTCCAATTCCCGTTTTTTTTGTCGCAAACGCTGCTATTTTCCGAATCGCAGCGTTTGCGACAAAAAAAACAGATGATACATCTGCCCCATTAATTGTTATATTTATTTTTTTGATACTCATTTACTACATTTTTTTTAAACAATTCATTTTTAGATATATATTTTTTTAAATTACATTATAATTACATTATTCATTACATTACAAAATATACCTTTTCAGAATGAATTACTTTAGTTTAAATACTTTGCAAATAGGCAATAGACTTTTAAGTACAGTAGTTATAGTTGTTGCAATGGGCAACAAAATTTCAAACACAATGCAACATTGAGCTCAATGGGGATTTCTAGTTAAATGCAATTAGTTACTTTATGGATAACTTTTCTAACCACAGGAATGGATCCTAGATTCAATCATGGGACATTGCCTGGAAACAGTTGAGTAAAAGCGTTTTGGTTACAGTAGTGATTTTTAAGGAATATTATTGTATTTTAAAAGTTGACACTTAGAAACTTTTTCACATAGAATCACCAATGTTATCCTATGGGGGAAATTCACTTAGCAGGTAAGTAGTGTTACTGTTACTTTTTCTTAATCAGTGGTCGATCCTGGATCCAGCACGGTTGCATCTCCTGTAAACAGTTGAAATAATGTGTATAAGTCATAGAGGCGATTTTTAAGGAATATTTGTAGTTTGTGTAAATCGCGTTTGCAGAGTTGTGCAAGGAGGGGCCTGGCCTCTGGTGCGATCCTGTTTTTTTTAAATTTTATTTTTTAAGTAGGGGGGCTGTGTGGCCCCCCTTCTTTTTCTAATTTATTGGCCCTGGGGACCCCATCCCCCAGGAACTGTCCTCATTTTTTTTTTAAAACATAGAAATCAGGAATGGGGCCGCGTGGCCCCCCCTCCCGGGGCCATAATTTGCTCCGGGGACGCCATCCCCTTGGGCATGGCCCTTTTTTTCATTATTATTATTTTGGAGGGAGGCTGCCTTGCCCCCCTCATGTGGCCACTTATAGACCCGGGGAACCCATCCCCCGGGGCCCGCCTTTGTTTTTTAAATTATTATTTTCTCAATTTGAGGAGGGGGCCACGTGGCCCCCCTCCTGGGCCACTAGTAGCTCCAAAGACCCCATCCCCCAGGGCTGGACCTCTCCATTGGGGGACATTGGGGGTGTCCCCAATCCCCCCACAGTCCCAGCCGGCTCCCCGTGTCTGGCTGGAGCCAGCATTGCTTTTCCACATAGGGAGCAGCTAACATGCTGCCCCCCATGTGTAAAAGCAATCTGCTTTGATATTTGATATTTATTGATTTTTATATAGCGCGACTATCGCTCCGGAAGGAGCATCTTGGCGCTGAGCAATCAGAAGAGACCAGCTTGGTGGAAACAGGAATCATATGGCTGCGAGGACCAAAGAGTCAGGCTGAAGGAAAATCCATGTCTTCAGGAGTTTCCTGAAAAGGCTTTCTGAGGGGACGTGCCTGAGGTTAGAGGGAAGGCCGTTCCATGCCTTAGCCGCCAGAAATGAAAAGGTTTTTCCACCTTTCGTTTTGAGCTTAAACCTGGGTATGGTAACCAGATTGGCTCCTGATGACCTCAGGCAGCGCGATGGAATGTACTGAGGGAAGCGCTTAACAAGGTAGGAGGGGCCTGTGTTCTTGGTGGCTTTGAAGACAGTGACAAGGAGTTTTAAAAGGATCCGTTTGTGGAGGGGCAGCCAATGGAGGGTGTTGAGGGCCGCAGAGGCCGAGGACCTTCTCGGAAGTCCAAGAACGAGCCTGGCCGCCGCATGCTGGACGCTCTGTAGCTTCTTGAGGGTGGACTTCTTTATACCTGCCAGGAGACCATTACAATAATCAAGCCTAGACAAGATCAGAGCCACGGCAACTGATTTCCTGGCAGAGATCGGGAGAAAGTCGAAGAATTTCTTTAGCTGTCTAATGAGATTAAAACAGCACCCTGCAGTGATGCGCACATGGTCGTCAAAACTGAGAGTCGAGTCGAATTGGACACCCAGATTGCGGGCCGAAGAGACTGCACTAGGGGGTGCTTCAGAGTGTTGAGGCCACCAATCTTTTGGAGAAAAAAGGGTGTCTTTGCCTAAGGGTATAATTTCAGTTTTGGCGCTATTGCACTTAAGATGGTTATTATTGAGCCACGCAAAGACTTGGGAAAGGCAATTCTGGAATCTAAGAGCGGCATCAGGAAGTTTTTTGTCTAAGGTGACGACAAGTTGGGTGTCGTCAGCGTAAGATGTTACGAGGATGCCATGGGATTCAATCAGGGTAAGCAGGGGGGCCATGTAAATATTAAAGAAAAGAGGGCTAAGAATGGACCCCTGGGGCACACCTGATGGAATAGTTCTTTCGCTAGAGAGAAAGGGGCCAAGTGAGACTGTTTGTGATCTGTTGGATAGAAATGAAGATATCCATTTTAGAGCGGTATCCGACACACCAATTTCGCGCATTCTGTGGATGAGGATTACATGAGAGATGGTATCAAATGCTGCGGTTAAGTCGAGCAGGATGAGTACAGCCTGTTTCCCCTCATCCTGCAGGAGCTTAATGGTGTCGGATAACTCGATCAAAGCAGTTTCAGTGGAATGGCCAGGGCGGAAACCAGATTGCTGTGGATGGAGAATATGGTTGTTTTCCACAAAGGCTTTTAACTCTGCTTGTACTATTTGCTCAGTAATTTTGCCTAGTGCCGGGAGTAGGGAAATTGGGCGCATATTGGAAAGGTCTGTCGGGGGTTTATTATGTTTTTTCATTAGAGGCTTTACAATGGCTTTCTTCCATTCAGCAGGAACAGTGCCTGAGCTGAGGGATTGATTAATGATGGAATTGATAAGAGGGTTGACGGCCTCAATGAGAAGATGGAGAATAGCCGGGGGGCAGGAGTCGGTGGGAGCTCCGGATCGGCAAGTCATGATGGCCTTCTGGGATTGAAGCAGGGACACTGGTGAAAAATTACAAAAAGAGGGTGAATTAGTGTTGGGGGGTAGCGGAGGGATAGCGGGGGAAGGGAAATCCTTGTGGATGTTATTAATTTTCTCAACAAAGAAGTCAGCGATTTGGTCACAAAGGGTTTGAGATGGGGGGGATTTCCAATGCCAGGGCTTTGGGGTGGGTGAAAGACTTGACAATATTGAAAATCGTTTGTTGTTTTTGATTGGCTACTTCTATAGCTGTGGTGAAAAACTATTTTTTGGCTTTCTTTATATGGGACAGGTATAGTTTCCTCTGCCGAATGTATAGGGTTCTGGAGGTGGGATCGTATGTTTTCCTCCACTCTCTTTCAAGAACCCTGCACGTATGGTGGCTATCGGTGAGGGCCTGGGTATACCAAGGGGCATTGGGCTTCCTTTTATGGGGGATTGGTTTTTGGTTGGTTGAGTTGGAATTATCCAAAACCAGTTTATTGATCCAGGTATGGAAATGTTTGGAGTCTTGCTATACATCTCCTACGATAGTGGGAGGATGGGAGGGGAGCTGAGGATGTAACTTAATGGACTCAGCTACTTTCTTCCAGTTTATCGCAAAGGTTGAAGGGGAATTCTTAGTGTATGGTTGGGGTGAGGGTTTTGCCTTGATGAAAAAAGGTATAAAACAATGGTCAGTCCAGATTTGTGGGATTGGGGGAGATATAGTTAGAGTGACTGAATTTGTGCAAATGCCATCTAATGTGTGGCCGGCCGAGTGCGTGGGGGGAACGACCAATTGAGAAAGTCCAAAGATATCAAGGGATTGTTGAAAGGTTAAGGTGTGGGGGTCTGCGCGGGATTCCAAATGAAGATTGAAATCGCCGAGAAGAGTAAAGCTGGGGTAATGGGTCAAAAGAGATCCAAGAGTGTCATCTAGGGAGTCCAGGAAAGGCGTGGCATTTCTGGGGGGGCGATACACAAGTCCTCCAGTAAAAGAGGTAGAGGAGTTAATGTGAATCACAAAGCCTAAACTCTCACAGTCCTTGAGTGAGGTCAGTTCAAATGTGTGGTACTTAACATCTTTTCTAATGATGATGGCTAACCCGCCTCCCCTGCCGACTGGTCTATCTCGTCTGAGGATAGTGAAATCAGGGGGAAGGGCAGTTGCCAGATCTGGATTAGATGCATTGTTTAGCCAAGACTCGGTGATAAACAGGGCGTCTAAATCATGGGAAAGTACAAGGTCATGGGTATCTTGTCCATGACAGGCTAAGGATCTGGCGTTAATAAGTCCACAACGGAAGGTAATTGGCTTATGTGAAGGTGGAGAGGAGGGGTGTGAGATGATGCCAGTGGGTCCCAAGGATGACCATCTGCAGAAGCGGCATGAAAATGGTCCCCAGAGGTGAGCAATGGGAAGGTGATCCCTACAGCAATGGCTTGCTGTTGTCGGGCACATTGAGAGCAGCGCGTTAGAGTCATACCTGAGAACAGGATGGAATTGGGCAGCATGGCCTGCGCCCGGCGCAGTCCTGGCGCAGACGGGCGCAGACGGGCTTGGCTTAGGCGCAGCTTCGGCGCGCGCCCGGCGCGCCCGCTGCGCCAGCCCGCTGCGCCGTCTAGCTATGACACACATATTATAGTATGAGGAGGGTGGGAGTCCTGCGCGACTAGAGCGCTGACCCCGCTCCTCCTAAGATGGCGCCCACCGCCGGCCGACGCCTGAAGTCGTCTACGTCGGTGGTGGCTGGAAGAGGGAGCGTGGAAGAGTGTCAGTGTGCCTCAATTATTTTTCCCACATATTTCTAATTGAAAGCCCCCCAAAATACAATTTAAAAATGCGGTCGAACAATTTTGCTATCAGTGATTAAAATGCGCTAGTTCGTTCGTTAGGTTTCCCTGCTCCTGCTTCAATGAAGCAAAGCAGTTTACAATGACAGGGTAGGAACCGCGAGGCTCCCGCCCTCTCATTGCAAACTACAGTGTCCCGGGTTGGGCACCCCGTGACACTGCAGGAGCCGGCCCTGGGGGGTGGCGGTCCCCAGGGCCTAGACAAGGCTCCAGGCTCCAGGAGGGGGGCCGCGCGGCCCGACTCCCATATTTTACAAAGCCCTAGGGGGTGGTGGTCTCCGGGGCTGGGGGTTCATCATGGACCCTCCAATTTACATATTTAGAGCCCCGGGGAGGTGGTGGTCCCCGGGGCATGTGGGGGGACTTGAACCTAATTTCAAGAAGCCCCAGGGGGTGGCGGTCCCCAGGGGTGGGGAGGCCTGAGAGCCCCCCACACAATTGAAAGAAGCCTCGGGGGTTGCGGTCCCCAGGGCTGGGGGGCCTGAGAGCCCCCACACATAATTAAAAAAAGGACTGGGGTGGTGGTCCCTGGGGCTGGGGGCCCCCCTTTATAAAAGTATTGCCCCTGAGATTTGGCCCCCCTGAGCTAATTACCAAAGAAGCGCGGTTCTTTCAGTAAATTTGCACATTTTTTAAAATGCCAATACCTAACTATATATGACCTGAAACCTATGGTTTTTTAGGTGAATTTGCAAGGTTTTTTAAATGCTAATACCTAACTATATATGACCTGAAACCTATGTTTTTTTCAGTGAATTTGCAAGGTTTTTTAAATGCTAATACCTAACTATGTAAGGCTTGAAACCTATGTTTTTTTTCAGTGAATATATATATTTAATATAATATATATATAATTTTTATTTTCAAGCGCTCCGTAAGCATACCGTAAACGCTCTGAGCTCTTACCCCGACAATTTTTTTAAATTTCTAAAACATAATATCTAGGTTTTTAACGTAGATTTTAAAGGTAGACAATATCTGCTTTAATGTAGAAAATGTTTTTTTATACTTTTAACAACTGTATATTACTTTTTTAAGTAGTAACAAATCTCGCAAGGGTACGTCGCACGTGCACGCAACGTAAGAACTCCGTCCGCGCACCGTAAAAGCTTCGAGCTCTTACCCCGAAAGTTTTATAAACTTTAAATCGTTATATCTACGTATTCATTGCACAATGTAAAGGTACACATTATCTGGGATAATAAAGAGCATGTTAATTTAAACTTTTAAAGACCATATATAACTTTATTTCAGCAATTATAAATCTCGCGAGGGTGCGTACTACGTAAACGCATCGTAAGATGACGTAAGCGCCCTGTAAATAATATGTAAACGCACCGTAAGCTTACGTAAGCGCTCCGTAAATGCTCCGTAAGCTTACGTCCAACCATGTGACCTCATAACAAAAGATTTTATTGGTTTATTATACTTCCTACTCCAATTCTTGAAAGACCCCTCCCATCTTCATCATTCTTCTTCTTCTTCTTCTTCTTCTTCTTCTTCTTCTTCTTCTTCTTCTTCTTCTTCTTCTTCTTCTTCTTCTTCTTCTTCTTCTTCTTCTTCTTCTTCTTTTGAAATGTCTGAACAGCAGGAACCTGAGCATTCTGAACATGAGGAACCTGACCATACTGAACACCAGGAACTTGAGGAATCTTCTAGTTCATCTTCAGAAGAGTTTATTCCTGAAACCCCTAGATCACCTAAAGAGTCCTTAGTTTGGAATTTTTTTTAATTCCCAGAAGGACAGAAAAAGGTAAATGCGCCTTTTGTCACATGCAAAATCTGTGACTCGGTACTTTCCAGAGGGGATCCACTGAAGAAGTACAGCTTTGGAACTTTTAGCATGGAATGCCATGTAAAAAATATACACCCAAACAATTGGAGTAAAGCTGTAATGAAAAGATCATCAGAGGAGCAGGGCTCTGCTCCCAACACTTCTTCTGGAGCAACAGCACCACCAATGCAAGCATCAATGGTTGCAAATATTCAACCAGAACTTAAGAATTTGATGATGCAATGCATTTGTTGCCAGAAACTACTAGCCTTTGGACAAGAGTACATTCAAGTTATCCTGCAAAAAAACAGGAAGCACAGGTGCACCCCATAATTGTTTTCTTTATTTTTCATAGTTTGTTCTGGTTGAACAATTATCTGCCTTAAAAAGTAAATTTTTTTACATCGTTTTTCAAGCAAGACAAAACCAAAAATAAAAAGCAGTTCTTTTTAGAACTACCTCTACTGGTTCAAGAAAGAACTAAATTTCTATGTTTGTATGTAAAAGTTTGTCATAGTGAATGTCAAAGTGCAAAACTATAAGGATGTGGTACAGCATAAACCTATAAGGTGTTTACCTATAGTATACTGTACTACTTCCAAAGCACTGAAATGTAACATAAGTATATAAACATGTTTCAACTCAATTGGCCAGATGTACGTAATCTCGATTTACCTAATCATAAATACCGAGGGCCCAATGTAGGTAATCCCAGATTACCACTTCTTAAATACCGAATCATACCGATTCGGTATTTAAGAACTGGCAATGGGGATGTAGGTATTTTTACCGAATTAATTACCGATTCGGTAAAATTCGGTAATTACCGATTCGATAATTACTGAATCTGTATTTGCCATTGATTCCTATGGGCCTTGAAGCCCATAGGAATCAATTGCAAATACCGATTCGGTAATTACCGAATCAGTAAATACCGAATTCTGCCAGGGGGAACAGGGTGTCACTTTGACACCCTGTAGCACCCCTGTTTTTGGCTTGTGTGCAATGTGACACACATACATGCCCTTAGGGCATGTATGTGTGCCACATGGCACAGGTATACATGCACAGATGTGCATGTACACAGAAATTCCTTATTTACCACCCAATTGTTTTGGGTGGTAAATAACAAATTCTTAGACGCCTCTAGCACTGTCAACAGTGCTACCTACATTAGAATGTACAGATTTGGTATTTTTACTGAGTCTGTATTTACTGATTCGGTATTTTACCGATTTGGTAAATACAGAATCGTTAAAAATACCAAATCTGTAAATAAATGCCTCCTACATAGGAAAAGGCATTTACCGGTAGGTAAAGGCCGAATTCAGCCATTACCGACCGGTAAATGCCTACCTACATCGGGCCCCAAATCATACCACTTCAATATTTAAGAGTAGGTAATTGGGATGTAGGTAAGTTCTGTTTTGAAATTACTGAATTTGTATAATTCTGTCATTTTACCGAATCGGTATTTACCGATTCGGTAATTGCCATTGATTCCTATGGGCCTTGAGGCCAATAGGAATCAATGGCAATTACCGAATCAGTAAATACCGATTCAGTAAAATTACTGAATTGTCAACGGGGACAGGTTGTCACTTTGACAGCCTGTTGCACCCCTGATTCTGACTTGTGTGCCATGTCACACAAATACATGGTCTTATGACATGTATGTGTGCCACATGGCACAAATGTACATGCACAGGTGTTTATTTAAGCAATTACAAATCTCGCAAGGGTGCGTACCAAACAGTTATTTTTACAACTACCTCTACTGGTTAAAAAAAGAACTATTGCCTAGATGCATCAACCTTTTTAGGAAGTGCAAACGGTGCGAATCGCAAAAATCGGCCGTTTGCACTTCCTAAATTGGTTTATGGGATGCATCAAGCATTTTTGGTAATTCGCTATTTTTTGCGAGTTCCAAAAATGCGATTGCTTTTAAGGAATCGCAAATTTGCGATTCCTTAAATGCAATGCATCATCCTCACAACATTTGCGATTTTACAAAATTGCAAATGCAAATTACCACGAAGTTGAACTTCGTGGTAATTTGCAAAAATGTGTAAAAACGCATAAAAATGCATTTTTTAAACGTCTACGTTACACACAAAACTATAAGGATTTGGTACAGCATAAACCTATAAGGTGTTTACCCATAGTATACTGTACTACTTCCAAAGCACTGAAATGTAACATATGTATATAAATATGTTACAACTCAATAGGCCAGATGTACGTAATCTCGATTTACCTACTCATAAATACCAAATCATACCACTTCAATATTTAAGAGTAGGTAATTCGGATGTAGGTAATTTCTCTTTTGAAATTACCGAATCTGTATAATTCAGTCATTTAACCAAATCGGTATTTACCGATTTGGTAATTGCCATTGATTCCTATACGTCTTGAGGCCAATAGGAATCGATGGCAATTACCGAATCAGTAAATAATGAATCAGTAAAATTACCGAATTGTCAAGGGAGACAGGTTGTCACTTTGACACCCTGTTGCACCCTTGATTCTGATTTGTGTGCCATGTCACACACATACATGGTTTTAGGGCATGTATGTGTGCCACATGGCACAAATGTTCATATAAACTTTAAATCGTTATATCTACGTATTCAATGTACAATATAAAGGAGCACATTACCTGGGATAATAAAGAACATGTTTATTTTAAACTTTTAAACAACATATATAACTTTATTTAAACAATTATAAATCTCACGAGGGTGCTAAATCATTATATCTACATATTCATTGTACAATATAAAGGAACATATTAACTGGGATAATAAAGAACTTGTTTATTTTAAACTTTTAAGCAACATATATAACTTTATTTAAACAATTATAAATCTCACAAGGGTGCGTACCACGTAAGCACATCATAAGATGACGTAAGCGCTCCGTAAATAAAACGTAAACGCAACGTAAACTTACGTGAGCAGTCCGTAAATGCTCCGTTACCACTCCGTAAGCTTACGTCCAACCAAGTGACCTTATGACAAAAGATTTTATAGGTTTATAATACTTCCTACTCTAATTCTTGAAATGCCCCATCCATCTTCATCATTCTTCTTTGGCTTTCGAGGAAGCAACACCTTTTTTAATCAGCACTTTGCTCTTGAAAAATCTACTGAAATGGCTGAAGAGCAGGAACCTGAGAAACCCCTAGAACACAGAGAGAGTCCATAGTACGGAAATTTTTTAAATACCCAGAAAAATAGAAAAAGGTAAATCTGCCTTTTTTCACATGTAAAATCTGTGACACAGTACTTTCAAGAGGGGGATCCACAGAAGAAGTACAGCTTTGGAACTTATAGCATGGAACGCCATGTCCGGAATATACACCCAAACAATTGGAGTAAAGCTGTAATGAAAATATCAGAGGAGCAGGGCTCTGCTCCCAGCACTTCTTCTGAAGCAACAGTGCCACCAATGCAAGCATCAATGGTTGCAAATATCCAACCTGAACTTAAGAATTCGGTGATGCAATGCATTTGTTGCCAGAAACTAATAGCCTTTGGACAAGAGCATTCTGAACACAGAGAACTTGAGGATTCTTCTACTTCATCTTCAGAAGAGTTTGTTCCTGAAACCCCTAGAACACGGAGGGAGTCCATAGTACGGAATTTTTTAAAAAACCCAGTAAGAGAGAAAAAGGTAAATGCGCCTTTTGTCACATGTAAAATCTGTCACACAGTACTTTCAAGAGGGAATCCACAGAAACAGTACAGCTTTGGAACTTATAGCATGGAATGCCATGTCCGGAATATACACCCAAACAATTGGAGTAAAGCTGTAATAAAAATATCATCAGAGGAGCAGGGCTCTGCTCCCAGCACTTCTTTTGAAGCAACAGCACCACCAATGCAAGCATCAATGGTTGCAAATATCCAACCTGAACTTAAGAATTTGATGATGCAATGCATTCGTTTCCAGAAACTAATAACCTTTGCACAAGAGTCCATTCAAGTTATCCAGCAAAAAAACAGGAGGCACAGGTGCATTACCAGGAGCGTTTTTTCTTTTCTATGAAGATTGTCTTCTGGATGAATCTTCTAATTGAGTCCTCTCGATTGATAAAGCTTGCTTAGAAAGTCTTCGTTTGCGGTTCTTGGTAGGCATAATCTATTATGACTCTGTAGATATTTACAATGTGTTGAAAAGAAAACTATGACATATTATAGACCACTACCAACATAGCACATAGCAATTACATTAACTAAACAATATAAACACTAGTTCACATCTCTCTTTGTGTGTCTCATATCACTCCCTGCCTGCACCATCTCCCTCTTTGCATGCCTCATCTCACTCTCTCCTTCCACCATCTCTCTGTTTGTATGTGTTGGTCATCTCAATCTCTGCCTACACCATCTGTCTGTTTGTGTGTGTGTCTCATCTCACTCTCTGTGTCTAAAACGATTTACCATACTAAATGTTTTTTGTTGAAATGTTTGGCTTTAAGTTTTTTGACAAGGCACACACTGAGTGTGTATGTGAATTAAGGAATTATATTATCATCTTTTTCCATAATGTTAGCTGTGTATGCTCACAGTTTGTATCTTTTAGCTTACAGGGTAGACTTCTTTTTAAAGTGTTTCTCATGCTTGAATTCAATACTGGTACAGAGATAGTGCTAATAGTTTAATTTGGCTTGTAAATATGCTCCTTTTTTACAAGCGCCTTGCGAAACCTTTAACATGGGTGCAAGCAGTGAATATATGGAGAGGGAGAGGAATAGCAGATAGAAAACAATATGAAATGGTGTGGGAGATGCATAAAGGATTTCACTAATGGCATCAATTGAGATGGAATATAAGATAAAGAGGGGCATATTTACAAGCCCCTTGCACAATGTTTAACATGGGTACAAGCAGTAAATGCATGCAGAGCGATAAAATTGTCACACAGACAAGAATATGAAATGCCTTGGGAGATGCATTAAGGATTTTACTAATGGCATAAATTGGGATAGAATATACAAAAAAGAGAGGCATATTTACAAGCCCCTTGCGTAATGTTTGACATGGGTGCAAGCAGAAAATGCATGCAGAGTAATAAAATTGGCACACAGACAGGAATATGAAATGCTGTGAGAGATGCGAAAAGGATTTTACTAATGGCATAAATTGAGATAGAATATACAAAAAAGAGAGGCATATTTACAAGCCCCTTGCACAATGTTTGCCATGGGTGCAAGCAGAAAATGCAGGCAGAGTAATAAAATTGGCACACAGAGAAGAATATGAAATGCCTTGAGAGATGCGTAAAGGATTTTATTAATGGCATAAATTGAGATAGAATATACAAAAAAGAGGGGCATATTTACAAGCCCCTTGCGCAGTGTTTGACATGGGTGCAAGCAGAAAATGCATGCAGAGTAATAAAATTGGCACACAGACAAGAATTTGAAATGCCTTGAGAGATCCATAAAGGATTTCACTAATGGCATAAATTGAGATAGAATATACAAAAAAGAGAGGCATATTTGCAAGCCCCTTGCGCAATATTTGACAAGGGTGCAAGCAGAAAATACATGCAGAGTAATAAAATTGGCACACAGACAAGAAAATGAAATGCTGTGAGAGATGCGTAAAGGATTTTACTAATGGCATAAATTGAGATAGAATATACAAAAGAGAGGCATATTTACAAGCCCCTTGTGCAATGTTTGACATGGGTGCAATCAGAAAATGCATGCAGAGTAATAAAATTGCCACACAGACAAGAATATGAAATGCTGTGAGAGATGCATAAAGGTTTTTACTAATGGCATAAATTGAGATACATATACAAAAAGAGAGGCACATTTACAAGCCCCTTGCACAATGTTTGACATGGGTGCAAGCAGAAAATGCATGCAGAGTAATAAAATTGGCACACAGACAAGAATATGAAATGCCTTGAGTAATGCGTAAAAGGTTTTACTAATGGCATAAATTGAGATAAAATATACAAAAAAGAGAGGCATATTTACAAGCCCCTTGCGCAATGTTTGACATGGGTGCAAGCAGAAAATGCATGCGGAGTAATAAAATTGGCACACAGACAGGAATATGAAATGCTGTGAGAGATGCGTAAAGGATTTTACTAATGGCATAAATTGAGATAGAATATACAAAAAAGAGAGGCATATTTACAAGCCCCTTGCACAATGTTTGACATGGGTGCAAGCAGAAATGCATGCAGAGTAATAAAATTGCCACATAGACAAGAATATGAAATGCTGTGAGAGATGCGTAAAGGATTTTACTAATGGCATAAATTGAGATACAATATACAAAAAAGAGAGGCATATTTACAAGCCCCTTGCACAATGTTTGACATGGGTGCAAGCAGAAAATGAATGCAGAGTAATAAAATGTGCACACACACAAGAATATGAAATGCCTTGAGAAATGCGTAAAGGATTTTACTAATGGCATAAATTGAGATAGAATATACAAAAAAAGGCATATTTTCAAGCCCCTTGCGCAATGTTTGACATGGGTGCAAGCAGAAAATGCATGCAGAGTAATAAAATTGGCACACAGACAAGAATATGAAATGCTGTGAGAGATGCTTAAAGGATTTTACTAATTGCATAGATTGAGATAGAATATAAAAAAAGAGGCATATTTACAAGCCCCTTGCGCAATGTTTGACATGGGTGCAAGCAGAAAATGCATGCAGAGTAATAAAATTACCACACAGACAAGAATATGAAATGCTGTGAGAGATGCGTAAAGGATTTTACTAATGGCATAAATTGAGATACAATATACAAAAAAGAGAGGCATATTTACAAGCCCTTTGCGCAATGTTTGACATGGGTGCAAGCATAAAATGCATGCAGGGTAATAAAATTGGCACACAGACAAGAATATGAAATGCTGTGAGAGATGGGTAAAGGATTTTACTAATGGCATAAATTGAGATAGAATATACAAAAAAGAGAGGCATATTTACAAGCCCCTTGCGCAATGTTTGACATGGGTGCAAGCAGAAAAGGAATGCAGAGTAATAAAATTTGCACACACACAAGAATATGAAATGCCTTGAGAGATGCGTAAAGGATTTTACTAATGGCATAAATTGAGATAGAATATAAATAAAGGCATATTTACAAGCCCCTTGCACAATGTTTGACATGGGTGCAAGCAGAAATTGCATGCAGAGTAATAAAATTGGCACACAGACAAGAATATGAAATGTTGTGAGAGATGCTTAAAGGATTTTACTAATGGCATAAATTGAGATAGAATATAAAAAAAGAGAGGCATATTAACAAGCCCCTTGCGCAATGTTAGACATGGGTGCAAGCAGAAAATGCATGCAGAGTAATAAAATTGCCACACAGACAAGAATATGAAATGCTGTGAGAGATGCGTAAAGGATTTTACTAATGGCATAAATTGAGATACAATATACAAAACAGAGAGGCATATTTACAGGCCCCTTGCACAATGTTTGACATGGGTGCAAGCAGAAAAGGCATGCAGAGTAATAAAATTGGCACACAGACAAGAATATGAAATGCTGTGAGAGATGCTTAAAGGATTTTACTAATTGCATAGATTGAGATAGAATATAAAAAAAGAGGCATATTTACAAGCCCCTTGCGCAATGTTTGACATGGGTGCAAGCAGAAAATGCATGCAGAGTAATAAAATTACCACACAGACAAGAATATGAAATGCTGTGAGAGATGCGTAAAGGATTTTACTAATGGCATAAATTGAGATACAATATACAAAAAAGAGAGGCATATTTACAAGCCCTTTGCGCAATGTTTGACATGGGTGCAAGCATAAAATGCATGCAGGGTAATAAAATTGGCACACAGACAAGAATATGAAATGCTGTGAGAGATGGGTAAAGGATTTTACTAATGGCATAAATTGAGATAGAATATACAAAAAAGAGAGGCATATTTACAAGCCCCTTGCGCAATGTTTGACATGGGTGCAAGCAGAAAAGGAATGCAGAGTAATAAAATTTGCACACACACAAGAATATGAAATGCCTTGAGAGATGCGTAAAGGATTTTACTAATGGCATAAATTGAGATAGAATATAAATAAAGGCATATTTACAAGCCCCTTGCACAATGTTTGACATGGGTGCAAGCAGAAATTGCATGCAGAGTAATAAAATTGGCACACAGACAAGAATATGAAATGTTGTGAGAGATGCTTAAAGGATTTTACTAATGGCATAAATTGAGATAGAATATAAAAAAAGAGAGGCATATTAACAAGCCCCTTGCGCAATGTTAGACATGGGTGCAAGCAGAAAATGCATGCAGAGTAATAAAATTGCCACACAGACAAGAATATGAAATGCTGTGAGAGATGCGTAAAGGATTTTACTAATGGCATAAATTGAGATACAATATACAAAACAGAGAGGCATATTTACAGGCCCCTTGCACAATGTTTGACATGGGTGCAAGCAGAAAATGCATGCAGAGTAATAAAATTGGCACACAGACAAGAATATGAAATGCCTTAAGAGATGCGTAAAGGATTTTACTAATGGCTGAAATTGAGATAGAATATACAAAAAAGAAAGGCATATTTACAAGCCCCTTGCGCAATGTTTGACATGGGTGCCAGCAGAAAATGCATGCAGAGTAATAAAATTGGCACACAGACAAGAATTTGAAATGCCTTGAGAAATGCGTAAAGGATTTTACTAATGGCATAATTTGAGATAGAATATACAAAAAAGAGAGGCATATTTACAACCCCTTTGCGCAATGTTTGACATGGGTGCAAGCAGAAAATGCATGCAGAGTAAAAAAAATTTCATACAGACAAGAATATGAAATGCTCTGAGAGATGCTTAAAGGATTTTACTAATAGCATAAATTGAGATAGAATATAAAAAAATAGAGGCATATTTACAAGCCCCTTGCACAATGTTTGACATGGGTGCAAGCAGAAAATGCATGCAGAGTAATACAATTGCCACACAGACAAGAATATGAAATGCTGTGAGAGATGCGTAAATGATGTTACTAATGGCATAAATTGAGATACAATATACAAAAAAGAGAGGCATATTTACAGGCCCCTTGCGCAATGTTTGACATGGGTGCAAGCAGAAAATGCATGCAGAGTAATACAATTGGCAAACAGACAAGAATATGAAATGCCTTGAGAAATGCGTAAAGGATTTTACTAATGGCATAAATTGAGATAGAACATACAAAAAAGAGAGGCATATTTACAAGCTCCTTGCGCAATGTTTGACATGGGTGCAAGCAGAAAATGCATGCAGAGTAATAAAATTGGCACACAGACAAGAATATGAAATGCTGTGAGAGATGGGTAAAGGATTTTACTAATGGCATAAATTGAGATAGAATATACAAAAAAGGGAGGCATATTTACAAGCCCCTTGCACAATGTTTGACATGGGTGCAAGCAGAAAATGCATGCAGAGTAATAAAATTGCCAAACAGACAAGAATATGAAATGCTGTGAGAGATGCATAAAGGATTTTACTAATGGCATGAATTGAGATAGAATATACAAAAGAGAGGCATATTTACAAGCCCCTTGCGCAATGTTTGACATGGGTGCAAACAGAAAATACATGCAGAGTAATAAAATTGCCGCACAGACAAGAATATGAAATGCAGTGAGAGATGCATAAAGGATTTTACTAATGGCATAAATTGAGATAGAATATACAAAAGAGAGGCATATTTACAAGCCCCTTGCGCAATGTTTGACATGGGTGCAAACAGAAAATACATGCAGAGTAATAAAATTGGCCCACAGACAAGAATATGAAATGCCTTGAGAGATGCGTAAAGGATTTTACTAATGGCATAAATTGAGATAGAATATACAAAAAAGAGAGGCATATTAACAAGACCCTTGCGCAATGTTTGACATGGGTGCAAGCAGAAAATGCATGCAGATTAATAAAATTGGCACACAGCCAAGAATATGAAATGCTGTAAGAGATGAGTAAAGGCTTTTTAATAATGACATAAATTGAGAAACCTGACTCCTTTTTAAAATACAACAGTAATGAAGCGCAATATGCTTGTTTTGCTTCCCAATACTGCAAACAGCACTCTCTCTATATTAAAAGAACCATTTCTCACCTTTAAAATCACTTTTGAAAATGTAGAACAGTGTGAAACACACACCAGATTTTCTTAAGCAGAATCCCTGAACTGCAGCTCAGACACTGGAAACAGAAATGGCACAGTTTCCCACTCATTCTTCTCACCTCTTTCTGCTCATAACCAATGAAATGTGTTCCCACACTATTTGAAAACTAAACAAACAATTCAATTTGTTCTACATTTCCACACTTTCAAACTCACATAATATTCACCCATTCCCCTACTTCTCATTTAACCTGTTACCATGGTAATTCCCACCTAAGGAAGAACAGAGTTTAAAAGTTCATCATACTATGTTGCAAATGAATCCAGCAAGGTTGTTAGAGCTTTCAATATAACAGGTAATCATGTGCAATGTTCCTTTCAATGACCTTTTCTGAACCATTAGAATTGCTTCTTTTAAAAAACAAAACTATGCACCCTAATATGCTCTTTTGCATTTTCAGAAAGCATCAATCATTTCTTAAGCTTCAAGTGCAGTGAATGTCCTCCTCTTTTTTTTCTAAACTGCAAGCTTTCCAACTGCCATTTCATTTACAGCCCTCATCTGAGTACAACCAGATCTGCCTTGAACATGCTTTCAGTATGGTTTGTAGGACACAGCTTTGTATTCTGGTCTAAAAGGTATACAACAAACAGAGGAATTTTAAACCTTGATTTACCAAATGTGGATATTTTATGGATTGGCCAGAGAGGATTGAGATGTCACCAATTGATACCATTGGTGAAATCCTTCATGCTTCTCCCACACCCTGACCTCATAATTGTGCACTGTGGTGGAAATTACTCATGCACTTTGACTGGGGTTGATCTGGAAATGCAATTGAAGGACATCTTTGGACGATTGATGTCACTTTTTCCTCAAACTGCCTTTGTCTATTCCAATATATGCCAAAGGCAAAAATGGAATTGGTGCAATCAATTTTGTCCGCAGATTGAGAAAGCAAGGAAACATGTAAATAAATCTGTTTCTGCATACATGAGAGACTATGGAATGGGTTGTATATACCACAACAACTTGTGTTACAACATGCAAGGCATCTATAGGACAGATTGTGTACATTTCACTGATGAAGGGAACAGAGTCTTTCTCTGTAACATCAGACTCAGCATTTGTACTTACTTGTAGGTACCAAAAAAAAACACAATGAACACAACGGCTCTTTTTAGAGCCAACTAACATGTAAACACTCAAATATGATTTTTAACTTTATTTTTTTTATTAATTTTTACTGAGGTCCGCGCACTGAGCACTCACCGAGCACTCCCTGTGCGCGGACCTTTCCTGTTTTCTGTTATTTTTGTAAAAAATAAACATTATTTTTAACCTTAGGAGTCCTTGAAGGACCCCCTGAGAAGGCCTAAAGGGCCAGGGACACTCTACCCTACCCCCTTCCCACGTTTTTAAGTTATATTTTTCACTCTCTTCTGAAACCACAAAATGGCGGTGATAGGGCTCGCGCACCGTGCATTTACCGAGCACTCACAGTGCATGCATCGAGCACTCACGGTGCGTGGACCTATTGGATTTTTTTAAAATAAAACTAAATGGAAATGGACATTGTCTCCTCTGTAGATACCTTGTATGTTGTAATGCAAGTTATTGTGGTATATTGAATCCATACTGTAGTCTTTCAGGAAAGCAGAAACAGATTTGTTCACATGATTCCTTCCTTTCTCAATGTGTGGTCAGAATTGGCGTAGTGGGTCATGAGTTCCTACTCTGGTGAAACACACTTGCTGTTCTATATACTTACTTATGTTGTAAACTAGTGCATCAGAGACAGTCAGTGAGAGAACGAATGCAGGACATGAAGAACACAAACTTGTATCACTTTGGTACTACCTCATAAATTACATTTAAATAAGTATAATTTTCAAAACAATTTTTCTTTACAAAAAAAATGTATTTATCAGAATTTTCAAAATCTAAAAGAACTTGTAGCATTTCTTCATCAGGAATTTCATCCGTCAAAGTGTCTGAAAATGATTCGTAAAACTCAACAATGTCTACACATTCCATTAATTCCATATCTAGTGTTTCATCAAAAAAATCTGCCATGGTATCTCCTTCATGTTCTTCATGATTTGTTTCATCTATAGGATCAATATACACCACAGAATAAGTTGCCTCAATAAACGTTGCTGTTATTTCAAAGAAGATGTTGGTAGGCTCTTCATTTTCATTCATCATTTTATGTTAGTGTACTATTAAAAGAAAGAGAAACAGCGCTTACTGCATGATTTCCTGCACTGGTGAGACACACTTGCTGTTCTTTAAACTTACTTATGTTGCAATCTTGTGCATCAGAGACAGACAGTGAGAGAAAGGATGCAGGACATGAAAAAGAGATGTCAAATACACATTTAAGAAAATTTTGGGGGAGAAGGGAAATATTTATGAGTAAACTTACTATGTAACACCAAATATTATCAGTTTGCTACTACCTCATAAACTACATTTTGATAAGTATAAATTCTCATACAATATTTGTTTACTAAATTTAAATTTCTTGTTGGAAATTTTTGAAATGTAAATGATCCTCTAAGATTGCATCATCAGCAATGTCAATATTAAAAATCTCCCCAAAAGAATCCTCAAACTCAATGAACTCCCACGCTTCCATTAAATCTGAATCCAAGGATTCATCATAGAAATCGTCCATGCCATGTCCTCCATCATAAAGCTCTCCTTCAGGAACATCCTCAATAACAGTCACAAAAATTTCTATAATGATGTCAAATGACTCTTCATTTTCAGCCATTATTGATGTTAGTGTTCTATTAGAAGAAAGAGAAAGACAGTGAGATGGTGCAGGGGAAGAGTGAGATAGGGCAGAGAAAAACTATTAAATTCCATTAGAAGAGTCACTACTGTGTAAATCTCACACCAGAAATTGAACACCAAGATTTCCTCACAAAACTACCTCAGACACTATAGTCACAAAATGGCTGTGTTTCCCTGGACAGTGTATAGTATCAAGCAAGAATTAAAAATATAAAGCACTGCATCTGATGTTGCCCTACGCAATCCATAAGTATAACAGAAAAACATTAAATAACTAACAGAAAACATTTTTCCTTTTAACTTAAAGTGAACAACAGAGTTCTCCTTACAGATTACCAACTCACCTTCTAGAAAACTGTTGAACAGTAAATTCTGTCTCAATCTCACACCTCAGAAGTATACCTCAAACACTAAAATCTCAAAATGGCTGTGTTTCCCTCTCGGTTCTCATACATATTCAGATACCCAGCCAATCAAATTTTATCACACACAAAATCAAAACCAAAGTAACATTTTAATTGGTTCAAATTATCAGCACTTTCAAACTCACATAATCTTCAACCTACCCCCAATGCTCTCTACCAATTACCATACTAACTCTCGACAAAACACCTACCTAAACCCAAAGGCGAAAGAGTCATCACTCAATGTTGCACTCAACCAACATCTAAACAATAAAACTTGTTATTTTAATGTATTTCTTTTTTGTCTTTTTCAGCCGAAGTCCGTGCACGGTGCCCGGACCCCGCGATTGTTTTACAATTTTTTTTTTTTTCAACCTTCGGGGTCCTTTACAGACCCCATGACAAAACCTAGGGGGCTCAGGAATCTCTACCCTGCCTCCTTGTCAACTATTACACTTCTGATTACAACCACTATCATCTGCCACAAAAACAAGATGGCGGACAACACTTCCTCATTTCGACTGACTGGAATGTTGACAGACCTCCAACAGCCAATCATAATTCCGCTCGTGCACGCTAAGGTCCGCGCACGTGCAAGGACAGTGCAAGGACCGTGCAAGCCCATGCGTGCACCGTGTCCCGCCTATAGATATATAATTTGAAAAAAGTCGATTTTCTCAACAATTACTGAAGGGATTTTCACCAAATATACAAAAGGCACTTCTGCATACCAGGCTCTACCATTTTGCCAAGTTTGCAGTAATTCCATTCAGCCGTTCGGGCTGTAGCTGTGTCTAAAGGTCCTATGGAAAATTGCATTGGACTCAATTTCACATTCAATTTTCTCAAAAACTACTGGAGGGATTTACACCAAACATACAAAAGGCACTGCTGCATACCAGTCCCTACCATTTTGCCAAATCTGGTGTAATTCCGTTCAGCCGTTCGAGCTGTAGCCTTGTTAGAATGTCCCTATGGAAATTAACATGGGGAAAACACGTTTTGGGACCCCCTTTTTTCTCGACCCCCGCTTGACGAATACCCCCAAAACTTTCAGGGACGGAGCGGAGCAAAGCGAGGCAAATTTAAGGAAAATTACAGGCAGATCTCTCAATCGGCGGCAAAGTTATTTCCAATAGAATGTTCGGAATTTCCTATGGTAACTAGGTCCTAACTATATATACCTACTGGCGACCGCCAGTAGGTAATATATATATGTATATGTATATATATATATATATATATATATATATATATATATATACATATATATATTACCTACTGGCGGTCGCCAGTAGGTATATATAGTTAGGATTTTTTCCCTATGGGATTTTTGAAAATTCTATGTCTAATAACTTTGGCGTTTGTGGACGGAATCGGCTGAAATTTTCAGAAAAATGGCACATTTTGTTTCTGAGCAGCCCCTGAAAATTTGGGGGGTGTTCGTCAAGGGGGGGCCGAGAAAAAAGGGGGGTCCCAAAACGCGTTTTCCCATGTTAATTTCCATAGGGCGGTTGGCCTCACTTTTAGCTCGAACGGCTGAATGGATTTGCATGAAACTTGGCAAAATTGTAGGGACTGTTAGCCCGATGTGCCTTTGCTAGGTCTCAATATATGTGCTCCAGTGGATTTTGAGAAATTAACGTTCAAAAAAAGATATATATCTGTGACAGCGCTCCGGGTAGCGCTCCGGTTCGCGTACTTTTCGCGTAACGGAACTTTGCGATGCGAAGCTGATTGGCTCTCCGGTGTCTGTCAACATTCTAAACAGTCCGGAGCGGCTGCCATCTTGTCTCTCGGTAGGATCGAGAGACAAGAGGAGGCCAAAACAAAGGGGGAAATTACCATAAGGGGGCATAGTAGATCCTCGTTGACCCCCTAGGTTTTATGTGGAGGTTTTAAAAGGGCCCAGCAGAGCAAAAAAAAAAAAATTCTTTTTTTTTTTGCGTGGGGAGCGCCCAATCCGCGAACCGGAAAGCGTTCTGGGCAGCGTACTATAAGGAAAAAAGAATGATAGACTTTTCAAATACTGTTTGTTAATTGTTTGTTGTTTTTGTTGATTATTTTTTATTTTCTTTATTTTTTAAGCATTTTTTTATTGTGATTGTGTTTCATAATTTATTAAACTTTCTAACATTTCACTGTCAGAAATTTCATAATTCTCATTGAATATACTTTGTAGTCTTTGAGGGTGTAAAATGTCCTCATTTTTAAGGAGGTTATCTACTGCTTGCACACATTGCAGTAGTTCCTGGTCCCTACTTTCATCCATAAATTCATTTTCATTTTGATCAATGATTTCTTGGCTGCTCTCTTGCAGGACAATTTTAAATTCAACTTTCTGTTCGCCTTCCATTTTGCCTGAAATTTGGATAAAATATATATATATTAGTAGAGATAGGGCACTGTAATTTTAGATAGGCAGTTTTTATTAGTGAGTTTATCTTTTGGCAGTGTATAGTATCAGAGTGGAAGTAGGAATATAAAAAAGTGTCTGTGATTTAACCAAGAGAAGCCTAACTCCATCCATAACTATAACAGAGAAGTCTATCTAAATCTATAACTACTACAGAGGGATAGTATATAACTATCAGAAAAAGTTTACCATATTAACTTATAGTGCACAATATACTTCAGTTTTAAAAATATCAACTTACCTTTACAAACAAGTTGAAGAGTTTAGTGATAATTCAATTGTAATGTACAACAAGAAGTAGCAGTCAAAATGGCTGTGTTTCCTTCTCTTCCTTTATATATATTCAGGTATATAACCAATCAAATGTCAGGTAATAAAAGTAGAAAATGAAAGTAACATTTTCATTGGTTGTCAATTCCAACACTTTAGATGTGTTTTGTGAAGTAATTTACCTCAAGGTATTTAGAGAGGTCTACAGGCTTAATGGCTAAATGGAATTTCAATCAAATTTGTGAAAATGAAAGGGATTGTTATGTAGTATGAGCTAATGTATATTTGGTGAGAGTGTCTCCAGTCGTTTTTCTGTGAATTACTTTCCCACCTTTTTTATTGGACCGCTTCCCGGTATGCGTCCCGGTCCGCGAACCAGCAGCGTTACGGGAGTCCACCATTTTGTGTTTCGGTCGAATCAAGATACAAGATGGAGGGCAAATAATGTTCAGAATGGGTAGAAGGGGGCACGGTAGATGTATCTTGACCCCCTAGGTTTTCTGAGGGTGGCTGAGGAGGACCATATGTGCGGGAAAAAAACATTTGTTTTTTAAATTTTGCGCGGTTAGCTTCCAGTTCGCGCACCGGGTAGCGCTCCGGGGAGCGTAGTTTGTTGAAAATTAGAGAAAAAAGTTAGAGAAAAATAATAATTGTGAGTGATCAGATGTAGGGTAGCTCTGGGAAGAGCTTTTGGGTTTATGGTACATTTTGGTACTTATAAGTAGGTACCAATGCACAGTCTTAAATTCAAAATGAAAATTCTGTTGCCCTCATCTGAGAAGTGAACTCCATCTCCTCTGTAGATATCTTGCATGTAGTAACGCAAGTTATTGTTGTACATGGAGCCCATTCCATGGTCTCTCATGTAAGCTGAAACAGATTTGTTTACATGCTTCCTCGACTTCTCAATTTGTGGACAAAATTGGTTGGACCACCTCCATTTCTGTCTTTGGCATATATTGGAATATACCAAGGCAGTTTGAGGAAAAAGTGCCATTAGTTGCTCAAAGGGTCCATTTCCAGACCTACCCCAGTCAAAGTGCCCAAATCATTACCTCCACAGTGCACAATTAACAGGTCCGGTTTTGGCAAATGCATAAAGGTTTTCACCAATGGTATCAATTGGTGACATTTTAATCCTCTTTGGCCCAACCACTTAATTTCCACATCTTGTAAATTGAGGTTAGGTAAATTTCTGTTCTCAGCATACCTTTGAGCCCAGTAGATGTAACTATGTCCAACAATCCAGACATTAAACATGGTGAGAGAAGGTTGGGTTGCAGTCAGATGAAGTGTGGTAATGAAAGAGCAGTTGAAACAGTAGGAGTTTGTAAAGAAAAAAAACTGTGAATTTCCAGTGCTAATGATTCATTAGCAGTGATTGGTGCATTTCCATTTCTGAAAACAGAAAGTTAGGGTGCATGGATGTGTTCTTTGAAAGATGTAATTTGAATGGTCAAGGAAAAAACATTTAATGAAAGATTGCACTGGATACGCAGGTGCACTGAGAGTTCAGAGTTCAATTGAAACATTGTTGTGTGAACTTGCAAACATGTGAGGTCTTTCAGGAGGTGGTTGCTAAGCAAAAAAGGCAGAGAGGGCAGAGGGGGGAAGGGTTTTGATTTGAAAAAAGTGAGGGAAGAGTTATGATTGGCTAATATGAGAGATATGTGTAATGAATATCAGCATTTCTGTGCTTTCTATAGCTGCAGCCTCTGGAGTGCATCCTCTTTGTTCTGCTGAAGACAATTTGGTGTATTTTTGAGACTGTTTTGAAACTCAAAAAGTATTTGCTAAGGTGAGAAAAGATTTATTTAACTTAGATAGAGAATAGTATAATTTAAGGAGAAAATGATGAAGAAAGCTGTGTTTTTAAAATGTGGCTTTGTCTCAAGTGATATACAAATAGATTTTGTTTCTTTGAGAAATTGTAAATGCATATTCTGTGTAGAAATCTGGCATGCAGTAACGCAAATTATTGTTGTACATGGAGCCCATTCCATGGTCTCTCATGTAAGCTGAAACAGATATGTTGTGTTTAAAAACGATTTTTGAAAACAATTACATTTCTGGATATGTTCTGCTAGAGCTTCATAGGTTGTTTGGGCCATATTTATAAGGCATTTGAGTGTCTCTGAGGTTATTGTTCCCATTTTGATTGAAGAGCTTTCTTCATGGGGCTAGTTTCTTGTAAATACGCTCCCACTTGTGCTTGGTAAATTTAGATTTTGATTATGGGAGTTACATAGCCATGTTAAAAATGTCCCAAAAATTGTGCAAGGGCATTCAAAAAAATGCTTTCATGTGTCTTAAGGACATTTTTAGTCATTTCCTCTTGAATGTAGGTATACAATTGATTTATATGCTGTGTTTAAAAACGATTGTTTGAAATCAATTACATTTCTGGATATGTACTGCTAGAGCAGAGGTCTTCAATCTGTGGGGCGCGACCCCCAGGGGGGTCGTGGAGTCCTGGGAAGGGGGTCACAGATTCTGCCAGAGTGCAGTTCCTGGCGTCAGGCTGATCGAGGGTGCTCAAGGCGGAGGCCGCCTAATTCACACCGAGGTGTGAAAAACATCAAAGCCTCGTTAACAAGTAAAGGTCTTTTAAAGACCTGTGATAGTACTCTGGTGTGCCTTTGTGTGTCCAAGCTGTTTCAGGCAGGCTGACATACACGAGCTGGGGGGGGGAGGAGGGGGAGGAGGCTGTAGCCCTTTGAGTTCAATGGACTTAGCTGTGGGTTTATTTTTACTTTTAACGTTTTATATAGTGCTAGTTTAACCCGTAGGTATCAGAGCGCTTTACAAATACACAGTAAACAGCAGAAGGACATCACAATCATATCATTGGTTCAAGTCCCACGAGCCCTCATACCTGACGCCTGTGCAGGAGGAATGTGGCTGAGAGTCTGTTCTTCATGGTGAGATGTTTTCACAGCTGGCTGCCACCCCCCCAACCCCCCCCCCCCCAAGCAGGGAGGCACAGAGATGCCCTCCCATGAGAGAGGAAGACGAAGCAGAGAGATACTGACCCCCATGAGAGAGGCACAGACAAGGTGGGTGAATGAATGATGGGTGGATGGATGGATGAAAGGGTGGACGGATGAAGGATGGGTGGATGGCTGTATGGATGGATGGATGGAAGGATGAAAGGGTGGACGGATGTGTGAAAAGGTGGGTAGATGAATGATGAGTGGATGGATGTAAAGATGAAAGGGTGGATGGATGGATGAAGGATGGATGGATGTGTGAAAAGGTGGGTGGATGGAGGGATGAAAGGGTGGATGGAAGGATGAAAGGGTAGATGGATGAGGGATGGATGTATGGATGGATAAAAAGTTGCATGGATGAATGATGGATGGATTTGTGAAAAGGTGGGTGGATGAGTGATGGGTGAATGGATGGATGGAAGGGTGGATGGAAGGATGGATGGATGATGGATGGATGGAAGGATGGAAGGATGAAAGTGTGGATGGATGGATGAAGGATGGATGTATGGATGGATAAAAGGTTGCATGGATGAATGATGGATGCATGGAAGGATGTGTGAAAAGGTGGGGGATGAATGATGGATGGGTGGGTGGATGGATGGATGAAAGGGTGGGTGGATGAAGGATGGATGTATAGATGAAAGGGTGGATGGATATATGGATGGAATAATGAAAGGGTGGATGGATTAATGAAAGGTTGGATGGATGAAGGATGGATGTATGGATGGAAGGATGAAAGGGTGGATGGATGAAGGATGGATGTATGGATGGATGGATAAAAGGTTGCATGGATGAATGATGGATGGATGTGTGAAAAGGTGGGTGGAAGAATGATGGGTGGATGGATGGACGGGTGGATAGGTAAAGGATGGATATATGGATGGAAGGATGAAAAGGTGGATGGAGGATGGATGTATGGATGGATAAAAGGTTGCATAGATGAATGATGGATGGATGTGTGAAAAGGTGGGGGATGAATGATGGATGGGTGAACGGATGGATGAAAGGGTGGATGGATGAAGGATGGATGTATGGATGAAAGGGTGAATGGATGAAGGATGGATATATGGATAAATGGTTGCATGGATGAATGATGGATGGATGTGTGAAAAGGTGGGTGGAAGAATGATGGGTGGATGGATGGACGGGTGGATAGGTAAAGGATGGATGTATGGATGGAAGGATGAAAGGGTGGATGGATGATGGATGTATGGATGGATAAAAGGTTGCATTGATGAATGATGGATGGATGGATGTGTGAAAAGGTGGGTGTGTGGGTGGATAGGTAAAGGATGTATGGATGGAAGGATGAAAGGGTGGATGGATGGATGTGTGGAAGTGTGGGTGGATGAATGATGGATGGATGGATGTGATGAGGTCTAACAGGCGCATTTATGGTTGTCGATAGTTGTTTATGATGAGGAGTACCAGTTTCTAGAATCTTTTGTCGGAAGGGGGTCCTTATGCCTAAAAAGGTTTTACAAGGGGGTCTCGGCATCAAAAAGTTTGAAGACCTCTGTGCTAGAGCTTCATAGGTTGTTTGGGCCATATTTATAAGGCATTTGAGTGTCTATGATGTTATTTTTCCCTTTTTAAATGGAAAGCGTTCTTCATGGGGCAAGTTTCTTGTAAATACGCTCCCACCTGTGCTTGGCAAATTTAGATTTTGATTATGGGAGTTACTTAGCCATGTTAAAAATGTCCCAAAAATGGTGCAAGGGCATTCAAAAAAACGCTTTCATGTGTCTTAAGGACATTTTCAGTCATTTCCAACTGAATGTAGGTATACAATTGATTTATATGTTGTGTTTAAAAACGATTTTTTGAAATCAATTACATTTCTGGATATGTACTGCTAGAGCTTTATAGGTTGTTTGGGTCATATTTATAAGGCATTTGAGTGTCTATGATGTTATTTTTCCCTTTTTAAATGGAAAGCGTTCTTCATGGGGCAAGTTTCTTGTAAATACGCTCCCACCTGTGCTTGGCAAATTTAGATTTTGATTATGGGAGTTACATAGCCATGTTAAAAAATGTCCCAAAAATGGTGCAAGGGCATTCAAAAAAACGCTTTCATGTGTCTTAAGGACATTTTCAGTCATTTCCGACTGAATGTAGGTATACAGTTGATTTATATGTTGTGTTCAAAAACGTTTTTTTAAATCAATTACATTTCTGGATATGTACTGCTAGAGCTTCATAGGTTGTTTGGAGCATATTTAAAAGGCATTTGAGTGTCTATGATGTTATTTTTCCCATTTTAATTGAAGAGCTTTCTCCATGGGGCAACTTTCTTGTAAATACGCTCCCACCTGTGCTTGGCAAATTTTGTTTTTGATTATGGGAGTTACATAGCCATGTTAAAAATGACCCAAAGATGGTGCAAGGGCAATAAAAAAAACGCTTTCATGTGTCTTAAGGACATTTTAAGTCAATGAGGAAACACAGGTGATGTAATTCTGAAATGAGGAAAAGAAACTCCACATTTTTCAATTACATCACTAGTGTTTCCTAAGTTTAAGAATTACATTGTGCAGATGAAGTTTAGGTCTGACCACAGATTCAAAAGAGGTCTGCCCTTTGTTCAAGAGTGAAGTGGACATGACTTACTTCATTGGTAGGCCTTCACATGTATTATTTCCTTTGTTTTCTTCAACAAGCGAAAATCTCATCTGCAACCGTGTGTCGGCCTCACCTCAAACAAACAAAACAGGTGATGGACCGAATGTGGATCAATGTCACACATTCACCCCAGTCCAAAGATCTGGGCCCAAACAAACCTCTAGATAGGCCACACCTTATCGTCATCCTGAATCAATCATTTAAAATGTTAGGGAGAGATTTATGATAGGTGTATGCCTGTTTTGTACCACTGTGCGTCACTTTTGTGACGCAGTGGTGGTGCAAAAGATTTGCTATGTTAAATAATAAGTAGGGTGTTAAGTTTTTGATGACTGTTATTCATTTACTGTTTGGTAATAGTGGTTAATAACATTTTTTATTATATTTTTCCACAGATTCAACTGCAGATCATTTCAAAATTTGAAAAATGCCAACTAAGAATCGAATTAGAAAGGCTAGAAAACGTCAAAGACAGCAGGATCATCTATTATTGCAGCAGTCCTCTCCCAAAAAAACTTGTGAAATCACCAAGAAAGCTCCGGGTAAGAGCACGAAATCATTCATAAGAAATATTTGTAGTAAAAAAAGTATTTCAACAAAAAATGTTTCAGTCCAGAAAAAGAGAAGCAATTTAAATGGAAAGGAAAGACCAATCAAAAATGTTACTGCTAGAGCAAGAGATAACTCTGTGCATGATAGTAGAAGGAAACAACAGTTTAGGGACATTCGAAAACGAATGTTCCGCAACAGGATAATAGTTAATTTATTAAAAAATATTAAGAAAGGCCAACAGAAAGTGGCATTTTATAAGAAAAAGAAAAATGTAGAGAAAATTATTGATCATGCTTTCGAAATTAAGCGAAAGTTGTTTATTTTGGTAATCAATAGAATTAGGACACTAAACAAGGTAATTTCTGATTTCAAATCAAATAGTAGATGGAAGAGAGTAGTTAATCGTAGTAACTTTTGTGAAGTTTTTTCCGGAGAATGGATGCATAGTTCAAGTTGTGAGGCATTTTTTAATGAGGAGAGTTATTTTCAGGATAATGATTTGGTGTTTGCAGTTGACACCAGTGGTCGAGCTTATGAAGTGAAGGATGGTTGTCCAGTTGAAAAAGAAAAACTTATGACAACAGAGATAGAAGAGGTGTTAGGTAATGAGGTTTTAGAAAGACGTCCTAAAGGTCCTGTGTACATTTGGAAGTGTAGTTCTATTTGCAGTGTGCGACAGGATTCCATCAATTTGCTTTGTGATTTTGTACGGACATTTAATAAGAAAAGTTTGAAGCAGAAAATGAAGTTGTTGCAAGAATTAGATCCTTGCAGAGTGAGACAAATGACAGGTTTGCGTGGTCATTCACTGGCTTGTCTTTCCAGGAAAGTATGCCAGAGTGTTTTTCATCATTTCAGGATGCTAGCAGTGCATCATAATAAAGTGAGGAAATTAGTGAGAATGTTGTATCATGCTAAGAGTCCAGCAATTATGCTTAAACAATTATGTGCTGCTCTTTTGCATGGTTCTAAAATAGATGTCAAGAATATTTGTGAAGAAATTGAGTTTTGTTACTTTGGAAGTAAAGATGAGAATGTTCAAATTGACCCAGAAGTAGAGGGTAATGTTGAAGATAATGTACAGGTTTCCAGTACAGATAATTTTCAGAAGGAAATTGCCACGTTTCAGATGAAATCAAGTGAGAGGTCTAATTTCACTTGTGTGTGTTGTCGACGCACTTATTACAAGAATCAGATTAAGTTAGTGGATTTATATGCAAAAAGTGAAAGGGAAAATAATAGTGAATGGAAGGATTTTGCCACATACTTGATGGTAGAAAATTATTTTGATTTGGGATCGGATCAACGTGTGTGTACTTATTGTTGTAACAAATTAAACCAAAACCAGATGCCTGCTAGGGCGGTTCATAATAATCTGGAATTGGTTGAGATTCCTTCTGAATTGAAGGATTTAAATACTTATGAATCTATTTTGATTCAAAGTATCCATCCCTTTCAGGCTATTGTAAGAATGGAGCCAAGGACAGGGAAGTTGCCTCCATCAGATTTACAGAGAGGATTAAAGGGAAGAGTTGTTTATTTGCCTCTAGATTTGAACAAAAACATTAACACAATTGGAGTAGAAAAAGTGGAAGAGGAACCTCTGGTTATCTTGGTTAATGGGGTTCCGACAAAGAATAAGAAAATATGGCAAGATTTAGTGGATGTTAGGAAAGTCAAAAAGGCAACATTGTATTTGAAGAAAAATAATAAGTACTATAAGAATGTATATGTTGCAGAAGAGGAAGTAAGTGATGAAGAGGATAGCGATTTGTGTGCTGGCCAAATTGCGAAAGTAGAGGCCTCTAAAAGTGAAGAAATATATGAACATTATAGTGTTCATCCTTTGCATTCCAAGGAAGTCATGGGGAATGCTATTGAGTTGTTTCAAATGAAACAAGCCAAAGGGAGTCCCATTAGTGTTTGGGAGGAAAGTTTGGAAGCTCGGTGTTTCCCACAGCTATTTCCAACAGGTCAAGGAGGAAGATATGATGAGCGACCTCATCAAATTCCTGCGTCTGAATACCGGACTTTACGATTGTATGCAGAAGATCCTAGGTTTCGTCAATGCATTCCCTATTTGTTTCATCTCCTGTTTGAAAGTGATCTGTCTGGACTGTCATATGCAGTGAACCACATCTTAAAAAGTGGTATACAGATGCGAAACATCTCGGCAAGTGACTTTATGCATAAAGTCAATGTCCAAGACAGTATTTTGGATTCTCACCTAATTAATCTCATGGCGTGTCAGCGTGGTACTAATGAATACTGGTACCGTCGTCATGGTGATTTAAAATGTATGCTGAGGAACTTAGGAACTCCAACATGGTTCCTCACTCTGAGCTGTGCCGAGTATGGCTCGGAAGACTTACTTGAATTTCTACGAGAGGCAAATGGAAATATTGAAAACATTGAATTCAAGACACCTGGAGAACTGTGTTCTTTGGATCCAGTGAATGTATGCAGGTACTTCAATCATAGATTTGAAGCTATGATGTCTTTCATCACAAATAAGAAGAATCCACCTCTTGGAGAGGTGTTGGATTTCTTCTGGAGAAAGGAGTACCAAGCAAGAGGTGCTCCTCATATACATATGTTGCTGTGGATCAAGGATGCACCTAAATTTGGAACAGATCCGGATGACTTAGTGATGAATTTCATAGAACAGTATTCTACGTTTGCTGTTCCAAACGCAACGGAGAAGAAAAGCCTAAGAGAACAAGTTCTACGTTTCCAAAGCCATCATTGTGGAAAGTACTGTCGTCGTAAATTCAGAAACAAGGACAAGTTCTACACCAAATGTCGTTTCAACTTTCCACGACCGGTGATTTCTAAAGGAAGAGTGAACAGTTTGATGTCTTCTCTGCAACATAATGTGACGAGGAAATCACCCAAAAATACATACAATTTGAAAAGGAACGAAGAGTCCAAGTACATCAACGACTGCAACCCAGTGATTTTGTCCATGTGGAATGCTAACATGGATATACAGTTTGTGGCTGACAACTGTATGGCTGTGGCTCGGTATGTGACATCTTACATCACCAAAAAAGAAAAGACAGAATTGAAGGATATGTGGGAGGATATTTCCCATGAAAAAAGCCTCAGCAAGAAGTTGTACAGTTTCAGTTTGAAGATGTTGTCGCATCGAGAAATCGGAGCTTACGAATGTTCTGACCGGTTGTCTTCAGCAAGTCTCTATGCCAAATCCAGGAGTATCGTTTGGGCGAGTCTTGGTCTTGCTGCAACGCGAAATCGAGTTCTAAAACCTGTCCGGGAAATTGAGTATTTGGCGGAAAAGGAGCCAAACAGTACCGACATTTTGAAGACCAACATGTTGGATACATATTATCCAAATCGAAGCAGTCACCTTGAGAATGTTTGTCTATATGAGGTTCTACAAAATTACATATTCAAGAGGAACATCAAAGAAGATATTGAGAAAGGAGTGTATGCTGTAATTGGAAGTGAGGGATGTCTGGTCAAGCAAATAAAATGCCAATTAGTAAACCATCGAAAATTGAGTGGCGAATCTCCAGAAAAAAAGGAGTTTTTCTATTTAGCACTTTTGCAACTTTTCAAGCCTTGGCCTGCAGAAGAGGAACTGCTTGGAGATTTCCTCTGTTACGAAGACTCTTTCACTGCCGCTAAGGAGACCATAGAATGTCCTGCTTTTCCCAAATATCAAGAAATGTTGACTTTGGAAATTGAGCAGGAAGCAACGATTGCAGCCGAGATTGCCAGAGACAGTTCTCAGGACAGTCAGAGTTCTGTTTCATTGAGTCAGGATCCACTAGGAGGACCTATTATCAAAAATGAAGCTGCCACTGCTATGAATGAAGTGGAAAGAGCCATGGCACATGCTCAGGAGGATGCGGTTAACTTAGAAGACTTGGAAAAACAACTTAACGTTGAGCAGAGGAAAATATATGACGAAGTTACCAAGCAAATTGATCATGGATTAAGTCATGAGAAGAAAGAGTGCTCATGTACGTCGTTGAAGCCTGTCCGACTGTACGTGAGTGGAGAAGCGGGAACTGGAAAAAGTTTCCTTATTAAAGCAATTTCTTGTTATTTGCAGGAAAGGACTGAGTCATCGCTGTCTTGTGTTGTTACCGCTCCTACTGGACTGGCAGCACATAACATTAAAGGTATTACTTTGCATCGTCTACTGATGCTGCCAGTGGAGCATGACAACAAATTACAATACCACAAGTTATCTGGGGATGCTTGTTGTGAAGTTTCAAGAGTCTTGAGGAAAATGAAACTTATTATTATTGACGAAGTAAGCATGGTTTCCAATGTCATGCTTGCCTTTGTGCATTTGAGAATGCAAGAAGTTCTTAAAACTGAGTATGATGTGTTATTTGGTGGCAAACACATCATTGTTTTCGGAGATCTTCTGCAGCTGACACCAGTAAAAGGACAACCTGTGTTCAAAATACTCACGTATGAAGATACCAGGAAGTGCCTAGGGAGCATTGGCAACGTCAATATATGGTTAAACTTCAATTATGCTGAACTGCATGAAAATATGCGTCAGGCAAAGGATGAAGATTACAAGAATATTCTACAAGATATTAGAATTGGAAAAGTGACCGAGCATGGGAAAGAAGCTTTAAATGCACGATTACTGTCAAATTTATATCCAGAACAAGACGTTGTGCCTGAGAATATTTTTCAGAAAATTACTGAGAAGAAATCCGGAATATGTTTGATGCCAACTCTTGCAGAATGTGCCATCTTCAACAACAAAATGTTGAATTTAGAAAAGCAAGAGATTGTGAAACTTGAAGCTATTGACAGAATAGAGCATATGGGATCAACAATTATTTTGTCTGAGAATTTGAAATCAAAATTGGATTCATTAGAGAAGACTATATCTAAAACAGCGGGTTTTGAAAAGACTTTGAATGTGTTTAAATTGCCGAATCATTTTGAAAAGGAATTTACATGTTGAAAGAGGTCTGGTAAATGGATCAATGGGTAATGTTGTTGATTTTGAGAAATACAGAAGTAGAGATGGTATTGAATTTTTAAAAATTAAATTTGATGGCATTGAGGAAGTACAGCTAATTGGTCATTGTTCTGCTAGGTTTTTGCTTGTTAAAGACTTATATGTTCGCCGTAAACAGTTTCCTGTTTGCTTGGCATATGCGGTGACAATCCATAAATCGCAAGGTTTAAGTGTAGATAGTGCATTGGTGAATATTGGAAGTTCTGTGTTCAAGGAAGGTATGGCATATGTGGCTTTGTCACGAGTTAGATCTTTATCGGGATTGTACTTGATTGACTGTGATGTCACAAACATTTGTGCGGATCTAGATTGTGTTAAGGAATACAATAGGTTAAGAAAAGAGTATGCGCCACATTTGCCTCAATATCCTTTGTTTGAGAAACGTGTGGTAGGCCGGAAACGAAGAAATATCAGTAATAGTAGGGAGGTTGTAGCAAAAAGCCCAAAAGTCGATGAACCGAAAATTGTAAGCAGAAAGAAAATGGATTCTGTTGAAGATGTTGTCGATTTTCAATTTGAAAACAGTTCTGGTGTCAACTGCTATGCTAATGTAGTTGTTAATGTTGTCTTTTCACTAGAGACTTTAAAGGAACAGATTGTGATCAATTCTGATCAAAGTTTATGCTGTTTGTTGAATTTAGTGTTAGAGAAATGTAGCACTGATAGAACAAAAGTACAAAGTGTGTCTAAAGTTCGTTATCTATTAGACAAATGTTCAGGTCAAACAGACTTCTCTGAAAATATTCAGCAGGATTGTCAGGAGTTTTTAATGTATATGCTTGATGTATTGCAAGATGAGGGTGTAGATGTAGATCACCTGTTTGGGCTTTCTTATCAATGGCAGCATGACTGCGAGAACTGTATGGTATCAAGTACTACTAGTGTAGACTCAGAAAGATTTATATATTTAACTTTGCCAGACAGTAAATCAGTCTCCTTTAATAAGCTAGTAAAAGCAGCTGATCACAACATGGAGTGTAGCCAATGTAAATCTGAAATGATGTCAACATTATTTATACGAAGATATGGCCAGTATGTCATTTTAATGATCCAACGATGTAGGCCTGATGGATCAAAATTGACAACTTTAATAAAAAATGTTGTTGCTTCGCAGTTGTCAATATCAGGAAGGACATTTGTAACTGCAGCAATTATCTATCACGATGGTCCTTCAACAACATCAGGACATTACACAGCTTATTTAAAGTCTAGAAACGGCTGGTCATTCTGCAACGATTCTGTTGTAACTTTCAAAATAAAATTGCCGTTTGACCTTAAAAATTCTTACCTGGTGTTTTTAAAACCAAAATTTTAAGGAAAGAATCTCGGGATTTGCTCTGAGGAATTGCAAAAGGTTCATGAAGTAGAGGGAATGTAAGTCTGCAATGCTGTCTAGATTATTGGTCCAAAACTTTTAATTATAATGTCATTTTAAAAATCCAACTATATAAACCTGATGCAAGTAAGTCTGCTTCATAGTAAGCAGTATCAGTGTCATAGGAAAAGTAGAACATGAGTGAGCAAGAAGGGTAAGATATTAGTAGTCCAGGATTGTGAAAGTAATCTTAAATGTTTTCTTTCTGAAAGTTGCGAAAATAGAAAATGACGGGATTTGATTACAAGAATTACAAGAGTTGTAAATCGCTCCAACATGATTTGGCCATGTGGAAACATGTGGTAGAATGTGAGAAGTCTTTTATTGTATGTAACATATTTTTCAAAACGATGGAGGTTTTCTTTCAGAAAGTGGCGGGCTGAAAATATTATTAGCACAACAGAGTGTACGCTGTTCATAGGACATCCTTCGACGTTATGGAAAGTAAGTTAATTTTAAGGAGTTTTGAATTCAGATTTCTTATGTTGTATGGGTTTTTTAAACACAATCATTTTGATTGTGTTTTTTTTTCCCCGCTGTTACATGATGAATACCTTCAAGTCACTGATTTAAGTGAAATTTGATACATTCTGAGAACAGCAAAAATAAACCATTTAACATGTATAATTAATGTTCTACTTTTTGTACTTATGATATACATTTAGAAATGTGAGGTAGATATGGAGAAACTGAGGCTTCTGTAAGTGTCAAAGTTAATGCTTACAGTGCTGCACTTCTGGGTACTGTTTTTTTTTTGAAAACTGAATAGGCCTCACCTCAAACAAACCTCTTGAAAGGACACATCTTATTTGCATCCTGAAACAATCATTTAAAATGTTAGACACAATTTTATGATGGCTTTACATCTCATTTGCGCTGCTATTGCATCACTATTGTGAGACATCAGCAGTGCAAAAGATGCACCATGTTCCAAAATAGGCCTCACTTCATCAGCATCAAGATACTGTTTGTTTAATATATATATCTTTAGGATTGTGTAGGGGACGTAGAGAAGCAGAGGCTTCTGTAAATGTCAAAGTTGTTGAAAAACTGTTTGTTCTTGAACCTTTTCCCTTGTCTTTTCTAATTTTTAAATAAATGTTTTAATATTTTTGAAATGTTTGTTCTCTCTTTCACAGATTGAAAGTATGAAAAAGAATTGAAAAAGTTAACAAGAATTATAAGGTAAATGTTTTCTACTCTTTTCGTTACATTTCAATCACATTCACCTACTTTAGGGCTTCAGACTATAGAGCTTTAAACAAAGATTATTTAAATGTGCAAATTTGGAGCTGTGCCCATGGGTTTTGGTTCAATACACAAGTGCATTGACCTAAAATGCGTGTGCACATTACCAAATCGCCGTCTGTTTCCTCAGGCGTACTCCTCCCACACCTTTGAAGTGAAGTTTAGCTTCACTATAAACGCCCCGGCTGCTTTACCTTCTCATTCTACTGTCCCCGCTTCGTCCCCTCTCCTGTCTGTCGTGTGCATTTCTCCTCCCCCCCCTCACAGTAACGTCACTCACACACGCAACGCCATTCACACACGCAACGCCATTCACACACGCAACGCCACTCACACACACAACGCCACTCACACACACAACGTCACTCACACACACTACGCCATTCACACACGCAATTCATCCACGAAATGCCACTAATCCACGCAATACCACTCATCCACGCAACACCAATAATCCACACAACGCCAATTATCCACGCAATGCCTCTCATCCACACAACGCCACTCATCCATTTGCAAAACCAAACGAACAAACTCTTCTATTGTGAAACCTATTGCATTTTCAATGCTTGATTCTTTCACTTCCTTATGTATTTTTTTTTCCACAATTATATCCTCTTCCTTCTTTTCTTAGGTAAATAAATCTATTAAACACCATTTCTTGTTTAGTCCCTATAGCTGTCTTTCTTTTAACATTACTCTCTGTTTTCTTCCCTTGTACTTACTCCTTTATTTTTTTTTTTTTTAAATTGGGGTTAGCTCCCGGTTCGCGAACCGGCGAGCGAACCGGAAAGCGAACTAAAAAAAAAACAGCTTGCCAGAGTGTTACACTTTCTAGCAATTTTTGTAAAAAGGGGAGGTAGTTCTGAAAAGAACTTTTTTTTTTGTTTTGTATTTTGTTTTCTTTTTTGAACATTATTTGTTTTTTTTGTATTTTTTGAACACTTTTTTGTTTTTTTGGTTTTTTTCAAAGGGAAAGAACAGAAAGAGGCATTGAAAAGGGCTCAACAGGAGCAACAAAAAAAAATTGCAACTTCTTGCGTTTGGAGCATTGGTGTTTCTCGAAAGCTAAATTAATTAATTTCACACTCATGTTTGCGCATGAAATTAAAGTGCCACAATATAAGCATGTCAGCTTCAGATGGACAAATTTTTTTTGTATATTTGGCACTGTTTCGTTTGCCTCTGCCACTGAGAGAGAGATATCACTAGATGTTCTGGCCACCGAAGTTGGGGGGTTCTGTTGTAGTTCACGCATCTCTGCACGACTATAGTTGATTGGATGCCACCTCTGCATATGTCGGTGCATCGTGTAATTTCCAAAGCTGTATTTTTTATTAGTTCCCCTGGATAACTTATCTTGGCAGATGAGGCACGTAGCATGGCGTGCATTGACTTTTTTCTCTCCTGGTGGAATGGAAAAAAATTGCCAGATAAAGCTTTCTTTGCGATGAGATACCCGGGGTAACTCTTGGACAAATCGTGGTCCCTCTTCTTCCTCTCCGTCTTCTTGTTCCTCTTCCTCCTCTGTGTTTCCAATAAACTGTGCAGGTGGTCCTCTCTTCCTATGAGGAGATGGTGGTGGTGGTGGTGGGGGTGCAGAAGCTGAAGCTACTATTGAAGCCATTTTTTAATCAGAGCAAATGATCAGGTCTTCCTTTCTCAAAGTTGAAAGTCAGAGTGAGAAAAAAGGTGGGGGCTTTCATCATTTGGGAAAAAAATAGTTCTAAACCAATGAAAAGTGGTATTTTTAAGTCACATGACCTAGTCTTACATCATTAGGAAACCAAAAGTGAAATGAACCAATGAAAACTTTAATAAACAAGTCACATGACCTGTTCCGCTCACGTTACGCGGAGCGCGCCGCGCCTCGGATCGTTTCCGGTTCGCGTTCCGGAGCACTTCCGGGAGCGCTAACGCGGCGCGTCATAAGACGCATTACGCGACAACGTGATATGTCGCGTTTCCGCGACGCGTCACGATGTTGATTTCTGATGCGGTAGTTGCGTGAACGGAACGTTTACCGGTTAGCGGACCGGGTCGCGGCATCAAATTGAGCTAACGGAAAGCTTCCCGGTTCGCGAACCAGGAGCGAACCCCAAAAATATTTTTTTTTTAAATAATCATAAACATATAAAATATAATTTGGGATATAAAGAAAAAGACATTTTACAGCTACAGATATTAGCTTTTAAAAAACCATTGAAATTCAATGAAAAAACCATAGGTTATAGACCATATATAGTTAGGAATTAGCATTTACAAAACCATATTTTACTCACACAAAACCATTGAAATTTCATATATAGTTAGTTGCCCTAACTATATATCGCGCACCCGCAATCCACTGCTGATGATGTCACATATTACATCATTCATGACATGGTCAGTGATATCACTGATGACATCACTGATGACATCTCAAATGACATCACTGATGACATCTCAAATGACATCACTGATGACATCTCATTTGACATTACTCATCACATCACTGATGATATCATTCATGTGATAATACGATGAAACTCTTCAGATTCTAATATAACCTTAGATACAATCAGTGTAAACAGACACTCACAGACTGTCACTCATCCATGGAGTTACTCGCACTCCTAGTCATTCATGCAAAAAATCATTCACACCTCCATTTTCTCAACTATACAGTTATACACACTTTACTTATTCAAACATATACTAACACATATTTACTCTCTTATACAATCCCTGATACAAACTCCCAATGATATATATATTATGCACAGTTATTTATATATGTCAACTCTCACATGTACTGTGTTTTGCATATGTACTTACTTTGACATGTAGCACTGAGATATCCATTCACTCACCAATACAGTCATGCACACAGTCAACCGCCCATACAGCTGTTTCCACATGCACTTTTGAACCCATACATCTAGTGAATCAACTGCTCACATATCTATGCACAGAGTCATACACCTCCCAGCCACCCACACACACATCCAGTCTCCCATACAAATACTTGGGCAACCAATCAATAACCCATATAGTTACTCATATAGCTACTGATCAACACATGCAGCAGTTTACAGAACAACAGACATAATGATGTACAAATTAAGACAGTTTAGTCACTAACTCATGCCCTCTGTGAGACACATTTAATCACTCACTCATACAGTCAGTCATGCACCAACTAAATCCTTCATCCAGACACTTATACATCCACTCAATCTTCAATATGTAAGACATATTTTAACTTTACTGAAACATACAGTCACTGGGTGTTGTCATCAGTGATGTCATCAGTGATTTCATTTGAGATGTCATCAGTGATGTCATCAGTGATGTCATCAGTTATGTCATTTGAGATGTCATCAGTGATGTCATCAGTGATATCACTGACCATGTCATGAATGATGTAATATGTGACATCATCAGCAGTGGATTGCGGGTGCACGATATATAGTTAGGGCAACTAACTATATATGAAATTTCAATGGTTTTGTGTGAGTAAAATATGGTTTTGTAAATGCTAATTCCTAACTATATATGGTCTATAACCTATGGTTTTTTCATTGAATATATATATATATATATATATATATATATATATATATATATATATATATATATATATATATATAATATATTGTCAGATATACTCCACGGGATCCAGTCGCTGCAAGTATGGTTCCACCTCCAAATGTCACCAACACCCTGAAGTGTAAACACAGGGTGTTCGAGCCATTAGGCGAGGGAGAAAAATAACAAACTAAAATAAAAAATTGTGGGATGGGTAAAGGTAGGGTCAGCAGGGAAAGGACGCCTGTAACAAAAGACAACACAGGCATCAGTTAAGTGCTTTTCTAACATGCAATGCTACTCTCATATAGTCTCACTAGATAACCAAGGAAATAGACAAGTACCTGAGCATAAAGAAAACACGACCTTGGATAGGAAATACTATTGCCCTTCTGCCACAATCTGTGAGGAAGGCCACAAACATGTCAGAGGACTCAATGTACAAGGGGTGTCCCAAATCTTCAAAGCAATGATGTTAGTTCCAACACAAGGGAAGAGGGAAACGGTAGTGTGTAGGAAGCAAGAACTACAACACTCCGCTCTCCAAATAATGACCCAATAGCGAATACTTGTTTAATGTCAAACAGAAAAACGTAGTTGCGACCACCACTGGATTCTGCCAACAACACACCCCACGGTGAACCATACAAAGAGAGCTGGGGTGTCCTGTAGTTACCTCACTACATGCCCAGTTATTTAGTTCCTTGGAAATACACAGTTAACAACGGAGACGCGTAGTTGTCCTCACTACAGCGCCCCGCTTTCGTAGTACAATAACAATCCCCGGTGTGTACTGTAACATGTGGTTTCGACCGCCACTGTGTTCCGCCACACACAATTTAGCCAAGAAGGTATCAGCAAAGGTAATGTCTGTGAGCAACAGACACAGAACTTCCCTGAGCACTCTGTTCAGGAAGTAAACAGCTGACCGCATGGGCGGCCGAAGAGATTAGAACGGCAATACCTGTGGATGCGTGAAGTCCGTCTACCGCCGAGGGCAGAATACGGAAGCGCTCCCCACTGAGCCTCAGGGGGGGGAAGGTGATAGTCAACAGGAGACACGAAAGGCAGGCATGCAGAGCGTCCGCTCTCACGCCGGGTGCAGAACCAGAATCCAGAATAACGCGCAACCGGAAGCGCGTCTGGTTCCAAGATAAACTTCCTGCGAGACTCTCGCCTACTCATGGGAAATGTAGTTTCCTAGTGCGGTAGGCGCTACGGAGCGGCGAATCCTGACAGTACATCCCCCCTCCCTAGCGCCTCCTAGGACCAGGGCGCAGGGGGCATCTACGGTGAAAAGCACGTACAGCCGCCGGGGCGTGATTGTTCCCCACAGGCTCCCAAGAATCATCCTCCACCGAGTAGCCCTTCCAGGATACCAGATACCATAGGACGCCTCTACGCAGTTTGGAGTCCTTGATACGCCGCACCTCGTATTCAGCCCCAGCATCCCGAAGCACCGGAGGGTCGGCCTTTCTTCTTGCCGAACGCGCAGGTTTCAACAGGTGACAATGGAACACCGGATGTATACGCAAAGAACCAGGCAATTTCAATTTGAAAGCAACAGGGTTGATACGTTTTACAATGGTATAAGGCCCAATGTATCATGGATGGAACACACTACGCAATTTGAACGGAATGTTGCGAGTCGACAACCAGACCCTATCACCAACCTGGAACGAGGGGCCCTCCTTACGATGTTTATCCTCCCATTTCTTGTACACTGCTTTAGCCTTCTCCAGATGCGCTCTGACCTTCTTGTGCAAAACACGGAGCTTCCGCACTTGTCCCAAAACCGTAGGCTGTCGAGACACCTCCTCAGGGATGCGTACAGGAAGGATACGTGCATCAAACCCGTAGTTAGCATGGAAAGGTGAGACCCCCACAGAACAGTGCCAGGCGTTGTTATAAGCCATTTCGGCCATCCATAACAGGGAAACCCAAGACTCCTGGGCATCCTCAGCAAAACACCGCAGATATTTTTTCAATGTTTGATTTAACCGTTCAGTTTGCCCGTCCGTCTGTGGGTGGAAACTGGTCGAGAGGGAAGATTGTATGTGCAAAGCCTGACACCACGCCTTCCAGAACCTTGCAATGAACTGGGGGCCTCTGTCCGACACTATAATCTCTGGGACTCCATGTAGTTGAATGACGTTGGTTAGTAACAATTGAGCTGTCTGCCCAGTGGTTGGTAAGTTGACACATGGTATAAAGTGGCCTAATTTAGTGAGGCTGTCGACAACCACCAACACAGCCGATTTTCCCTGATCAAGAGGGAGTCCGGTGATGAAATCCAGACTTATAGTCTGCCACGGCTTCCTTGGGGAAGGCAACAGCATCAACAACCCTTTTTTCTGTCCGGGGGTGGATTTAGCCCTGGCGCATGTCTCACACTGCCCAATCCATACAGGGACATCGGTGTTAACTGACTCCCACCAGAAATGCCGTTTCATGAGCCGCATGTTTTTTTGCACCCCCTGATGTCCTGCCAAAGGGGAATCATGACACCACATGAAGGCCTTTTTTCGCAAGGCTGGAGAGGGGAGAAACAATCTGTTATCTTGAAAAGGCAACCCATTCACCAAAGTGCGATTTCCCCCATATGTGGCCCAACTAACCCAGGCGTCATGATCCTTTGCTTGTCGGACAAGGTCCAAAAAAGTGTTGGCCTGTATTGCGCAAATCACCTTCTCGGGACTGACGATTGACGCCTTAGCGTCTCCATTGTCCTTCTCCTCTGACTGGTCTCGTCGGGATAGGGAATCGGCTTTCAGATTGTCGGTCCCTGGTCTAAAGGTAATGGTGAAGTCGTACTCCGCAAAAAAGAGCATCCACCTCATCTGTCTTTGTGTGAGGTGCTTTGCGGTCTTCATATACTGAAGGTTTCGGTGGTCGGTATAGACGGTGACAGGGGACCTAGCCCCCCAAAGGTATTGTCTCCATTCCTGAAATGCTCGTTTGATAGCCAGCAGTTCCTTCTAGGAAATGGTATAGTTCTGTTCGGGAGGGCTTAGTTTTTTGGACAGATACGCCGGGGGGTGTAGCTGTCCGGTGTCCTTATCCCTTTGGGACAGTACTGCTCCTATAGCTTCGTCGGAAGCATCCGCTTCGACAACGTAAGGATATTCCGGTCTTGGATGTGCCAGAATTGGAGCCGTCGTGAAAGCCTCTTTTAGATACTGGAATGCCGCTGTGGCCTCGGGGGACCACACAAACCGCACACCTTTACGTAACAGTCTCGTCAAAGGAACCGCCACTTGCGAGAACTGCGCAATAAATCGGCGGTAATAGTTGGCGAAGCCTAAAAACCTTTGCACATTTTTCACACAGGTAGGGGTAGACCACTCCTGTACCGCCTGTACCTTTCTGTCTGACATTTGCAGTCCCTCGTGGCTTAGCATGACTCCTAGGAACTCAACTTTGTCCACCCCGAATTCACACTTGCTCAACTTGCAGAACAATCGGTTTTCTCTCAACCTTTGAAGCACCTCAGTTACATGTCGTGTGTGTTCCTTGACGTTTTCCGAGTAAATCAGGATATCATCGATGTATACCACAGCACTGATATCCACCACATCCTTCAAAACGTCATTCAAAAAGTATTGAAATGCCGCCGGGGCGTTGCACAACCCGAACGGCATCACAGTGTATTCGTACAAGCCGTATCTCGTTTTGAAGGCTGTTTTCCATTCGTCCCCCTCGCGGACGTGGACCAAGTGATATGCCCCCCTTAGGTCCAATCTGGTAAAAACCTTGGCATATCGTACTTGGTCCAGTAAAACAGAGATAAGCGGCAGTGGATATCGATTTCTGATGGTGTTTTTATTCAACATCCGATAATCTACACAGGCCCTCAAATCTCCGTTGGCTTTTTTGATGAAAAAGAGGGGCGAGGCTGCAGGGGACCTGGATGGGCGAATAAAGCCGATGTCCACATAATGGTCCAAGTACTCCTTCAAATGAGTGGTCTCAGGGTCGGACAATGCATAAACCCACAGGATGGTATGGTGGCTCCCTCCACTAGATCGATCCTGCAATCATATGGCCTATGTGGAGGGAGTTTCTCAGCCTGACTTTCGCTGAAGACATCCCTGTAAGCCCTATACTCCAGTGGTAGACACACATCTTTCTCTGCTGCGGTTGCTACCACCAATGGAAGAACAGATGGGGAGAACCCGACGCCCTCTTCCATATGTTTTTTGCATTCCTCAGACAAGAAACGAATCGACTTCTCCTTCCAGTCGATAGAGGGATTATGATGGCTGAGCCAAGGCATTCCGAGAATTATCTCGTATTGAGGGGCTTCAATGATGTTAAGCACCAATTCTTCCCTATGCCTGCCTTCTAGTACAGCAACGGAAAGTGTTACCCTCTCGGTTTGTTCCGTTATGAGTCCAGATATTAGGGGTTTTCCATCAACCGCCAAGACTTCCTCAGGGGTGTCTCTGGGTACCCTGTCTATAGACAAAGAGGTCACGAGCCCGCTATTGATGAAATTCCCTGTGGCCCCCGAGTCTATCATAACCGTGACATTGTAAACCTGTAACTGACACTCCAGCCTCATGGGCAACAGTATGTGGGATTCAGATTCACGTAGTGTTAACATCGTCAACGAGGGCACCTTCCAGGGCTGTGGTTCCTTCTGGTCTCTCTCTCCCTGAGCACCAGCTACCTCTAGAGCGTTGCCGCGGCTACGGCTACTCTTTTATTTCGAGACCATGACCCGGTATTTCTGGATTTGGAAGGGCAGTCCCTTACATAATGACCCTTTTTGCCGCAGTACAGGCAAAGACCTGCAACACGACGACTCTCTTTTTCTTCCCTCGTTAGGGGGGACCGAACTGCCCCGATTTCCATTGGTTCAGGTTGTGCATCTGCAGAAGGCAAAGCCCTACGTGGACCCCATTCCGAACAGGGGGGGCCCCTGTCCCATCTTCTCCTATCCCCTCCTCTATCTGTCATTCTACCATCCAGTCTCAGAGTCAGATTCACCATATCTACGCAAGTGGGCGGTTGAGGATCAATCTGAGCAATGACGTCTTTAAGACCATCCCTCAAACCCTGGTAAAATAAGGACATTCTTTTTTCCTCCGGCCACGAGGTTTCAGACACCAGTCGGTTGAACTTGGTAAGGTACGTTATCAAGTCCGACCGCCCCTGCCTTAGTTCCAGGAGTTCTCTATCTGCACTGAAGGTGGTTGCTCTACGATCAAACACCTTCTCGAATTCAGTTCGGAAAGTCGCCCAATCTGAGAGCATTGGATCGTTGTTCCGTACCAAAGGTACAGCCCAATTGGCTGCATCCCCTGTCAGGAAAGAAATCGCAAAAGCAACCCTGGAATGGTTGTTAGGGAACGAGGCAGGCTTACACGAAAAGTGCAACATGACTTGCGTTATGAACGCCTGAGTTTTGGATGGATCCCCGGAATACCTCTCCGGACTAGCCAAAGGGATACGGGTAGGAACCGTTACTTGTACCTGAGGTACCGAGGTAGAAAAGGGATTCCTTGATAGCTTATCTACTTTTTCTTTGAGAGCTGCGGCCTCTGCTTTAGAGGAGGCAAGCTCCTGCTGCACTAAAAGCAGAGCCTGCAGAACATCATCCATGGTGGCCATATTGCAGCAACTGGACCGGGCAGAGCAACGTTCGTGGGCACGTTATTCTGTCAGATATACTCCACGGGATCCAGTCGCTGCAAGTATGGTTCCACCTCCAAATGTCACCAACACCCTGAAGTGTAAACACAGGGTGTTCGAGCCATTAGGCGAGGGAGAAAAATAACAAACTAAAATAAAAAATTGTGGGATGGGTAAAGGTAGGGTCAGCAGGGAAAGGACGCCTGTAACAAAAGACAAGACAGGCATCAGTTAAGTGCTTTTCTAACATGCAATGCTACTCTCATATAGTCTCACTAGATAACCAAGGAAATAGACAAGTACCTGAGCATAAAGAAAACACAACCTTGGATAGGAAATACTATTGCCCTTCTGCCACAATCTGTGAGGAAGGCCACAAACATGTCAGAGGACTCAATGTACAAGGGGTGTCCCAAATCTTCAAAGCAATGATGTTAGTTCCAACACAAGGGAAGAGGGAAACGGTAGTGTGTAGGAAGCAAGAACTACAACACTCCGCTCTCCAAATAATGACCCAATAGCGAATACTTGTTTAATGTCAAACAGAAAAACGTAGTTGCGACCACCACTGGATTCTCCCAACAACACACCCCACGGTGAACCATACAAAGAGAACTGGGGTGTCCTGTAGTTACCTCACTACATGCCCAGTTATTTAGTTCCTTGGAAATACACAGTTAACAACGGAGACGCGTAGTTGTCCTCACTACAGCGCCCCGCTTTCGTAGTACAATAACAATCCCCGGTGTGTACGGTAACACGTGGTTTCGACCGCCACTGTGTTCCGCCACACACAATTTAGCCAAGAAGGTATCAGCAAAGGTAATGTCTGTGAGCAACAGACACAGAACTTCCCTGAGCACTCTGTTCAGGAAGTAAACAGCTGACCGCATGGGCGGCCGAAGAGATTAGAACGGCAATACCTGTGGATGCGTGAAGTCCGTCTACCGCCGAGGGCAGAATACGGAAGCGCTCCCCACTGAGCCTCAGGGGGGGTAAGGTGATAGTCAACAGGAGACACGAAAGGCAGGCATGCAGAGCGTCCGCTCTCACGGCGGGTGCAGAACCAGAATCCAGAATAACGCGCAACCGGAAGCGCGTCTGGTCCCAAGATAAACTTCCTGCGAGACTCCCGCCTACTCATGGGAAATCTAGTTTCCTAGTGCTGTAGGCGCTACGGAGCGGCGAATCCTGACATATATATATATATATATATATATATATATTCACTGAAAAACCATAGGTTATAGACCATATATAGTTAGGAATTAGCATTTACAAAACCTTAATTTACTCGCACAAAACCATAGAAATTCGAATATATAGTTAGTTGCAATAACTATATATCGCGCACCCGCAATCCACTGCTGATGATGTCACATATTACATCATTCATGACATGGTCAGTGACATCACTGATGATATCACTGATGACATCATCCAGTGACTGTGTGTTTAAATATGTTTTACATATTGAAGAATGAGTGGATGTATAAGTGTCTGGATGAAGAATTTAGTAGGTGCATGACTGACTGTATGAGAGAGTGATTAAATGTGTCTCACTGAGTGCATGGGTTAGTGACTAAACTGTCTTAATTTGTGCATCATTATGTCTGTTATTCTGTAAACTGCTGAATGTGTTAATCAGTAGCTATATGAGTAACTATATGGGATATTCATTGGTTGCCCAAGTATTTGTATGGGAGACTGAGTATGTGTATGAGTGGCTGGGAGGTGTATGACTCTGTGCAAAGATGTGTGAGCAGTTGATTCACTAGATGTATGGGTTCAAAAGTGCATGTGGGAACAGCTGCATGGGCGGTAGACTGTGTGCATGAGTGTATTGGTGAGTGAATGGATATCTCAGTGCTACATGTCAAAGTAAGTACATATGTAAAACACAGTCCATGTGAGAGTTGACATATATAAATAACTGAGCATAAGAGCCAGTGAATGTGAGAGTGGCTTTATGAATCATTGTGAACTTGTATGAGAGATTGTATAAGAGAGTAAATATGTGTTAGAATATGTTTGAATTAGTAAGGTGTGTATAACTGTATAGTTGAGGAAATGGAGGTGTGATTGATACTTTGCATGACTGACTAGGTGTGTGAGTAACTCCATGGATGAGTGACAGTCTGTGAGTGTCTGTTTACACTGAGTGGATCTAAGGTTATATTAGAGTCTGAAGAGCTTCATCGTATTATCACATGAATGATGTCATCAGTGATTTCATCAGTGATGTCATTTAAGATGTCATCAGTGATGTCATCAGTGATGACATTTGAGATGTCATCAGTGATGTCATCAGTGATGTCATTTGAGATGTCATCAGTGATGTCATCAGTGATGTCATGTGAGATGTCATCAGTGATGTCATCAGTGATGTCACTGACCATGTCATGAATGATGTAATATGTGACATCATCAGCAGTGGATTGCGGGTGCGCGATATATAGTTATTGCAACTAACTATATATTCGAATTTCTATGGTTTTGTGCGAGTAAATTAAGGTTTTGTAAATGCTAATTCCTAACTATATATGGTCTATAACCTATGGTTTTTTCAGTGAATTTTCTAGGTTTTGTAAATGCTAATTCCTAACTTAGGGGTCGATTAGGATCGCGGACGGAAACGTGCTCCGTCCGCCGAGGAAGGTGGCAAGATACTCCGGACCTGCCCGCGGAAAAACCGCATTAGCGATTAGGATCAAATGTGACCGAAACGCCGACCGCGGCGGACGGAGCACAACAATCCCCGTCCGCGGCGGTCGAAGTACACCTGAGTCCGCGGCATGCGGACGGAACTAACAAAACACCAACCGCCGCGTACGCACATGACCAGGAGAACAACAACCTCCCCCGCGATACCTGCGTACTTTCCGTGTCCGCAATTAGGATAACTCCGCAAGTACCCCGGTAGCCACCGCGATCCACGTCCGCGGCGGTAGCAATGCTATGAGAAACGGTGCACCACAGCGGAAGTCCAACATCCCTACAGTCAAACCAATGGCATACATACCGACAGAATCCATCACCAAACACAGCAAAATGGACGCCCACCCACCTGACACATCTAAACCAAACACAAGACACAATGACCCACCCTCAAGAACTGCATAGACCACACCTGACAACACACCCACCTATCACCTGACTGCCAATCAACATTCACACAGGGCCAATACACAGACTATAAATTAACTCCCACCCACTCCCGTAAACCTCTGCATCACAGCATAGCTGCCAGCAGGAGACAACACTTGGCCAACAGCAAACAATTTAATTCATACACATAACCCACACCCAATCACACCCTGCACACAAACACCCACCACACCATACCCAAACACCACACACCAGCACCTCCGAAATCCACACAAACTCACACCCCGAGCACCATGGCACCCAAGAAGAATCCGAAATTCACCGACACCGAGCTCAGGGTAATGGTCGATGAGATCATTCGTGTGGAACCCCACATCTTTGGTTCCCTAGTGCAGCAGACGAGCATAGCTCGGAAGAACAGCCTGTGGGACCGGATAGTCACCAGGGTCAATGCCTCCGGGACCGTCCCGAGGACCAAGCATGACATCCAGAGGCGGTGGCACGACCTTAAGACCCGGGTGAAGTACATTAGAGCCAGGAACTTCCTCCGGGCCAACCACACAGGCGGTGGAACCCCCCGGAGCCCCTACCATACACCGAGTGGGAGGAGAAGGTGCTGACCATCCTGCACCCTGAGACCATCGATGGACTTGCTGATGGAGAAGAGGCTGGTAAGTACCAACCAAGCACCACAAAGACAACAACACGGTGTGCCTCACACAACTCTGAAGACACATCCCACATACCCCAGCCTTGCATGCAGTCCACATACTCACCAACCTCTAAAGCACTCCTACAGGCCCCCATGTCCACAGAGAGGGTGGTGGTGGCTGGGTGGGGTGTGTGAGGGGACGGAACTACAACTCCCAACAGGCCCCCATGTCCATAGAGAGGGTGGTGGTGGCTGGATGGGGTGTGTGAGGGGACGGAAGTACAACTCCCAACAGGCCCCCATGTCCAAAGAGAGGGTGGTGGTGGTGGGTGGGGTGTGTGAGGGGTCACTAGTCCTACTTCCAACAGGCCCCCATGTCCACAGAGAGGGTGGTGGTGGCTGGGTGGGGTGTGTGAGGGGTCACTAGTCCTACTTCCAACAGGCCCCCATGTCCACAGAGAGGGTGGTGGTGGCTGGGTGGGGTGTGTGAGGGGACGGAAATACAACTCCCAACAGGCCCCCATGTCCACAGAGAGGGTGGTGGTGGCTGGGTGGGGTGTGTGAGGGGTCACTAGTCCTACTTCCAACAGGCCCCCATGTCCATAGAGAGGGTGGTGGTGGCTGGGTGGGGTGTGTGAGGGGACGGAAATACAACTCCCAACAGGCCCCCATGTCCACAGAGAGGGTGGTGGTGGCTGGGTGGGGTGTGTGAGGGGACAGAAGTACAACTCCCAACAGGCCCCCATGTCCATAGAGAGGGTGGTGGTGGTGGGTGGGGTGTGTGAGGGGTCACTAGTCCTACTTCCAACAGGCCCCCATGTCCACAGAGAGGGTGGTGGTGGCTGGGTGGGGTGTGTGAGGGGTCACTAGTCCTACTTCCAACAGGCCCCCATGTCCACAGAGAGGGTGGTGGTGGCTGGGTGGGGTGTGTGAGGGGACGGAAATACAACTCCCAACAGGCCCCCATGTCCACAGAGAGGGTGGTGGTGGCTGGGTGGGGTGTGTGAGGGGTCACTAGTCCTACTTCCAACAGGCCCCCATGTCCACAGAGAGGGTGGTGGTGGCTGGGTGGGGTGTGTGAGGGGACGGAACTACAACTCCCAACAGGCCCCCATGTCCACAGAGAGGGTGGTGGTGGCTGGGTGGGGTGTGTGAGGGGTCACTAGTCCTACTTCCAACAGGCCCCCATGTCCACAGAGAGGGTGGTGGTGGCTGGGTGGGGTGTGTGAGGGGACGGAAATACAACTCCCAACAGGCCCCCATGTCCACAGAGAGGGTGGTGGTGGCTGGGTGGGGTGTGTGAGGGGTCACTAGTCCTACTTCCAACAGGCCCCCATGTCCATAGAGAGGGTGGTGGTGGCTGGGTGGGGTGTGTGAGGGGACGGAAATACAACTCCCAACAGGCCCCCATGTCCACAGAGAGGGTGGTGGTGGCTGGGTGGGGTGTGTGAGGGGACGGAAGTACAACTCCCAACAGGCCCCCATGTCCATAGAGAGGGTGGTGGTGGTGGGTGGGGTGTGTGAGGGGTCACTAGTCCTACTTCCAACAGGCCCCCATGTCCATAGAGAGGGTGGTGGTGGCTGGGTGGGGTGTGTGAGGGGACGGAAATACAACTCCCAACAGGCCCCCATGTCCACAGAGAGGGTGGTGGTGGCTGGGTGGGGTGTGTGAGGGGACGGAAATACAACTCCCAACAGGCCCCCATGTCCACAGAGAGGGTGGTGGTGGCTGGGTGGGGTGTGTGAGGGGACGGAAGTACAACTCCCAACAGGCCCCCATGTCCATAGAGAGGGTGGTGGTGGCTGGGTGGGGTGTGTGAGGGGTCACTAGTCCTACTTCCAACAGGCCCCCATGTCCACAGAGAGGGTGGTGGTGGCTGGGTGGGGTGTGTGAGGGGACGGAAGTACAACTCCCAACAGGCCCCCATGTCCATAGAGAGGGTGGTGGTGGCTGGGTGGGGTGTGTGAGGGGTCACTAGTCCTACTTCCAACAGGCCCCCATGTCCACAGAGAGGGTGGTGGTGGCTGGGTGGGGTGTGTGAGGGGTCACTAGTCCTACTTCCAACAGGCCCCCATGTCCATAGAGAGGGTGGTGGTGGTGGGTGGGGTGTGTGAGGGGTCACTAGTCCTACTTCCAACAGGCCCCCATGTCCACAGAGAGGGTGGTGGTGGCTGGCTGGGGTGTGTGAGGGGTCACTAGTCCTACTTCCAACAGGCCCCCATGTCCATAGAGAGGGTGGTGGTGGTGGTGGGTGGGGTGAGTGCCATTGCCGACTGAATGTCAAACATAAATAAATGTACACGTATAGGCAACATGACTCATCCTCACATTATTGTTTTGCAGGGGATCCTAATCTGACTGCTCCAATTGACACCAGGCCTCCAGCATCGCCACACTCTGACCATTCAGGGGACGATTAGGCAGCCACCTCCGGGGCAGAGGATGGTGCCGGATCAAGCAGCCAGCCAGGGACCTCTGGCACGCAGGTCACACCTGCACCTACAACAACAACGGGCTCTGGCATCACGACAACACCGGCTACTGTGACCTGCACAGCTGCCTCCATCACCACCTCCACCACCACTACTACCACCACTTCTGCCCCTGCCACCCTGCCCAACCCACCGGCCAACGCTGGGGCAGCGCCATCTTAGCCACGCAGGGAGACAGTGAGGCAAGCCACCAATGCAAGGGCAGATCCTGCAGGCAGGAGCACGGCGGAAAGAAGGCCTGATGACACTACACTGAATGCCGTGCAACAGTGTCTTGAAGCACTAGTCCGGGTGGAGGCGGGCTATGCACGTAGCCAGGCACATGCAGACCGGGCCCACCAGGACTTTGTGGACAACACCGCCATGTTGGGGGCCATCGAGAGGCGGCTTGGCCAACTCGTGGACATTTTCAGCACCAGGGCATCCGCCAACACCACCCACCCCCCCCCCCTCAAACAACGGCACCGGCCACAACACCGCCACCGCCACCTGCGCCCCTGGCGGCGAATGTGGTACCGGATCAGCCTGCGCCCCCAGCTGACTCCGTCCCGACACAAAGACGGAGGGGCCGTCCGAGGCAGGAAGTGGGCGAGAGCAGTGTCGGAGCTCATGCCACACGCTCCAAGAGGAGCCGACATTGACTCATTGGAGTACCTGAGCCTCCGATCCATCCTGGCAACTATCCGGTCCCACCTGCCACAGGCCTGCTGCACTAGGCACACACCACCCTATGTGGTGTCTGCACGGACATCTCATCTTCCATTACCTTGGACTGTCACTCCCCCACCCCTTCACTCCTTTGTAAATATGCACCTACACCTATGCACAATCTGTAAATAAATACCACTTACTCACTCAATGATGTGTTGCCTCCATGTTTATTCACATGATTGCATCAGAAACAGACGTAACCAGGTTCAGGGATCCAACAGGTACAGAATCATGCCGCAAGGGAGTGACCTAGGGAAACATAGAAATTGAAAACAGACGTTAGGAAACAGCATCACACTCATCCCAAAACGCTCCAGTGCAACTTACAACAAACCACACACATCACTGCACGAAGGGATGACACTACACACATAATGGAGAAGTGCATGTACTCATAAATGAAGACACACACACACATGCATACATCACATAACAAAACACATAGATGATGCACAACACAATGACACAAGGGCATCCAACCTACACAGGGCATACACAAGCAGCACAAGAGGGGCACACTCACAATCAAGGGAAGTAGCGTTCAATGAGCTGGCGCCTCTGGTCCACACCTTCCTCCTCACCACTATCCTCATCAGTCGACATGGGTGGGTCGGGAGGGCGAGGAACTTGCTGTTCATCTGGGTCCAAGATCAGTGCAATGTTATTTCGCACAGCCAGGTTGTGGAGCATGCAGCAGGCAATCACAATCTTGCATACTTTGCCTGGTGCGTAAGGCAGGGCCCCTCCAGTCTTATCCAGGCACCGAAACCTAGACTTAAGCAGGCCAAATGTTCGTTCCACCACTCAACGTGTCCTACCATGGGCATCGTTGTATCGCATTTCTCCTGCTGTGGTGGGATTGCGAATTGGACTTAGAAGCCAAGGCCTGTTTGGGTAAGCCGAGTCGCCTGTGTATGTGGAAATTAGAGAGAGAGAGAAACATCACTACCTGAACATGTGGCCACACCAAGCCACCCAGATATCACTCCAGTCACCACAGCATACTCACCAACAAGCCAGGCTTGTGCCGGACGCAGATTTGCCATCAGTTGGGGGACAATGCTGCTCCGCATGATGTGGGCGTCATGTGCAGAGCCAGGAAATCTTGCACACACATGTGAGATAATGTTGTCGGCCTGGCACACCACCTGCACGTTAAGGGAGTGGAAGTGCTTCCGATTCCTAAACACCTGCTCACGTGCCCGTGGCGGAATGATCGCAATATGCGTGCCATCAATGGAACCCACAACGTGTTGTATGCGACCCAGGGCATAGAAGTCTGCTTTGACCGCTGCCAACTCTGCCGCCTGTGGGAAATGAATGTAGTCATGCTTGTACAGCATCATGGCTGTCAGTACATCCCGAAGTACCGTGCTGAACATGGCCTGTGACATTCCCCCGGCATGTCCTATAGTGTACTGGAATGTGCCTGTTGCAAAGAAATGGAGTGCCGCCATCACCTTTTGGGTGGGTGAGATTGAGCCTGGATAAGTTCTCCGCGGCTGCAGGTGAGGAGACAACTTGTTCACAAGCTCCAGCAATCGACGTCGATCAAGCCTGAATTTCCGGATCACCTCCTCGTCCACCATATCCTCCAGCACAGTGTATGGGCGATGGACATTTTGAGCCCTCCTGTGTGGGAGTAAATGGAATGGTAGTCAATTCACATACAACGCATATCTGTGCAACTCACTCACATGTCACCGCACTCTATACAACATGTAATAGGCAGTGTACTATTTGCATATGTGTGACACCTCTGATTGTCACAACAACATGGACTGACGTAGCAATGTGCACCCACCAGCTACATGATGTGTTGCAACATGTCCAATGCACTCTGTCTCACCTCAACATCACTGCCAACAAGACATGTGACATGACCCAAACGTGACGGTCATTATTGGCACACCGATGGGCATGGTATGGAAAAACATGGGCTAGAGCATGAAGTGTGGAGTCACGCAATCACGCACACAACCCTCATCATGCAGCTGCAGACAATGAAACAAGGTGCATCGTCAGCAGACATGCACTCATTGACGCCGCCATGGCGGTGCACTGCTTCCGCTGTTGACGTCTGGCCATACGCGGCCCGCGTTCAACATTCCCATTGTCTGCACGTGCACACACCGTCACGCTCACACACCGGCAAGTGCACGTGCTAGACACCGGGACGGATGCATCATTTGCAACAAAGTTGTAACAGTGGCGCCACCATGGCGGGGCACGTATTCGGCGGAGGAGGTGGAGGCCAAAACATCCATAAGCTGATGTCCATGCACATGGCAGTTCATGACCCCCCTTACAGTGACATTGCATCAGCCAGCCTACACCGGCCGGCCCAGCTCTACCCACTACCGCCGTGCCAGGCCCAGCCCATGACCGCCGTTCCGGCCATGCCAACTACCGCCGCTTCCGGCCCCCTCCACTACCGCCGTGCCAGGCCCAGCCCATGACCGCCGTTCCGGCCATGCCAACTACCGCCGCTTCCGGCCCCCTCCACTACCGCCGTGCCAGGCCCAGCCCATGACCGCCATGCCAACTACCGCCGCTTCCGGCACCCTCCACTACCGCCGTGCCAGGCCCAGCCCATGACCGCCATGCCAACTACCGCCGCTTCCGGCCCCCTCCACTACCGCCGTGCCAGGCCCAGCCCATGACCGCCGTGCCAGGGCCGCCAGGGCCGCCAGGGCACGGCGGTAGTGGAGGGGGCCTGAAGCGGCGGTAGTTGGCATGGCCGGAACGGCGGTCATGGGCTGGGCCTGGCACGGCGGTAGTGGAGGGGGCCTGAAGCGGCGGTAGTTGGCATGGCGGTCATGGGCTGGGCCTGGCACGGCGGTAGTGGAGGGGGCCGGAAGCGGCGGTAGTTGGCATGGCCGGAACGGCGGTCATGGGCTGGGCCTGGCACGGCGGTAGTGGAGGGGGCCGGAAGCGGCGGTAGTTGGCATGGGCGGAACGTCGGTCATGGGCTGGGCATGGCACGGCGGTAGTGGGTAGAGCTGGGCCGGCCGGTGTAGGCTGGCTGATGCAATGTCACTGTAAGGGGGGTCATGAACTGCCATGTGCATGGACATCAGCTTATGGATGTGTTGGCCTCCACCTCCCCCGCCGAATACGTGCCCCGCCATGGTGGCGCCACTGTTACAACTTTGTTGCAAATGATGCATCCGTCCCGGTGTCTAGCACGTGCACTTGCCGGTGTGTGAGCGTGACGGTCTGTGCACGTGCAGCCAATAGGTGGTGTGGACATGGGCCACGGTTGGCCAATTGCAAGTACCGTATGCTGTTCACCGCAACACCAGGGCCAATCATTGGCCCAATTCCAAACACGCTCTCACGGCGGACCAATGGCTGGCGCCGTATGCCACTGACATGGCCACTGGGCCCTATATATGTGTGATGTTCAAAAGCATACTTTCTACGATGACCACCGACTGCTGCCTGTGACCATCACCTCCACCTGCTGCTGCGGAGCTGACCACCGACTGCTGCCTGTGACCATCACCTCCACCTGCTGCTGCGGAGCTGACCACCGACTGCTGCCTGTGACCATCACCTCCACCTGCTGCTGCGGAGCTGACAACCGACTGCCGCTCTAGTGCCATACTCCGTGACCTTGCCATGTCGGGAGTCAAAGAGGTCCGGTCTCGTCCCTTCACCGCCGCGGAGCTGGATGTCCTCGTGGACGCTGTGCTACGCAACTACGGACGCCTGTACGGCGCACCCGGACAGGCGGTAAGTGCTGTGGGGGATGAGTTGTAGTGCATGAGGTGTCATATGGCACCTGGGCTCTGGAAACTTGGCGGTGTGATGTGTGAACAACTGAAGAATCGATATGTGCATGGCTGCTGAGAGTAATGTGTTGCTCCTATCTGTGTGACTGGCCAACTGTCCCCTGACTTCCACCCTTTTGTCTCCCATCATGGTAGGTGAAGCTGCACCTTCGCAAGGACGTGTGGAGGAGCATTGCACGTGAAGTACGAGCAGCGGGGGTGTCCAATAGACGACATACACACTGCCACAAACGCTGGGACGACATTTCCAGACTGAGCAAGAATGTAGCGGAAGTGACACTAGGGCTGATTCCAAGGACGGCACGTCTGGCCCGACGCTCAATGACCCATCTCATGCACCGTATCATAGCTGTGACGCATCCTGACCTGTCCGAGCGGTTGCGTGTGGATGAACAGCAACGTGGCGGTAAGCATACTGTCAGTGTATGTTGCTTGTGAGTGCAATGCATGTATGGTTGCCCACACACATTAGGGTCTTCCGTCGATCGTGAGTCTCTTTCCAATGGCATGTTGGTGACATTGCCACAGTTAAATTTTCAGTTGCAGGTGCGGCATGTTGAGACACCACCTGCTAAGCTGTTCAGTTGTCATGCACATGCTGTAGTGCTCCGTCACCCCTTGGCAACACTTGTGTGCTGATGTAGTTCCTCATGCCCAGTGTGCATGCTGTACATGTATTACGGCCAACGCCACAGAATTCCTGTGAGGATGACTGGTTGGGGTGGGCCGTGTGCAGGTTGGGGGATCGATGGACATTGTCATCAGTGGCTGTAGGGATTCCGCAGCAGTACTGTACGTGTGTGTGCCCATTACTTACACCCATTTCCTGTGCATTTCAGCTTTGGCAGAGGGCACTCAGCCTCAGACGGCGGAGATGACAGAAGGCAATGCATCCGGATCAGACGTCGCGCAAACGCAGACTGACACCGAAGGGGCCAGCGCCGGAGAGGGGGACAGGACCGTCCCGGAGGACTCGCATGTGGAGACAACATCGTCATCATCTTCCGACAGTGTTGGTGAGTCAGCACTGTTGTCACAGACTGGGAGTGGGCAACCAACACCTTCGGTCGGGACACAGCACACAGGGCCCACCCTGCCACCAACTGCACCATGTACTGTTCGTGCACGCAGGAGTAGGGGGAGCAGAGTGGCGTTCGGTGTCGGCACCGCTGCCCCAGCCTCGGTGAGCCAAAATGCACTTTGTGCTGAGGCTGTTGATCTGCTGCGACAGCTGTGTGAGTGGCAGACCAATATGATTAATGCTTTCCAAGACCACGATAGGAAGTTGGGGCAGGTGGTGGCATTCATGGAAGGTATGCATGGTGATCTGGCTGGTGTACACAGGACACTGCAGTCATTGTCTAACAGTGTGTCGTCTGCCATTGCACAGTCGCATGGAGTGGGTGGTACTTCTGTTCCACCATCTACAACTCTGGATGTGTCAGGGGGGAGTGAATTTTCTGACCTGGACTCTAATACAGGTTATTGCACTAGAAGCAGCGTCAGCCAGCACGTCAAGGCACGGAGGCCTCAGACCCCATCCCCTAGGTCAGGTAAATCTATTCACAAGGACAACGTCGGATATAGTGGAGTACACACACGTGAAGCAAAAGAGGGGTTGGGTGTAATGGCTACACATGCTGCACAGCCATCCCACACACAAGGTACTACCAGGCCAAGACTCTCTCCCGCTTCCATTGACACTACCCTGTACGAGGACAGTGAGAAGACGAATACATCTCTTGAGGGCTCGCATACTCCCAGTGCCAGGGAGACTACGAAGGAAGGTGCCACTCCCAAGGGCAGGGAAAGCAGGAAGGATGTAGGCACTCCCAAGGGCAGGGAGACTACGAAGGAAGGTGCCACTCCCAAGGGCAGGGAAAGCAGGAAGGATGTAGGCACTCCCAAGGGCAGGGAGACTACGAAGGAAGGTGCCACTCCCAAGGGCAGGGAAAGCAGGAAGGATGTAGGCACTCCCAAGGACAGGGAGACTACGAAGGAAGGTGCCACTCCGAAGGGCAGGGAAAGCAGGAAGGATGTAGGCACTCCCAAGGGCAGGGAGACTACGAAGGAAGGTGCCACTCCCAAGGGCAGGGAAAGCAGGAAGGATGTAGGCACTCCCAAGGGCAGGGACAAGGACAGTCACAAGACAAATGCACCTAAGAGGAGCACGGACAGTCCCAGGGGCAGGGACACACACGGGCAGAAGGGGTGTCTTGGGGATATGTACACCACAGACGACAAGTCTGCTGCCTGGAAGAGGGCACCATCCAGGGAACAGGGCAAGTCCGCAGACTACAGTACTCCTACGGAAATGGAACATCCAAGGCCCAAGGACTTGCCCATGAACAGTGGCGCTGTCAGGGACAGGCATACGTCACCCATTGTTGCACTGAGACAGCTGTTTTCTGGGAAACGGAATACAGAAGATTCCGCAGTGGAGTCACCCCTTACCTCCACTCCCATCATGGCCCGTCAGGGACGGATGCAGCTGGACCCTGTAGTGGCATCCCCCATGACACATGTTGCAGAGGCCACAAGGCAGCCACACAGCAAACGACAAGCAGGCTCCAGCACGTCCCCAGAGACCATTCCCCCCCCAGCACATGCACCTCCCATGGTGGGTGAAATTGCTTCTCAGTCCGGTCGACTTGTGAGTCCTGTCTTGTCCAGGGTGCAGGCACATGTCCAAAAGAAACGTAGACACACAGCATTGACACATGCCCAATCCGATGTCGGCCAATTGCAACTATCCCCCGCTCCCAGAGCCACCCTGCCTCCTGGACCATACAGCCCTGTGGCTCATCATTTCAGTGGTCACAGTGGCGCTGGTGCAGTTGACTCGCATGTGTCTGTTAGTGGCAGGGTATCAGTCGAGACATATCCTGTATCAGGTGCTGGCAGTGTATCTGGGTCTATGGGCCATGTGTCAGTCACTCGGGCTGTGGCTGTGTCTCACACTCCTGTATCAGGTGCTGGCAATGTATCTGGGTCTATGGGCCATGTGTCAGTCACTCGGTCTGTGGCTGTGTCTCACACTCCTGTATCAGGTGCTGGCAGTGTATCTGGGTCTATGGGCCGTGTGTCAGTCACTCGGGCTGTGGCTGTGTCTCACACTCCTGTATCAGGTGCTGGCAATGTATCTGGGTCTATGGGCCATGTGTCAGTCACTCGAGCTGTGGCTGTGTCTCACACTCCTGTATCAGGTGCTGGCAATGTATCTGGGTCTATGGGCCATGTGTCAGTCACTCGGTCTGTGGCTGTGTCTCACACTCATGTATCAGGTTCTGGCAGTGTATCTGGGTCTGTGGCTCACGTGTCAGTCACTACATCTGTGGCTGTGTGTCACACTCCGGTTTCTGGTGCTGTCAGTGTGTCCGATGCGGGCACGTCACGCAATCCACCTGATAGTGTGCTGTAAGTTTCTGTAGTGTGCCCTCTGATGTCCTGCCTCTGATGTACCTGCTCTGGTGTCCACACTGCCCTGCTGCTATCCTCATAGTGATGTACTGCATCTGATGTACCTGCTCTGGTGTCCACACTGCCCTGTTGCTATCCTCATAGTGATGTACTGCATCTGATGTACCTGCTCTGGTGTCCACACTGCCCTGTTGCTATCCTCATAGTGATGTACTGCATCTGATGTACCTGCTCTGGTGTCCACACTGGCCTGTTGCTATCCTCATAGTGATGTACTGCATCTGATGTACCTGCTCTGGTGTCCACACTGCCCTGTTGCTATCCTCATAGTGATGTACTGCATCTGATGTACCTGCTCTGGTGTCCACACTGCCCTGTTGCTGTTCTGATACTGCATTGTGCCCTCTCATGTGCTGCCTCTGATGGACGTTTTCAGTGCAATGGACAGTTGGTGCACTTCGCCCCTCTCATGTACTGCCTCTGATGGACCTGTGCCTTGCCATGGACAGTTGGTGCACTTAGCCCCTCTCATGTACTGCCTCTGATGGACCTGTGCCTTGCCATGGACTGTTGGTGCACTTAGCCCCTCTCATGTACTGCCTCTGATGTACCTGCTCTGGTGTCCACACTGCCCTGTTGCTATCCTCATAGTGATGTACTGCATCTGATGTACCTGCTCTGGTGTCCACACTGCCCTGTTGCTATCCTCATAGTGATGTACTGCATCTGATGTACCTGCTCTGCTGTCCACACTGCCCTGTTGCTATCCTCATAGTGATGTACTGCATCTGATGTACCTGCTCTGGTGTCCACACTGCCCTGTTGCTGTTCTGATACTGATGTACTGCATCTGATGTACCTGCTCTGGTGTCCACACTGCCCTGTTGCTGTTCTGATACTGATGTACTGCATCTGATGTTCCTGCTCTGGTGTCCACACTGCCCTGTTGCTGTTCTGATACTGATGTACTGCCTCTGATGTACCTGCTCTGGTGTCCACACTGCCCTGTTGCTATCCTCATAGTGATGTACTGCATCTGATGTACCTGCTCTGGTGTCCACACTGCCCTGTTGCTATCCTCATAGTGATGTACTGCATCTGATGTACCTGCTCTGGTGTCCACACTGCCCTGTTGCTGCCCTGTTGCTGGTATGATACTGATGTACTGCATCTGATGTACCTGCTCTGGTGTCCACACTGCCCTGTTGCTATCCTCATAGTGATGTACTGCATCTGATGTACCTGCTCTGGTGTCCACACTGCCCTGTTGCTATCCTCATAGTGATGTACTGCATCTGATGTACCTGCTCTGGTGTCCACACTGCCCTGTTGCTATCCTCATAGTGATGTACTGCATCTGATGTACCTGCTCTGGTGTTCACACTGCCCTGTTGATGTTCTGATACTGATGTACTGCATCTGATGTACCTGCTCTGGTGTCCACACTGCCCTGTTGCTGTTCTGATACTGATGTACTGCATCTGATGTACCTGCTCTGGTGTCCACACTGCCCTGTTGCTGTTCTGATACTGATGTACTGCATCTGATGTTCCTGCTCTGGTGTCCACACTGCCCTGTTGCTGTTCTGATACTGATGTACTGCCTCTGATGTACCTGCTCTGGTGTCCACACTGCCCTGTTGCTATCCTCATAGTGATGTACTGCATCTGATGTACCTGCTCTGGTGTCCACACTGCCCTGTTGCTATCCTCATCGTGATGTACTGCCTCTGATGTACCTGCTCTGGTGTCCACACTGCCCTGTTGCTATCCTCATAGTGATGTACTGCATCTGATGTACCTGCTCTGGTGTCCACACTGCCCTGTTGCTGCCCTGTTGCTGTTCTGATACTGCATTGTGCCCTCTCATGTGCTGCCTCTGATGGACGTTTTCAGTGCAATGGACAGTTGGTGCACTTAGCCCCTCTCATGTACTGCCTCTGATGGACCTGTGCCTTGCCATGGACTGTTGGTGCACTTAGCTCCTCTCATGTACTGCCTCTGATGTACCTGCTCTGGTGTCCACACTGCCCTGTTGCTGCCATGTTGCTGTTCTGATACTGATGTACTGCATCTGATGTACCTGCTCTGGTCTCCACACTGCCCTGTTGCTGCCCTGTTGATGTTCTGATATTGATGTACTGCCTCTGATGTTCCTGCTCTGGTGTCCACTATGGCCATGCCCCATCCTAGACTGTGACTTTGCTCCGAATCTGCGTTAATAAAATTGGGATTAATGTGTCGTGGTTTGTCAGAGTAATTCTTGCGTGTGTGATGCTGGTGTGGATTGGTATTTTCTTGGGGGCGGTGGGTTCTGCTACGTGTCACTCTCCCCTACCTGGGTTACGGCCCTTGGAGGCGTTGCCGTACACAGGCATATGTGCATTTCGGGACATGTCACTCCCCCCTCCCTACGTCACCGCCCTTGCCGGTACTCCTCTCCAGACAGCGAATGCTTAGTTGCCTACCTGCGTCGTCGTCGATGGTGGGCCAAGACGAGGACGTACTGGATCGCGTAGAGTATCGGGTAAGCCTGTAGTGCAGGGTCCATGTCGGCGTGCGGCTCGTGGTGGGTATGGTCGCTGTGGAGCATCCGCCGTGTTCAGGCAGGTTGTTTTTCCGCCGCGCTTTTATGTGTGTTTTCCGCCATCTTGATTTGGAGGACGGTCCTAGTCGTCAGTCCGTACGGCGGAGTCTCTGGAAAGGTTACGTCCGCCGCGTGGTTGGGTGTGGTGGTGCGGCGGACCGTGTTCTACCGCCGCGGACGGATTTTGGCACGTATTTCGTATCCTGATTTGGCGGACGGAGTGTCCACGACGGGCGCACGGAAAATAGGCTTGTTCTGCATACTCTGGGTCTGCGGAGGCACTTCCGTCCGCCATCCTAAAGACCCCCTATATATGGTCTATAACCTATGGTTTGTTCAGTGAATTTCAATGGTTTTTTAATAGCAAATATCAAAAGCTGTCAAATGTCAAGTACGTGATAGGTAAAAACATTTTCGTGTTTATGCACGCTGATGTGCTTTGAACGCTGCCCCCCCTCCCCCCCGCTTTTCTCCTAGGAGTACTCTCTCTTTGCAGATAGTGAAGGGTAGTTAACGCAGGCCTTTGCCCCCATTGTAATCCGTCGTGCCTGCTTCTCTCTCCATTTGATTGATTGTTATCCAAGCATTTACTGTTTTAGAATTGGTTCTCTTTGGTTCATTGTCTATTTACAAACAAGCACAGAGTCGCAATACTCTGTTTAGTCTTTGCAGATAGTGAAAAATCGTTTAAAAAAATAAAAGGAATCGAGCAAAATCAGTAGGCCACTAATGGGATCTCTTTTTGACCTCGCTAAAATAGAAACATTAAGAAAAACCCCTCATGAGAAATACGAAACTAGTGAGATGAACTGAGCTCCACACGATGATGGCTGCAAGACAGCTCGGCTCCGCCACCCACCCCACCCAAAATAACGACAAACCCTATGCAAATATTATAAATATATACAACACACCAGCAAAGTAACAGGGTAAAACATTTTATTAAATAACTATTTACATAACTATTTTATACTTTTAGTTGCCCGATCCGGCTAGCTCAATCGATCGAGCATGAGACTCATGCACTCTGATCTCCTTGGCCTCAGTCAAGCATCAATAGTAAGATTTTCATACATGAGTGTACGTTCATGATTTTGGTCCCTGAGTTGCTTCGATGTCACTACCTTGCACAAATGGCATAAGTCCTGGATGTTGGGTGCCATAGTTCAGAGTTCTGAGCAGCGCTTGTAACACTGTCTAAAGCTTATTTGCACCTGCTGCAGCTTCACTATTCTCAAAGTAAGTGGGAGCCGTTTGTGGACCTGACTGCATTTGAAAACAATGTGATACGGTACCTCCCTAAACCGCTTGACGGAGGCCCCCTAGGGGCGGTGTGATGGCGCGGACTCGGAGAAGACGCTTGGCTCCGACCCCCTCCCCAAGTCTTGTTGCCCTGGTGTGGCCTGAGATCGCACCCGACATAGGCGGCCGGCTCCCGGGGTCAAGCGGAACTTTTTGCCTTTTGGTGACTCTTCCATTCTGAACATTGTCCCACAATCCGTTTGACCTGAAACGATTTCACAAATAAAACATTTGTGAGTTTTAAATTTCCAGAGAAGTATAATTCACCAATACCTTTCTCTGTAGATCTTTTTCCATTAACAATCCCAGTTCCATCACCCGCCCAGGATATCACTACTGTTAGTTGTCATTTTTGCTTCTGTTTTAATAAAAAATGTTTTAAGGTGTTTACTGTTTTTGTTGCGATGTATATATTTATAAGTTATTAAAGTGTTATAATCCTACTAATTTTTTATCGATTATTGCTCTTTGAGATATTCCCTGTCACAGGGAATATCTCAAAGAGCAATAATCGGACCCTGTCTACAAACAGAGAAGAATAGGCATATTCTGTCTCCCTTTGCAGATAGTGAAGGATAGGTAATGCAGACTTTTGTCCCCCGTTGTAATCCGTCATGCCTGTTTTTCTCCCCACTGATTGATTGATTGGCTGGACATTTATTGTTCAAGGAATAGTTCTCTCGAGGTATTCTCTGTTTGCAAATAACGTGGAATAGAAATATTATGTCTAGTCTTTGCAAGTAGTGAAGGGTGGGTAATGCGGACCTTTGTCCCCCGTTGTAATCTGTCATGCCCATCTACTCCCCACTGATTGAGAAACTAGTTCCACCCGGACCATTTATTAGAGGTACATCATCTGGCTCAACCGGAGAGTACCCCTAATAAAGAAGACATATGTAAAATACGAAGTAATCACTGTATCCTGTTAAACAGAAACTTTAGCATGAAACACACTTGAAAAGGAAGGGAAAGAAATCGAACAAAATCAGTAGGCCACTGATGAGTTTTTGACTTCGCTAGAAATAAGAAACATGGAAGTGGTGAAAGAAGCCAAGCTTGACGTTACGGCAGCCACGAGGTAGCTAGGCTCCGCCACCCCCCCACTGCTCCAAGCATGTCTGTCCCACCGCCCGCCACGCCCAATAACGGTAACATGAAATAGATACAAATCAGCAGATACCTACCCCCATTCCAGAAACTCCCGAAGTGCAACAGGGCCACGGTTACGCCCATCCGGAAGATGAGGCCTCGACACGTGCAGGGCGGGGCCCGGCTAACCGCCATCAGCCGTGGGGTGGATGGCCCGAAATGTACTGGTCTCCCGATTCCCTTCTTCTGCCGCCTTGCAGGCCACGGGGGGGATGTCTTGCCTCTGCCTCTGACCCCCCCCCCCCCCCTCTTATCGCCTGGAAGGGAGAGGCGGCGCGAACGAGCCTCTCCAACCCCCCAGGTGGGGGCCCCTCAGCTGCACCCCCAATGCTCCACTCACCCAACAAAAGGGTCGTCGCATAAGGTGGACCAGGAGAGGAGCCGAGGCCGACGGCATCTTCTTCTTTTTTCAATAATGGCTGCGACAACACTGGGGGGGGATGTCTTGCACATGCCACCGACCCCCCCCTCCCCTCGTATCTCCTGGTCTGGCCCCAGCTTGATATGAGCTACCCGTTCGGTCCTGAAGCGGCGCCCTGCAGGCCACGGGGGGGATGTCTTGCCTCTGCCTCCGACCACCCCCCTCTTATCGCCTGGTCCGGACATCACGGATATCAACGCCAGGTGTCGGCGTGGGGTGCGCTGGGAGGGAGAGGCGGCGCGAACGAGCCTCTCCCACCCCCCCAGGTGGGGGCCCCTCAGCTGCACCCCCAACGCTCCACTCACCCAACAAAATGGTTCCTCCACTCTTGCGATGCAGCGGCGCTGCACTCACCCGACAAAAGGTCTCGTCCACTATTGCGAGGCAATGATGCTCCGCTCACCCAGCGGGGGTCTCGCCCACTGTTGCGGTGCAACGACGCTTCTAGTTTCCTGCGTCCAGAAACGTTCTCCTCAACTTTGAAGATTCTATAAGAGCCACGGGGCCCCCCGATCCCCGATGGGGAATGACTGCCATGATCACCCACGGAACGACCACGACGTAGCCGCGGGACGTCGGCGCGCTCATGCCGGCGCCGGCCTCAGTCTTGAAATCACCAAAATCCTGCAAGACTACCAACTTGATCAGTTCCGGTGTGACACCAGTATGACCCGGTAGGAGAGATTGTTGCCTCCCACCCCACTTTGACTGATGGTTCATGTCGGCAGTCCCCTGTGCTACCATTCAACGAAAACTTTTGGACTGCCGAAAGAGGTCCCGGTCCAACCACGAGTTGGTGGAGACATTTTGACTATACTTGGACCTTCCTGACCTCACCCAAAATGGCGCCGGTACAAATTAAACTCTCAACTCCTTGTTGTGCCCCGATTGCTCAGCCTTGATATCAAGAGATATGTATGCAGTTTTTAGCACATGAATTGATATGGGATAAGACTGATTATATGTTCAGACAATGAATTGATCCAGGATGGGTATTGATTATACGTTCGAACAATGAATTGACATGGGACGGGTAATGATTACACGTTCGAACAATGAATTGATATTAAGTTCTAATGCATCATTGATTACTGTATTTATTATTGAAGGTTCCAATTGTCGACACTTTTGGTACTTGCTCACAATTAATTATCGATATGATTTTGTTGCACTTGTCGCACTTTTTACTATGAAATCATTGACCACTGACTCTCTGTTATGTTTTCCACAAATAAATACCCCCCCCCCCCATTTACAGTTCCAGCCTGCTCCGTGGCCGGCCCACGGGGTTGTAGGCCCGTATTTGGGCACCAACATTTTTATTAACGGTTTTTGAAAAAGCAAACGTAGTTGTAACGCGTAGATTGGTAAGTTTCGAATAAATGGCCACTGTTTCCGATTTTTTTTTTTTAAAAAAAGCAGGTGAAATGAAGCAGCTCAATTAGTTAAGGGTTAAAAAGTATAGTACGCAGAAACATTGAAAATATGAATGGTCCAGGTTTGTTGTGTGTTTTTCATTTTTGTACAGCATAAAGCAATCAATAAAGATCCTGGTATTTAGCCTCTACTTTATATGCTACCTGTATCAGGGAAGTTGTTTTAAATGCCCCTAAGCCACCCCGAACGAATGTCACCTGGCCCCCCTAGTACGAACGAAAACGACCACGTACCACTGTAGGTTATCTCTCTTCCTCAAAAATGACAAAAATTACTTTCTAGGACGTTTTGGACATTGATGATTTTCATATGATCTATTTATTAAAGTAATACTCATCTCTCCGCATGAAATTAATTTTCCACATGCTACACAAGTCAATCTCATCTGCCTAAAGTTCTTTTACAGATTTGGGACCGTTTCCCTTGCCTCTGACTCACTTATTGCTAAGTCATTGGTGGATGTTTTTGCCGGTCGGGGATTATCCACCAAATCTCAAAGTTGTGCTTTAGAATAATTAAGAGGGTGCCACCTCTCCATGTGCCGATGCATGGTATGATTACCATAGCTATATTTTTTTTCGGTCCCTCTCGAGAGTTTTTTTTTGCAGATGAGGCAGGTAACGAACCTGGCATTAACTTTCTTTTCATGAGAAGGAAAAGAAAAAAATTGCCAGATAAAATTCACTTTCACATGGGACGTTCTTGGCATTTCTTTCAGAAACTTTTACATCACTGTGTCATTTCTTTGTCTATTCTGGTTAAAGCAATGTCATGTAAATAGTTCTTTAAAAAGTTTTTTTTAACGTGTTTACTTTGTTGGAGCGTTGTATATATTTATAAGTTATTAAAGTGTTATAATACTACTACTTTGTTGGAGTGCTATATATTTTTAATGTGACACATAATTGTAAAGACTTTGATGTACAAAAAGGCATCCCTGGAATCTTCCGCTTCAGGCTCGGTCCCACACACCCTTACAGTGAGAATCCCCTCCCCAATCACAATACAGGATCGTTATCAGATAGTAGGAACGCATGTGGTGTGACGGATCTCATGAGGTGGGGGCCTTGATCTACTGTAACTCCTTTGAACAGGGGTGATTCTTTACATATGGGGCCATAAACTACATCCGCAGGGCTAGGCGATAGCCTGGGACCGGCCTGGACAATCGGACACAGAGGAAGAGGAGTGTCAGAGGGTGCGGTAGTGAATAGGGTGAAAGGGTGGTGTCGGGCGGGCACAGGGTGTGATTCTCAGGGAAGAGCAGCGCAGATGGGGGGAGGTTTATGGCCCATGCATAAGACAGAGAGCGGGGGTGACCAGTGCGTGGGGGAGATGCTTGCGAGGGTGGGGAGCCATGCTGAGGATCGGCGGCGTGCAGAGAGTGGGTCTGGTCAAGGCATCTAAAATGGCTGCCGTGCACGACAAAAGTGTGGCATTGGAAAAAAAGCAAGATGGCGCAGACAATGTTTATCAATATGGATTAATTTATAACAATAATTTTTAACAATATATTTACTCGCAGTGTCAAAATGGCGGTCAACACTTCCTGATTTCCTTCGAATCGAACGTTAACAGAAGTCAAGCGGCAAAAAAAAAAAAAACGCTCACGCGCAACCGCCGGAAGACAAGTATCAACATATATGAGCCTCCTCAACCACCCTCAGAAAACATAGAGGGTCAGGATACATCTCCCATACCCCCTTATACCCAATACTCACATTGCTTTTCCTCCATCTTGTAATTTAATTAAATCGAAACACAAAATGACAAAATTCCCATTTCGCTTCCAGTTTGCGACCCGGTTCGCGAACCGAGAAGCGCTTCTACCGCGAAAAATCAATTTTTTTTTATTTGCCCCACGGGACCCTTTAATAACCCCAACATCATTCCTAGGGGGTCAAGAGGAGTCTACCTTGCCCCCTTTCATTAAATTCCCCCTTTGTTTTTCTCCTCCTCTTGTCTCTCGATCCTACCGAGAGACAAGATGGCGGCCGCACCGGACTGTTTAGAATGTTAACAGACACCGGAGAGCCAATCAGCTTCGCTTCGCAAAGCTCCGTTACGCGAAAAGTACGCGATCTGGAGCGCTATCCGGGACGCTGTCACAGATATATCTGTTTTTTTAAACGTTAATTTCTCAAAATCCACTGGAGCACATATATTGAGACCCAGCAAAGGCACATCGGGCTAACAGTCCCTACAATTTTGCTAAGTTTCGTGTAAATCCATTCAGCCGTTCGAGCTAAAAGTGAGGCCAAACGCCCTATGGAAAAATGAATGGGAAAAATGCGTTTTGGGACCCCCCTTTTTTCTCGGCCCCCCCTTGACGGAACCCACCCAAATTTTCAGGGGCTGCTCAGAAACAAAATGTGCCATTTTCCTGAAAATTTCAGCCAATTCCGTCCACAAACGCTAAAGTTATTAGACATAGAATTTTCAAAAGTTCCATAGAGAAAAAATCCTAACTATATATACCTACTGGCGACCGCCAGTAGGTAATATGTATATATGTATATATATATATATATGTGTGTATATATATATATATATTAACTGAAAAAAACATAGGTTTCACACCAGTTATAGTTAGGAATTTGCATTTAAAAAACCTTTTAAATTCACTGAAAAAACCATAGGTTTCAGGCCAGTTATAGTTAGCTGGAAATGTTACTGACATAAAACCATTGAAATTCCCACGTTATAGTTAGTAGGACTCACTTTAACTTGCACGCCTGCAATGCACTGCTGATGACGTCACATATTACATCACTCATGACATGGTCAGTGACATCATTCATGACATCACTGATGACACCATCCAGTGAATGTGTGTCTTTCTGAAAAATAAATATGTTTTATATATGTATATGTAAAGGTCGATGAAAGAATAAATGTTTAAATAAGCGTCTAAATGAATTTTAAAAAAAAGTGATTGGATAACTGGTTTATTAAGTGTATCTTAGTGAATACATATATTAGCGAATAATGTTTAAATATTTAAATATATGTATCAGTGTTTCACTTTGTGTATAAGTGGCTGCATGGGTTGGTGAGTAGCTACTTGTGTGTGTATATGGGTTATTAGATGTATTTTTTAGTATCAGTATGAGTGTCTGTTTGGTTTGGTGGGGTATTACTTAGCACATAGATGCATCAATGACTGACTCACTGCTTGTTTGTGTTTTGAAGACAGCATATGTGCAGGACTGTATGGGTGCATGAGTGTGTATATGTGTGTGTTAGTGAGTGAATGACTGTCTCACTAGTGTCTTTATCAGTAACTACATATGTTTCAATCTAGTATATGTGAGTATTGATGTATATAAGTGAGTATATGTGAGAGTGAGAGATTGTAAGAGTTCCTGTTTAAATAAGTATGTGTTTCTATAAGTGATTGTTTAAGAGAGTAAGTATGTGTAAGTTTCCTTAGAAGTAAGGTGGTAGTGTGTGTATAGCTGTATATGCAAATAAATGGATGTTCAATAGTTTATTTGCATGTGTCTGTATGTGTGTGAGTAACTTTTGGTTGACTGTCGGTGTGTAACAGGATGCATATGTGTATCACTACATATGATGAGTGAGTATATGTATGAGTGACTATATAGAACTGTTGGTGAATGAGTGGATGTGTATATAGATGGTGGAATTATTGAATTGGTTGTTGTAACTGGTATGGGTATGTCCATTTTTTTGAAAATGTTAGTTTCTATTTTTGAATATGTGTTTCAAGGGTTACATTACACTGAAAGGAGGTCTGTCACAAGGATAGTGACATCAGTGATGTCATGAATGATGTCACTGACCATGTCATGAGTGATGTAATATGTGACGTCATCAGCGTGCATTGCAGGCGCGCAAGTTATAGTGAGTCTTACTAACTATAACATGGGAATTTCAATGGTTTTATGTCAGTAAAACTTCCAGCTAACTATAACTGGCCTGAAACCTATGGTTTTTTCAGTGAATTTCATAGGTTTTTTAAATGCTAATTCCTAACTATATATAGGGCCTCAAACCTATGTTTTTTCAGTGAATTTCAAAGGTTTTTTAATAGAAAGCGTCAATAGCTATGAAATGTAATATTTTTTAAAATGAATCCTTTATTGTATATTTATGTAATACAATTTTTTTTATGTATATTGTTCATATTTTTTTGTTGTTGTTTTTTTTGTCTTGGAGCGCTCCCGGTACGCGTACCGGTAAGCAAACCGGTAAGCGCGGTATTTTGGCGCGCCGCGGTGCGCGTACCGGGGCGCCTCCCGTTAGCGCACTCCCCCCAAAAAAAATAATGAAGGATTGAGCATAAAGAAAGGGGACAGAAAGAGTGGTGTAAAGAGAAAGAGAGCTAGAGGGAGGAACACAGAGAGACTGTGTAATAGATAGTAAGACAAAAAAGGTGTTAGAGGAAGTACTGAGAAAAGGAAAGACATAGGGAGTGACAGAGAGAAATTGTAGAGAGAGAAAAGGAAGGAGTGACAGAAAGGGACTGAGTGAACCAGAAAAAAAAGGAAAGTGAGGGAGTGTGGGTGAGCAGGAAGACTGAAAGAAGTTGAATGTGGTTAAAAAGTAAAGAAAAGCGAAATAAACATGGAGGATAAGAATAAGTGAGGGAAGCAGAGTAAGGAAACAGGGGTAACATAGCGTGAGAGAAAAGTAGTGAGGTTAAAGCAAAGGATCATGACAAACTACATTTTTTTAGTCACACTTATCATATAATTAATATAAACTTATTATATTTTTTTTCTACACTTTGTATCTGTGAAAGAGGGAACAAAAAAAAGTTATAATTAGTAGAATATATATTTTAAAATAAAAGAGACAGGTCAAGAGGTTAAAAATCACAAAAGTGTATAAAGAAATAAAGCAAGAGTGAAGGATACAGAAAAGGAAATAAAGTAATGTAGAAGGACAAAAAGAGTGAAAAAGAAATAGAAGGAAAGCCAATTACTAAAAGTAAGGCAGATAAATTCAGTGTCAAAAAGGAAGAGAAGATGAGAGTAATTAAGTGAAGGTAAGTAAGATACAAAAAGAATGTGACAGAGTACGAAAAAAGAGATGAGTGAGTAAAGAGAAATTAGTAAAAGAGCAAAGGAGGAAACGACGGAAAAGGCAAATAAAGCAGAGTGACTGAAAGTTGAAAAGTGGTGCAAGGGACAGAGGGGATGCAGACAGTTGAAATGGGAATGAGGGGTTGTGAAAAAAGTGGAGTAAAAGAATGGGGATGAAACAGAGCGAGAGAAAGGCTGTGTGAGTGAGTAAAGAGAGCTGAAAAAGGGTGGAAAAAGGAAAGTGAGTGTGAGACAATGGGAATACAATATAAATTACACAAAACAAACTATAGAATAACTTCTACAACATGTTACATAGTTTATTTTTGCTGTTTTCAGAATATATTGAATTTCACTAAAAACAGTGAGTTCAAACTATTCCTCATATGACACCGGGGAAAAAGAAAACACAATCTAAAAGATTGTGTTTAAGAAAAACCATATAAACTTACTAATCACATATTTACACTAATCTTTGATTCACTTGCTTTTCCATGAGGCCAAATAGTAGATCGTGAAGGATCTTTTCATTGGAAAATACTCTGCTCTTCTTTAAAACTTCCATTTCATCGACTGTCTATAAAAAACTCTAAGAACATCTGAAATATGTCTCAATTTTTTCTTTTTCTCGTTGTGTTAAGTTATGACTCTTTCCTAAATCCAACACTATTCCTTACGGCCAAATAGTGTCAGATTTATCAGTCTATTTTCAAACTCATAAATTACCGTTTACCCGATGTTTTGAAAAAAAAGCTCATACCACATTTTCACAATGTATAACTATTCATATTCACATCTCTGGATCACTCATGTTAAACATTTCCTATAATACTGATATCACTTACTATGAGATCCACTTTAAGTACCTATATGAGAACTGCATTTTTTATACTATGTTCATCAATTTTACTCACAATATAATATTAAATAGCAGACTAACTTTTAATAACTGCTCCTGTCTTTATAGGCCAATTACCTTTAGTTAAATTTCGGTTCTAAAAACACTAGGTAAGAATTTTTTAAGTCAAAAGGCAAACGTTGTTTGAAAGTCAAATGAGTATCATTACAGAAAGACCAACCTTTTCGACATTTTAAATATGCTGTATAATGCCCTGATGTTGTTGAAGGACCATCATTATAAATAATAGCTACAGTTACAAAGGTTCTTCCTGAAATTGATAACTGACAAGCCACAAAATTTGTAATAGAAGTTGTCAATTTAGTTCCATCAGATCTACATCGTTGAAACATTAAAATGACATACTGTCCATAAGTTTGTATAAATAATGTGGACAGCATTGGACACTTACATTGGGAACAAACCATAGTATGATCAGCTGATTTAAGTAGATTATTAAAAGACACTGATTTGCAGTCTGGTAAAGTCAAATATATAAATCTTTCAGTGTCTATTCTAGTACTACTTGAAAAACTACAATTGTCGCAGTCATGCTGCCATTGATAAGGAAGCCTAAAAAGATTTTCTACATCTACACCTTCATCTTCCAATACACCAAACATATACATTAAAAATTCCTGACAATCCTGCTGAATATTTTGTGAAATTTTTTTTTGACCTGAACATATATCTAAAAGATTTCGAATTTCGGAAACACTTTCTATTTTTGCTCTATCACTGCTACATTTCTGAAACACAGAATTCAATAAACCGCAGAATCTTTGATCCCGATTTTCAACCATCTGTTCTTGTAAAGTTTTAAGAAAAAAAACATTAACCACTACATTAGCATAGCAGTTGACACCAGAACTGTTTTCAAATTGAAATCCAACAACATCTTGAACAGAATCCTTTTTCTTTCTGCTTACAATTTCAGTTTCATCTACTGTTTGTCTTTTTGGTACTACCTCACTGCAATTATTCTCATTTCTTCTTTTTAGGCCTACCACACGTTTTTCAAACAGAGGATATTGAGGCAAATATGGAGCATACTCTCTTCTTAACCTATTGTATTCTTTAACACAATCTAGAATTTTGAATCAATGAATTCTTAAAGATTAGATTTGATCAGATTGAAGAAGTGAAACAAATTGGTCATTGTTCTGTTTGTTTTTTGCTTGTTAAAGATATATATGTCCGTACTAAACAGTTTCCATTTGCTCTGGCATATGCAGTGACTATTCATAAATCTCAGGGTTTAAGTGTTGATAGTGCTTTGGTGACATTGGTAGTACTGTGTTTAAAGAGGGTATGGCATATGTTGCTTATCCCAGAGTCAGAACATTGGGGTCGATTAGGATGGCTGGGGCAGGGACCATCCGCCAGAAGGGCGGAGGTTTCCGTGCCCCGAATTAGGATGCATCTGCCACAGTGGCCGGTGCATCCGCAATGCTAAAAAGGCATGTTGTGCGGTTCCAAGCAAAACATGACAGGTGCCTGCCATGTTGTACTTGGAAACGCAGGGGAGTACCATAGGTACCCCCCCATGTGCACCCCACCCCCCCTTCACCCTAGGGGACCGCAACAGGCCCCCAAAGCAAAGATCGTATGCCTTTCCGTGGCAGCATTGCCACCACGGAAAGACATACCCCAACGCCCATCCTAATAAGGCTGGCGGTGTCTGATAGACACTGCCACCATATTAGAGCTTTTTAGCCACGGTCGCAAGCCGACCACGGCGGAAAAGCGGCGGGCGGTGTTTCTGTCCGCCGCAGTCCCCCCGCCATTGTAATATGTGGGGGGGAAATTGGTTGCGGGCAGGCACAGATGGGGGACGGATCGCCACCGCCTGCATGGCGGTGGCGATCCGTCCGCCATCCTAATCGACCCCATTATCTGGTTTGTTTTTGATTGATTTTGATGATACCAAGATTACTGCAGATGCCAACTGTGTCAAAGAAAACAATAGGTTAAGAAGAACATATGCTACTAATTTAGGTCAATATCCTGTATTTGAAAAGCGTGTGGTTGCTCGAAAAAGAAGGTATGAGAATATCTGTACCGAAGGTGCAGAGAAGGGAAAAAAACAAGAAAATTTTGTGATTGCAAGCAAAAGGAAAAAGGACACTGTTGAAGAGATTGTTGGTTTTCAGTTTGAAAACAGTTCTGGTGTCAATTCCTATGCTAATGTAATGGTCAATGTTGTTTTTTTTCTTGACGGTTTGCAACAGCAAATTATGGAGAATCTGCAAAAAAGATGTTGTTCTTTGTTACATTCTCTTCATGAAAAATTGAGAACAGATAAAAGTAAAATACAAAGCGTTTCTGATGTTCGTAATCTTGGATGTATGTTCTGGTTCTACACAATTTACACAAAATATCCAACAAGATGCTCAGGAGTTTCTAATTTATATGCTTACAGAATTGGAACATGAAGGTGTAGACATAGAGAATATTTTGGCCTTTGTTATAAATGGGAACATCAATGTGAAAAGTGTATGTATACATGTAGCACTAATGTAGACAGTGAAAGATTTTTACAATTGAGATTACTGGACTGTAAATCACTTTCTTTCAGTAAATTAGTTAAAGCTGCAAACCAAAACATGGAGTGTAGGCAATGCAAATCAGAAATGTTATCAACATTATTTATCCAAAGATATGGAAAATATATAATTTTAATGATGCAACGTTGTACAGCTGATGGAAGAAAATTGGACACTTTAATAAAACATTTTGTTGCTGCACAACTATCAATGTCTGGAAGGATTTTTATAGCAGTAGCAATATTTTTCCACAGTGGTCCTACAATAACATCAGGACATTACACTGCATATCTCAAAAGTGAGAGAGGCTGGAGTCTTTGTAATGATGCTGAGTTGGTTTTCAAACAGTGTTTGACTTTCAAATTGCCAAATTCCTATCTAATATTTTTAAAGCCAACATTTTGAGAAGATAATTCAGCCGCTGAGGAATTTATTGTTATCATTTTATTGGATTATCATTGGACAATTTAAATTAAAATTACTGTAAAAATACAATTTGGCCTCAAGGAAATGTATTTATTTGAATTATGGACTTTTTGTTGCGCATTGTCTCGATGTACAATTTTAAGTGGCATTATTTATAGTGTTTATAAATTTAAGTTATAACATTTTCTTAGCAGTAATCGTTTTATATATGTGTGATTTGTATTATCTAGTATTTTACTATAGATATCTTATTGGTTTTTTAAACATTCTAATTGATTGGTTTTTTTTGCCTGCTGTTATGTGATGTGTACAATTGAAATCACTGTTTCTAGTGAAATTTAATATATTCTGAGAACAGCAAAAAAGGCAAAGAAATTACTTTGTAAATTGTTCAAATTATGCTGTGCTGTTAAAAATGGATTATTATATGTTATAACTATTTTTTCTATTTTTTACAGATCTTATCATGTTTACCAACATTTAGATTATAAAAAACAAGTGATTAAAATTTTCGTTGTACATCAACAGGGTGATCAGCTATTATAATAACCAACCTACAGATGCCCCCAAGTTGGACGGCAAGCTGATCCCCCTGTTGATGTTTGCCGACGACACCCTTTTGATTTCAAAGACTCAGCAGGGCTTACAGAAGGCCATAGATGTTTTGAATTATTTTGCAAGGATCACGGACTCATTATAAACGTTAATAAAACTAAGTTTATGGTCCTACATAAATCCAAGCATGGTAGAGGGAGGGCGTTTGTGAGCGGGGCACAGCTCGAGCAGACACAGGTCTTCTCATACTTAGGTATTACACTAGCCTCCAAAATGGACTGGAAACACCATATCAATCAAATGGCCATAAAACACGCACAATTGGCAGGGGCCTCAACAAAGGAATTCTATCTGTCCCACACTAGGCCTGGTAGTCCTGTTCTTAAGATCTTTGATGCGAAAATAGGCTCAGCGGTTCTTTATGGTGCAGAACTGTGGGGGCTTAGTAACCTTAGTGGTCTAACGACAGCACAAAATAAATTTTTACGGGGAATTACAGGTCTCCCGGCTTCAACCCCCCTGACACCTCTGTTCTATGACCTGGGCTGTCTGCATTTGGAGGATATGGCTCGCTACAGAAAGATAGCCTATTGGAGAAGACTGTGGGTTACCCCAGAACTCTTCCAGTATGCTCGGGCTTTTATGGATGTTCGGAATGCGGATGGGGCCCATAAAATTTCATGGATGAGGGAGGTTGGTGTAATATACAAAGCAATGGGGTTATTACCCCTATGGCAAGACCCTGAGGCCAATGTATTCCCACCAAGGAATCGATTCAGAGAACTTTATTACAGTCTGGTTGCCCAGAAAAGATTTGGCCGCTTTAGTGGCCCATCCCTGACTGCTGCTTTTCTAGACATCAAACATACAGCAGCTTTAGAGGGCTACTGGGACTATATAACTGTTCCTGAGGATAGGAAAAGATACCATCAGTTTAGGGTTGGCACCTTACCTATTCACACTTATACTGCCAAGTGGCGCAGTGGTTCCGGTGCCACATGTCCCTTTTGTCCCTCTGAAAGGGAAAGTATTGGCCACATATTATTTGTATGCCCCTAATACAAAGTACCTAGAAGGTCATGGTTGAGACCCATTTGCCTTGAGTTAGGTATTCAAACAGGTTGTGAGGCACAGAGGATTTTACGAACAAGCAACTCAAAACCTGTGGTTATTGCTGTTGAAAAATTCCTCCACTGAATGTGGATCATACGAGTCCGAGGTCTCTGTACATAATGTGTATTGTGAGTTTATTTTTATTTTTTTCCAGAGTCGAAATTACTTCTGTACTTTTAAACTATTTGTATTTTAATAGCTTGGAAAATTGGACTCTATTTAAACTGGCCATAAAATACATAATTATTTTATTAATTGAATTATTTATATTTTTAATGATGAAGATTGACTTTGTGTATGGTCTACTGCTTCTGGATGTCATTTGCTGCTGGATATTGTTTTAAACTAGTCAAAACATGTAAATTGTCATGTAAATGTGTCTTTTATGAATTTTAATCGAAATAAAGACTTTGAATTGATTGAATTGAATAAAATGTGTACTGTTTTTTACGTGTATAATTGTTGAGGTAAGTTTTAGTAAGTCTTAAAATGGAGAATGAACTGTGTTTCCACACAGTAGAAGAAAAGGAACATGGATGGACTAGATTTTTGTCAGAAAATTGGAATTCCAAAAAGTATAAAATAGGGAACAGCTTCAGAACACCAGTCTGCAAGATATATGGTATACTACAGAATAGACTAATAAGGTTCTTTTGCAGGTCTTGGTAATTTAGAATTAAAAGAAATGAAACTGTTTAATTTAAACCACATCAGTCAGTGTTTTTGCAAATGTCATATTAGGTTGCATCTCTTCTCTTCAGTGATATATAAACATGTCTTATTAGTTCCCTAAAACGTAAATAGTTGTAAATGTATCTTGTTCTCTGTTAACAATACCGAAATGTACTACTATAATAACAAATGGCCTAGCCATTAACTCTCTTTCTTATTTATAAGGTGAGGAAAAAGCATTCTGTATACCTTTTCTTTTCCATGTAAATATAATCTCATTACTCACAGTACTTTGCGTTGAAAATGTGTTCTATAGGTTTTGTTTTGCGTGTTTGCACAGAGCACTCACAAAAGAAGACACATTTCCAGATTTATCAGAATTCATAAATCTGGACATGTTTATGAATGCTACAGCATCCTTCTATTGGTATATCAAAGCCCAGCGAGGAAAATTGTTTTCATTTCTCCTCATTTTTTCACTTTCAATATATGCTGGAATGCACAGCATATAATATAGGAGAAAAATGCCTTTACTGTTTGTTTTTGTGCAGGAAGGTGTCCCTTCTTGCACAAAAACAATCTCCACATGACACAGACATCTTTGCTCCATGGTGCCTATGTCACCACATGCCTGCAGTTTCTGTAGCTGTGCAGAGAGAAGCACAGAGTTGCAACATATTTATGGACATGTGTTACGTACTTGTGCTTCGGAAGTACCACATCTTGCTGTAGTTAAACAGTTTGCAGTGTCATGCTGCAGCACTTCCTTATAATTCTGCACTTATGCATTCACCACACATCAGAAATGTATTTTTATAGTCAATTATGCACTACACATACATTCATCTCAACTTTCACACACTAGCATACTAGTTTAGATCTTTCTTTAACCTGAGTAGTTAGTTCTGAAAATAACTTTTTTCTTTTCTTTTTGTTGTTGTTTTGGGGGGGGGGTTGAACGTTTTTGTATTTTTTTTATTTTTAAAACAGGGGAAAACCTGAGAACTGGGAAAAGAAAACTAAAAACTGGGAGGAGATGAGAAAAGAAATCTAACAATGGTGGTGGTCAACAGCTCGACACACTAGATCCACCGACTGCTCTCCATAAGTAAGCATGGGCGGATTTTGCGGATCCACGATCTGCGAATTTGCGGATTCGCGGATTTTGCAGACTTTTGAAATGGGGGGGGTCTTCTGTGCGAGTTCAAGTGCCTCTTGTGTGTATAAATGGTCAGAGACCGATCAGAGCAGCAGATCAAGAGAAAGAAGCTCCTGGTCACAGGAACAGCACGAGGATTGCGCTCGTGAAAGTCAAGGATACAAAGGCCTCTATCCAGCATCACAGCTGATTTTCGACAGAAGATTTGGGAAGAAGGCACACCTGCCCAGCCTCAACAACGCTCACGATTGTTTTTGGGCTGATGAATAAGTCACTGAATTTGAGCTCCAACTAGTTGCAGCGGCCATGTGTGTGTTACTATGCACACCGATGTGCGCAGGGGTCCCTTGAGTGAGCTGTCCATCCATCATCCTGTAACTATTTTAGGATGGCGCCGGCAAGCTGCCAGCGCCATCCTAAAATAGTTACTAAATTAGCTTCATCAGGAAGTACTAATAGATAAAATAAAGCAGGTGCTCGAGCATCCTAAAATAGTTACAACAACTTCAAGCTTGAAGGCTGGAACTTTTGCCCCCCGAATCCGCCGCTCGCGGATTCGCCGATTTTTGGTAAATTCGCGGGAGTTTGCGGATTGCGGATTTACCGAAAATTCGCGAAATCCGCGAGCGGAACGGATTTTGCGCTCACACTTATCCATAAGCTATCAGCCATCCACATTTTACACAGGTCATTCTAAGTTTCCCAAATTGAGGACAAATATCAGGGTGTGCGGTAGAGGTTGATGGTGTTGGTCCACTCGTACCCGAGCCTTCTGATGAAGCAGGAAGAGCCTCTCTCAATCTTCTTAACTCCTCCTTTAAAAAGTTGACTGGATGCTTAGATTGCACGTTTTTCCGCATGCCTATTTAATGTATTTATTTTATTTTAAAAGTTTTATATAGCGCTGGCTAGACCCGGAGGTATCAGAGCGCTTTACATGAGCATCATATCATAGTTACAGGTTACATCGTTACAAAGGTTACACAGTTCTTAGAGCATGGCAACATAGTTACTTGTAAGGTCGAGATAAACAATAAGCACAAATACGTAGGGGGAAAAGAAAGCAAGGTGAGATATTCAGGGGGGGTTGGAGTAGGGTAAATAGACAGATAATGAAGGTGGGAAAGAGGAGGGGAGGGGAGGGGAGGGTGAGAGTCACAGCATGGGGAGAAGAGGGGAAGGGTGACGGGGTCACAAACCGGTAGACGAGTCAAGGCAACGTCCAATGTCCAGTCAGCTGTTATCCCAGGGGAAATGGTATCCCTTCCCTATCTCTATTGCGAGAGGCTACCTTTACGCAGTGGTGTCATCAGTGATGTCATTTGAGATGTCATCAGTGATGTCACTGACCATGTCATGAATGATCTAATATGTGACATCATCAGCAGTGCATTGCGGGTGCGCGAAATATAGTTAGTACAACTAACTATATAGGAGCAATTTCAATGGTTTTATATGAGTGAAATGTCCAGCTAACTATAACACACCTAAAACATTTTTTGAGTGAATTTCGAAGGTTTTTTTAAAGCTAAGTCCTAACTATATAAGGCCTGAAACCTATGGTTTTTTCAGTGAATTTCGAAGGTTTTTTAAATGCTAATTCCTAACTATATAAGGCATGAAACCTATGGTTTTTTAAGTGAATTTGCAAGGTTTTTTAAAAGCTAATTCCCAACTTTATAAGGCCTGAAACCTATGGTGTTTTTTAAGTATATATATATATATATATATATATATATATATATATATATATATATATATATATATATATATATATATATATATATATATATATATATATATTCACTGAAAAAACCATAGGTTATAGACCATATATAGTTAGGAATTCGCATTTACAAAACCTTATTTTACTCACACAAAACCATTGAAATTCCATATATAGTTAGTTGCACTAACTATATATCGCGCACCCGCAATCCACTGCTGATGATGTCACATATTACATCATTCATGACATGGTCAGTGACATCACTGATGACATCACTGATGACATCTCAAATGACATCACTGATGACATCTCAAATGACATCACTGATGACGTCACTGATGACATCTCATTTGACATTACTGATCACATCACTGATGATATCATTCATGTGATAATACGATGAACCTCTTCAGACTCTAATATAACCTTAGATACAATCAGTGTAAACAGACACTCACAGACTGTCACTCATCCATGGAGTTACTCACACACCTAGTCAGTCATGCAAAGAATCAATCACACCTCCATTTCCTCAACTATACAGTTATACAAACTTTACTTATTCAAACATATACTAACACATATTTACTCTCTTATACAATCCCTGATACAAGTTCACAATGATCCATACAGCCACTCACACATTCACTGGCTCGTATGCACAGTTATTTATATATGTCAACTCTCACATGTACTGTGTTTTACATATGTACTTACTTTGACATGTAGCACTGAGATATCCATTCACTCACCAATACACTCATGCACACAGTCAACCGCCCATACAGCTGTTTCCACATGTACTTTTGAAACCATACATCTAGTGAATCAACTGCTCACACATCTATGCACAGTCATACACCTCCCAGCCACCCACACACACACTCAGTCTCCCATACAAATACTTGGGCAACCAATCAATAACCCATATAGTTACTCATATAGCTACTTATCAACACATGCAACAGTTTACAGAACAACAGACATAATGATGCACAAATTAAGACAGTTTAGTCACTAACCCATGCACTCAGTGAGACACATTTAATCACTCACTCATACAGTCAGTCATGCACCTACTAAATCCTTCATCCAGACACTTATACATCCACTCATTCTTCAATATGTAAGACATATTTTAACTTTACAGAAACATACAGTCACTGGATGTTGTCATCAGTGATGTCATCAGTGATGTCATTTGAGATGTCATCAGTGATGTCATCAGTGATGTCACTGACCATGTCATGAATGATGTAATATGTGACATCATCAGCAGTGGATTGCGGGTGCGCGATATATAGTTAGTGCAACTAACTATATATGGAATTTCAATGGTTTTGTGTGAGTAAAATAAGGTTTTGTAAATGCGAATTCCTAACTATATATGGTCTATAACCTATGGTTTTTTCAGTGAATTTTCAAGGTTTTGTAAATGCTAATTCCTAACTATATATGGTCTATAACCTATGGTTTTTTCAGTGAATTTTCAAGGTTTTGTAAATGCTAATTCCTAACTGTATATGGTCTATAGCCTATGGTTTTTTCAGTGAATATATATATATACATACATATATAAACATATATCATCTGTATATCTATATAAATACAAACATAAATGCATGCATACATATACTTATATGCATACAGATGCATGTTATTTACATGAAAGTTGAAAAAACACTAATAAAAGCAAAGCTAAAAAGCCACCTCATTACAAACAGAATGGCTTTAACTTAAACGAGGGCGAGATCTATTGCATTTTCATTGCTTGTTTACTTTGGTTCCATCAAGAAGGCATTCAGATGTGTCACACATTTGCCATAAATTCTGAATGTTAGCACTCTAGTTGCACATTAGATCACTGTAGTAAAGCTACTGCTCACCAGGGACATCTGCTGCTGGTATTCAAAGTGCATGTTTCAGTCTGCATGTCAGAATTTTTTTAATGAAATAGAAGAGGATTTGAGAAGTCACTCAAAATGATCCCCAATTTTTCTTTCTGAAGCACTAATCATACTTTCTATGGCAAAATTAACCCCCTCATGTTGTTCCTTTTTAAATTGAGTGTTTTCAGACTTACCACTTCATTCCAATCAAGATGGCTTCTGGTGTGCCATACTTTTGTCATAAGTAAGACTGTTAGCGCTCTAGTTGTTCTTTAGAACACTCTGGGACATTCTGTCATTGGGCTATACTTGGGGTACATCTGGGTGATATTTGGGCTACATTTAGGCTCTTTTGTCTCTGGTGGCCATCTTGGGAGACTGTATGTCAGAATTTTTTTAATGAAATTGAAGAGGGTTTGAGAAGTCACTCAAAATGTGCCCTAATTTTTCTTTCTGCAGCACTAATCATAATTCATATGGCAAAATATACCCCCTCATTTTGTTCCTTTTTAAATTAAATGTTTTAAGAGTTACCACTTTATTCCAATCAAGATGGCTTCAGGTGTGCCATACCTTTGTAATAAGTAGGACTGTTAGCGCTCTAGTTGTTCTTTAGAACACTCTGGGACATTCTGTCATTGGGCTATACTTGGGCTACATCTGGGTGATATTTGGGCTACATTTGGGCTCTTTTGTCTCTGGTGGCCATTTTGGGAGACTGCATGTCAGAATTTTTTAATGAAATAGAAGAGGATTTGAAAAGTCACTCAAAATGTGCCCTAATTTTTCTTTCTGCAGCACTAATAATGCCTTCTATTGCATAATATACCCCCTCATTTTGTTCCTTTTTAAATTAAATGTTTTAAGAGTTACCACTTTATTCCCATCACGATGGCTCCAGGTGTGCTATACCTTTGTAATAAGTAGGACTGTTAGCGCTCTAGTTGTTCTTTAGAACACTCTGGGACATTCTGTCATTGGGCTATACTTGGGCTACATCTGGGTGATATTTGGGCTACATTTGGGCTCTTTTGTCTCTGGTGGCCATTTTGGGAGACTGCATGTCAGAATGTTTTAATGAAATAGAAAAGGATTTGAGAAGGCACTCAAAATGTGCCCTAATTTTTCATTCTGCAGCACTAATCATACTTTCTATGGCAAAATATACCCCCTCATGTTGTTTCTTTTTAAATTAAATGTTTTAAGAGTTACCACTTTATTCCAATCAAGATGGCTTCAGGTGTGCCATACCTTTGTAATAAGTAGGACTGTTAGCGCTCTAGTTGTTCTTTAGAACACTCTGGGACATTCTGGCATTGGGCTATACTTGGGCTACATCTGGGTGATATTTGGGCTACATTTGGGCTCTTTTGTCTCTGGTGGCCATTTTGGGAGACTGCATGTCAGAATGTTTTAATGAAATAGAAAAGGATTTGAGAAGTCACTCAAAATGTGCCCTAATTTTTCATTCTGCAGCACTAATCATACTTTCTATGGCAAAATATACCCCCTCATGTTGTTTCTTTTTAAATTAAATGTTTTAAGAGTTACCACTTTATTCCAATCAAGATGGCTTCAGGTGTGCCATACCTTTGTAATAAGTAGGACTGTTAGCGCTCTAGTTGTTCTTTAGAACACTCTAGGAGGCTGCAGTAGAACACAAAGGAATCAACTGACAGTCTCTGTCCTTGTTGGATGTACATGTTTTACTGAGAATGTCAGACTTCATTTTCACATCACTGAGAAAGATAATGTGAATTTACAGAAAATATGCTTTCAGTTTAGCTTATAGATCCCCTTCCAAACCACTGTGGGAAAATCATGAGATATTAGTTTTCTTTCAAACATGATTCATGATATCACAGCAGAAGGTTTTTTCACATGGTAAAATCACCTTAGAACCCACCACAATTCCTAAAACGAGTATGGTACCATCAACAAATGATTTATAATGTAACTAAAGTCCTAAAACCCTCTATTAACTACAATGCTTTTTAATGAGGTGCTATCATGTATATTGGTCCCAAGATGGCTGCCAACACTTCTTGGACGAAGTGCTGACAGTCAATCAGATCAGATGTGTGTTTAGGCTCCGCCCAGATATATATCTTTTTTTGAACCTAAATTACTCAAAATCCACTGGAGCACATATATTGAGACCTAGCAAAGGCACATCGGGATAACAGTCCCTACAATTTTGCCAAGTTTCGTGCAAATCCATTCAGCCGTTCGAGCTAAAAGTGAGGCCAACCGCCCTATGGAAATTAACATGGGAAAAACGCGTTTTGGGACCCCCCTTTTTCTCAGCCCCCCCTTGATGAAACCCCCCCAAATTGTCAGGGGCTGCTCAGAAACAAAATGTTCCATTTTCCTGAAAATTTCAGCCAATTCCGTCCACAAACGCCAAAGTTATTAGACATAGAATTTTCAAAAATCCCATAGAGAAAAAATCCTAACTATATATACCTACTGGCGACCGCCAGTAGGTAATATATATATATATATATATATATATATTCACAGAAAAAACCATAGGTTATAGACCATATATAGTTAGGAATTTGCATTTACAAAACCTTGAAAATTCAGTGAAAAACCATAGGTTATAGACCATATATAGTTAGGGATTTGCATTTACAAAACCTTATTTTACTCGCATAAAACCATTGAAATTCCATATATAGTTAGTTGCGCTAACTATATATCGCGCACCCGCAATCCACTGCTGATGATGTCACATATTACATCATTCATGACATGGTTAGTGACATCACTGATGACATCACTTATGACATCTCAAATGACATCACTGATAAAATCACTGATAACATCTCATTTGACATGACTGATCACATCACTGATGATATCATTCATGTGATAATACCATGAACCTCTTCAGACTCTAATATAACCTTAGATACAATCAGTGTAAACAGACAGTCACAGACTGCCACTCATCCATGGAGTTACTCACACACCTAGTCAGTTATGCAAAAAATCAATCACACCTCCATTTTCTCAACTATACAGTTATACACACCTTACTTATTCAAACATATACTAACACATATTTACTTTACTCTCTTATACAATCCCTGATACATGTTCACAATGATCCATACAGCCACTCACACATTCACTGGCTCTTATGCACAGTTATTTATAGATGTCAACTCTCACATGTACTGTGTTTTACATATGTACTTACTTTGACATGTAGCACTGAGATATCCATTCACTCACTAATACACTCATGCACAGTCAACCGCCCATACAGCTGTTTCCACATGCACTTTTGAACCCATACATATAGTGAATCAACTACTCACACATCTATGTACAGAGTCACACACCTCCCAGCCACCCATACACACACACTCAGTTTCCCAGACAACCAATGAATAACCCATACAGTTACTCATATAGCTACTGATCAACATATGCAGCAGTTTGTAGAACAACAGATATAATGATGCACAAATTAAGACAGTTTAGTCACCAACCCATGCACTCAGTCAGACACATTTAATCACTCACTCATACAGTCAGTCATGCACCTACTAAATCCTTCATCCAGACACTTATACATCCACTCATTCTTCAATATGTAAGACATATTTTAACTTTACAGAAACATACAGTCACTGGATGTTGTCATTAGTGATGTCATCAGTGATGTCATTTGAGATGTCATCAGTGATGTCATCAGTGATGTCACTAACCATGTCATGAATGATGTAATATGTGACATCATCAGCAGTGGATTGCGGGTGTGCGATATATAGTTAGCGCAACTAACTATATATGGAATTTCAATGGTTTTATGCGAGTAAAATAAGGTTTTGTAAATGCAAATCCCTAACTATATATGGTCTATAACCTATGGTTTTTTCACTGAATTTTCAAGGTTTTGTAAATGCAAATTCCTAACTATATATGGTCTATAACCTATGGTTTTTTCTGTGAATTTCATTGGTTTTTTAAAAGCTAACATCTGTAACTGTAAAATGTATTCTTCTTTAAATCTTAAAATATATTTTAGATGTTTATTAATAATTTTTTTTTTAATATTTTTTTTCTTCGCTTCCAGTTCGCGAACCGGGAAGCTTTCCGTTAGCTCATCTTGATGCCGCGATCTAGTACGCGAACCGGTAAACGTTACGTTAGCGGAACTGTGACGCGTCGCGGAAGCGCGACGTATCACGTTGTCGCGTAATGCGTCTAATGACGCGCCGCGTTAGCGCTCCCGGAAGTGCTCCGGACCGCGAACCGGAAGCGATCCGAGACGCGGCGCGCACCGCGTAACGTAAGCGGAACAGGTCATGTGACTTGTTTATCAAAGTTTTCATTGGTTCATTTCACTTTTGGTTTCCAAATGATGTATGACTAGGTCATGTGACCTAAAAATAACACTTTTCATTGGTTCAGAACTTTTGCTTTTCCCAAATCATGTAAACCCCTCCTTCTTTCCTCACTCTGACTTTCATCTTGGTGAGAGAAAGACCATTTTCCTGGAGTTCAGCAATGGCTTCTATACTTGCTGCAGCTGGTGCACCCCCACCACCACCTCCACCTCCTCATAAGAAGAGAGGACCTCCAAGTCAATTTATCTCCAACAGAGAGGAGGAAGAGGAGGAAGAAGAAGAAGAGGATAGAGATCAACCAGAATTTATCCCGGAGTTGCCCCGTGTTTCTAAGAGGAAAACAAGTTTCATCTGGCAGTTTTTTTCCATCCCTCCAGGGGACAAGAAGGTCAATGCTAAATATGCCACCTGCCTCATCTGTAAATACAGATTGTCTAGAGGCACAGAGAAAAAATATAGTATGGGCAACTATACTATGCATCGCCATATGGCCAGGTGGCATCCCTTAAACTACAGCCGGGCAGAGTTGAGGGACCTACAAGACAATCCCCCGACAACTCCTGTGGCCAGATCTACGTCAACAATGTCTTTGACAGGAAGAGAGGCACAGGAAACTGTGCCAAACATTCAGCCAAACTTTAAACATATGAGGTTTACCTGTATATATTGTGGTGCTATGCTCTCGTATGGGAACATGAGCGTGAACTTGATCAATATGGTGTTCGAAAACCATAAGTGCCCTAACGCACCCAAGCAGTAATTTTTTTTTTGCTCCTGTTGAGCCCTTTTCAATACCTGTTTTTTTGTTGTTTCCCCTCCATAAAAAACACAAAAAAAAACATAAAACTGTTCTAAAAATACAAAAAAATCAAAAAATGTTCAGAAAAATAAATAAATAAATAAAACAACAAAAACAAAAAACAAAAAGTTCTTTTCAGAACTACCTCCCCTTTCAAATAAAATTGCTAGAATGTTTATCACTCTGGCAAGCTCTATTTCTTTTGGTTCGCTTCAAGTTCGCTGACCGGTTCGCGAACTTGAAGCGAACCAAAAAAATATTTTTTTAAAAAAAAGAAGAGTTAGTATAAGGGAAGTAAACAGAGAATAATGTAAAAAGAAAGACAGCTATAGAGAGTAAATCAGAGATAGTGTCAGTGACATCATCAGCAGTGCATTGCGGGTAAAAAGAGTAGAAAACTTTTACCTTATAATTCTTGTTACCTTTTTAAAATATTTTTTCATACTTTCAATCTGTAAAAGAGAGAACAAACATTTCCAAAAGTATTAAAACATGTATTTAAAAATTAGAAAAGACAAGGGAAAAGGTTCAAGAACAAACAGTTTTTCAACAACTTTGACATTTACAGAAGCCTCTGCTTCTCTACGTCCCCTACACAATCCTAAACATATATATTTTAAACAAACTGTATCTTGATGTTGATGAACTGAGGCCTATTTTGGAACATGGTGCTTCTTTTGCACTGCTAATGTCTCACAATAGTGATGCAATAGCAGCGCAAAAAAGATGTAAAGCCATCATAAAATTGAGTCTAACATTTTAAATGATTGTTTCAGGATGCAAATAAGATGTGTGCTTTCAAGAGCTTTCTTTGAGGTGAGGCCTATTCATTTTTTTTTTAAAAAAACAGTACCCAGAAGTACAGCTCTGTAAGCATTAACATTGACACTTACAGAAGACTCAGTTTCTCCATATCTACCTCACATTTCTAAATGTATATCATAAGTACAAAAAGCAGAACATTAATTATACATGTTAAATGGTTTATTTTTGCTGTTCTCAGAATGTATCAAATTTCACTTAAATCAGTGACTTGAAGGTATTCATCATGTAACAGCGGGGAAAAAACCACAATCAAAATGATTGTTTTTAAAAAACCCATTCAACATAAGAAATCTGAATTCAAAACTCCTTAAAATTAACTTACTTTCAATGACGTCGAAGGATGTCCTATGAACAGCGTCCACTGTGTTGTGCTATAAATATTGTAAGCCCGCCACTTTCTGAAAGAAAACCTCCAACGATTCGAAAAATATGTTACATACAAGAAAAGACTTCTCTCATTCTATCACATGTTTCCACTTGGCCAAATCATGTTGCACCGATTCACAAGTCTTGTAATTCTTCCAATCAAATCCCGTCATTTTCTATTTTCGCAACTTTCAAAAAGAAAACATTTAAGATAATTTTCACAATCCTGGACTACTAATATCTTACCCTTCTTTCTCACTCATGTTCTCCTATTCCTATGACACTGATACTGCTTACTATGAAGCAGACTTACTTGCATCAGGTTTATATAGTCGGATTTTACAAAATGACATTATAATTAAAAGTTTTGGACCAATAATCTAGACAGCATTGCAGACTTACATTCCCTCAACTTCATGAACATTTTGCAATTCTTCACAGGAAATCCCGAGATTCTTTCTTTAAAATTTTGGTTTTAAAAACACCAGGTAAGAATTTTTAAGGTCAAACGGCAATTTTTTTTTGAAAGTTACAACGGAATCATTGCAGAATGACCAGCCGTTTCGAGACTTTAAATAAGCTGTATAATGTCCTGAAGTTGTTGAAGGACCATCGTGATAGATAATTGCTACAGTTACAAAAGTCCTCCCTGATATTGACAGCTGAGAAGCCACAAAAATTTTTTTAGACTACCTGTCTGAACTTAAACCCAACAGTGCCCTAACTCTTCTAATTTAATTATTATTATTATTATTTTTGACATGCAATTTACAGCAAAAAAATGGAAGGGGAGCAAGAAAAAACTAATGTTTCCTTCGAGATTACATCCGAAGACATTGTAACTGAAGAAAATGTGGATGAAGATTTTATGGATCAATCTTTTCACGAACAATTTATTCAAACCTTACAAGAGACAGAAACATCCATGTTTGACGAGATACCAGATGATATAATGCTGGAAGTTTTAATGAACTATGAAAATAATAAATAATTTTTTTTTAAATCAAAATAAATAAATAAATAAAAAAACGAACAAAAACAACAAATAATTAACATACAGTATTAGAAAAGTCTATCATTCTTTTATCCTTAAAGTTCGCTGCCCAGAACGCTTTCCGGTTCGCGAACTTGGCGCTTACCACGCAAAAAAAAAATTTTTTTTTTTGGACCCTCCTAGGCCCTTTTAAAACCTCCACATAAAACCTAGGGGGTCAACGAGGATCTACTATGCCCCCTTATGGTAATTTCCCCCTTTGTTTTGGCCTCCTCTTGTCTCTCGATCCTACCGAGAGACAAGATGGCGGCCGCTCCGGACTGTTTAGAATGTTGACAGACACCGGAGGGCCAATCAGCTTCGCATCGCAAAGTTCCGATACGCGAAAGGTTCGCTAACCGGATCGCTGCCCGGAGCGCTGTTACAGATATATATCTTGATTTAAACGTTAATTTCTCAAAATCCACTGAAGCACATATATTGAGACCTAGCAAAGGCACATCGGGCTAACAGTCCCTACAATTTTGCCAAGTTTCGTGCAAATCCATTCAGCCGTTCGGGCTAAAAGTGAGTCCAACCGCCCTATGGAAATTAACATGGAAAAAACGCGTTTTGGGACCCCCCTTTTTTCTCGGCCCCCCCTCCACAAAACCCCCCCAAATTTTCAAGGGCTGCTCAGAAACAAAATGTGCCATTTTCCTGAAAATTTCAGCCAATTCCGTCCACAAACGCCAAAGTTATTAGGCATAGAATTTTCAGAAATCCCATAGGGAAAAAATCCTAACTATATATACCTACTGGCGACCGCCAGTAGGTAATATATATATATTATGCTCAAACGACATGAATATGCATTGAACTTACTAAAAGCAAAAAACACTACCTGCAATGTGGTGCCTACATGCTCCAGAAGGCAGCGCAGCAACGGAAATGGGAGGAGCTGCAGCGGGAGCGTGTGGTGCAAATAAAAACCGTAAAACAATCACTGCAGGTCTCAATGGTATTTACGAGCTGCCCATGAAGAAGGGGCCTGAGTGCCTTGAAACGCGTTGGCTAACTTTAATGACAGAGGGACGTCTGTGGCGAGCTGCACAGAATGCCGGATGGTGAGAGAGAGGTCGTGTCGCTCTTCAGAATGCTTGGGGCGTTTGTGTTGAACATTTTGCACACGGCTGGCCCCTGCCGTGGAAGAAGCACCATCTCCAGTTAAACAGGGAGAGGCTGGGAGCTGAACGAATCCGCTCTGATGGCACCTCTCTCCAGGTGCGAACGAAACTCGCTAACAGACTAAACCCCCACCTACTTAAGGATTTTATTATGCTCAAACGACATGAATATGCATTGAACTTACTAAAAGCAAAAAACACTACCTGCAATGTGGTGCCTACATGCTCCAGAAGGCAGCGCAGCAACGGAAATGGGAGGAGCTGCAGCGGGAGCGTGTGGTGCAAATAAAAACCGTAAAACAATCACTGCAGGTCTCAATGGTATTTACGAGCTGCCCATGAAGAAGGGGCCTGAGTGCCTTGAAACGCGTTGGCTAACTTTAATGACAGAGGGACGTCTGTGGCGAGCTGCACAGAATGCCGGATGGTGAGAGAGAGGTCGTGTCGCTCTTCAGAATGCTTGGGGCGTTTGTGTTGAACATTTTGCACACGGCTGGCCCCTGCCGTGGAAGAAGCACCATCTCCAGTTAAACAGGGAGAGGCTGGGAGCTGAACGAATCCGCTCTGATGGCACCTCTCTCCAGGTGCGAACGAAACTCGCTAACAGACTAAACCCCCACCTACTTAAGGATTTTATTATGCTCAAACGACATGAATATGCATTGAACTTACTAAAAGCAAAAAACACTACCTGCAATGTGGTGCCTACATGCTCCAGAAGGCAGCGCAGCAACGGAAATGGGAGGAGCTGCAGCGGGAGCGTGTGGTGCAAATAAAAACCGTAAAACAATCACTGCAGGTCTCAATGGTATTTACGAGCTGCCCATGAAGAAGGGGCCTGAGTGCCTTGAAACGCGTTGGCTAACTTTAATGACAGAGGGACGTCTGTGGCGAGCTGCACAGAATGCCGGATGGTGAGAGAGAGGTCGTGTCGCTCTTCAGAATGCTTGGGGCGTTTGTGTTGAACATATATATATATATATATATATATATATATATATATATATATATATATATATATATATATATATTTATATATTACCTACTGGCGGTCGCCAGTAGGTATATATAGTTAGGATTTTTTCCCTATGGGATTTCTGAAAATTCTATGCCTAATAACTTTGGCGTTTGTGGACGGAATCGGCTGAAATTTTCAGGAAAATGGCACATTTTGTTTCTGAGCAGCCCCTAAAAATTTGGGGGGGTTTCGTCAAGGGGGGCCTGAGAAAAAAGGGGGGGTCCCAAAACGCATTTTTAACATTGAGTTTTCCATAGGGCGGTTGGACTCACTTTTAGCTCGAACGGCTGAATGGATTTCCACGAAACTTGGCAAAATTGTAGGGACTGTTAGCCCGATGTGCCTTTGCTAGGTCTCAATATATGTGCTTCAGTGGATTTTGAGAAATTAACGTTTAAATCAAGATATATATCTGTAACAGCGCTCCGGTCAGCGATCCGGTTCGCGTACTTTTCGCTTATCGGAACTATGCGAAGCGAAGCTGATTGGCTCTCCAGTGTCTGTCAACATTCTAAACAGTCCGGTGCGGCCGCCATCTTGTCTCTCGGTAGGATCGAGAGATAAGAGGAGGCCAAAACAAAGGGGGAAATTTCGATAAGGGGGCATTGTAGATCCTCCCTGACCCCCTAGGTTTTATGTGGAGGTTGTAAAAGGTTTCTGCAGGGCAAAAAAAAAAAAAAAAATTATTTATGCGTGGTGAGCTCCTAGTACGCGAACCGGGTAGCGCTCTGGGCAGCGTACTATAAGGATAAAAGAATGATAGATTTTTCTAATACTGTATGTTAATTATTTGTTGTTTTTGTTGGGTTTTTTTTGTTTTCTTTATTTATTTTTTTTTTTTATTATGATTGTGTTTTTATACTTTATTAAATTTTCTAACATTTCATTGTCAGAAATGTCATAATTTATTATAGGGTGTAATTTTTTTTCATTTTGAAGCAGGTTGTCCACTGCTTCAACACATTGTAGAAGTTCGTTGTCTCTACTGTCATCCATAAAGTCATCAATTTTGTCTTGGCTGCTCTCCTTCAGTTCAATTGAAAATGTAACTTGTTGTTCGCCTTCCATTTTGCCTGAAATTTTGAATAAAAAAATATATATTAGTAGAGATTGGGCACTGTTGGGATTAATTTTAGATAGGTAGTTTTTATCAGTGAATTTTTCTTTTGGCAGTGTATAGTATCAGAGTGGAAATATGACTATAAAAAAGTGTATGTATTTTAACGAAGAGAAGCCTAACTCCATTCCTAACTATAACAGAGAAGTCTATCTAAATCCGTAACTACTACAGAGGGATAGTGTATATGTATCAGAAAAAGTCTACCATATCAAGTTATAGTGTACAATAAACTTCATTTTTAAAAATAACAACTTACCTTCAGAAACAAGTTGAAGTCTTAGGTAAGTATTGAAATGTGATGTACAACAAGAAGTAGCAGTCAAAATGGCTGTGTTTTCTTCTCTTCCTTTATATATATTCAGGTATATAACCAATCAAATATCAGGTAATAAAAGTAGAAAATGAAAGTAAGATTTTTATTGGTTGTCAATTCCAACACTTCAGATGTGTTTTGTGAAGTAATTTACCTCAAGGTATTTAGAGAGGTCTACAGGCTTAATGGCTAAATGGAATTTCAATCAAATTTGTGAAAATGAAAGGGATTGTTATGTAGTATGAGTTAATCTATATTTGGTGAGAGTGTCTCCAGTCCTTTTTCTTTGAATTACTTTCCCACCTTTTCTTTGGGCCGCTTCCCGGGAAGCAGTTTAGTCCGCGAACTAGAAGCGTAACGGGAGTCCACCATTTTGTGTTTCGGTCGAATTAACATATAAAATGGAGGTTAAATAATGTTCAGAAAGGGTAGAAGGGGACACGGTACAAGTATTTTGACCCCCCAGGTTTTCTGAGGGTGGCTGAGGAGGACCATATGTGCGGAGAAAAAACATTTTTAAAATAATTTTGGGCGGTTAGCTTCCAGTTCGCGTACCGGGTAGCGCTCTTTGAGCGTAGTTTGTTGAAAATTACAGAAATAAGTTAGAGAAAAGTATTAATTGTGCGTGATCAGATGAAGGGTAGCTCTGAGAAGAGCTTTTGGGTTTATGTTCCATTTAGGTACTTATAAGTAGGTACCAATGCACAGTCTTAAATTCAGAATGAAAATTCTGTTGCCCTCATCTGAGAAGTGAACTCCATCTCCTCTGTAGATATCTTGCATGTAGTAACGCAAGTTATTATTGTACAGGGAGCCCATTCCATGGTCTCTCATGAAAGCTGAAACAGATTTGTTTACATGCTTCCTCGCTTTCTCAATTTGTGGACCAAATTGGTTGGACCACCTCCATTTCTGTCTTTGGCATATATTGGAATATACCAAGGCAGTTTGAGGAAAAAGTGTTATTAATTGCTCAAAGGTGTCCTTTAAAAGCATTTCCAGACCTACTCCTGTTAAAGTGCCCAAATCATTACCTCCACAATGCACTATTAACAGGTCAGGTTTTGGCAAATGCATAAAGGTTTTCACCAATGGTATCAATTGGTGACATTTCAATCCTCTTTGGCCCAACCATTTAATTTCCACATCTTGTAAATTGAGGTTGTGTAAATTTCTGTTGTCAGCATACCTTTGAGCCCAGTGGATGTAACTATGTCCAACAATCCAGACGTTAAACATGGTGGGAGAAGGTTGTGCTGCAGTCAGATGAAGTGTGGTAATGAAAGGGCAGTTGAAACAGTAGGAGTTTGTACAGAAAAAAAACTGTGGATTTCCAATGCTAATGATTCATTAGCAGTGATTGGCGCATTTCCATTTCTGAAAACAGAAAGTTAGGGTGCATGGATGTGTTCTTGAAACATGTAATTTCAATGGTCAAGGAAGAAACTTTTAATGAAAGATTGCACTGGATACGCAGGTGCACTGAGAGTTCAGAGTTCAATTGAAACATTGTTGTGTGAATTTGCAAACATGAGAGGTCTTCCAGGAGGTCGTTGCTATGGAAAAAAGGCAGAGAGGGCAGAGGGGGGGAAGGGTTTTGATTTGAAAAAAGTGAGGGAAGAGTTATGATTGGCTAATATGAGAGATATGTGAAATGAATATCTGTATTTCTGTGCTTTCAATAGCTGCAGCCTCTGGAGTGCATCCTTTTTCTTCTGCTGAAGACAATTTGGTGTATTTCTGAGACTGTTTTTAAAATCCAAAAAGTATTTGCTAAGGTGAGAAAAGATTTATTTTTTTTAGATATAGAATAGAATGATTTAAGGAGAAAATGATGAAGAAAGCTGTGTTTTAAAACTGTGGCTTTGTCTATAGTGATATAGAAATAGATTTTGTTACTTTGAGAAATTGTATTTGCATATTCGGTGTAGGATTCTGGCATGTAGTAACTCAAGGTATTGTTGTATATGAAGCGCATTCCATGGTCTTTTATGTAAGCTGAAACAGATATGTTGTTTTTAAAAACCATTTTGAAATCAATTAAATTTTGGATATGTACTGTTAGAGCTTCATAGGTTGTTTTGGGTCATATTTATAAGGCATTTGAGTGTCTTTGATGTTATTTTTTCATTTTTAAATGGAAAGCATTCCTCATGGGGCAAGTGTCTTGTAAATACGCTCTCACCTGCGCTTGGCAAATTTAGATTTTGATTATGGGAGTTACATAGCCATGTTAATAATGTCGGAAAAATGGTGCTAGGGCATTCCAGAAAACGCTTTTGTGTGTCTCAAGGACATTTTCAGTCATTTCCTCTTGAATGCAGGTATACAATTGATTTATATGCTGTGTTTAAAAACGATTCTTTTCTATGATGATATTTTTTCTCTTTTAAATGGAAAGCGTTCCTCATGGGGCTCTGAGCAGTTCTTAGTCATGTTATCCAATGGGTGGTGGATAACATGGCTAAGAGCATTTGCAGGATAATGCATGAATATCGTTGACTTTTCAGCGTTATTCATGCATTGCGGCCGTTTTTTTTCGCATTTGCGAGCAGTTCTTAGCCATGTTATCCAATGGGAGGTGGATAACATGGCTAAGAGCATTTGCAGGATAATGCATGAATATCGCTGACTTTTCAGCGTGATATTCATGCATTGCTACCGCTTTTTATCGCTAAGGAGAAAATGATGAAGAAAGCTGTGTTTTTAAATTGTGGCTTTGTCTGTAGTGATATAGAAATAGATTTTGTTACTTTGCGAAATTGTAATTGCATATTCGGTGTAGCATTCTGGCATGCAGTAACACAAGTGTGCTTGGCAAATTTAAATTTTGATTATGGGAGTTACATAGCCATGTTAATAATGTCCAAACAATGGTGCTGAGTAGTTTTTAGCCATGTTATCCAACATGGGCTTTGATTGGATTTCCACAGAGCCTATTATGAAGCCCATTATCGCCGCTTTATCAGCCGTTTTCGGCCGATAATGCGACGATAATTTTAGTGTACAGGTTTGATAATATTTCCCTACATTCGCAGGGCTAGGTGATAGGCTGAGACCAGCCTGGCATGTAAAATGGCTGCCGTGCACGACAAAATTGTGGCATTGTAAAAAAGGCAAGTTGGCGCAGACATTGTGTCTCAATAAGGATTCATTTATAACAATGTGGTATTTTATCAAGCCTGTGCGCTTCAATTATCGCCGCTTTATCGGCCGAAAACGACCGATAAAGCGGCGATAATGGGCTTGATATTATGCTCTATGGATTTCCAATCGAAGCACATGCTAGATGTGAAGACATCTAAAATGGGCTTCGATTGGAATTCCACTGAGCATATTATCAAGCCCATTGTCGCCGCTTTATCGGTCAACACTTCCTGATTTCCTTCGAATCGAACGTTAACAGACGTCACGCAGCCAAAATTTAAAAAAAGCTCACTCACAGCCGCTGGAACACATGTATCAACATATATGAGACTCCTCAGCCACTCTCAGAAAATATAAGGGATTAGGATACGTCTCCCGCACCTCCTTATTCCTAGTAATTTAATTAAAACGAAGCACAAAATGGCGTATTCTCGTGCAGTTTGCGGCCCAGTTCGGTGTTTGGGAAGCGGTTCTATCGTGAAAAATATATTTTTTTTTATTTTCCCCAGGGGACCCTTTAAAAAATTCCAACAACATTCCTAGGGGGTCAACTGGGGTATACTTTGCCCCATTTCATTAAATTTCCCCTTCGTTTTTCACCTCTTCTTCTCTCTCGATCCTACCGAGAGATAAGATGGCGGCCGCTCCGGACTGTTTAGAATGTTGACAGACACTGGGGACCCAAGCAGCTTTGCATTGCAAAGTTCCTTTTCGCAGGTGGGAGCGTATTTACAAGAAACTTGCACCATGAAGAACGCTTTCCATTTAAAAAAGAAAAATAACATCATACACAGTCATATGCCTTGATTTGCTATGTTAAATAATAAGAAGGGCATTAAGTTTTTGATGACTGTTATTCATTTACTGTTTGGTAATAGTGGTTATTAACATTTTTTATTATATTTTTCAACAGATTCAACTGCAGATTCTTTCATAGTTTGGAAAATACCTACAAAAAATAGAATTAGAAAGGATCGAAAACGTCAAAGACAGCACGGTGATGTTTAATTGCAGCAGTCCTCTTCCCTAAATACTTATCAAAACACCAAGAAAGCTCCGGGTAAGAGCACAAAGTCTTTGTTAAAAAATATTTGTAGAAAAAAAGTATTTCTCGCCAAAATGTTTCAGTTCAGAAAAAGAAGAGTAATTTAAATGGAAAGGAAAGACCCATGAAAAATGTTACTGGTAGAGGAAGAGATAACTCTGTGCATGATAGTAGAAGGAAAGAACAGTTTAGGGACATTCGACAACGAATGTTCCGTAATCGGATAATAGTTAATTTAATAAAAAATATTAAGAAATGCAAACAGAAAGCGGCATTTTATAAGAAGAAGAAAAATGTCGAGAAAATTATTGATCATGCTTTTGAAATTAAGCGAAAGTTGTTTATTTTGGTAATCAATAGAATTAGGAAACTAAGCAAGGTAATTTCTGATTTTAAAACAAACAGTAGATGGAAGAGAGTAGTAAATCGTAGCAACTTTTGTGAAGTTTTTTCCGGAGACTGGATGCATAGTTCAAGTTCTGAGGCATTTTTTAATGAGGAGAGTTATTTTCAGGATAATGATTTGGTGCATGCAGTTGACATCAGTGGTCGAGCTTATGAAGTGAAGGATGGTTGTCCAGTTGAAAAAGAAAAACTTGTGACAACAGAGACAGAAGAGGCGCTAAGTGATGAGGTTTTAGGAAGACGTCCTAAGGCTCCTGTGTACATTTGGAAGTGTAGTTCTATTTGCAGTGTGCGACAGGTTTCCATCAATTTGCTTTGTGATTTTATACGGACATTTAATAAGAAAAGTTTGAAGCAGAAAATGAAGTTGTTGCAAGATTTAGATCCTTGCAGAGTGAGACAAATAACAGGTTTGCGTGGTCATTCACTGGCTTGTCTTTCCAGGAGAGTATGCCAGAGTGTATTTCATCATTTCAGGATGCTAGCAGTGCATCATAATAAAGTGAGAAAATTAGTGAGAATGTTGTATTATGCAAAGAGTCCAGCAATTATGCTTAAACAATTATGTGCTGCTCTTTTGCATGGTTCTGAAATAGATGTGAAGAATATTTGTGAAGAAATTGAGTTTTGTTACTTTAGTAGTAAAGATGAGAATGTTCAAATTGACCCTGAAGTAAAGAGTAATGTGGAAGATAATGTACAGGTTTACAGTACAGATAATTTTCAGAAGGAAATTGCCACGTTTCAGATGAAATCAAGTGAGAGGCCTAATTTCACTTGTGTTTGTTGTCGACGCACTTATTATAAGAATCAGACTAAGGTAGTGGATTTATATGCAAAAAGTGAAAGGGAAAATAATAGTGAATGGAAGGATTTTGCCACATACTTGATGGTAGAAAATTATTTTGATTTGGGATCGGATCAACTTGTGTGTACTTATTGTTGTAATAAATTAAACCAAAACCAGATGCCTGCTAGGGCAGTTCATAATAATCTTGAATTGGTTGAGATTCCTTCTGAATTGAAGGATTTAAATACTTATGAATCTATTTTGATTCAAAGTATCCATCCCTTTCAGGCTATTGTAAGAATGGAGCCAAAGACAGGGAAGTTGCCTCCAGCAGATTTACAGAGAGGATTAAAGGGAAGAGTTGTTTATTTGCCTTTAGATCTGAATAAAAACATTAACACAATTGGAGTAGAAGAAGTGGAAGAGGAACCTCTGGTTATCTTGGTTAATGGGGTTCCGACAAAGAATAAGAAAATATGGCAAGATTTAGTGGATGTTAGGAAAGTCAAAAAGGCAACAGTGTATTTGAAGAAAAATAATAAGTATTATAAGAATGTGTATGTTGCAGAAGAGGAAGTAAGTGATGAAGAGGATAGCGATTTGTGTGCTGGGCAAATTGAGAAAGTAGAGGCCTCTAAAAGTGAAGAAATATATGAACATTATAGTGTTCATCCTTTGCATTCCAAGGAAGTCATGGGGAATGCTATTGAGTTGTTTCAAATGAAACAAGCCAAAGGGAGTCCCATTAGTGTTTGGGAGGAAAGTTTGGAAGCTCGGTGTTTCCCACAGCTATTTCCCACAGGTCGAGGAGGAAGATATGATGAGCGATCTCATCAAATTCCTGCGTCTGAATACCGGACTTTACGATTGTATGGAGAAGATCCTAGGTTTCGTCAATGCATTCCCTATTTGTTTCATCTCCTGTTTGAAAGCGATCTGTCTGGACTGTCATATGCAGTGAACCACATTTTAAAAAGTGGTATACAGATGCGAAATATCTCGGCAAGAGACTTTATGCATAAAGTTAATGTCCAAGATAGTATTTTGGATTCTCACTTAATTAATCTCATGGCGTGTCAGCGTGGTACTAATGAGTACTGGTATCGTCGTCATGGTGATTTAAAATGTATGCTGAGGAACTTAGGAACTCCGACATGGTTCCTCACTTTGAGCTGTGCCGAGTATGGCTGGGAAGACTTACTTGAATTTCTACGAGAAGCAAATGGAAATATTGAAAACATTGAATTCAAGACACCTGGAGAACTGTGTTCTTTGGATCCTGTGAATGTATGCAGGTACTTCAATCATAAATTTGAAGCTATGATGTCTTTCATCACAAATAAGAAGAATCCACCTCTTGGAGAGGTGTTGGATTTCTTCTGGAGAAAGGAGTACCAAGCAAGAGGTGCTCCTCATATACATATGTTGTTGTGGATCAAGGATGCACCTAAATTTGGAACAGATCCCGATCACTTAGTGATGAATTTCATAGAACAGTATTCTACGTGTGCTGTTCCAAATGCAACGGAGAAGAAAAGCCTAAGAGAACAAGTTCTACGTTTCCAAAGCCATCGTTGTGGAAAGTACTGTCGTCGTAAATTCAGAAACAAGGACAAGTTCTACACCAAATGTCGTTTCAACTTTCCACGGCCGGTGATTTCTAAAGGAAAAGTGAACAGTTTGATGTCTTCACTACGACATAATGTGACGAGGAAATCTCCCAAAAATACATACAATTTGAAAAGGAACGAAGAGTCCAAGTACATCAACGACTACAACCCAGTGATTTTGTCCATGTGGAATGCTAACATGGATGTACAGTTTGTGGGTGACAACTGCATGGCTGTGGCTCGGTATGTGACATCTTACATCACCAAAAAAGAAAAGACAGAACTGAAGGATATGTGGGAGGACATATCCCATGAAAAGAGCCTCAGCAAGAAGTTGTACAGTTTCAGTCTGAAGATGTTGTCGCATCGAGAAATCGGAGCTTACGAATGTTCAGATCGATTGTCTTCAGCAAGTCTCTATGCCAAATCTAGGAGTATCGTTTGGGCGAGTCTTGGTCTTGCTGCAACGCGAAATCGAGTTCTAAAACCTGTCCGGGAAATTGAGTATTTGGCGGAAAAGGAGCCAAACAGTACCGACATTTTGAAGACCAACATGTTGGATACATATTATCCAAATCGAAGCAGTCACCTTGAGAATGTTTGTCTATATGAGGTTCTCCAAAATTATATATTCAAGAGGAACATCAAAGAAGATATTGAGAAAGGAGTGTATGCTGTAATTGGAAGTGAGGGATGCCTGGTCAAGCAAAGAAAATGCCAATTAGTAAACTATCGAAAATTGAGTGGTGAATCTCCAGAAAAAAAGGAGTTTTTCTATTTAGCACTTTTGCAACTTTTCAAGCCTTGGCGTGCAGAAGAGGAACTGCTTGGAGATTTCCTCTGTTACGAAGACTCTTTTAATGCAGCCAAGGAGTCCATAGAATGTCCTGCTTTTCCTAAATATCAAGAAATGCTAACTTTGGAAATTGAGCAGGAAGCAACGATTGCAGCCGAGATTGCCAGAGACAGTTCTCAGGACAGTCAGAGTTCTGTTTCATTGAGTCAAGATCCACTTGGAGGACCTATTATCAAAAATGAAGCTGCCACTGCTATGAATGAAGTGGAAAGAGCCATGGCACATGCTCAGGAGGATTCAGTTAACTTAGAAGACTTGGAAAAACAACTCAACGTTGAGCAGAGGAAAATATATGATGAAGTTACCAAGGAATTTGAGCACGGATTAAGTCATGAGAAGAAAGAGTGCTCATGTACGTCGTTGAAGCCTGTCCGACTGTACGTGAGTGGAGAAGCGGGAACTGGAAAGAGTTTCCTCATTAAAGCAATTTCTTGTTATTTGCAGGAAAGGACTGAGTCATCGCTGTCTTGTGTTGTCACCGCTCCTACTGGACTGGCAGCACATAACATTAAAGGTATTACTTTGCATCGTCTACTGATGCTGCCGGTGGAGCATGACAACAAATTACAATACAACAAGTTATCTGGAGATGCTTGCTGTGAAGTTTCAAGAGTCTTGAGGAAAATGAAACTACTTATCATTGACGAAGTAAGCATGGTTTCCAATGTCATGCTTGCCTTTGTGCATTTGAGAATGCAAGAAGTACTTAAAACTGAATATGATGTGTTATTTGGTGGCAAACACATCATTGTTTTCGGAGATCTTCTGCAGCTGACACCAGTAAAAGGTCAACCTGTGTTCAAAATACTCACACATGAAGATACCAGGAAGTGCCTAGGGAGCATTGGCAACGTCAATATATGGTTAAACTTCAATTATGCAGAACTGCATGAAAATATGCGTCAGGCAAAAGATGAAGATTACAAGAAGATTCTACAAGATATTAGAATTGGAAAAGTGACCGAGCATGGGAGAGAAGCTTTAAATGCACGATTACTGTCAAATTTATATCCCAAACAAGAGATTGTGCCTGAGAATATTTTTCAGAAAATTACTGAAAAGAAATCCGGGATATGTCTCATGCCAACTCTTGCAGAATGTGCCATCTTCAACAACAAAATGTTGAATTTAGAAAAGCAAGAGATTGTGAAACTTGAAGCTATCGACAAATTAGAGCATATGGGATCAACAATTATTTTGTCAGACAATTTGAAATCAAAATTGGATTCATTAGAGAAGACTATATCTAAAACAGCGGGTTTTGAAAAGACTTTGAATGTGTGTTTAAATTGCCGAATCATTTTGAGAAGGAATTTACATGTAGAAAGAGGTCTAGTAAATGGATCAATGGGTAATGTTGTTGATTTTGAGAAATACAAAAATAGAGATGGAATAGAATTTTTAAGAATTAAATTTGATGGCATTGAGGAAGTACAGCAAATTGGTCGTTGTTCTGCTAGGTTTTTGCTTGTTAAAGACTTATATGTTCGCCGTAAACAGTTTCCTGTTTGCTTGGCATATGCGGTGACAATCCATAAATCGCAAGGTTTAAGTGTAGACTGTGCATTGGTGAATATTGGCAGTTCTGTGTTCAAGGAGGGTATGGCATATGTGGCATTGTCACGAGTTAGAACTTTATCGGGATTGTACTTGATTGACTGTGATGTCACAAACATTGGTGCGGATCTAGATTGTGTTAAGGAATACAATAGGTTAAGAAGAGAGTATGCGCCACATTTGCCTCAATATCCTTTGTTTGAGAAACGTGTGGTAGGCCAGAAACGTAGAAATATCAGTAATAGTAGGGAGGTTGTTGCAAAAAGACTAAAAGTCAATGAACCGAAAGTTGTTAGCAGAAAGAAAGTGGATTCTGTTGAAGATGTTGTCGGTTTTCAATTTGAAAACAGTTCTGGTGTCAACTGCTATGCAAATGTAGTGGTTAATGTTCTCTTTTCACTAGAGAGTTTAAAAGAACAGATTGTGTTCAATTCGGAACAAAGTTTATGCTGCTTGTTGAATTCTGTGTTAGAGAAATGTAGCACTGATCGAACAAAAGTAGAAAGTGTGTCTGAAGTTCGTTATCTGTTAGATGAATGTTCAGGTCAAACAGACTTCTCTGAAAATAATCAGCAAGATTGTCAGGAGTTTTTAATGTATATGCTTGATGTATTGGAAGATGAGGGTGTAGATGTAGATCACCTGTTTGGGCTTTCTTATCAATGGCAGCATGACTGCGAGAACTGTATGGTATCAAGTACTACTAGTGTAGACTCAGAAAGATTTATATATTTAACTTTGCCAGACAGTAAATCAGTGTCCTTTAATAAGCTAGTAAATGCAGCGGATCACAACATGGAGTGTAGCCAATGTAAATGTGATATGATGTCAACATTATTTATACGTAGATATAGCCAGTATGTCATTTTAATGATCCAACGATGTAGGCCTGATGGATCAAAATTGTCAACTTTAATAAAAAAATTTGTGGCTTCTCAGCTGTCAATATCAGGGAGGACTTTTGTAACTGTAGCAATTATCTATTACGATGGTCCATCAACAACATCAGGACATTATACAGCTTACTTAAAGTCTGGAAACGGCTGGTCATTCTGTAATGATTCCGTTGTAACTTTCAAAAAAAAATTGCTGTTTGACCTTAAAAATTCTTACCTGGTGTTTTTAAAACCAAAATTTTAAGTAGAGGGAATGTAAGTCTGCAATGCTGTCTAGATTAAAAATCCAACTATATAAACCTGATGCAAGTAAGTCTGCTTCATAGTAAGCAGTATCAGTGTCATAGGAAAAGGAGAACATGAGTGACAAAGAAGAGTAAGATATTAGTAATCCAGGATTGTGAAAATAATCTCAAATATTTTATTTTTGAAAGTTGCGAAAATAGAAAATGTCGGGATTTGATTGGAAGAATTACAAGACTTGCGAATCGCGGCAACATGATTTGGCCTAGTGGAAACATGTGATAAAATGAGAGAAGTTTTTTTTTCTATGTAACATATTTTACGTATCGATGGAGGTTTTCTTTCAGAAAGTGGCGGGCTGAAAATATTTATAGCACAACAGAGTGGATGCTGTTTATAGGAGATCCTTCGACGTCATTGAAAGTAAGTTAATTTTAAGGAGTTTTGAAATCAGATTTCTTAGGTTGTATGGGTTTTTTAAACACAGTCATTTTGATTGTGTTTTTTTTTCCCCGCTGTTACATGATGAATACCTTCAAGTCACTGATTTAAGTGAAATTTGATACATTCTGAGAACAGCAAAAATAAACCATTTAACATGTATAATTAATGTTATGCTTTTTGTACTTATGATATACATTTAGAAATGTGAGGTACATATGGGTAAGCTGAGTCTTCTGTAAGTATCAATTTTAATGCTTACAGTGCTGTACTTCTGGGTACTGTTTTTTTTTAAAAAAAGAAAAGAGGCCTCACCTCAAAGAAAGCTCTTGAAAGCACACATCTTATTTGCATCCTAAAACAATCATTTTAAATGTTAGACACAATTTTATGATGGTTTTACATCTCTTTTGCGCTGTTATGGCATCACTATTGTGAGACATAAGCAATGCAAAAGAAGCATCATATTTCAAAATAGGCCTCATTTCATCAGCATGAAGATACTGTTTGTTGAAAATAAATATATTTAGGATTGTGTAGGGGTCGTAGAGAAGTAGAGGTTTCTATAAGTGTCAAAGTTGTTTAAAAAGTGTTTCTTCTTGAACCTTTTCCCTTCTTTTTTCTAATTTTTAAATACATGTTTTAATATTTTTGGAAATGTTTGTTCTCTCTTTTACAGATTGAATGTATGAAAAATTTTCTTCAAAAATTAACAAGAATTATAAGGTAAATGTTTTCTACTTTTTTAACCTGCATTCCACTACTGATGATGTCACTGACTATGTTATGAATGATGTAATAAGTGGGCATATCTGTTATCTCGTTAAAAAAAGGAACAGTAAGTTTAAGGATAGGAAACAGACAGTTATGTTACAAAAAAGACAGCTATAGGACGTAAACAAAAAAAACTGTTACTCGCAATCCACTGCTGATGATGTCACTGACCATGTCAAAAATAATGTAATATATGACATGATCAGAAGTGAATTGAGGGTCACAGTATCTTTTCTTTACTCCCTATAGCTGTCTTTTTTGTAACATAGCTGTCTGTTTTCTTTCCTTATACTTACTGTTCCTTTTTTTAAAAAAAAAATTTTTGGTGCGCTCAAAGTTCGCGTACCGGAGTGCGAACTGGGAGCGAACTAATAGAAATAGAGCTTGGCAGAGTTCAAAGAATTCTACCAATTTTTTTTAATAATGGGGAGGTAGTTCTGAAAATAACTTTTTTTTTCTTTTTGTTGTTTTAAATTTTTTTTATTAGTTTTCTGAACATTTTTTATATTTTTTTGTTTTTTTCTGAACATTTTGTATTTTTTTTTTTTTTGGGGGGGGAGGGGGGAAACAAAAATGATTCATCGAAGAGGGCTCAACAGGAGCAACAAAAAAAAGAAGAATTTATTTTTGGGGGCGTTTTGGACATACATGATTTTGGATGGCTCTAATTATAAGAGTTATGCTACTTTCGCGGTAGCATAATATTTGATTGCACCTCACACAAACTTGTTTCACTTCCCCCATGTCCATTTGAATATTTGGGATCAGCTCCCTTGCTTCAGGTCCCGTAACTTCTGGCACAATCGATCTTCTGGCTATTGCTGGTGAATTCTGTTGTTCGTCTCGAAGCTGAGCTGCACTATAGTTATTTGGGTGCCACCTGCTCATGTGTCTGTGCATAGTGAAATTCCCATAACTATATTTTTTGTCCGTGCCTCTAGAAAGACGATCATCACAGATTCAGCAAAAGACATACCTGGCGTTCACTTTCTTTTGCCCTGGTGGAAATTTAAAAAATTGCCAAATGAAATTTTCCTTCCTGTTGTACCTCCTGGGCTCCTCAGGCAAATATTCAGGCTCTTCCTCCTCTTCCTGCTCTTCCTCTTCTTGAAAGATTGGTTGAGTTGGTGGTCCTTTCTTTCCATGAGGAGGTGGAGGTGGTGGTGGGGGAACACTACCAGAAGCAACAACAGAAGCCATTTCTCTGGATTGTACAAAGGTCTTTCTCTCACCAAGATGAAAGTCGGAGTGAGGAAAGAAGGAGGGGTTTTCATCATTTGGGAAAAGCCAAAGTTCTAAACCAATGAAAAGTGTTAATTTTAGATCACATGACCTAGTATTACATCATTAGGAAACCAAAAGTGAAATGAACTAATGAAAAGTGTTATTATCGAGTCACATGACCTGCTGTCTTTACGTTTCGCGCTTTGCGCCGCTATCCAATCCGCTTCCGAGTCCGCTAACTTGGCGCGTCGGATAACGTATTACGTGACAACGCAAAACGTCATGATAACGTAACAGTTACGCTTAAGGAACGATTACCGGCTCGCGCACCAAGTCGCGGCTTTGAATTCAGCTAACGGGAAGCTGACCAGTTCGCGGACTAGGAGCGGAACAAATTTTTTTTTTTTAAGAAATGTATAAAAAACATGTACAATATATTTTATGATTTAAAGAAGAATACATTTTACAGATAGAAATATTAGCTTTCAAAAAACCATTGAAATTCAATGAAAAAACCATAGGTTATAGTCCATATATAGTTAGGAATTAGCATTTACAAAACCTTATTTTACTCGCATAAAACCATTGAAATTCCATATATAGTTAGATGCGCTAACTATATATCGCGCACCCGCAATCCACTGCTGATGATGTCACATATTACATCATTCATGACATGGTCAGTGACATCACTGATGACATCACTGATGACAACATCCAGTGACTGTATGTTTCTGTAAAGTTAAAACATGTCTTACATATTGAAGAATGAGTGGATGTATAAGTGTCGGGATGAAGGATTTAGTAGGTGCATGACTGACTGTATGAGTGAGTGATTAAATGTGTCTCACTGAGTGCATGGGTTAGTGACTAAACTGTCTTAATTTGTGCATCATTATGTCTGTTGTTCTGTAAACTGTTGCATGTGTTGATAAGTAGCTATATGAGTAACTATATGGTTATTGATTGGTTGCCCAAGTATTTGTATGGGAGACTGAGTGTGTGTGTGGGTGGCTGGGAGGTGTATGACTCTGTGCATAGATGTGTGAGCAGTTGATTCACTAGATGTATGGTTTCAAAAGTGCATGTGGAAACAGCTGTATGGGCGGTTGACTGTGTGCATGAGTGTATTGGTGAGTGAATGGATATCTCAGTGCTACATGTCAAAGTAAGTACATATGTAAAACACAGTACATGTGAGAGTTGACATATATAAATAACTGTGCATAAGAGCCAGTGAATGTGTGAGTGGCTGTATGGATCATTGTGAACTTGTATCAGGGATGGTATAAGAGAGTAAATATGTGTTAGTATATGTTTGAATAAGTAAGGTGTGTATAACTGTATAGTTGAGGAAATGGAGATGTGATTGATTCTTTGCATGACTGACTAGGTGTGTGAGTAACTCCATGGATGTGTGACAGTCTGTGAGTGCCTGTTTACACTGAGTGTATCTAAGGTTATATTAGAGTCTGAAGATGTATTATCACATAAATGATATCATCAGTGATGTAATCAGTAATGTCAAAAGAGATGTCATCAGTGATGTCATCAGTGATGTCATTTGAGATGTCATCAGTGATGTCATTTGAGATGTCATCAGTGATGTCATCAGTGATGTCACTGACCATGTCATGAATGATGTAATATGTGACATCATCAGCAGTGGATTGCGGGTGCGCGATATATAGTTAGCGCATCTAACTATATATGGAATTTCAATGGTTTTATGCGAGTAAAATAAGGTTTTGTAAATGCTAATTCCTAACTATATATGGACTATAACCTATGGTTTTTTCATTGAATATATATATATATATATATATATATATATATATATATATATATATATATATATATATATATATATATATTATTATACTGGCGGTCGCCAGTAGGTATATATAGTTAGGATTTTTTTGAATAGGGATTTCTGAAAATTCTATGTTGAATAACTTTGGCGTTGATGGACAGAATTGGCTGAAATTTTCAGGAAAATGGCACATTATGTTTCTGAGCGTCCCCTGAAAGTTTGGGTGGGTTTCGTCAAGCAGGGGCCGAGAAAAAAGGGGGGTCCCAAAACGTATTTTTAACATTGAGTTTTCCATAGGGCGGTTGGACTCACTTTTAGCTCGAACGGCTGAATGGATTTCTATGAAACTTGGCAAAATTGTAGAGACTGTTTGCCCGATGTACCTTTGCTAGGTCTCAAGATATGTGCTCCAGTGGATTTTGAGAAATTAACGTTCAAAAAAATATATATATCTGTGACAGCGTCCCGGTTAGCACCCCGGTTCGCGTACCAGACGCGTAACGGAACTTCGCGATGAAAAGCGGATTGGCTCTCCGGTGACTGTCAACATTCTAAACAGTCCGGAGCGGCCGCCATCTTGTCTCTCGGTAGGATCGAGAGACAAGAGGTGGAAATAAACGAAGGGGGAAATGAATGAAAGGGGGCAAGGTAGACCCCTCCTGACCCCCTAGGATTGATGCAGGGCTATTAAAGGGCCCTGCGGGGCAAAAAATAAAAAATAAATAAAAATTCGATTTTTCGCGGTGGAAGCGCTACCCGGTACGCGAACCGGGTAGCTCACCGGTAGCGTAACGGGAGTCCGCCATCTTGTATTTCGGATGAATTTCATCACAAGATGGAGGATAAACAATGTTGAGAATGGGTATAAGGGGGCACGGGAGACATATCCTGACCCCCTAGGTTTTCTGAGGGTGGTTATGTAAAAAAAACAAAACTTTTTTTTTCAAATTTTTGCACGGTTAGCGCCCGGTCCGCGCACCGGGTAGCGTTCCGGAAAGCGTAACAAGAGGAAAACCAAGGGAAATAGTAAAATAATATTTTAGAGTGCTTTGAGGTAGGGTAGCTCTGAATAGAGCTGTTTTGTTGTGTTGGTGATGTAAGTACCAACATATAGGTACCGATGAAGAGTCTAAAATTCAATGTACACCGTCTCCTCTGTAGATATTTTGTATGTTCTAATATGGGTTATTTAAATGTAAATGTGTGGAAAAGCACTTCATGCTTTAAAGCAATTGTATTTTTGAACTGATTGTTCTTTCCTCTTAATCCTCCTCTTTGGTTTTTTTCTCCCCCACACTCTTCTTCAGCATGATAGTTGATAAATTCGTTCCTTCAAAAAATGTATATACATAAAAAAATTATATTAAATACATATAAAATATATTTTTCCTTTAAAAGAACAATAAATTTTACAGCTTTTGATATTTGCTATTAAAAAAACATTGAAATTCACTGAAAAAACCATAGGTTATAGACCATATATAGTTAGGAATTAGCATTTACAAAACCTTATTTTACTCACACAAAACCATTGAAATTCGCATATATAGTTAGTTGCACTAACTATATATCGCGCACCCGCAATCCACTGCTGATCATGTCACATATTACATCATTCATGACATGGTCAGTGACATCACTGATGACATCTCAAATGACATCACTGATGACATCACTGATGACAACATCCAGTGACTGTATGTTTCTGTAAAGTTAATATATGTCTTACATATTGAAGAATGAGTGGATGTATAAGTGTCTGGATGAAGGATTTAGTAGGTGCATGACTGACTGAATGAGTGAGTGATTAAATGTGTCTCACTGAGTGCATGGGTTAGTGACTAAACTGTCTTAATTTGTGCATCATTATGTCTGTTGTTCTGTAAACTGCTGCATGTGTTGATCAGTAGCTATATGAGTAACTAAATGGGTTATTGATTGGTTGCCCAAGTATTTGTATGGGAGACTGAGTGTGTGTGTGGGTGGCTGGGAGGTGTATGACTCTGTGCATAGATGAGTGAGCAGTTGAGTCACTAGATGTATGGGTTCAAAAGTGCATGTGGAAACAGCTGTATGGGCGGTTGACTGTGTGCATGAGTGTATTGGTGAGTGAATGGATATCTCAGTGCTACATGTTAAAGTAAGTACATATGTAAAACACAATACATGTGAGAGTTGACATAGATAAATAACTGTGCATAAGGGCCAGTGAATGTGTGAGTGGCTGTATGGATCATTGTGAACTTGTATCAAGGATTGTATAAGAGAGTAAATATGTGTTAGTATATGTTTGAATAAGTATGGTGTGTATAACTGTATAGTTGAGGAAATGGAGGTGTGATTGATTCTTTGCATGACTGACTAGATGTGTGAGTAACTCCATGGATGAGTGACAGTCTGTGAGTGTCTGTTTACACTGAGTGTATCTAAGGTTATATTAGAGTCTGAAGAGGTTCATCGTATAATCACATGAATGATGTCATCAGTGATGTGATCAGTAATGTCAAATGAGATGTCATCAGTGATGTCATCAGTGATGTCATTTGAGATGTCATCAGTGATGTCATCAGTGATGTCATGTGAGATGTCATCAGTGATGTCATCGGTGATGTCATTTGAGATGCCATCAGTGATGTCATCAGTGATGTCATTCGAGATGTCATCAGTGATGTCATCAGTGATGTCACTGACCATGTCATGAATGATGTAATATGTGACATGATCAGCAGTGGATTGCGGGTGCGCGATATATAGTTAGTGCAACTAACTATATATGCGAATTTCAATGGTTTTGTGTGAGTAAAATAAGGTTTTGTAAATGCTAATTCCTAACTATATATGGTCTATAACCTATGTTTTTTTCAGTGAATATATATATATATATATAATACTTATTTAAATATCGAACCAAGTCGCATTCAATGGATGATGCCATCAGTGATGTCATCAGTGATGTCATTTGAGATGTCATCAGTGATGTCACTGACCATGTGACCATGTCATGAATGATGTAATATGTGACATCATCAGCAGTGGATTGTGGGTGCGCGAGTTATAGTTAGTACAACTAACTATAACGGGGGAATTTCAATTGTTCTATACAACTGAAATGTGAAATGTCCAACTAACTATAACACCCCTGAAACCTATTGTTTTTTCAGAGAAATATATATATATATATATATATATATATATATATATATATAGTCAAGTCAAGTCATAGAATTTATATAGCGCACTACATACCCAGAGGGTTTCAAGGCGCTTAGGAAGGGGAGGGGGATTACTTGTCAAATATCCACGTTTTAAGTTGCTTTCTGAATGCTAGGTGGTTCTGGGTAAGGCGAAGGTAAGCGGGGAGTGAGTTCCATGTTTTAGCAGCCAGGTATGAAAAGGATCTGCCTCCCATGGTGGTCTTGTTGATGCGAGGTACAGTGGCGAGGGCTTGGTTGGAAGAACATAGTTGGCGGGAGGTGATCTTTACACAGGATCGCTCCACAGCAGGTGCTGGCGTGGGCCAGACCAATGGCCAAAAGACAATTTTTTGAACAAAGGACGCCGCACACAGCAACTTCTTTTTCACTGATTTATTTCAGTGCCCAGTCTAACACCAACGCGTTTCAGCCTGACGGCCTTGCTCACGGTAAGTGTCACTACTTTCTTGCAACTGTTTTATACTCCTTTTTTGATTTCTACTATTTTCATAGACTTCTGGGATATGTTAACATACAAGAATACACTTTTTGTTAGACATAGTTCGCAATTCATATCATGGGATATTCTTATTGCAATGCATTTCATAAAGAACCCAGTGTGTATTAGGTCAGACATTTTGGCATGCATTTCAAAAAGACTTTAGTATATCAATGTTGTTGGAAACATATACCATTGTCATGTTTACAAAATTTCAAAACATTTTATATATATATATATATGTGTATATGAGAGCCACTCATTACACCTTTTGTCTCTGTTGGTATCTCGCATTATGGTATAGTACCCATATCAAATTGCCTGTACCTAACATCAGCATGCCAATTGTCTTTTGTCTCTTATAAAGGCAGATACTTTTTGGGGCCTCCTTGTCTCTGCTTGTTACTCCAAATGCACATAGAGCTCCGCGTCGAAGTTCATGCCTCCAGGTATTTTAGTTCTTAGTCTTATAATGTACTTTGATTGCAACTGTCGGAATTTCTTTTTCCAATCTCCCATCCTTTCGTGTTCTTCCACAGAGTCTATTGCAAAATACGACATTTTTCTCCAGTCTCCTACTTGGCAACTTAACAGGTGTTTCGCTGTGGCATAGGCCATATCTTTATTTTTGACCGCCCTGATGTGTTCCAGGATCCGTTTTTTCAAGTTACAGATTGTACTTCCTATGTAAAGTATTCCACAATTACACTGGATGGCATATACCACAAATTGCGTGGAGCATGTGATCTTTTTCCGGATTTCGATCAGTCTTCCCTCTGGATCTCTTATGTTTTTCTTATTTATGCCAATTTTGCATGCTTTGCAAACTTGGCATTTGGTAAAGCCGTTTTGTTGTTTCTCCAGCCAATTTGGATTTTTGCTCTTTTGTTGTTTTCTTTGGTTGAAGTGGCTTTGAACTATGGTATCTTTTATTGATGGTACTTTTTTGAAAGTGATCTGGGGATTCGGCACCATTAGCTTAGCCATATCTGCGTCCTGTTTGAGGATAGGCCAGAATTTTTGTACTGCCTGACGTATCTTGTGAGACTCTTTACTATATGTTAGTATCAATCTTGGAATCTGTTGAGTTTTTTCCACAGCATTTTGTTTCCTAGCTCTGTTTATTAGAATTTCTGTGCGTGATATTCTCTCAATCTTATTTGTACATTTTTTTAGGACACGTTCTGAGTATCCTCTTCCTCTTAGTCTTTTTGTGCTTTCGGCAATTTCTTTTTTCATATTCCTGTCCTCTGAGCAGTTTCGTTTCATCCTCTAAAATTCCCCATATGGGATATTTTGTATCACTGATTGGGGATGAAAACTTTTAGCATGTAAAATGCTGTTTGTTGCAGTCTTTTTCCTATATAAGGTTGTTTGAAGCTGGTCATTTTCTATATATACACAGATGTCCAAGAAGTCAATTTTTTGGCGACTCACTTTATAAGTAAAGGACAACCCAATGTCATTGTTGTTTAGTTGGTCAAAGTATTTGACAAAATCTTCCTTTGTTCCGTTCCAGATTAAGAACAGATCGTCTATGTATCTGGTCCATAGTACGATTTTTTCTAAAGTGTCGCTGTGCTCTATGTTCCAGGCTATCTCCTTCTCCCACCAACCCATAGTTAGATTGGCGTAGTTGGGGGAGAACGCCATGCCCATGGCACATCCGCATATTTGATAGTACATTTCACAGTTAAATAGAAAGATGTTATTATTTAAGCACATTTTTATCATGGTTAACAACATCGCAGAATGTTCCAATTCATTGATACTCCTCTGTTTCAAAAAATACGCACATGCATTTAAACCAATTGAATGTTCGATAGACGTATATAGAGAGACCACATCAATTGTGACCATTAAGTACGATGAGTTCCATGATATATTTGCAAGAGTTCGAAGGAAATCTCCCGTGTCTTGAATATATGAACTGAGTGTAGCTACCATGGGAGCTAGGTAGTGATCCACATAAGATGCGATGTTTTCATATGCAGAATCGCATGAGGACAGGATTGGTCTTCTTGGTGGGTTTATCATAGTCTTATGCACTTTGGGCAAGAAATAAATTGTAGGAATGGTAGGATTCTCTTTTAGTAGGAATTTGTATTCATCCGTGTTCAGCAATTTGTGATTGTGCCATTCGTCAAGATTTTTCCGAATGTCAAAGAGCATCTTTTTTATCGGATTATATGTCAATTTCCTATAGTTTGTTTCGTCTTGAAGCTGACGATAGGCCTCTTTTTTGTAGTCTTCAATGTTTTGTATCACAATGTTGCCGCCTTTGTCCGCGGGCTTTATTATTATTTTCGTATTGTTTGCTAGATCTTGAAGTGCTTTGTTTTCGGCGTTTGACAGATTCTCCCTTGTTTTGTTCGAGTTTCTTACTTTTTCAATTTTACTTATCTCATCCATGATGGTATCCGAGAAGGAGTCAATTTTATTGCCAGGGTTTAGCTGTGGACAAAATTTGGATTTCTTTTTGTATCCGCTGCTTGCATGCTTTTTAGTGTTTATTTCTTCATTCTCCAAAATAGATATCGCTGTGCTTTCGTCATATATACATAAAAACACTGAAAAAAATATATATATATATTCACTGAAAAAACCATAGGTTTCAGGCCTTATATAGTTAGGAATTAGCATTTAAAAAAACATTGAAATTGCTCCTATATAGTTAGATGTACTAACTATATTTCGCACACCCGCAATTCACTCCTGATGATGTCACATATTAGATCATTCATGACATGGTCAGTGACATCACTGAGGACATCTCAAATGACATCACTGATGACATCACTGATGACATCATCCAGTGAATGTGTTTTGCTTCTGTATTTAAATATGCATTATATATATAGCAATTTGCATTGAAGAATGAGTGGATATATATAGATAAATATTTGGATGGAGGATTTAGTAGCAGTGTAATTGACTGTTTTCTTGACCAATTTATTATATTTCACTAAATATAGTGGATAGTGACTAAACTGTGTGAATATCTGTATCACTTTGTCAGTTGTTGTGTAAACTGGTTCTACAGTTGGTTACTAGTTATGTGAAAGTCTATATTAGTTATTGATTAGTTAACTGAGTATTTGTATGGGAGAGTGAAAGTGTGTGTGGTTCGGTGGGGGGTGTTTGACTGTCCAAAGATGTGTGAATAGTTGATTCAGTAGATATATGAAGTTAAAACTACATGTTCTAACAGTTGTTTGGGTGAGGAGTGAGGCTCAATGGTTAGAGCAGCACACCCTGATGCAGAGTTCTGGCCAGGGACCAGGGTTCGATTTCTGCCTCTGCGGGGTCTCGGGCTCAATTTCCTCGGACCTGTTAAATCTCGCCTCGGTGCCTATTCTAATCATGGGCCCCACGCTGCATCTCTGGGCAATAGCTTGCTTAGCCTCCAAACCGGCCCCAAAAGCGCTAAGGATGCCTGGCTTCACCCTGGGGGTGCCCAGGAGTGGAAACTTCACAGGGAAAGCCAGGAGGGGTTCCACACCGTTATGAGTATCAGCACCAGGAAGCCGTATAGGCGACACCGCAAGGTGACGTCTGGTGACAGTGCGCTCTATAAGTACCATGACATTTACATTTAAGGGTGTGGTGATGAGCAAATATTTTTCTCAATGGTACATGTCCAACAAACTAGAAAAATAAAAGGCAGTGTATGTGTCAATTGTTGTATATAAGTAAGTATACATAAGACTCAATGATTGTGTGAGCGACTGTATGGACAACTGTATACTTGTAATAATGATTTTATAATTCACTAGGTATGACTTAATATCTAAATGAATAGATGAAGTGGTGTTTGTATAAGTGTGTAGCTAAGTAAATATGTAAGTATGATCCATTGTTTGCATAAGTGAGTAGGATGACTTCATATGTGAATAGGATGTGTGCTGGTGTGTAATGTCGATATAGGTGTATAAGTATTTTTGATAGTGTTCTATTGTTCATTGACAGCATGTATGAGTGAAGCTACAGGTAAGGGATTAGATGTGTGTATACAATTATGAATCACTGAGTGGGTTTTTAGATACTTGTATTGCTTTGACAATGGATTCAAATATGATACTCAGTATTTTACAAAGAGTGATGAAAGATTTTACTAGTGTATGAAAACGTGTATGTGATTGTCACATGGATGATGTCATCAGTGATGTCATCAGTGATGTCATTTGAGATGTCATCAGTGATGTCACTGACCATGTCATGAATGATCTAATATGTGACATCATCAGCAGTGGATTGCGGGTGCGCAAAATATAGTTCAATCAATCAATCAATCAATGACACTTGTAAAGCGCGCTACATACCCGTAGGGTCTCAAGGCGCTGGGGGGGGGGGGGGGCCGCTACTGCTCGAACAGCCAGGTCTTCAGCTTCTTCCTGAAGGAGAGGTGGTCTTGGGTCAGGCGCAGGTCGGTCGGAAGGGAGTTCCAGGTCTTGGCGGCCAGGTAGGAGAAGGACCTTCCTCCTGTAGTCGCTCTTCGGATGCGGGGGACGGCGGCGAGGGCGTGGTTGGCTGATCGGAGGTGGCGTTTGGGAGCGTAGAAGTTGACTCGGCTGTTGAGGTAGCTCGGGCCTTGGTCGTGTAGGGCTTTGTGTGCGTGGGTGAGGAGGCGGAAGGTGATTCTTTTGTTGACGGGGAGCCAGTGAAGGTCTCTCAGATGTCCGGAGATGTGGCTGGTTCGTGGGATGTCGAGGATGAGTCTGGCTGAGGCGTTCTGGATCCGCTGGAGTCTCTTCTGGAGCTTGGCGGTGGTACCGGCGTAGAGGGCGTTGCCGTAGTCCAGTCGGCTGGTGACGAGGGCCTGGGTGACGGTCTTCCTGGTCTCAGTGGGGATCCACCAGAAGATCTTCCGTAGCATGCGTAGGGTGTTGAAGCACGCCGAGGAGACGTTGTTGACTTGCCTGGTCATGGAGAGGGAGGAGTCCAGGGTGAAGCCCAGGTTGCGTGCATGGTCTGTCGGTTTGGGTGCGGTGCCCAGGGCGGGAGGCCACCAGGAGTCGTCCCAGGCGGAGGGTGAGGGGCCCAGGATGAGGACCTCCGTCTTGTCCGAGTTCAGTTTCAGGCGGCTGGTCGTCATCCACTCTGCTACCTCTTTCATCCCTTCGTGCAGGTTGGCTCTGGCGGCGGTGGGGTCGTTGGTCAGGGAGAGGATCAGCTGGGTGTCGTCGGCGTAGGAGATTATGCTGAGGTTGTGTTTGCGTACGATGGCCGCGAGGGGGCTCATGTAGACGTTGAAGAGGGTGGGGCTCAGAGATGATCCTTGAGGGACGCCGCAGATGACTTCGGAGGCCTCTGACTTGTACGGTGGTAGGCGGACTCTCTGAGTTCTTCCGTCGAGGAAGGAGATGATCCATTCCAGCGCCTTGTCCTGGATTCCGATGTTGCTGAGGCGCCGTACTAGGGTGCGGTGGCAGACCGTGTCGAATGCCGCGGAGAGGTCTAGGAGGATGAGGGCCGCTGTTTCTCCATTGTCCATCAGGGCTCGGATGTCATCGGTGGCGGCGATGAGGGCGGTCTTGGTGCTGTGATTGGCTCGGAAGCCGGACTGTGAGGGGTCGAGGGATCCGTTCGTCTCGAGGAAGGCGGCCATCTGCTTGTTGACGGTCTTCTCGATGACTTTGGCTGGAAACGGGAGGAGCGAGATGGGGCGGTAGTTCTTGAGGTCGGTGGGGTCCGCTGTTGGTTTCTTGAGTAGAGCGCTGAGTTCGGCGTGTTTCCAGCTCTCAGGGAAGATGGTGGTGTCGAAGGATGTGTTGATGATGTCTCGCAGGTGGGGTGCGATGACAGCGTCGGCCTTGTTGAAGACGTGGTGAGGGCAGGGGTCGGTCGGTGATCCGGAGTGGATGGAGTTCATCGTGCGGATGGTGTCTTCGGTGCTGATCGGGGTCCAGGCATGGAGGGTGGTGGTGGGGTGTGGTTGTTCGGTCATGGTGTGCGTTGGTTGGTTGTAGAAGCTGTTGTGTATGTCCGCGATCTTGTTGTGGAAGTATGAAGCGAGGGAGTTGCAGAGGTCTTGCGATGGGGTGATGTCGTTGTTTCCTGCGCTGGGGTTGGAAAGCTCTTTCACGATGTTGAAGAGTTCCTTGCAGTTGTGTGCGTTGTTGTCCAACCGGTCCTTGAATGCTGTTTTCTTGGCGGCGCGGATCAGCTGGTGGTGTTTCCGGGTGGCAAGTTTGAAGGAGGTCCTGTTGTCCGGTGTCGGTTCCTTTCTCCAGACTTTCTCGAGGGCTCGGCAGTTCTTCTTGGAGCTCTTGAGTTCGTCGGTGAACCATGGAGCCTTCTTGCTGCCGGGTCTGCTAGGCGGGGTCCTCAGTGGGGCGAGTTCGTCCGCGCAGTTGCTGATCCACTTCGTGAGGTTGTCGGCGGCCTGGCTGGGGTTTGCTGAGCTGGCAGGAGGGTGCTGGCTCAGGGAGGTGGCGAGCTGGTCTGCTGTGATCTTGTTCCAGCTTCTGTGGGCGGCCTGTTGCTGGTGTTGGTGGGTCGTTGTTCTCTTGAAGGTGAAGTGGACGCAGCTGTGGTCCGTCCAATGAAGCTCTGTGGCGTGGCTGAAGTCGATGTCTGTGCTGGAAGAGAAGACTGCGTCGAGTGTGTGTCCGGCGAGGTGGGTGGGGGTGGACACCAGTTGCTTGAGTCCCAGGTTGGCGAGGTTGTCGAGCAGGGTGCTGGTGTTGCGGTCGTTGTTGTTCTCTAGATGGAAGTTGAGGTCTCCCAGGAGGATGTAGTCAGCGGAGGGGAGGGCATGCGGGCTGACGAAGTTGGTGATGTCCTCGCTGAATTGTGTGCGTGGTCCAGGGGGTCGGTAGATCAGGGTGCCTCTGAGGGTGGTGTTCGGGTTGGTGTGGATCTGGAAATGCAGGTGTTCGGCGCTGGTCAGGGTGTTGTCGGTGCTGGTCGTGAGACGGATGGTGTTCCTGTGGATGATGGCGATGCCTCCTCCCATCTGGTTGGCGTTTCGGTCCCTCCGGACGATCTTGTAGCCCTCTGGGATAGCGATGGCGATGTCGGGAGCTGAGGAGGCGTTCATCCAGGTCTCCGTGAGGAAGGCAATGTCAGGGGCTGTGGCGTCTAGAAGGTTCCAGAGTTCGATGGCGTGTCTGTGGACGGAGCGGGTGTTGAGCAGAATGCACTTGAGGTGGGTGCTGCTGGTGTTCGACTTGGCGGGTGCTGGTGCGAGGCTGGTCCGGATGCAGGAGAACTTGCAGGCGTGGCAGCTGAAAGGTCCGTGGGTACGTCATGGAGTGGCTTGATGGCATTCTGGGAGTCGGCCGGTGTTGAGTGCGGTGAGGGTGGCGGCGGAGTACGTCAGGCGGGTCGGTCGGGGTCTTCGGGGTCCAGGGGTCCTGGCGCTGGATGCGATCCGGTCGCGGACGGGCGCAGACGGGCTTACCTTTGGCGCGCCTTCGGCGAGCAATCGGCGCGCCCGCTGCGCGTGACCGCTGCGCGTTCGCACGGTCGCCATTTAAAGGCGAAGTGCGCGGGTGGGCGGAGTAGCTGGGAGGCGGGAGCGGGGAGGGAACAGAAGAGAAAGGGGCGGGGCTAGTGGCGGTGGCGGGAAGCGGGAGCGGGGAGGGAGAGCGGAGGGCGGCGAGGTAGGCGGGCAAACAGGAAGGAGACAAGCACAAATGCCCAAATGGAGGGCTACACGAAGAAGAAACGGTACAAAAATAAACAGGCAACAATGCAGGTCAAAAACGGAGGCAAAACAGTTAACAAACTCTCATACGGCATACAGAGAAAAACAAGCACAAATTACGGTCAAAACGGAGGCAAAACAGTTAACAAACTATCATACGGCATACAAGGAAAAACAAGCACAAATTACGGTAAAAAAACGGCGAAAACCAAGGGGAGCGCTCCAGGCGGCAGCGAGGCCGGCTCTGAGGCAGAAGGCAGGCACTGGGGACACGCAGCAGCTGGTGGCCGTGCGGCGCGGGGGTGTCCCACAAGTGGGTCACACTCACCTGCGTCGCACGGTCGCCATTTAAAGGCCAAGTGCGCGGGTGGGCGGAGTAGCTGGGAGGCGGGAGCGGGGAGGGAACAGAAGAGAAAGGGGCGGGGCTAGTGGCGGTGGCGGGAAGCGGGAGCGGGGAGGGAGAGCGGAGGGCGGCGAGGTAGGCGGGCAAACAGGAAGGAGACAAGCACAAATGCCCAAATGGAGGGCTACACGAAGAAGAAACGGTACAAAAATAAACAGGCAACAATGCAGGTCAAAAACTGAGGCAAAACAGTTAACAAACTCTCATACGGCATACAGAGAAAAACAAGTTAGTACAACTAACTATATAGGAGCAATTACAATGGTTTTTTAAATGCTAATTCCTAACTATATAAGGCCTGAAACCTATGGTTTTTTCAGTGAATTTCAAAGGTTTTTTATATGCTAATTCCTAACTATATAAGGCCTGAAACCTATGGTTTTGTCAGTGAATTTGCAAGGTTTTTTTAATGCTAATTCCTAACTATATAACGCCTGAAAACTATGATTTTTCAGTGAATTCGCAAGGTTTTTTAAAAGCTAATTCTATTAGTGGATAACTTTTAAATATGTTAATATCCTTGTGGGACCACCTGAGCAGCCCTAGGGGGTCAGGTTCTTTCTACCCTGCCCCCTTTTTGCATTCTACACATTTGTTTTTCTTCTTCCTTTGTGCCTCGGTCTACCTAGCACAAGATGAATGCCAACACTTCCTGGTTAGAAGTATTGACAGCCAATGAGCATGCTGCTTTCCTGTGAAAGGCATGCTGATTGGCTGCCACTGTCTGTCAACACTCCAAACCAGGAAGTGTTGGCAGCCATCTTGTGCCTCGGTAGAACCAAGGCACAAGAAAGCAGTGAAACAAAGGTGCAAAACACGCAAAGGGGGCAGGGTAGAAGCACCCTGACTCCCTAGGCCTGCTCAGGGGGTCCCACAAGGACCCCCCCAGGCCCAACATTGTTTTTTCTGGTTTTCCCCGTGGTACGCTCAGGGTACGCGTACCTGTAAGCGTACATGGGAACGCACCCAGCGCTTACCCTGTGAAAATTTCAACAACAAAAAAATATTGCTTTTTTGCACCACAGAGTCCTTCTAGGCCCCCCTCAGAAAACCTAGGGGGTCAGGGGGTGTCTACCCTGCCCCCTTATAATCATTTCCCCCTTTTTATTTTCACCTATTGTGTCTCGATTCTACTGAGACACAAGATGGGGGACTCTCCGGACTGTTTAGAATGTTGAGAGACACCCGAGAGCCAATCAGCTTTCCACTCGCGCACTTCCGTGGCGCGCCGGGTGCGCTCCCCGGTACGCGTCCCCGCAAGCGCTGGAAGTGCGCATATATAGATATGTGTGTTTTTTAACCTAATTTTCGCAAAAACCACTGGAGCAATTTTCACCAAATATAGAAAAGGCACTTCTGTGTACCAGTCCCTGCAATTTTGCAAAGTTTGGTGTAATTCCGTTCAGCGTTTCGGGCTGTAGCCTTGTCTATTCGTCCTACGGAAATTAACATGGGGAAAACACGTTTTGGGACCCCCCTTTTTTCTCGGCTCCCGCATGACGAATCCCCCCGAAACTTCCAGGGAAGGAGTGGAGCGGAGCTGGCCTAAATTCTGGAAAATTACACACAAATTTTCCAACCGGCGCCAAAGTTATTCCCAATAGAATGTTGCGGATTCCCTATGGTAGCTGGGTCCTAACTATATATAAGAAAGACGTCGCCGAGTGGATGAAGAACCGCCGCCTGAAACTGAACTCAGACAAGACAGAAGTCCTCATCCTGGGACCATCGCCCTCCGCCTGGGACGACTCCTGGTGGCCCCCAGCCCTGGGCACCGCTCCCAAGCCAACAGACCACGCACGCAACCTGGGCTTCATCCTGGACTCCTCCCTCTCGATGACCAGACAAGTCAACGCCGTCTCCTCATCATGCTTTCACACCCTACGCATGCTTCGCAAGATCTTCCGATGGATCCTGCCCAAAACCAGGAAGACGGTCACCCAGGCCCTCGTCACCAGCCGACTGGATTACGGAAACACCCTCTACGCCGGAATCACAGCCAAGCTACAGAAAAGACTCCAACGCATCCAGAACGCCTCCGCCCGACTCATCCTGGACATCCCCCGACGCAGCCACATCTCCGGCCACCTGAGGGACCTGCACTGGCTCCCCGTCAACAAGAGGATCACGTTCAGGCTCCTCACCCACGCACACAAATCTCTACACGACCTGTGCCCCAAGTACCTCAACGACCGCCTGACCTACTACACGCCCAACCGCCAGCTACGGTCTACTAGCCTCGCCCTCGCCGCCGTACCACGCATCAAAAGAACCACCGCCAGAGGCAGATCCTTCTCCTACCTGGCGGCCAAGACATGGAACTCCCTTCGGCTGACCCAGGACCATCTCGCCTTCAGGAGACAACTCAAGACCTGGCTGTTCGAGCAGTAGCGGACCCCTTCCCCCCAAGCGCCTTGAGACCCTTCCGGGTGAGTAGTGCGCTATACAAGTGTTATGATTGATTGATTGATTGACCTACTGGCTGTTCACCTCTCAGAATAGCAAAACATCAGTTAACTTCCTGGATGTAGAAGTATTCATTCATGAACAGACACTCCACACGAAATTGCACAGGAAGGCTACAGCAGGCAATACCTTGCTTCATGCCACCAGCAATCACCCGCGACATTTAATTCGTAGTATCCCCTACGGGGAGATGCTTCGAATTAAACGGATTTGTAGCAGGCAGGAAGATATGGTGGAAGCCCAATCTGCCTATCATGAACGCTTCCTAGCTAGAGGGTACACAGATAAAAGCATTATGGCAGCTATTAGACGCACGCAGCTGCTGCCTAGAGAAGAGACCCTAATTACTAAGGCGATGAGACAGAACAATGTGGAGGTTCCTGTTGAAGATACTATAAGACTGATAATCACATATAGTAAGCAACATGTAGACATTAGGAAAATCATGACTAAACACTGGGATCTTATTAGGAACGACCCGGTGCTAAAAATGGGAACGGTCAATGCTCCAACCATTACTTTTAAAAAAGCGGGCTCTATGCAGAATAGTTTGACTAGTAGCAGTCCTGAGATCTTAGCTAAGACAGACTGGTTGAATAGCCGGAAAGCGTTTGTTAAATGTACCAACTGCAAAGCCTTTCAAAATGGGGTGAATAAAAAAACTTATACCTCTCCTTTTTTCAAGAAAGAGATTTGCATTTCGAAGTATTTAACCTGTAAAACGGAGTTTGCAATATATGTTCTTGAATGTCCTTGTGGGCTCAGATATATTGGTAGTACGAGACTTCCGGTCCATAAGCGAGTACTGCAACATTTAAGAGCCATCATACAGTGTGATGAAAGTACATTTTAAAGATTGTCATAAACAAAACTCCAGTCTATTGAAATATTATGCCATAGACGCAGTCATGCCCCTAAGGAGAGGTGGCGACAGGGACGGGGCTCTCCGCAAACTAGAAACCTATTACATTTTGAACTTAGACAGTAAGCATCCCAATGGATTAAATGCAGGGGAGGACCTCTATACATGTTTGTAATGGGAAACAATCATGTTTATTCAAGTCATTTAAATCAAAGATGCTATGCTATATATCAGTGATATCATCAGTGATGTCACTGACCATGTCATGAATGATGTAATATGTGACATCATCAGCAGTGGATTGCGGGTGCGCGATATATAGTTAGTGCAACTAACTATATATGCGAATTTCAATGGTTTTGTGTGAGTAAAATAAGGTTTTGTAAATGCTAATCCCTAACTATATATGGTCTATATCCTATGGTTTTTTCAGCTTGTTGGCGGCGTGAAGGGGCCCACACTCACCAATTGCTCCGTGGTTTGACCAACACTGTGGCAACACATTTTTGATCTTTCCCGAGGGATCGGGCACCACGCAGTAGCCTGGAACACTAGCTCGGGTGAGCGGCTCTGCCTGGAGCAGCGCAACATTGACGGAGCGTGGGGATCACTAAAATCCACGCGTTCAGCCCTACCGAGGACAGAGGTATCCAGGTGGAGTGTTGGGGAGCGGAGGGGAAACAGGACATTAATTCTGGAGGCCACCAAAGACATTACACCTCCTCACTTTGGCAGGGTAATTCAGCGCACAGCAAGCAAGATCCCCGTACTTGCACTTTTCACGCAGGTGCATGATGGAAGCTGTAGTTCACAACTGCAGCTGCTGGTGACCGGACAGGGTCAGCTGACCTTCCTTGAAGAGGGGAGGACCTTAGAAGTACTAAAGGAGGAGTTTGGCGGCATACCAGTTCTTGCAACAGCGTCCGACGAAGGCTCTACATGCCGAAATGCATCACGCTAATCAAATGGTCAAATAAATTGTTTTCCTGAAACTTCCCCGTTGGGCCTCTGACTTCTTTGATGAAAGGGGTTATTGTGGCATATTTCGCGCTTGTTGGCGGCGTGAAGGGGCCCACACTCACCAATTGCTCCATGGTTTGACCAACACTGTGGCAACACATTTTTGAACTTTCCCGAGGGATCGGGCACCACGCAGCAGCCTGGAACACTAGCTCGGGTGAGCGGCTCTGCCTGGAGCAGCGCAACATTGACGGAGAGTGGGGATCACTAAAATCCACGCGTTCAGCCCTACCGAGGACAGAGGTATCCAGGTGGAGTGTTGGGGAGCGGAGGAGAAACAGGACATTAATTCTGGAGGCCAGCAAAGACATTACACCTCCTCACTTTGGCAGGGTAATTCAGCGCACAGCAAGCAAGATCCCCGTACTTGCACTTTTCACGCAGGTGCATGATGGAAGCTGTAGTTCACAACTGCAGCTGCTGGTGACCGGACGGGGTCAGCTGACCTTCCTTGAAGAGGGGAGGACCTTAGAAGTACTAAAGGAGGAGTTTGGCGGCATACCAGTTCTTGCAACAGCGTCCGACGAAGGCTCTACATGCCGAAATGCATCACGCTAAGCAAATGGTCAAATAAATTGTTTTCCTGAAACCTCCCCGTTGGGCCTCTGACTTCTTTGATGAAAGGGGTTATTGTGGCATATATATATATATATATATATATATATATATATATATATATATATATATATATATATATATATATATATATATATATATATATATATATACATATATATATATAGAGATATATATAGATATCCAAAACAGCTCCTCCAAAAGAAGAAACAGAGACCACTTACAGGGATACAAGGAGGCATTTTAATCTCGAGGCTCACCGCTAGGCAAATGCATTTCGGCGTTAATCTCCTCCTTCTTCAGTGCCAGAGGTGTTGCTCACAAACAGTGCAGTTCAAATTGTAGATTTAAATAACCCACTGCATCCGGTTACGTGATTGGTGACTCCGCCCCTATAATGAGTCTTACTGTGGTGAGTTGAATAACGCCTACAAGTCCCAGAATGCCACAGTCGTGTGGGGTGTAGTATGCGTGGGGTATTAAAGTCTCAAAATTCACAAACTTCACCAAGTCTGTGTGCCCTCCAAAACTGTATGTCTCCTCTGGTCCCCTATACCGCATAAACCCCCAAAACTGGAACGGGAGCTTTGAGGTAGGGGGTTTGGGGATGAATCCTCCAGACCCGACGTGCTGACCGATGGCGACAACACCACACCGGCTTCTCCCTGGATTGGGGGTGTGTTGCGGCCAACATCCAGTACCCTGGAACAGACACAGTCCGCCGAAACAGAAGCCAGCAGCACCGCACCCAACTTTGCAATGCGGGGGTCTCTCTGCGTGATGCTGGCCATCACGCTAACAATGTCCAAAACAGCTCCTCCAAAAGAAGAAACAGAGACCACTTGCGGGGATACAAGGAGGCATTTTAATCTCAAGGCTCACAGGTAGGCAAATGCATTTCGGCGGTAATCTCCGCCTTCTTCAGTGCCAGAGGTGTTGCTCACAAACAGTGTAGTTCAAATTGTAGATTTAAATAACACACTACATCCGGTTACGTGATTGGTGACTCGGCCCCTATAATGAGTCTTACTGTGGCAAGTTGAATAACGCCTACAAGTCCCAGAATGCCACAGTCGTGTGGGGTGTAGTATGCGTGGGGAATTAAAGTCACGAAATTCACAAACTTCACCAAGTCTGTGTGCCCTCCGAAACTGTATGTCTCCTCTGGTCCCCTATACCGCATAAACCCCCAAAACCCAAACGGGAGCTTTGAGGTAGGGGGTTTGGGGATGAATCCTCCAGACCTGCCGTGCCGCCCGATGGCGACAACACCACCCCGGCTTCTCCCTGGATTGGGGGTGGGGTGCGGCCAACATCCAGTACCCTGGAACAGAAACAATCTGTCGAAACAGAAGCCAGCAGCACCGCACCCAACTTTGCAATGCGGGGGTCTCTCTGCGCGATGCTGGCCATCACGCTAACAAAGTCCAAAACAGCTGCTCCAAAAGAAGAAACAGAGACCACTTGCAGGGATACAAGGAGGCATTTTAATCTCGAGGCTCACAGGTAGGCAAATGCATTTCGGCGGTAATCTCCGCCTTCTTCAGTGCCAGAGGTATTGCTCACAAACAGTGCAGTTCAAATTGTAGATTTAAATAACGCACTGCATCCGGTTACGTGATTGGTGACTCGGCCCCTATAATGAGTCTTACTGTGGCAAGTTGAATAACGCCTACAAGTCCCAGAATGCCACAGTCGTGTGGGGTTTAGTATGCGTGGGGAATTAAAGTCACGAAATTCACAAACTTCACCAAGTCTGTGTGCCCTCCAAAACTGTATGCCTCCTCTGGTCCCCTATACCGCATAAACCCCAAAAACCCGAACGGGACCTTTGAGGTAGGGGGTTTGGGGATGAATCCTCCAGACCCGACGTGCCGCCCGATGGCGATAACACCACCCCAGCTTCTCCCTGGATTGGGGGTGGGGTGCGGCTAACATCCAGTACCCTGGAACAGAAACAGTCCACCGAAACAGAAGCCAGCAGCACCGCACCCAACTTTGCAATGCGGGGGTCTCTCTGCGCGATGCTGGCCATCACGCTAACAATGTCCAAAACAGCTCCTCCAAAAGAAGAAACAGAGACCAATTGCGGGGATACAAGTAGGCATTTTAATCTCGAGGTTCACAGGTAGGCAAATGCATTTCGGAGGTAATCTCCGCCTTCTTCAGTGCCAGAGGTGTTGCTCACAAACAGTGCAGTTCAAATTGTAGATTTAAATAACCCACTGCATCCAGTTACGTGATTGGTGACTCGGCCCCTATAATGAGTCTTACTGTGGCGAGGTGAATAACGCCTACAAGTCCCAGAATGCCACAGTCGTGTGGGGTGTAGTATGCGTGGGGAATTAAAGTCACGAAATTCACAAACTTCACCAAGTCTGTGTGCCCTCCGAAACTGTATGTCTCCTCTGGTCCCCTATACCGCATAAACCCCCAAAACCAGAACGGGAGCTTTGAGGTAGGGGGTTTGGAGATGAATCCTCCGGACCCGACGTGCCGCCCGATGGCGACAACACCACCCCGGCTTCTCCCTGGATTGGGGGTGGGGTGCGGCCAACATCCAGTACCCTGGAACAGAAACAGTCCGCCGAAACAGAAGCCAGCAGCACCGCACCCAACTTTGCAATGCGGGGGTCTCTCTGCGCGATGCTGGCCATCACGCTAACAAAGTCCAAAACAGCTCCTCCAAAAGAAGAAACAGAGACCACTTGCGGCGATACAAGGAGGCATTTTAATCTCGAGGTTCACAGGTAGGCAAATGCATTTCGGAGGTAATCTCCGCCTTCTTCAGTGCCAGAGGTGTTGCTCACAAACAGTGCAGTTCAAATTGTAGATTTGAATAACCCACTGCATCCGGTTACGTGATTGGTGACTCTGCCCCTATAATGAGTCTTACTGTGGCGAGTTGAATAACGCCTACAAGTCCCAGAATGCCACAGTCGTGTGGGGTGTAGTATGCGTGGGGAATTAAAGTCACGAAATTCACAAACTTCACCAAGTCTGTGTGCCCTCCGAAACTGTATGTCTCCTCTGGTCCCCTATACCGCATAAACCCCCAAAACCCGAATGGGAGCTTTGAGGTAGGGGGTTTGGGGAGGAATCCTCCAGACCCGACGTGCCGCCCGATGGCGACAACACCACCCCGGCTTCTCCCTGGATTGGGGGTGGGGTGCGGCCAACATCCAGTACCCTGGAACAGAAACAGTCTGTCGAAACAGAAGCCAGCAGCACCGCACCCAACTTTGCAATGCGGGGGTCTCTCTGCGCGATGCTGGCCATCACGCTAACAATATCCAAAACAGCTCCTCCAAAAGAAGAAACAGAGACCACTTGCGGGGATACAAGGAGGCATTTTAATCTCAAGGCTCACAGGTAGGCAAATGCATTTCGGCGGTAATCTCCGCCTTCTTCAGTGCCAGAGGTGTTGCTCACAAACAGTGTAGTTCAAATTGTAGATTTAAATAACCCACTGCATCCGGTTACGTGATTGGTGACTTAGCCTCTATAATGAGTCTTACTGTGGCAAGTTGAATAACGCCTACAAGTCCCAGAATGCCACAGTCGTTTAGGGTGTAGTATGCGTGGGGAATTAAAGTCACAAAATTCACAAACTTTACCAAGTCTGTGTGCCTTCCGAAACTGTATGTCTCCTCTGGTCCCCTATACCGCATAAACCCCCAAAACCCAAACGGGAGCTTTGAGGTAGGGGGTTTGGGGATGAATCCTCCAGACCCGACGTGCCGCCCGATGGCGACAACACCACCCCGGCTTCTCCCTGGATTGGGGGTGGGGTGCGGCCAACATCCAGTACCCTGGAACAGAAACAATCTGCCGAAACAGAAGCCAGCAGCACCGCATCCAACTTTGCAATGCGGGGGTCTCTCTGCGCGATGCTGGCCATCACGCTAACAAAGTCCAAAACAGCTGCTCCAAAAGAAGAAACAGAGACCACTTGCGGGGATACAAGGAGGCATTTTAATCTCGAGGCTCACAGGTAGGCAAATGCAATTCGGCGGTAATCTCCGCCTTCTTCAGTGCCAGAGGTGTTGCTCACAAACAGTGCAGTTCAAATTGTAGATTTAAATAACGCACTGCATCCGGTTACGTGATTGGTGACTCCGCCTCTATAATGAGTCTTACTGTGGCGACTTGAATAACGCCTACAAGTCCCAGAATGCCACAGTCATGTGGGGTGTAGTATGCGTGGGGAATTAAAGTCACGAAATTCACAAACTTCACCAAGTCTGTGTGCCCTCCAAAACTGTATGCCTCCTCTGGTCCCCTATACCGCATAAACCCCCAAAACCCGAACGGGACCTTTGAGGTAGGGGGTTTGGGGATGAATCCTCCAGACCCGACGTGCCGCCCGATGGCGACAACACCACCCCGGCTTCTCCCTGGATTGGGGGTGGGGTGCGGCCAACATCCAGTACCCTGGAACAGAAACAGTCCACCGAAACAGAAGCCAGCAGCACCGCACCCAACTTTGCAATGCGGGGGTCTCTCTGCGCGATGCTGGCCATCACTCTAACAATGTCCAAAACAGCTCCTTCAAAAGAAGAAACAGAGACCACTTGCGGGGATACAAGGAGGCATTTTAATCTCGAGGCTCACAGGTAGGCAAATGCATTTCGGAGGTAATCTCCGCCTTCTTCAGTGCCAGAGGTGTTGCTCACAAACAGTGCAGTTCAAATTGTAGATTTAAATAACCCACTGCATCCGGTTACGTGATTGGTGACTCGGCCCCTATAATGAGTCCTACTGTGGCGAGTTGAATAACGCCTACAAGTCCCAGAATGCCACAGTTGTGTGGGGTGTAGTATGCGTTGGGAATTAAAGTCACAAAATTCACAAACTTCACCAAGTCTGTGTGCCCTCCGAAACTGTATGTCTCCTCTGGTCCCCTATACCGCATAAACCCCCAATACCCGAACGGGAGCTTTGAGGTAGGGGGTTTGGGGATGAATCCTCCAGACCCGACGTGCCGCCCGATGGCGACAACACCACCCCGGCTTCTCCCTGGATTGGGGGTGGGGTGCGGCCAACATCCAGTACCCTGGAACAGAAACAGTCCGCCGAAACAGAAGCCAGCAGCACCGCACCCAACTTTGCGATGCGGGGGTCTCTCTGCGCGATGCTGGCCATCACGCTAAAAAAGTCCAAAACAGCTGCTCCAAAAGAAGAAACAGAGACCACTTGTGGGGATACAAGGAGGCATTTTAATCTTGAGGCTCACAGGTAGGCAAATGCATTTCGGAGGTAATCTTCGCCTTCTTCAGTGCCAGAGGTGTTGCTCACAAACAGTGCAGTTCAAATTGTAGATTTAAATAACCCACTGCATCCGGTTACGTGATTGGTGACTCGGCCCCTATAATGAGTCTTACTGTGGCGAGTTGAATAACGCCTACAAGTCCGAGAATGCCACAGTCGTGTGGGGTGTAGTATGCGTTGGGAATTAAAGTCACAAAATTCACAAACTTCACCATGTCTGTGTGCCCTCCAAAACTGTATGCCTCCTCTGGTCCCCTACACCGCATAAACCCCCAAAACCCGAACGGGAGCTTTGAGTTAGGAGGTTTGGGGATGAATCCTCCAGACCGGACGTGCCGCCAGATGGCGACAACACCACCCCGGCTTCTCCCTGGATTGGGGGTGGGGTGCGGCCAACATCCAGTACCCTGGAACAGAAACAATCCACCGAAACAGAAGCCAGCAGCACCGCACCCAACTTTGCAATGCGGGGGTCTCTTTGCGCGATGCTGGCCATCACGCTAACCAAGTCCAAAACAGCTCCTCCAAAAGAAGAAACAGAGACCACTTGCGGGGATACAAGGAGGCATTTTAATCTCGAGGCTCACAGGTAGGCAAATGCATTTCGGCGGTAATCTCCGCCTTCTTCAGTGCCAGAGGTGTTGCTCACAAACAGTGCAGTTCATATTGTAGATTTGAATAACCCACTGCATCCGGTTACGTGATTGGTGACTCGGCCCCTATAATGAGTCCTACTGTGGCGAGTTGAATAACGCCTACAAGTCCCAGAATGCCACAGTCGTGTGGGGTGTAGTATGCGTGGGGAATTAAAGTCACGAAATTCACAAACTTCACCAAGTCTGTGTGCCCTCCGAAACTGTATGTCTCCTCTGGTCCCCTATACCGCATAAACCCCCAAAACCCGAACGGGAGCTTTGAGGTAGGGGGTTTGGGGATGAATCCTCCAGACCCGACGTGCCGCCCGATGGCGACAACACCACCCCGGCTTCTCCCTGGATTGGGGGTGGGGTGCGGCCAACATCCAGTACCCTGGAACAGAAACAGTCCACCGAAACAGAAGCCAGCAGCACCGCACCCAACTTTGCAATGCGGGGGTCTCTCTGCGCGATGCTGGCCTTCACTCTAACAATGTCCAAAACAGCTCCTTCAAAAGAAGAAACAGAGACCACTTGCGGGGATACAAGGAGGCATTTTAATCTTGAGGCTCACAGGTAGGCAAATGCATTTCGGAGGTAATCTTCGCCTTCTTCAGTGCCAGAGGTGTTGCTCACAAACAGTGCAGTTCAAATTGTAGATTTAAATAACCCACTGCATCCGGTTACGTGATTGGTGACTCGGCCCCTATAATGAGTCTTACTGTGGCGAGTTGAATAACGCCTACAAGTCCGAGAATGCCACAGTCGTGTGGGGTGTAGTATGCGTTGGGAATTAAAGTCACAAAATTCACAAACTTCACCATGTCTGTGTGCCCTCCGAAACTGTATGTCTCCTCTGGTCCCCTACACCGCATAAACCCCCAAAACCCGAACGGGAGCTTTGAGTTAGGGGGTTTGGGGATGAATCCTCCAGACCGGACGTGCCGCCAGATGGCGACAACACCACCCCGGCTTCTCCCTGGATTGGGGGTGGGGTGCGGCCAACATCCAGTACCCTGGAACAGAAACAATCCACCGAAACAGAAGCCAGCAGCACCGCACCCAACTTTGCAATGCGGGGGTCTCTTTGCGCGATGCTGGCCATCACGCTAACCAAGTCCAAAACAGCTCCTCCAAAAGAAGAAACAGAGACCACTTGTGGGGATACAAGGAGGCATTTTAATCTCGAGGCTCACAGGTAGGCAAATGCATTTCGGCGGTAATCTCCGCCTTCTACAGTGCCAGAGGTGTTGCTCACAAACAGTGCAGTTCATATTGTAGATTTGAATAACCCACTGCATCCGGTTACGTGATTGGTGACTCGGCCCCTATAATGAGTCCTACTGTGGCGAGTTGAATAACGCCTACAAGTCCCAGAATGCCACAGTCTTGTAGGGTGTAGTATGCGTGGGAAATTAAAGTCACGAAATTCACAAACTTCACCAAGTCTGTGTGCCCTCCGAAACTGTATGTCTCCTCTGGTCCCCTATACCGCATAAACCCCCAAAACCCGAACGGGAGCTTTGAGGTAGGGGGTTTGGGGATGAATCCTCCAGACCCGACGTGCCGCCCGATGGCGACAACACCACCCCGGCTTCTCCCTGGATTGGGGGTGGGGTGCGGCCAACATCCAGTACCCTGGAACAGAAACAGTCCGCCGAAACAGAAGCCAGCAGCACCGCACCCAACTTTGCAATGCGGGGGTCTCTCTGCTTGATGCTGGCCATCACGCTAACAAAGTCCAAAACAGCTGCTCCAAAAGAAGAAACAGAGACCACTTGCGAGGATACAAGGAGGCATTTTAATCTCGAGGCTCACAGGTAGGCAAATGCATTTCGGAGGTAATCTTCGCCTTCTTCAGTGCCAGAGGTGTTGCTCACAAACAGTGCAGTTCAAATTGTAGATTTAAATAACCCACTGCATCCGGTTACGTGATTGGTGACTCGGCCCCTATAATGAGTCTTACTGTGGCGAGTTGAATAACGCCTACAAGTCCGAGAATGCCACAGTCGTGTGGGGTGTAGTATGCGTTGGGAATTAAAGTCACGAAATTCACAAACTTCACCATGTCTGTGCGCCCTCTGAAACTGTATGTCTCCTCTGGTCCCCTACACCGCATAAAGCCCCAAAACCCGAACGGGAGCTTTGAGGTAGGGGGTTTGGGGATGAATCCTCCAGACCCGACGTGCCGCCCGATGGCGACAACACCACCCCGGCTTCTCCCTGTATTGGGGGTGGGGTGCGGCCAACATCCAGTACCCTGGAACAGAAACAGTCCGCCGAAACAGAAGCCAGCAGCACCGCACCCAACTTTGCAATGCGGGGGTCTCTCTACGCGATGCTGGCCATCACGCTAACAAAGTCCAAAACAGCTGCTCCAAAAGAAGAAACAGAGACCACTTGCGGGGATACAAGGAGGCATTTTAATCTCGAGGCTCACAGGTAGGCAAATGCATTTCGGAGGTAATCTTCGCCTTCTTCAGTGCCAGAGGTGTTGCTCACAAACAGTGCAGTTCAAATTGTAGATTTAAATAACCCACTGCATCCGGTTACGTGATTGGTGACTCGGCCCCTATAATGAGTCTTACTGTGGCGAGTTGAATAACGCCTACAAGTCCGAGAATGCCACAGTCGTGTGGGGTGTAGTATGCGTTGGGAATTAAAGTCACAAAATTCACAAACTTCACCATGTCTGTGTGCCCTCCGAAACTGTATGTCTCCTCTGGTCCCCTACACCGCATAAACCCCCAAAACCCGAACGGGAGCTTTGAGTTAGGGGGTTTGGGGATGAATCCTCCAGACCCAACGTGCCGCCAGATGGCGACAACACCACCCCGGCTTCTCCCTGGATTGGGGGTGGGGTGCGGCCAACATCCAGTACCCTGGAACAGAAACAGTCCGCCGAAACAGAAGCCAGCAGCACCGCACCCAACTTTGCAATGCGGGGGTCTCCTTGCGCGATGCTGGCCATCACGCTAACCAAGTCCAAAACAGCTCCTCCAAAAGAAGAAACAGAGACCACTTGCAGGGATACAAGGAGGCATTTTAATCTCGAGGCTCACAGGTAGGCAAATGCATTTCGGCGGTAATCTCGCCTTCTTCAGTGCCAGAGGTGTTGCTCACAAACAGTGCAGTTCAAGTTGTAGATTTGAATAACCCACTGCATCCGGTTACGTGATTGGTGACTCGGCCCCTATAATGAGTCTTACTGTGGCGAGTTGAATAACGCCTACAAGTCCCAGAATGCCACAGTCGTGTGGGATGTGGTATGCGTGGGGAATTAAAGTCACGAAATTCACAAACTTCACCAAGTCTGTGTGCCCTCCGAAACTGTATGTCTCCCCTGGTCCCCTATACTGCATAAACCCCCAAAACCCGAACGGGAGCTTTGAGTTAGGGGGTTTGGGGACGAATCCTCCAGACCCGACGTGCCGCCCGATGGCGACAACACCACCCCGGCTTCTCCCTGGATTGGGGGTGGGGTGCGGCCAACATCCAGTACCCTGGAACAGAAACAGTCCGCCAAAACAGAAGCCAGCAGCACCGCACCCAACTTTGCAATGCGGGGGTCTCCATGCGCGATGCTGGCCATCACGCTAACAATGTCCAAAACAGCTCCTCCAAAAGAAGAAACAGAGACCACTTGCGGGGATACAAGGAGGCATTTTAATCTCGCGGCTCACAGGTAGGCAAATGCATTTCGGAGGTAATCTCTGCCTTCTTCAGTGCCAGAGGTGTTGCTCACAAACAGTGCAGTTCAAATTGTAGATTTAAATAACCCACTGCATCCGGTTACGTGATTGGTGACTCGGCCCCTATAATGAGTCCTACTGTGGCGAGTTGAATAACGCCTACAAGTCCCAGAATGCCACAGTCGTGTGGGGTGTAGTATGTGTGGGGAATTAAAGTCACGAAATTCACAAACTTCACCAAGTCTGTGTACCCTCCGAAACTGTATGTCTCCTCTGGTCCCCTATACCGCATAAACCCCCAAAACTCAAACGGGAGCTTTGAGGTAGGGGGTTTGGGGAGGAATCCTCCAGACCCGACGTCCCGTCCGATGGCGACAACACCATCCAGGCTTCTCCCTGGATTGGGGGTGGGGTGCGGCCAACATCCAGTACCCTGGAACAGAAACAGTCCGCCGAAACAGAAGCCAGCAGCACCGCACCCAACTTTGCAATGCGGGGTCTCTCTGCGCGATGATGGCCATCACGCTAACAAAGTCCAAAACAGCTGCTCCAAAAGAAGAAACAGAGACCACTTGCGGGGATACAAGGAGGCATTTTAATCTCGAGGCTCACAGGTAGGCAAATGCATTTCGGAGGTAATCTTCGCCTTCTTCAGTGCCAGAGGTGTTGCTCACAAACAGTGCAGTTCAAATTGTAGATTTAAATAACCCACTGCATCCGGGTACGTGAATGGTGACTCGGCCCCTATAATGAGTCTTACTGTGGCGAGTTGAATAACGCCTACAAGTCCCAGAATGCCACAGTCGTGTGGGGTGTAGTATGCGTGGGGAATTAGAGTCACGAAATTCACAAACTTCACCATGTCTGTGTGCCCTCTGAAACTGTATGTCTCCTCTGGTCCCCTACACCGCATAAAGCCCCAAAACCCGAACGGGAGCTTTGAGGTAGGGGGTTTGGGGATGAATCCTCCCGACCCGACGTGCCGCCCGATGGCGACAACACCACCCCGGCTTCTCCCTGGATTGGGGGTGGGGTGCGGCCAATATCCAGTACTCTGGAACAGAAACAGTCCGCCGAAACAGAAGCCAGCAGCACCGCACCCAACTTTGCAATGCGGGGGTCTCTCTGCGCGATGCTGGCCATCACGCTAAAAAAGTCCAAAACAGCTCCTCCAAAAGAAGAAACAGAGACCACTTGGAGGGATACAAGGAGGCATTTTAATCTCGAGGCTCACAGGTAGGCAAATGCATTTCGGCGGTAATCTCTGCCTTCTTCAGTGCCAGAGGTGTTGCTCACAAACAGTGCAGTTCAAATTGTAGATTTAAATAACCCACTGCATCCGGTTAAGTGATTGGTGACTCGGCCCCTATAATGAGTCTTATTGTGGCGAGTTGAATAACGCCTACAAGTCCCAGAATGCCACAGTTGTGTGGGGTGTAGTATGCGTGGGGAATTAAAGTCACGAAATTCACAAACTTCACCAAGTCTGTGTGCCCTTCCAAACTGTATGTCTCCTCTGGTCCCCTATACCGCATAAACCCCCAAAACCAGACAGGAGCTTTGAGGTAGGGGGTTTGGAGATGAATCCTCCAGACCCGACGTGCTGCCCGATGGCGACACCACCACCCCGGCTTCTCCCTGGATTGGGGGTGGGGTGCGGCCAACATCCAGTACCCTGGAACAGAAACAGTCCGCCGAAACAGAAGCCAGCAGCAGCGCACCCAACTTTGCAATGCGGGGGTCTCTTTGCGCGATGCTGGCCATCACGCTAACCAAGTCCAAAACAGCTCCTCCAAAAGAAGAAACAGAGACCACTTGCGGGGATACAAGGAGGCATTTTAATCTCGAGACTCACAGGTAGGCAAATGCATTTCGGCGGTAATCTCCGCCTTCTTCAGTGCCAGAGGTGTTGCTCACAAACAGTGCAGTTCAAATTGTAGATTTGAATAACCCACTGCATCCGGTTACGTGATTGGTGACTCGGCCCCTATAATGAGTCTTACTGTGGCAAGTTGAATAACGCCTACAAGTCCCAGAATGCCACAGTCATGTGGGATGTAGTATGCCTGGGGAATTAAAGTCACGAAATTCACAAACTTCACCAAGTCTATGTGCCCTCCGAAACTGTATGTCTCCTCTGGTCCCCTATACCGCATAAACCCCCAAAACCCGAACGGGAGCTTTGAGTTAGGGGGTTTGGGGACGAATCCTCCAAACCCGAAGTGCCGCCCGATGGCGACAACACCACCCCGGCTTCTCCCTGGATTGGGGGTGGGGTGCGGCCAACATCCAGTACCCTGGAACAGAAACAGTCCGCCAAAACAGAAGCCAGCAGCACCGCACCCAACTTTGCAATGCGGGGGTCTCCATGCGCGATGCTGGCCATCACGCTAACAATGTCCAAAACAGCTCCTCCAAAAGAAGAAACAGAGACCACTTGCGGGGATACAAGGAGGCATTTTAATCTCGCGGCTCACAGGTAGGCAAATGCATTTCGGAGGTAATCTCCGCCTTCTTCAGTGCCAGAGGTGTTGCTCACAAACAGTGCAGTTCAAATTGTAGATTTAAATAACCCACTGCATCCGGTTACGTGATTGGTGACTCGGCCCCTATAATGAGTCTTACTGTGGCGAGTTGAATAACGCCTACAAGTCCCAGAATGCCACAGTCGTGTGGGGTGTAGTATGTGTGGGGAATTAAAGTCACGAAATTCACAAACTTCACCAAGTCTGTGTACCCTCCGAAACTGTATGTCTCCTCTGGTCCCCTACACCGCATAAACCCCCAAAACCCGAACGGGAGCTTTGAGGTAGGGGGTTTGGGGATGAATCCTCCAGACCCGACGTGCCGCCCGATGGCGACAACACCACCCCGGCTTCTCCCTGGATTGGGGGTGGGGTGTGGCCAATATCCAGTACTCTGGAACAGAAACAGTCCGCCGAAACAGAAGCCAGCAGCACCGCACCCAACTTTGCAATGCGGGGGTCTCTCTGCACGATGCTGGCCATCACGCTAAAAAAGTCCAAAACAGCTCCTCCAAAAGAAGAAACAGAGACCACTTGCGGGGATACAAGGAGGCATTTTAATCTCGAGGCTCACAGGTAGGCAAATGCATTTCGGCGGTAATCTCGGCCTTCTTCAGTGCCAGAGGTGTTGCTCACAAACAGTGCAGTTCAAATTGTAGATTTAAATAACCCACTGCATCCGGTTACGTGATTGGTGCCTCAGCCCCTATAATGAGTCTTATTGTGGCGAGTTGAATAACGCCTACAAGTCCCAGAATGCCACAGTCGTGTGGGGTGTAGTATGCGTGGGGAATTAAAGTCACGAAATTCACAAACTTCACCAAGTCTGTGTGCCCTTCGAAACTGTATGTCTCCGCTGGTCCCCTATACCGCATAAACCCCCAAAACCAGACAGGAGCTTTGAGGTAGGGGGTTTGGAGATGAATCCTCCAGACCCGACGTGCCGCCCGATGGCGACAACACCACCCCGGCTTCTCCCTGGATTGGGGGTGGGGTGCGGCCAACATCCAGTACCCTGGAACAGAAACAGTCCGCCGAAACAGAAGCCAGCAGCACCGCACCCAACTTTGCAATGCGGGGGTCTCTCTGCACGATGCTGGCCATCACGCTAACAAAGTCCAAAACAGCTCCTCCAAAAGAAGAAACAGAGACCACTTGCGGGGATACAAGGAGGCATTTTAATCTCGAGGCTCACAGGTAGGCAAAGGCATTTCGGCTGTAATCTCCGCCTTCTTCAGTGCCAGAGGTGTTGCTCACAAACAGTGCAGTTCAAATTGTAGATTTGAATAACCCACTGCATCCGGTTACGTGATTGGTGACTCGGCCCCTATAATGAGTCTTACTGTGGCGAGTTGAATAACGCCTACAAGTCCCAGAATGCCACAGTCGTGTGGGGTGTAGTATGCGTGGGGAATTAAAGTCACGAAATTCACAAACTTCACCAAGTCTGTGTGCCCTCCGAAACTGTATGTCTCTTCTGGTCCCCTATACCGCATAAACCCCCAAAACCCGAATGGGAGCTTTGAGTTAGGGGGTTTGGGGACGAATCCTCCAGACCCGACGTGCCGCCCGATGGCAACAACACCACCCCGGCTTCTCCCTGGATTGGGAGTGGGGTGCTGCCAACATCCAGTACCCTGGAACAGAAACAGTCCGCCGAAACAGAAGCCAGCAGCACCGCACCCCACTTTGCAATGCGGGGGTCTCTCTGCGCGATGCTGGCCATCACGCTAACAATGTCCAAAACAGCTCCTCCAAAAGAAGAAACAGAGACCACTTGCGGGGATACAAGGAGGCATTTTAATCTCGAGGTTCACAGGTAGGCAAATGCATTTTGGAGGTAATCTCCGCCTTCTTCAGTGCCAGAGGTGTTGCTCACAAACAGTGCAGTTCATATTGTAGATTTAAATAACCCACTGCATCCGGTTACGTGATTGGTGACTCGGCCCCTATAATGAGTCCTACTGTGGCGAGTTGAATAACGCCTACAAGTACCAGAATGCCACAGTCGTGTGGGGTGTAGTATGCGTGGGGAATTAAAGTCACGAAATTCACAAACTTCACCAAGTCTGTGTGCCCTCCGAAACTGTATGTCTCCTCTGGTCCCCTATACCGCATAAACCCCCAAAACCCGAACGGGAGCTTTGAGGTAGGGGGTTTGGGGAGGAATCCTCCAGACCCGACGTGCCGCCCGATGGCGACAACACCACCCCGGCTTCTCCCTGGATTGGGGGTGGGGTGCGGCCAACATCCAGTACCCTGGAACAGAAACAGTCCGCCAAAACAGAAGCCAGCAGCACCGCACCCAACTTTGCAATGTGGGGTCTCCATGCGCGATGCTGGCCATCACGCTAACAATGTCCAAAACAGGTCCTCCAAAAGAAGAAACAGAGACCACTTGCGGGGATACAAGGAGGCATTTTAATCTCGCGGCTCACAGGCAGGCAAATGCATTTCGGAGGTAATCTTCGCCTTCTTCAGTGCCAGAGGTGTTGCTCACAAACAGTGCAGTTCAAATTGTAGATTTAAATAACCCACTGTCCGGGTACGTGAATGGTGACTCAGCCCCTATAATGAGTCTTACTGTGGCGAGTTGAATAACGCCTACAAGTCCCAGAATGCCACAGTCGTGTGGGGTGTAGTATGCGTGGGGAATTAGAGTCACGAAATTCACAAACTTCACCATGTCTGTGTGCCCTCTGAAACTGTATGTCTCCTCTGGTCCCCTACACCGCATAAACCCCCAAAACCCGAACGGGAGCTTTGAGGTAGGGGGTTTGGGGATGAATCCTCCAGACCCGACGTGCCGCCCGATGGCGACAACACCACCCCGGCTTCTCCCTGGATTGGGGGTGGGGTGCGGGCAATATCCAGTACTCTGGAACAGAAACAGTCCGCCGAAACAGAAGCCAGCAGCACCGCACCCAACTTTGCAATGCGGGGGTCTCTCTGCGCGATGCTGGCCATCACGCTAAAAAAGTCCAAAACAGCTCCTCAAAAAGAAGAAACAGAGACCACTTGCGGGGATACAAGAAGGCATTTTAATCTCGAGGCTCACAGGTAGGCAAATGCATTTCGGCGGTAATCTCGGCCTTCTTCAGTGCCAGAGGTGTTGCTCACAAACAGTGCAGTTCAAATTGTAGATTTAAATAACCCACTGCATCCGGTTACGTGATTGGTGACTCGGCCCCTATAATGAGTCTTATTGTGGCGAGTTGAATAACGCTTACAAGTCCCAGAATGCCACAGTTGTGTGGGGTGTAGTATGCGTGGGGAATTAAAGTCACGAAATTCACAAACTTCACCAAGTCTGTGTGCCCTTCGAAACTGTATATCTCCTCTGGTCCCCTATACCGCATAAACCCCCAAAACCAGAACGGGAGCTTTGAGGTAGGGGGTTTGGAGATGAATCCTCCAGACCCGACGTGCCGCCCGATGGCGACAACACCACCCCGGCTTCTCCCTGGATTGGGGGTGGGGTGCGGCCAACATCCAGTACCCTGGAACAGAAACAGTCCGCCGAAACAGAAGCCAGCAGCACCGCACCCAACTTTGCAATGCGGGGGTCTCTCTGCGCGATGCTGGCCATCACGCTAACAAAGTCCAAAACAGCTCCTCCAAAAGAAGAAACAGAGACCACTTGCGGGGATACAAGGAGGCATTTTAATCTCGAGGTTCACAGGTAGGCAAATGCATTTCGGAGGTAATCTCCGCCTTTTTCAGTGCCAGAGGTGTTGCTCACAAACAGTGCAGTTCAAATTGTAGATTTGAATAACCCACTGCATCCGGTTACATGATTGGTGACTCGGCCCCTATAATGAGTCTTACTGTGGCGAGTTGAATAACGCCTACAAGTCCCAGAATGCCACAGTCGTGTGGGGTGTAGTATGTGTGGGGAATTAAAGTCACGAAATTCACAAACTTCACCAAGTCTGTGTACCCTCCGAAACTGTATGTCTCCTCTGGTCCCCTATACCGCATAAACCCCCAAAACCCGAACGGGAGCTTTGAGGTAGGGGGTTTGGGGAGGAATCCTCCAGACCCGACGTGCCGTCCGATGGCGACAACACCACCCCGGCTTCTTCCTGGATTGGGGGTGGGGTGCGGCCAACATCCAGTACCCTGGAACAGAAACAGTCTGCCGAAACAGAAGCCAGCAGCACCGCACCCAACTTTGCAATGCGGGGGTCTCTCTGCGCGATGATGGCCATCACGCTAACAAAGTCCAAAACAGCTGCTCCAAAAGAAGAAACAGAGACCACTTGCGGGGATACAAGGAGGCATTTTAATCTCGAGGCTCACAGGTAGGCAAATGCATTTCGGAGGTAATCTTCGCCTTCTTCAGTGCCAGAGGTGTTGCTCACAAACAGTGCAGTTCAAATTGTAGATTTAAATAACCCACTGCATCCGGGTACGTGAATGGTGACTCAGCCCCTATAATGAGTCTTACTGTGGCGAGTTGAATAACGCCTACAAGTCCCAGAATGCCACAGTCGTGTGGGGTGTAGTATGCGTGGGGATTTAGAGTCACGAAATTCACAAACTTCACCATGTCTGTGTGCCCTCTGAAACTGTATGTCTCCTCTGGTCCCCTACACCGCATAAACCCCCAAAACCCGAACGGGAGCTTTGGGGTAGGGGGTTTGGGGATGAATCCTCCAGACCCGACGTGCCGCCCGATGGCGACAACACCACCCCGGCTTCTCCCTGGATTGGGGGTGGGGTGCGGGCAATATCCAGTACTCTGGAACAGAAACAGTCCGCCGAAACAGAAGCCAGCAGCACCGCACCCAACTTTGCAATGCGGGGGTCTCTCTGCGCAATGCTGGCCATCACGCTAAAAAAGTCCAAAACAGCTCCTCAAAAAGAAGAAACAGAGACCACTTGCGGGGATACAAGAAGGCATTTTAATCTCGAGGCTCACAGGTAGGCAAATGCATTTCGGCGGTAATCTCGGCCTTCTTCAGTGCCAGAGGTGTTGCTCACAAACAGTGAAGTTCAAATTGTAGATTTAAATAACCCACTGCATCCGGTTACGTGATTGGTGACTCGGCCCCTATAATGAGTCTTATTGTGGCGAGTTGAATAACGCTTACAAGTCCCAGAATGCCACAGTCGTGTGGGGTGTAGTATGCGTGGGGAATTAAAGTCACGAAATTCACAAACTTCACCAAGTCTGTGTGCCCTTCGAAACTGTATGTCTCCTCTGGTCCCCTATACCGCATAAACCCCCAAAACCAGAACGGGAGCTTTGAGGTAGGGGGTTTGGAGATGAATCCTCCAGACCCGACGTGCCGCCCGATGGCGACAACACCACCCCGGCTTCTCCCTGGATTGGGGGTGGGGTGCGGCCAACATCCAGTACCCTGGAACAGAAACAGTCCGCCGAAACAGAAGCCAGCAGCACCGCACCCAACTTTGCAATGCGGGGGTCTCTCTGTGCGATGCTGGCCATCACGCTAACAAAGTCCAAAACAGCTCCTCCAAAAGAAAAAACAGAGACCACTTGCGGGGATACAAGGAGGCATTTTAATCTCGAGGTTCACAGGTAGGCAAATGCATTTTGGAGGTAATCTCCGCCTTCTTCAGTGCCAGAGGTGTTGCTCACAAACAGTGCAGTTCATATTGTAGATTTAAATAACCCACTGCATCCGGTTACGTGATTGGTGACTCGGCCCCTATAATGAGTCCTACTGTGGCGAGTTGAATAACGCCTACAAGTACCAGAATGCCACAGTCGTGTGGGGTGTAGTATGCGTGGGGAATTAAAGTCACGAAATTCACAAACTTCACCAAGTCTGTGTGCCCTCCGAAACTGTATGTCTCCTCTGGTCCCCTATACCGCATAACCCCCAAAACCCGAACGGGAGCTTTGAGGTAGGGGGTTTGGGGAGGAATCCTCCAGACCCGACGTGCCGCCCGATGGCGACAACACCACCCCGGCTTCTCCCTGGATTGGGGGTGGGGTGCGGCCAACATCCAGTACCCTGGAACAGAAACAGTCCGCCAAAACAGAAGCCAGCAGCACCGCACCCAACTTTGCAATGTGGGGTCTCCATGCGCGATGCTGGCCATCACGCTAACAATGTCCAAAACAGGTCCTCCAAAAGAAGAAACAGAGACCACTTGCGGGGATACAAGGAGGCATTTTAATCTCGCGGCTCACAGGCAGGCAAATGCATTTCGGAGGTAATCTTCGCCTTCTTCAGTGCCAGAGGTGTTGCTCACAAACAGTGCAGTTCAATTTGTAGATTTAAATAACCCACTGTCCGGGTACGTGAATGGTGACTCAGCCCCTATAATGAGTCTTACTGTGGCGAGTTGAATAACGCCTACAAGTCCCAGAATGCCACAGTCGTGTGGGGTGTAGTATGCGTGGGGAATTAGAGTCACGAAATTCACAAACTTCACCATGTCTGTGTGCCCTCTGAAACTGTATGTCTCCTCTGGTCCCCTACACCGCATAAACCCCCAAAACCCGAACGGGAGCTTTGAGGTAGGGGGTTTGGGGATGAATCCTCCAGACCCGACGTGCCGCCCGATGGCGACAACACCACCCCGGCTTCTCCCTGGATTGGGGGTGGGGTGCGGGCAATATCCAGTACTCTGGAACAGAAACAGTCCGCCGAAACAGAAGCCAGCAGCACCGCACTCAACTTTGCAATGCGGGGGTCTCTCTGCGCGATGCTGGCCATCACGCTAAAAAAGTCCAAAACAGCTCCTCAAAAAGAAGAAACAGAGACCACTTGCGGGGATACAAGAAGGCATTTTAATCTCGAGGCTCACAGGTAGGCAAATGCATTTCGGCGGTAATCTCGGCCTTCTTCAGTGCCAGAGGTGTTGCTCACAAACAGTGCAGTTCAAATTGTAGATTTAAATAACCCACTGCATCCGGTTACGTGATTGGTGACTCGGCCCCTATAATGAGTCTTATTGTGGCGAGTTGAATAACGCTTACAAGTCCCAGAATGCCACAGTTGTGTGGGGTGTAGTATGCGTGGGGAATTAAAGTCACGAAATTCACAAACTTTACCAAGTCTGTGTGCCCTTCGAAACTGTATGTCTCCTCTGGTCCCCTATACCGCATAAACCCCCAAAACCAGAACGGGAGCTTTGAGGTAGGGGGTTTGGAGATGAATCCTCCAGACCCGACGTGCCGCCCGATGGCGACAACACCACCCCGGCTTCTCCCTGGATTGGGGGTGGGGTGCGGCCAACATCCAGTACCCTGGAACAGAAACAGTCCGCCGAAACAGAAGCCAGCAGCACCGCACCCAACTTTGCAATGCGGGGGTCTCTCTGCGCGATGCTGGCCATCACGCTAACAAAGTCCAAAACAGCTCCTCCAAAAGAAGAAACAGAGACCACTTGCGGGGATACAAGGAGGCATTTTAATCTCGAGGTTCACAGGTAGGCAAATGCATTTCGGAGGTAATCTCCGCCTTCTTCAGTGCCAGAGGTGTTGCTCACAAACAGTGCAGTTCAAATTGTAGATTTGAATAACCCACTGCATCCGGTTACGTGATTGGTGACTCTGCCCCTATAATGAGTCTTACTGTGGCGAGTTGAATAACGCCTACAAGTCCCAGAATGCCACAGTCGTGTGGGGTGTAGTATGCGTGGGGAATTAAAGTCACGAAATTCACAAACTTCACCAAGTCTGTGTGCCCTCCGAAACTGTATGTCTCCTCTGGTCCCCTATACCGCATAAACCCCCAAAACCCGAACGGGAGCTTTGAGGTAGGGGGTTTGGGGATGAATCCTCCAGACCCGACGTGCCGCCCGATGGCGACAACACCACCCCGGCTTCTCCCTGGATTGGGGGTGGGGTGAGGCCAATATCCAGTACCCTGGAACAGAAACAGTCCGCCGAAACAGAAGCCAGCAGCACCGCACCCAACTTTGCAATGCGGGGTCTCTCTGCGCGATGCTGGCCATCACGCTAACAATGTCCAAAACAGCTCCTCCAAAAGAAGAAACAGAGACCACTTGCGGGGATACAAGGAGGCATTTTAATCTCGCGGCTCACAGGTAGGCAAATGCATTTCAGAGGTAATCTCTGCCTTCTTCAGTGCCAGAGGTGTTGCTCACAAACAGTGCAGTTCAAATTGTAGATTTAAATAACCCACTGCATCCGGTTACATGATTGGTGACTCGGCCCCTATAATGAGTCTTACTGTGGCGAGTTGAATAACGCCTACAAGTCCCAGAATGCCACAGTCGTGTGGGGTGTAGTATGTGTGGGGAATTAAAGTCACGAAATTCACAAACTTCACCAAGTCTGTGTACCCTCCGAAACTGTATGTCTCCTCTGGTCCCCTATACCGCATAAACCCCCAAAACCCGAACGGGAGCTTTGAGGTAGGGGGTTTGGGGAGGAATCCTCCAGACCCGACGTGCCGTCCGATGGCGACAACACCACCCCGGCTTCTTCCTGGATTGGGGGTGGGGTGCGGCCAACATCCAGTACCCTGGAACAGAAACAGTCTGCCGAAACAGAAGCCAGCAGCACCGCACCCAACTTTGCAATGCGGGGGTCTCTCTGCGCGATGATGGCCATCACGCTAACAAAGTCCAAAACAGCTGCTCCAAAAGAAGAAACAGAGACCACTTGCGGGGATACAAGGAGGCATTTTAATCTCGAGGCTCACAGGTAGGCAAATGCATTTCGGAGGTAATCTTCGCCTTCTTCAGTGCCAGAGGTGTTGCTCACAAACAGTGCAGTTCAAATTGTAGATTTAAATAACCCACTGCATCCGGGTACGTGAATGGTGACTCGGCCCCTATAATGAGTCTTACTGTGGCGAGTTGAATAACGCCTACAAGTCCCAGAATGCCACAGTCGTGTGGGGTGTAGTATGCGTGGGGATTTAGAGTCACGAAATTCACAAACTTCACCATGTCTGTGTGCCCTCTGAAACTGTATGTCTCCTCTGGTCCCCTACACCGCATAAACCCCCAAAACCCGAACGGGAGCTTTGAGGTAGGGGGTTTGGGGATGAATCCTCCAGACCCGACGTGCCGCCCGATGGCGACAACACCACCCCGGCTTCTCCCTGGATTGGGGGTGGGGTGCGGGCAATATCCAGTACTCTGGAACAGAAACAGTCCGCCGAAACAGAAGCCAGCAGCACCGCACCCAACTTTGCAATGCGGGGGTCTCTCTGCGCGATGCTGGCCATCACGCTAAAAAAGTCCAAAACAGCTCCTCAAAAAGAAGAAACAGAGACCACTTGCGGGGATACAAGAAGGCATTTTAATCTCGAGGCTCACAGGTAGGCAAATGCATTTCGGCGGTAATCTCGGCCTTCTTCAGTGCCAGAGGTGTTGCTCACAAACAGTGAAGTTCAAATTGTAGATTTAAATAACCCACTGCATCCGGTTACGTGATTGGTGACTCGGCCCCTATAATGAGTCTTATTGTGGCGAGTTGAATAACGCTTACAAGTCCCAGAATGCCACAGTCGTGTGGGGTGTAGTATGCGTGGGGAATTAAAGTCACGAAATTCACAAACTTCACCAAGTCTGTGTGCCCTTCGAAACTGTATGTCTCCTCTGGTCCCCTATACCGCATAAACCCCCAAAACCAGAACGGGAGCTTTGAGGTAGGGGGTTTGGAGATGAATCCTCCAGACCCGACGTGCCGCCCGATGGCGACAACACCACCCCGGCTTCTCCCTGGATTGGGGGTGGGGTGCGGCCAACATCCAGTACCCTGGAACAGAAACAGTCCGCCGAAACAGAAGCCAGCAGCACCGCACCCAACTTTGCAATGCGGGGGTCTCTCTGTGCGATGCTGGCCATCACGCTAACAAAGTCCAAAACAGCTCCTCCAAAAGAAAAAACAGAGACCACTTGCGGGGATACAAGGAGGCATTTTAATCTCGAGGTTCACAGGTAGGCAAATGCATTTCGGAGGTAATCTCCGCCTTCTTCAGTGCCAGACGTGTTGCTCACAAACAGTGCAGTTCAAATTGTAGATTTGAATAACCCACTGCATCCGGTTACGTGATTGGTGACTCTGCCCCTATAATGAGTCTTACTGTGGCGAGTTGAATAACGCCTACAAGTCCCAGAATGCCACAGTCGTGTGGGGTGTAGTATGCGTGGGGAATTAAAGTCACGAAATTCACAAACTTCACCAAGTCTGTGTGCCCTCCGAAACTGTATGTCTCCTCTGGTCCCCTATACCGCATAAACCCCCAAAACCCGAACGGGAGCTTTGAGGTAGGGGGTTTGGGGATGAATCCTTCAGACCCAACGTGCCGCCCGATGGCGACAACACCACCCCGGCTTCTCCCTGGATTGGGGGTGGGGTGAGGCCAATATCCAGTACCCTGGAACAGAAACAGTCCGCCGAAACAGAAGGCAGCAGCACCGCACCCAACTTTGCAATGCGGGGGTCTCTCAGCGCGATGCTGGCCATCACGCTAACAATGTCCAAAACAGCTCCTCCAAAAGAAGAAACAGAGACCACTTGCGGGGATACAAGGAGGCATTTTAATCTCGCGCCTCACAGGTAGGCAAATGCATTTCGGAGGTAATCTCTGCCTTCTTCAGTGCCACAGGTGTTGCTCACAAACAGTGCAGTTCAAATTGTAGATTTAAATAACCCACTGCATCCGGTTACATGATTGGTGACTCGGCCCCTATAATGAGTCTTACTGTGGCGAGTTGAATAACGCCTACAAGTCCCAGAATGCCACAGTCGTGTGGGGTGTAGTATGTGTGGGGAATTAAAGTCACGAAATTCACAAACTTCACCAAGTCTGTGTACCCTCCGAAACTGTATGTCTCCTCTGGTCCCCTATACCGCATAAACCCCCAAAACCCGAACGGGAGCTTTGAGGTAGGGGGTTTGGGGAGGAATCCTCCAGACCCGACGTGCCGTCCGATGGCGACAACACCACACCGGCTTCTCCCTGGATTGGGGGTGGGGTGCGGCCAACATCCAGTACCCTGGAACAGAAACAGTCCGCCGAAACAGAAGCCAGCAGCACCGCACCCAACTTTGCAATGCGGGGGTCTCTTTGCGCGATGCTGGCCATCACGCTAAAAAAGTCCAAAACAGCTCCTCCAAAAGAAGAAACAGAGACCACTTGCGGGGATACAAGGAGGCATTTTAATCTCGAGGCTCACAGGTAGGCAAATGCATTTCGGCGGTAATCTCGGCCTTCTTCAGTGCCAGAGGTGTTGCTCACAAACAGTGAAGTTCAAATTGTAGATTTAAATAACCCACTGCATCCGGTTACGTGATTGGTGACTCGGCCCCTATAATGAGTCTTATTGTGGCGAGTTGAATAACGCTTACAAGTCCCAGAATGCCACAGTCGTGTGGGGTGTAGTATGCGTGGGGAATTAAAGTCACGAAATTCACAAACTTCACCAAGTCTGTGTGCCCTTCGAAACTGTATGTCTCCTCTGGTCCCCTATACCGCATAAACCCCCAAAACCAGAACGGGAGCTTTGAGGTAGGGGGTTTGGAGATGAATCCTCCAGACCCGACGTGCCGCCCGATGGCGACAACACCACCCCGGCTTCTCCCTGGATTGGGGGTGGGGTGCGGCCAACATCCAGTACCCTGGAACAGAAACAGTCCGCCGAAACAGAAGCCAGCAGCACCGCACCCAACTTTGCAATGCGGGGGTCTCTCTGTGCGATGCTGGCCATCACGCTAACAAAGTCCAAAACAGCTCCTCCAAAAGAAAAAACAGAGACCACTTGCGGGGATACAAGGAGGCATTTTAATCTCGAGGTTCACAGGTAGGCAAATGCATTTCAGAGGTAATCTCCGCCTTCTTCAGTGCCAGACGTGTTGCTCACAAACAGTGCAGTTCAAATTGTAGATTTGAATAACCCACTGCATCCGGTTACGTGATTGGTGACTCTGCCCCTATAATGAGTCTTACTGTGGCGAGTTGAATAACGCCTACAAGTCCCAGAATGCCACAGTCGTGTGGGGTGTAGTATGCGTGGGGAATTAAAGTCACGAAATTCACAAACTTCACCAAGTCTGTGTGCCCTCCGAAACTGTATGTCTCCTCTGGTCCCCTATACCGCATAAACCCCCAAAACCCGAACGGGAGCTTTGAGGTAGGGGGTTTGGGGATGAATCCTCCAGACCCGACGTGCCGCCCGATGGCGACAACACCACCCCGGCTTCTCCCTGGATTGGGGGTGGGGTGAGGCCAATATCCAGTACCCTGGAACAGAAACAGTCCGCCGAAACAGAAGCCAGCAGCACCGCACCCAACTTTGCAATGCGGGGGTCTCTCAGCGCGATGCTGGCCATCACGCTAACAATGTCCAAAACAGCTCCTCCAAAAGAAGAAACAGAGACCACTTGCGGGGATACAAGGAGGCATTTTAATCTCGCGGCTCACAGGTAGGCAAATGCATTTCGGAGGTAATCTCTGCCTTCTTCAGTGCCACAGGTGTTGCTCACAAACAGTGCAGTTCAAATTGTAGATTTAAATAACCCACTGCATCCGGTTACATGATTGGTGACTCGGCCCCTATAATGAGTCTTACTGTGGCGAGTTGAATAACGCCTACAAGTCCCAGAATGCCACAGTCATGTGGGGTGTAGTATGTGTGGGGAATTAAAGTCACGAAATTCACAAACTTCACCAAGTCTGTGTACCCTCCGAAACTGTATGTCTCCTCTGGTCCCCTATACCGCATAAACCCCCAAAACCAGAACGGGAGCTTTGAGGTAGGGGGTTTGGGGAGGAATCCTCCAGACCCGACGTGCCGTCCGATGGCGACAACACCACCCCGGCTTCTCCCTGGATTGGGGGTGGGGTGCGGCCAACATCCAGTACCCTGGAACAGAAACAGTCCGCCGAAACAGAAGCCAGCAGCACCGCACCCAACTTTGCAATGCGGGGGTCTCTCTGCGCGATGCTGGCCATCACGCTAAAAAAGTCCAAAACAACTCCTCCAAAAGAAGAAACAGAGACCACTTGCGGGGATACAAGGAGGCATTTTAATCTCGAGGCTCACAGGTAGGCAAATGCATTTCGGCGGTAATCTCGGCCTTCTTCAGTGCCAGAGGTGTTGCTCGCAAACAGTGCAGTTCAAATTGCAGATTTAAATAACCCACTGCATCCGGTTACGTGATTGGTGACTCGGCCCCTATAATGAGTCTTATTGTGGCGAGTTGAATAACGCCTACAAGTCCCAGAGTGCCACAGTCGTGTGGGGTGTAGTATGCGTGGGGAATTAAAGTCACGAAATTCACAAACTTCACCAAGTCTGTGTGCCCTTCGAAACTGTATGTCTCCTCTGGTCCCCTATACCGCATAAACCCCCAAAACCCGAACGGGAGCTTTGAGGTAGGGGGTTTGGGGATGAATCCTCCAGACCCGACGTGCCGCCCGATGGCGACAACACCACCCCGGCTTCTCCCTGGATTGGGGGTGGGGTGCGGCCAACATCCAGTACCCTGGAACAGAAACAGTCTGCCGAAACAGAAGCCAGCAGCACCGCACCCAACTTTGCAATGCGGGGGTCTCCATGCGCGATGCTGGCCATCACGCTAACAATGTCCAAAACAGGTCCTCCAAAAGAAGAAACAGAGACCATTTGCGGGGATACAAGGAGGCATTTTAATCTCGCGGCTCACAGGTAGGCAAATGCATTTCGGAGGTAATCTTCGCCTTCTTCAGTGCCAGAGGTGTTGCTCACAAACAGTGCAGTTCAAATTGTAGATTTAAATAACCCACTGCTTCCGGGTACGTGAATGGTGACTCGGCCCCTATAATGAGTCTTACTGTGGCGAGTTGAATAACGCCTACAAGTCCCAGAATGCCACAGTCGTGTGGGGTGTAGTATGCGTGGGGAATTAGAGTCACGAAATTCACAAACTTCACCATGTCTGTGTGCCCTCTGAAACTGTATGTCTCCTCTGGTCCCCTACACCGCATAAACCCCCAAAACCCAAACGGGAGCTTTGAGGTAGGGGGTTTGGGGATGAATCCTCCAGACCCGACGTGCCGCCCGATGGCGACAACACCACCCCGGCTTCTCCCTGGATTGGGGGTGGGGTGCGGGCAATATCCAGTACTCTGGAACAGAAACAGTCCGCCGAAACAGAAGCCAGCAGCACCGCACCCAACTTTGCAATGCGGGGGTCTCTCTGCGCGATGCTGGCCATCACGCTAAAAAAGTCCAAAACAGCTCCTCAAAAAGAAGAAACAGAGACCACTTGCGGGGATACAAGAAGGCATTTTAATCTCGTGGCTCACAGGTAGGCAAATGCATTTCGGCGGTAATCTCGGCCTTCTTCAGTGCCAGAGGTGTTGCTCACAAACAGTGAAGTTCAAATTGTAGATTTAAATAACCCACTGCATCCGGTTATGTGATTGGTGACTCGGCCCCTATAATGAGTCTTATTGTGGCGAGTTGAATAACGCTTACAAGTCCCAGAATGCCACAGTCGTGTGGGGTGTAGTATGCGTGGGGAATTAAAGTCACGAAATTCACAAACTTCACCAAGTCTGTGTGCCCTTCGAAACTGTATGTCTCCTCTGGTCCCCTATACCGCATAAACCCCCAAAACCAGAACGGGAGCTTTGAGGTAGGGGGTTTGGAGATGAATCCTCCAGACCCGACGTGCCGCCCGATGGCGACAACACCACCCCGGCTTCTCCCTGGATTGGGGGTGGGGTGCGGCCAACATCCAGTACCCTGGAACAGAAACAGTCCGCCGAAACAGAAGCCAGCAGCACCGCACCCAACTTTGCAATGCGGGGGTCTCTCTGCGCGATGCTGGCCATCACGCTAACAAAGTCCAAAACAGCTCCTCCAAAAGAAGAAACAGAGACCACTTGCGGGGATACAAGGAGGCATTTTAATCTCGAGGTTCACAGGTAGGCAAATGCATTTCGGAGGTAATCTCCGCCTTCTTCAGTGCCAGAGGTGTTGCTCACAAACAGTGCAGTTCAAATTGTAGATTTGAATAACCCACTGCATCCGGTTACGTGATTGGTGACTCTGCCCCTATAATGAGTCTTACTGTGGCGAGTTGAATAACGCCTACAAGTCCCAGAATGCCACAGTCGTGTGGGGTGTAGTATGCGTGGGGAATTAAAGTCACGAAATTCACAAACTTCACCAAGTCTGTGTGCCCTCCGAAACTGTATGTCTCCTCTGGTCCCCTATACCGCATAAACCCCCAAAACCCGAACGGGAACTTTGAGGTAGGGGGTTTGGGGATGAATCCTCCAGACCCGACGTGCCGCCCGATGGCGACAACACCACCCCGGCTTCTCCCTGGATTGGGGGTGGGGTGAGGCCAATATCCAGTACCCTGGAACAGAAACAGTCCGCCGAAACAGAAGCCAGCAGCACCGCACCCAACTTTGCAATGCGGGGGTCTCTCTGCGCGATGCTGGCCATCACGCTAACAATGTCCAAAACAGCTCCTCCAAAAGAAGAAACAGAGACCACTTGCGGGGATACAAGGAGGCATTTTAATCTCGCGGCTCACAGGTAGGCAAATGCATTTCGGAGGTAATCTCTGCCTTCTTCAGTGCCAGAGGTGTTGCTCACAAACAGTGCAGTTCAAATTGTAGATTTAAATAACCCACTGCATCCGGGTACGTGAATGGTGACTCGGCCCCTATAATGAGTCTTACTGTGGCGAGTTGAATAACGCCTACAAGTCCCAGAATGCCACAGTCGTGTGGGGTGTAGTATGCGTGGGGAATTAGAGTCACGAAATTCACAAACTTCACCATGTCTGTGTGCCCTCTGAAACTGTATGTCTCCTCTGGTCCCCTACACCGCATAAACCCCCAAAACCCGAACGGGAGCTTTGAGGTAGTGGGTTTGGGGATGAATCCTCCAGACCCGACGTGCCGCCCGATGGCGACAACACCACCCCGGCTTCTCCCTGGATTGGGGGTGGGGTGCGGCCAACATCCAGTACCCTGGAACAGAAACAGTCCGCCGAAACAGAAGCCAGCAGCACCGCACCCAACTTTGCAATGCGGGGGTCTCTCTGCGCGATGCTGGCCATCACGCTAACAAAGTCCAAAACAGCTCCTCCAAAAGAAGAAACAGAGACCACTTGCGGGGATACAAGGAGGCATTTTAATCTCGAGGCTCACAGGTAGGCAAATGCATTTCGGCGGTAATCTCGGCCTTCTTCAGTGCCAGAGGTGTTGCTCACAAACAGTGCAGTTCAAATTGCAGATTTAAATAACCCACTGCATCCGGTTACGTGATTGGTGACTCGGCCCCTATAATGAGTCTTATTGTGGCGAGTTGAATAACGCCTACAAGTCCCAGAATGCCACAGTCGTGTGGGGTGTAGTATGCGTGGGGAATTAAAGTCACGAAATTCACAAACTTCACCAAGTCTGTGTGCCCTTCGAAACTGTATGTCTCCTCTGGTCCCCTATACCGCATAAACCCCCAAAACCCGAACGGGAGCTTTGAGGAAGGGGGTTTGGGGAGGAATCCTCCAGACCCGACGTGCCGTCCGATGGCGACAACACCACCCCGGCTTCTCACTGGATTGGGGGTGGGGTGAGGCCAACATCCAGTACCCTGGAACAGAAACAGTCCGCCGAAACAGAAGCCAGCAGCACCGCACCCAACTTTGCAATGCGGGGGTCTCTCTGCGCGATGCTGGCCATCACGCTAACAAAGTCCAAAACAGCTCCTCCAAAAGAAGAAACAGAGACCACTTCCGGGTATACAAGGAGGCATTTTAATCTCGAGGTTCACAGGTAGGCAAATGCATTTCGGAGGTAATCTCCGCCTTCTTCAGTGCCAGAGGTGTTGCTCACAAACAGTGCAGTTCAAATTGTAGATTTGAATAACCCACTGCATCCGGTTACGTGATTGGTGACTCTGCCCCTATAATGAGTCTTACTGTGGCGAGTTGAATAACGCCTACAAGTCCCAGAATGCCACAGTCGTGTGGGGTGTAGTATGCGTGGGGAATTAAAGTCACGAAATTCACAAACTTCACCAAGTCTGTGTGCCCTCCGAAACTGTATGTCTCCTCTGGTCCCCTATACCGCATAAACCCCCAAAACCCGAACGGGAGCTTTGAGGTAGGGGGTTTGGGGATGAATCCTCCAGACCCGACGTGCCGCCCGATGGCGACAACACCACCCCGGCTTCTCCCTGGATTGGGGGTGGGGTGAGGCCAATATCCAGTACCCTGGAACAGAAACAGTCCGCCGAAACAGAAGCCAGCAGCACCGCACCCAACTTTGCAATGCGGGGGTCTCTCTGCGCGATGCTGGCCATCACGCTAACAATGTCCAAAACAGCTCCTCCAAAAGAAGAAACAGAGACCACTTGCGGGGATACAAGGAGGCATTTTAATCTCGCGGCTCACAGGTAGACAAATGCATTTCGGAGGTAATCTCTGCCTTCTTCAGTGCCACAGGTGTTGCTCACAAACAGTGCAGTTCAAATTGTAGATTTAAATAACCCACTGCATCCGGGTACGTGAATGGTGACTCGGCCCCTATAATGAGTCTTACTGTGGCGAGTTGAATAACGCCTACAAGTCCCAGAATGCCACAGTCGTGTGGGGTGTAGTATGCGTGGGGAATTAGAGTCACGAAATTCACAAACTTCACCATGTCTGTGTGCCCTCTGAAACTGTATGTCTCCTCTGGTCCCCTACACCGCATAAACCCCCAAAACCCGAACGGGAGCTTTGAGGTAGTGGGTTTGGGGATGAATCCTCCAGACCCGACGTGCCGCCCGATGGCGACAACACCACCCCGGCTTCTCCCTGGATTGGGGGTGGGGTGCGGCCAATATCCAGTACTCTGGAACAGAAACAGTCCGCCGAAACAGAAGCCAGCAGCACCGCACCCAACTTTGCAATGCGGGGGTCTCTCTGCGCGATAATGGCCATCACGCTAAAAAAGTCCAAAACAGCTCCTCCAAAAGAAGAAACAGAGACCACTTGCGGGGATACAAGGAGGCATTTTAATCTCGAGGTTCACAGGTAGGCAAATGCATTTCGGAGGTAATCTCCGCCTTCTTCAGTGCCAGAGGTGTTGCTCACAAAGAGTGCAGTTCATATTGTAGATTTAAATAACCCACTGCATCCGGTTACGTGATTGGTGACTCGGCCCCTATAATGAGTCTTACTGTGGCGAGTTGAATAACGCCTACAAGTCCGAGAATGCCGCAGTCGTGTGGGGTGTAGTATGCGTGGGGAATTAAAGTCACGAAATTCACAAACTTCACCAAGTCTGTGTGCCCTCCGAAACTGTATGTCTCCTCTGGTCCCCTATACCGCATAAACCCCCAAAACCCGAACGGGAGCTTTGAGGTAGGGGGTTTTAGGGATGAATGCTCCAGACCCGACGTGCCGCCCGATGGCGACAACACCACCAATGCTTCTCCCTGGATTGGGGGTGGGGTGCGGCCAACATCCAGTACCCTGGAACAAAAACAGTCCGCCAAAACAGAAGCCAGCAGCACCGCACCCAACTTTGCAAAGCGGGGGTCTCTCTGCGCGATGATGGCCATCACGCTAACAAAGTTCAAAACAGCTGCTCCAAAAGAAGAAACAGAGACCACTTGCGGGGATACAAGGAGGCATTTTAATCTCGAGGCTCACAGGTAGGCAAATGCATTTCGGAGGTAATCTTCGCCTTCTTCAGTGCCAGAGGTGTTGCTCACAAACAGTGCAGTTCAAATTGTAGATTTAAATAACCCACTGCATCCGGGTACGTGAATGGTGACTCGGCCCCTATAATGAGTCTTACTGTGGCGAGTTGAATAACGCCTACAAGTCCCAGAATGCCACAGTCGTGTGGGGTGTAGTATGCGTGGGGAATTAGAGTCACGAAATTCACAAACTTCACCATGTCTGTGTGCCCTCTGAAACTGTATGTCTCCTCTGGTCCCCTACACCGCATAAACCCCCAAAACCCGAACGGGAGCTTTGAGGTAGTGGGTTTGGGGATGAATCCTCCAGACCCGACGTGCCGCCCGATGGCGACAACACCACCCCGGCTTCTCCCTGGATTGGGGGTGGGGTGCGGCCAATATCCAGTACTCTGGAACAGAAACAGTCCGCCGAAACAGAAGCCAGCAGCACCGCACCCAACTTTGCAATGCGGGGGTCTCTCTGCGCGATAATGGCCATCACGCTAAAAAAGTCCAAAACAGCTCCTCCAAAAGAAGAAACAGAGACCACTTGCGGGGATACAAGGAGGCATTTTAATCTCGAGGCTCACAGGTAGGCAAATGCATTTCGGCGGTAATCTCGGCCTTCTTCAGTGCCAGAGGTGTTGCTCACAAACAGTGCAGTTCAAATTGCAGATTTAAATAACCCACTGCATCCGGTTACGTGATTGGTGACTCGGCCCCTATAATGAGTCTTATTGTGGCGAGTTGAATAACGCCTACAAGTCCCAGAATGCCACAGTCGTGTGGGGTGTAGTATGCGTGGGGAATTAAAGTCACGAAATTCACAAACTTCACCAAGTCTGTGTGCCCTTCGAAACTGTATGTCTCCTCTGATCCCCTATACCGCATAAACCCCCAAAACCCGAACGGGAGCTTTGAGGAAGGGGGTTTGGGGAGGAATTCTCCAGACCCGACGTGCCGTCCGATGGCGACAACACCACCCCGGCTTCTCCCTGGATTGGGGGTGGGGTGCGGCCAACATCCAGTACCCTGGAACAGAAACAGTCCACCAAAACAGAAGCCAGCAGCACCGCACCCAACTTTGCAAAGCGGGGGTCTCTCTGCGCGATGATGGCCATCACGCTAACAAAGTTCAAAACAGCTGCTCCAAAAGAAGAAACAGAGACCACTTGCGGGGATACAAGGAGGCATTTTAATCTCGAGGCTCACAGGTAGGCAAATGCATTTCGGAGGTAATCTTCACCTTCTTCAGTGCCAGAGGTGTTGCTCACAAACAGTGCAGTTCAAATTGTAGATTTAAATAACCCACTGCATCCGGGTACGTGAATGGTGACTCGGCCCCTATAATGAGTCTTACTGTGGCGAGTTGAATAACGCCTACAAGTCCCAGAATGCCACAGTCGTGTGGGGTGTAGTATGCGTGGGGAATTAGAGTCACGAAATTCACAAACTTCACCATGTCTGTGTGCCCTCTGAAACTGTATGTCTCCTCTGGTCCCCTACACCGCATAAACCCCCAAAACCCGAACGGGAGCTTTGAGGTAGTGGGTTTGGGGATGAATCCTCCAGACCCGACGTGCCGCCCGATGGCGACAACACCACCCCGGCTTCTCCCTGGATTGGGGGTGGGGTGCGGCCAATATCCAGTACTCTGGAACAGAAACAGTCCGCCGAAACAGAAGCCAGCAGCACCGCACCCAACTTTGCAATGCGGGGGTCTCTCTGCGCGATAATGGCCATCACGCTAAAAAAGTCCAAAACAGCTCCTCCAAAAGAAGAAACAGAGACCACTTGCGGGGATACAAGGAGGCATTTTAATCTCGAGGCTCACAGGTAGGCAAATGCATTTCGGCGGTAATCTCGGCCTTCTTCAGTGCCAGAGGTGTTGCTCACAAACAGTGCAGTTCAAATTGCAGATTTAAATAACCCACTGCATCCGGTTACGTGATTGGTGACTCGGCCCCTATAATGAGTCTTACTGTGGCGAGTTGAATAACGCCTACAAGTCCCAGAATGCCACAGTCGTGTGGGGTGTAGTATGCGTGGGGAATTAGAGTCACGAAATTCACAAACTTCACCATGTCTGTGTGCCCTCTGAAACTGTATGTCTCCTCTGGTCCCCTACACCGCATAAACCCCCAAAACCCGAACGGGAGCTTTGAGGTAGTCAAGTCATGTCAAGTCATAGAATTTATATAGCGCACTACATACCCGGAGGGTTTCAAGGCGCTTGGGGAGGGGAGGGGGGCTAGATATCCTTAGGGAGGGGATTATTTGTCAAATATCCACGTTTTAAGTTGTTTTCTGAACGCTAGGTGATTCTGGGTGAGGCGAAGGTGGGCGGGGAGTGAGTTCCATGTTTTGGCAGCCAGGTATGAGAAGGATCTGCCTCCCATGGTGGTTTTGTTGATGCGAGGGACAGTGGCGAGTGCTTGGCTGGAAGAGCGAAGTTGGCGGGAGGGGGTGTAGAAGGACAGTCGAGAGTTGAGGCAATCTGGTCCGATGTCGTAGAGTGATTTGTGTGCGTGGGTAAGCAGTCGGAAAGTAATCCTCTTATTGACGGGTAGCCAGTGGAGGTCTTTAAGGTGGCCAGAGATGTGTTCATTGCGTGGGATGTCTAGTATGAGTCTGGCTGAGGCGTTTTGGATTCGTTGTAGTTTCTTCTGGAGTTTGGTGGTGGTACCTGCGTAGAGGGTGTTTCCGTAGTCCAGTCGGCTCGTGACCAGAGCATGGGTGACTGTTTTCCTGGTGTCGGTGGGGATCCAGTGAAATGTTTTTCTGAGCATGCGAAGGATGTTGAAGCAGGATGAGGATACGGCGCTGACTTGTCTGTTCATTGAAAGTGAAGAGTCCAGGATGACGCCAAGGTTCCGTGCGTGGTCTGTCGGGATGGGTGCTTTTCCGAGGGCTTCCGGCCACCAGGAGTCGTCCCATGCAGAGGGGGATTTACCTAAGATGAGGACTTCTGTTTTGTCCGAATTCAGTTTCAGACGGCTTTGTTTCATCCATTCGGCGACTTCTTTCATTCCTTTGTGTAGGTTAGTTTTGGCGGTGCTGGGGTCCTTGGTGAGAGAAAGGATCAGTTGAGTGTCATCCGCGTAAGAGATGATGTTGAGGTTATGTTGGCGGGCGATGGTCGCGAGGGGGCTCATGTATACGTTGAAGAGGGTGGGGCTAAGAGAGGATCCTTGTGGTACGCCGCAGATGATTTCAGAGGCCTTGGACTTGAATGGTGGGAGACGGACTCTCTGGGTTCTTCCGGAGAGGAACGAGGTGATCCATTCCAGTGCCTTTCCTTGGATCCCGATGTTTCTGAGGCGTTGTAAAAGGGTGCTGTGGCAGACTGTGTCGAAGGCTGCAGAGAGGTCGAGGAGGATGAGGGCGACTGTGTCTCCATTATCCAGTAGAGTTCGAATGTCGTCAGTTGCTGCAATGAGGGCGGTCTCAGTGCTGTGTTTTGCTCGGAAGCCAGATTGTGAAGAGTCGAGGGATTTGTTGGCTTCGAGGAAGGCGGCGAGCTGGTTGTTGACAGCTTTCTCGATGACTTTGGCCGGGAATGGAAGAAGTGAGATGGGGCGGTAGTTTTTGAGTTCGGTGGGGTCAGCTGTTGGTTTTTTCAGGAGGGCGGTGAGTTCAGCGTGTTTCCAGTCTTCTGGGAAGGTAGCGGAGTTGAAGGAGCAGTTGATGACGTCTCGGAGGTGCGGAGCTATGACGGAGTCTACTTTGTTGAAGATGTGGTGAGGGCATGGGTCTGTGGGGGATCCAGAGTGGATGGAGTTCATCAGGCGGATGGTGTCCTCAGTGGTGATTGGGTTCCAGGCGTTAAGGGTGTTAACGGGGGGAAGATAGTCAGCTGATGGTAGGGTGGGTTGGCTTCCGGGTTGGTTGTCAAAGCTGTTGTGGATGTCAGCAATCTTGTTGTGGAAAAAAGAGGCTAGGGAGTCGCAGAGGGTTTGAGAGGTGGTGATGTCGTTGGAGTTGGCCGAGGGGTTGGAAAATTCCTTGACGATGTTGAAAAGTTCCTTGCTGTTGTGGGCGTTGTTGTCGAGTCGATCCTTGAAAGCTGTTTTTTTGGCTTTTCGGATCAGTTGGTGGTGAGTACGGATGGCGTTTTTGAAGGCGACCTTGTTGCTGGTGGATGAGTCTTTTTTCCAGGCCTTTTCAAGGGAGCGGCATAGTTTCTTGGATTTCTTGAGGTCCTCGTTGAACCATGAGGCCTTCTTGATTTTGTGGTGGCGTTTTATCAGTGGTGCTAAGGTGTCTGCTGTGTTGGATAACCAAAGGGTGAGGTTGGAGGCGGCCTCGTTGGCGTTAGAGGAGAGGGCTGGGGAGGTTTGGAGGAGCGATGAGGAGATCTGTTCCGTGGTGGTTTTGTTCCAGTTTCTTTGTAGAGTTGGTTGGAGGTGGATGATGGGTTTCGGCTTGTTGTAGGTGAAGTGGACGCAGCTGTGGTCAGTCCAGAGGAGCTCCGTAGTGTGGTTGAAAGAGACATGGTTGCTAGAGGTGAAGATGGGGTCGAGTGTGTGACCTGCGATGTGAGTGGGGGAGGTGACCAGTTGTAGTGGGTTTGGGGATGAATCCTCCAGACCCGACGTGCCGCCCGATGGCGACAACACCACCCCGGCTTCTCCCTGGATTGGGGGTGGGGTGCGGCCAATATCCAGTACTCTGGAACAGAAACAGTCCGCCGAAACAGAAGCCAGCAGCACCGCACCCAACTTTGCAATGCGGGGGTCTCTCTGCGCGATAGTGGCCATCACGCTAAAAAAGTCCAAAACAGCTCCTCCAAAAGAAGAAACAGAGACCACTTGCGGGGATACAAGGAGGCATTTTAATCTCGAGGCTCACAGGTAGGCAAATGCATTTCGGCGGTAATCTCGGCCTTCTTCAGTGCCAGAGGTGTTGCTCACAAACAGTGCAGTTCAAATTGCAGATTTAAATAACCCACTGCATCCGGTTACGTGATTGGTGACTCGGCCCCTATAATGAGTCTTATTGTGGCGAGTTGAATAACGCCTACAAGTCCCAGAATGCCACAGTCGTGTGGGGTGTAGTATGCGTGGGGAATTAAAGTCACGAAATTCACAAACTTCACCAAGTCTGTGTGCCCTTCGAAACTGTATGTCTCCTCTGGTCCCCTATACCGCATAAACCCCCAAAACCCGAACGGGAGCTTTGAGGAAGGGGGTTTGGGGAGGAATTCTCCAGACCCGACGTGCCGTCCGATGGCGACAACACCACCCCGGCTTCTCCCTGGATTGGGGGTGGGGTGAGGCCAACATCCAGTACCCTGGAACAGAAACAGTCCGCCGAAACAGAAGCCAGCAGCACCGCACCCAACTTTGCAATGCGGGGGTCTCTCTGCGCGATGCTGGCCATCACGCTAACAATGTCCAAAACAGCTCCTCCAAAAGAAGAAACGGAGACCACTTGCGGGGATACAAGGAGGCATTTTAATCTCGAGGTTCACAGGTAGGCAAATGCATTTCGGAGGTAATCTCCGCCTTCTTCAGTGCCAGAGGTGTTGCTCACAAAGAGTGCAGTTCATATTGTAGATTTAAATAACCCACTGCATCCGGTTACGTGATTGGTGACTCGGCCCCTATAATGAGTCTTACTGTGGCGAGTTGAATAACGCCTACAAGTCCGAGAATGCCGCAGTCGTGTGGGGTGTAGCATGCGTGGGGAATTAAAGTCACGAAATTCACAAACTTCACCAAGTCTGTGTGCCCTCCGAAACTGTATGTCTCCTCTGGTCCCCTATACCGCATAAACCCCCAAAACACGAACGGGAGCTTTGAGGTAGGGGGTTTTAGGGATGAATCCTCCAGACCCGACGTGCCGCCCGATGGCGACAACACCACCCCGGCTTCTCCCTGGATTGGGGGTGGGGTGCGGCCAACATCCAGTACCCTGGAACAGAAACAGTCTGCCAAAACAGAAGCCAGCAGCACCGCACCCAACTTTGCAATGCGGGGGTCTCTCTGCGCGATGCTGGCCATCACGCTAACAATGTCCAAAACAGCTCCTCCAAAAGAAGAAAAAGAGACCACTTGCGGGGATACAAGGAGGCATTTTAATCTCGAGGTTCACCGGTAGGCAAATGCATTTCGGAGGTAATCTTCGCCTTCTTCAGTGCCAGAGGTGTTGCTCACAAACAGTGCAGTTCAAATTGTAGATTTAAATAACCCACTGCATCCGGTTACGTGATTGGTGACTCGGCCCCTATAATGAGTCCTACTGTGGCGAGTTGAATAACGCCTACAAGTCCCAGAATGCCACAGTCGTGTGGGGTGTAGTAGGCGTGGGGAATTAAAGTCACGAAATTCACAAACTTCACCAAGTCTGTGTGCCCTCCGAAACTGTATGTCTCCTCTGGTCCCCTATACCGCATAAACCCCCAAAACCCGAACGGGAGCTTTGAGGTAGGGGGTTTGGGGATGAATCCTCCAGACCCGACGTGCCGCCCGATGGCGACAACACCACCCCGGCTTCTCCCTGGATTGGGGGTGGGGTGCGGCCAACATCCAGTACCCTGGAACAGAAACAGTCCGCCGAAACAGAAGCCAGCAGCACCGCACCCAACTTTGCAATGCGGGGGTCTCCATGCGCGATGCTGGCCATCACGCTAACAATGTCCAAAACAGGTCCTCCAAAAGAAGAAACAGAGACCACTTGCGGGGATACAAGGAGGCATTTTAATCTCGCGGCTCACAGGTAGGCAAATGCATTTCGGAGGTAATCTTCGCCTTCTTCAGTGCCAGAGGTGTTGCTCACAAACAGTGCAGTTCAAATTGTAGATTTAAATAACCCACTGCATCCGGTTACGTGAATGGTGACTCGGCCCCTATAATGAGTCTTACTGTGGCGAGTTGAATAACGCCTACAAGGCCCAGAATGCCACAGTCGTGTGGGGTGTAGTATGCGTGGGGAATTAGAGTCACAAAATTCACAAACTTCACCATGTCTGTGTGCCCTCTGAAACTGTATGTCTACTCTGGTCCCCTACACCGCATAAACCCCCAAAACCCGAACGGGAGCTTTGAGGTAGGGGGTTTGGGGATGAATCCTCCAGACCCGACGTGCCGCCCGATGGCGACAACACCACCCCGGCTTCTCCCTGGATTGGGGGTGGGGTGCGGCCAACATCCAGTACTCTGGAACAGAGACAGTCCGCCGAAACAGAAGCCAGCAGCACCGCACCCAACTTTGCAATGCGGGGGTCTCTCTGCGCGATGCTGGCCATCACGCTAAAAAAGTCCAAAACAGCTCCTCCAAAAGAAGAAACAGAGACCACTTGCGGGGATACAAGGAGGCATTTTAATCTCGAGGCTCACAGGTAGGCAAATGCATTTGGGCGGTAATCTCGGCCTTCTTCAGTGCCAGAGGTGTTGCTCACAAACAGTGCAGTTCAAATTGTAGATTTAAATAACCCACTGCATCCGGTTACGTGATTGGTGACTCGGCCCCTCTAATGAGTCTTATTGTGGCGAGTTGAATAACGCCTACAAGTCCCAGAATGCCACAGTCGTGTGGGGTGTAGTATGCGTGGGGAATTAAAGTCACGAAATTCACAAACTTCACCAAGTCTGTGTGCCCTCCGAAACTGTATGTCTCCTCTGGTCCCCTATACCGCATAAACCCCCAAAACCCGAACGGGAGCTTTGAGGTAGGGGGTTTGGGGATGAATCCTCCAGACCCGACGTGCCGCCCGATGGCGACAACACCACCCCGGCTTCTCCCTGGATTGGGGGTGGGGTGCGGCCAACATCCAGTACCCTGGAACAGAAACAGTCTGCCGAAACAGAAGCCAGCAGCACCGCACCCAACTTTGCAATGCGGGGGTCTCTCTGCGCGATGCTGGCCATCACGCTAACAAAGTCCAAAACAGCTGCTCCAAAAGAAGAAACAGAGACCACTTGCAGGGATACAAGGAGGCATTTTAATCTCGAGGCTCACAGGTAGGCAAATGCATTTCGGAGGTAATCTTCGCCTTCTTCAGTGCCAGAGGTGTTGCTCACAAACAGTGCAGTTCAAATTGTAGATTTAAATAACCCACTGCATCCGGTTACGTGATTGGTGACTCCGACCCTATAATGAGTCTTACCGTGGCGAGTTGAATAACGCCTACAAGTCCCAGAATGCCTCAGTCGTGTGGGGTGTAGTATGCGTGGGGAATTAAAGTCACAAAATTCACAAACTTCACCAAGTCTGTGTGCCCTCCGAAACTGTATGTCTCCTCTGGTCCCCTATACCGCATAAACCCCCAAAACCCAAACGGGAGCTTTGAGGTAGGGGGTTTGGGGATGAATCCTCCAGACCTGACGTGCCGCCCGATGGCGACAACACCACCCCGGCTTCTCCCTGGATTGGGGGTGGGGTGCGGCCAACATCCAGTACCCTGGAACAGAAACAATCTGCCGAAACAGAAGCCAGCAGCACCGCATCCAACTTTGTAATGTGGGGGTCTCTCTGCGCGATGCTGGCCATCACGCTAACAAAGTCCAAAACAGCTGCTCCAAAAGATGAAACAGAGACCACTTGCGGGGATACAAGGAGGCATTTTAATCTCGAGGCTCACAGGTAGGCAAATGCATTTCGGCGGTAATCTCCGCCTTCTTCAGTGCCAGAGGTGTTGCTCACAAACAGTGCAGTTCAAATTGTAGATTTAAATAACGCACTGCATCCGGTTACGTGATTGGTGACTCCGCCTCTATAATGAGTCTTACTGTGGCGAGTTGAATAACGCCTACAAGTCCCAGAATGCCACAGTCGTGTGGGGTGTAGTAGGCGTGGGGAATTAAAGTCACGAAATTCACAAACTTCACCAAGTCTGTGTGCCCTCCGAAACTGTATGTCTCCTCTGGTCCCCTATACCGCATAAACCCCCAAAACCCGAACGGGAGCTTTGAGGTAGGGGGTTTGGGGATGAATCCTCCAGACCCGACGTGCCGCCCGATGGCGACAACACCACCCCGGCTTCTCCCTGGATTGGGGGTGGGGTGCGGCCAACATCCAGTACCCTGGAACAGAAACAGTCCGCCGAAACAGAAGCCAGCAGCACCGCACCCAACTTTGCAATGCGGGGGTCTCCATGCGCGATGCTGGCCATCACGCTAACAATGTCCAAAACAGGTCCTCCAAAAGAAGAAACAGAGACCACTTGCGGGGATACAAGGAGGCATTTTAATCTCGCGGCTCACAGGTAGGCAAATGCATTTCGGAGGTAATCTTCGCCTTCTTCAGTGCCAGAGGTGTTGCTCACAAACAGTGCAGTTCAAATTGTAGATTTAAATAACCCACTGCATCTGGTTACGTGAATGGTGACTCGGCCCCTATAATGAGTCTTACTGTGGCGAGTTGAATAACGCCTACAAGGCCCAGAATGCCACAGTCGTGTGGGGTGTAGTATGCGTGGGGAATTAGAGTCACAAAATTCACAAACTTCACCATGTCTGTGTGCCCTCTGAAACTGTATGTCTACTCTGGTCCCCTACACCGCATAAACCCCCAAAACCCGAACGGGAGCTTTGAGGTAGGGGGTTTGGGGATGAATCCTCCAGACCCGACGTGCCGCCCGATGGCGACAACACCACCCCGGCTTCTCCCTGGATTGGGGGTGGGGTGCGGCCAACATCCAGTACTCTGGAACAGAGACAGTCCGCCGAAACAGAAGCCAGCAGCACCGCACCCAACTTTGCAATGCGGGGGTCTCTCTGCGCGATGCTGGCCATCACGCTAACAAAGTCCAAAACAGCTGCTCCAAAAGATGAAACAGAGACCACTTGCGGGGATACAAGGAGGCATTTTAATCTCGAGGCTCACAGGTAGGCAAATGCATTTCGGCGGTAATCTCCGCCTTCTTCAGTGCCAGAGGTGTTGCTCACAAACAGTGCAGTTCAAATTGTAGATTTAAATAACGCACTGCATCCGGTTACGTGATTGGTGACTCCGCCTCTATAATGAGTCTTACTGTGGCGAGTTGAATAACGCCTACAAGTCCCAGAATGCCACAGTCGTGTGGGGTGTAGTATGCGTGGGGAATTAAAGTCACGAAATTCACAAACTTCACCAAGTCTGTGTGCCCTCCAAAACTGTATGCCTCCTCTGGTCCCCTATACCGCATAAACCCCCAAAACCCGAACGGGACCTTTGAGGTAGGGGGTTTGGGGATGAATCCTCCAGACCCGACGTGCCGCCCGATGGCGACAACACCACCCCGGCTTCTCCCTGGATTGGGGGTGGGGTGCGGCCAACATCCAGTACCCTGGAACAGAAACAGTCCACCGAAACAGAAGCCAGCAGCACCGCACCCAACTTTGCAATGCGGGGGTCTCTCTGCGCGATGCTGGCCATCACGCTAACAATGTCCAAAACAGCTCCTTCAAAAAAAGAAACAGAGACCACTTGCGGGGATACAAGGAGGCATTTTAATCTCGAGGCTCACAGGTAGGCAAATGCATTTCGGAGGTAACCTCCGCCTTCTTCAGTGCCAGTGGTGTTGCTCACAAACAGTGCAGTTCAAATTGTAGATTTAAATAACCCACTGCATCCGGTTACGTGATTGGTGACTCGGCCCCTATAATGAGTCTTACTGTGGCGAGTTGAATAACGCCTTCAAGTCCGAGAATGCCACAGTCGTGTGGGGTGTAGTATGCGTTGGGAATTAAAGTCACAAAATTCACAAACTTCACCATGTCTGTGTGCCCTCCGAAACTGTATGTCTCCTCTGGTCCCCTACACCGCATAAACCCCCAAAACCCGAACAGGAGCTTTGAGTTAGGGGGTTTGGGGATGAATCCTCCAGACCCGACGTGCCGCCAGATGGCGACAACACCACCCCGGCTTCTCCCTGGATTGGGGGTGGGGTGCGGCCAACATCCAGTAACCTGGAACAGAAACAATCCGCCGAAACAGAAGCCAGCAGCACCGCACCCAACTTTGCAATGCGGAGGTCTCTTTGCGCGATGCTGGCCATCACGCTAACCAAGTCCAAAACAGCTCCTCCAAAAGAAGAAACAGAGACCACTTGCGGGGATACAAGGAGGCATTTTAATCTCGAGGCTCAGAGGTAGGCAAATGCATTTCGGCGGTAATCTCCGCCTTCTTCAGTGCCAGAGGTGTTGCTCACAAACAGTGCAGTTCATATTGTAGATTTGAATAACCTACTGCATCCGGTTACGTGATTGGTGACTCGGACCCTATAATGAGTCCTACTGTGGCGAGTTGAATAACGCCTACAAGTCCCAGAATGCCACAGTCGTGTGGGGTGTAGTATGCGTGGGGAATTAAAGTCACGAAATTCACAAACTTCACCAAGTCTGTGTGCCCTCCGAAACTGTATGTCTCCTCTGGTCCCCTATACCGCATAAACCCCCAAAACCCGAACGGGAGCTTTGAGTTAGGGGGTTTGGGGATGAATCCTCCAGACCCGACGTGCCGCCAGATGGCGACAACACCACCCCGGCTTCTCCCTGGATTGGGGGTGGGGTGCGGCCAACATCCAGTACCCTGGAACAGAAACAGTCCGCCGAAACAGAAGCCAGCAGCACCGCACCCAACTTTGCAATGCGGGGGTCTCTCTGCGCGATGCTGGCCATCACGCTAACAAAGTCCAAAACAGCTGCTCCAAAAGAAGAAACAGAGACCACTTGCGGGGATACAAGGAGGCATTTTAATCTCGAGGCTCACAGGTAGGCAAATGCATTTCGGAGGTAATCTTCGCCTTCTTCAGTGCCAGAGGTGTTGCTCACAAACAGTGCAGTTCAAATTGTAGATTTAAATAACCCACTGCATCCGGTTACGTGATTGGTGACTCGGCCCCTATAATGAGTCTTACTGTGGCGAGTTGAATAACGCCTACAAGTCCGAGAATGCCACAGTCGTGTGGGGTGTAGTATGCGTTGGGAATTAAAGTCACAAAATTCACAAACTTCACCATGTCTGTGTGCCCTCCGAAACTGTATGTCTCCTCTGGTCCCCTATACCGCATAAACCCCCAAAACCCGAACGGGAGCTTTGAGTTAGGGGGTTTGGGGATGAATCCTCCAGACCCGACGTGCCGCCAGATGGCGACAACACCACCCCGGCTTCTCCCTGGATTGGGGGTGGGGTGCGGCCAACATCCAGTACCCTGGAATAGAAACAGTCCGCCGAAACAGAAGCCAGCAGCACCGCACCCAACTTTGCAATGCGGAGGTCTCTTTGCGCGATGCTGGCCATCACGCTAACCAAGTCCAAAACAGCTCCTCCAAAAGAAGAAACAGAGACCACTTGCGGGGATACAAGGAGGCATTTTAATCTCGAGGCTCAGAGGTAGGCAAATGCATTTCGGCGGTAATCTCCACCTTCTTCAGTGCCAGAGGTGTTGCTCACAAACAGTGCAGTTCATATTGTAGATTTGAATAACCTACTGCATCCGGTTACGTGATTGGTGACTCGGACCCTATAATGAGTCCTACTGTGGCGAGTTGAATAACGCCTACAAGTCCCAGAATGCCACAGTCGTGTGGGGTGTAGTATGCGTGGGGAATTAAAGTCACGAAATTCACAAACTTCACCAAGTCTGTGTGCCCTCCGAAACTGTATGTCTCCTCTGGTCCCCTATACCGCATAAACCCCCAAAACCCGAACGGGAGCTTTGAGTTAGGGGGTTTGGGGATGAATCCTCCAGACCCGACGTGCCGCCAGATGGCGACAACACCACCCCGGCTTCTCCCTGGATTGGGGGTGGGGTGCGGCCAACATCCAGTACCCTGGAACAGAAACAGTCCGCCGAAACAGAAGCCAGCAGCACCGCACCCAACTTTGCAATGCGGGGGTCTCTCTGCGCGATGCTGGCCATCACGCTAACAAAGTCCAAAACAGCTGCTCCAAAAGAAGAAACAGAGACCACTTGCGGGGATACAAGGAGGCATTTTAATCTCGAGGCTCACAGGTAGGCAAATGCATTTCGGAGGTAATCTTCGCCTTCTTCAGTGCCAGAGGTGTTGCTCACAAACAGTGCAGTTCAAATTGTAGATTTAAATAACCCACTGCATCCGGTTACGTGATTGGTGACTCGGCCCCTATAATGAGTCTTACTGTGGCGAGTTGAATAACGCCTACAAGTCCGAGAATGCCACAGTCGTGTGGGGTGTAGTATGCGTTGGGAATTAAAGTCACAAAATTCACAAACTTCACCATGTCTGTGTGCCCTCCGAAACTGTATGTCTCCTCTGGTCCCCTATACCGCATAAACCCCCAAAACCCGAACGGGAGCTTTGAGTTAGGGGGTTTGGGGATGAATCCTCCAGACCCGACGTGCCGCCAGATGGCGACAACACCACCCCGGCTTCTCCCTGGATTGGGGGTGGGGTGCGGCCAACATCCAGTACCCTGGAATAGAAACAGTCCGCCGAAACAGAAGCCAGCAGCACCGCACCCAACTTTGCAATGCGGAGGTCTCTTTGCGCGATGCTGGCCATCACGCTAACCAAGTCCAAAACAGCTCCTCCAAAAGAAGAAACAGAGACCACTTGCAGGGATACAAGGAGGCATTTTAATCTCGAGGCTCACAGGTAGGCAAATGCATTTCGGCGGTAATCTCCGCCTTCTTCTGTGCCAGAGGTGTTGCTCACAAACAGTGCAGTTCAAATTGTAGATTTGAATAACCCACTGCATCCGGTTATGTGATTGGTGACTCGGCCCCTATAATGAGTCTTACTGTGGCGAGTTGAATAACGCCTACAAGTCCCAGAATGCCACAGTCGTGTGGGATGTAGTATGCGTGGGGCATTAAAGTCACGAAATTCACAAACTTCACCAAGTCTGTGTGCCCTCCGAAACTGTATGTCTCCTCTGGTCCCCTATACCGCATAAACCCCCAAAACCCGAACGGGAGCTTTGAGTTAGGGGGTTTGGGGACGAATCCTCCAGACCCGACGTGCCGCCCGATGGCGACAACACCACCCCAGCTTCTCCCTGGATTGGGGGTGGGGTGCGGCCAACATCCAGTACCCTGGAACAGAAACAGTCCGCCAAAACAGAAGCCAGCAGCACCGCACCCAACTTTGCAATGCGGGGGTCTCTCTGCGCGATGCTGGCCATCACGCTAACAATGTCCAAAACAGCTCCTTCAAAAAAAGAAACAGAGACCACTTGCGGGGATACAAGGAGGCATTTTAATCTCGAGGCTCACAGGTAGGCAAATGCATTTCGGAGGTAACCTCCGCCTTCTTCAGTGCCAGTGGTGTTGCTCACAAACAGTGCAGTTCAAATTGTAGATTTAAATAACCCACTGCATCCGGTTACGTGATTGGTGACTCGGCCCCTATAATGAGTCCTACTGTGGCGAGTTGAATAACGCCTACAAGTCCCAGAATGCCACAGTCGTGTGGGGTGTAGTATGCGTGGGGAATTAAAATCACAAAATTCACAAACTTCACCAAGTCTGTGTGCCCTCCGAAACTGTATGTCTCCTCTGGTCCCCTATACTGCATAAACCCCCAAAACCCGAACGGGAGCTTTGAGGTAGGGGGTTTGGGGATGAATCCTCCAGACCCGACGTGCCGCCCGATGGCGACAACACCACCCCGGCTTCTCCCTGGATTGGGGGTGGGGTGCGGCCAACATCCAGTACCCTGGAACAGAAACAGTCCGCCAAAACAGAAGCCAGCAGCACCGCACCCAACTTTGCGATGCGGGGGTCTCTCTGCGCGATGCTGGCCATCACGCTAACAAAGTCCAAAACAGCTGCTCCAAAAGAAGAAACAGAGACCACTTGCGGGGATACAAGGAGGCATTTTAATCTCGAGGCTCACAGGTAGGCAAATGCATTTCGGAGGTAACCTTCGCCTTCTTCAGTGCCAGAGGTGTTGCTCACAAACAGTGCAGTTCAAATTGTAGATTTAAATAACCCACTGCATCCGGTTACGTGATTGGTGACTCGGCCCCTATAATGAGTCTTACTGTGGCGAGTTGAATAACGCCTACAAGTCCGAGAATGCCACAGTCGTGTGGGGTGTAGTATGCGTTGGGAATTAAAGTCACAAAATTCACAAACTTCACCATATCTGTGTGCCCTCCGAAACTGTATGTCTCCTCTGGTCCCCTATACCGCATAAACCCCCAAAACCCGAACGGGAGCTTTGAGTTAGGGGGTTTGGGGATGAATCCTCCAGACCCGACGTGCCGCCAGATGGCGACAACACCACCCCGGCTTCTCCCTGGATTGGGGGTGGGGTGCGGCCAACATCCAGTACCCTGGAATAGAAACAGTCCGCCGAAACAGAAGCCAGCAGCACCGCACCCAACTTTGCAATGCGGAGGTCTCTTTGCGCGATGCTGGCCATCACGCTAACCAAGTCCAAAACAGCTCCTCCAAAAGAAGAAACAGAGACCACTTGCGGGGATACAAGGAGGCATTTTAATCTCGAGGCTCAGAGGTAGGCAAATGCATTTCGGCGGTAATCTCCGCCTTCTTCAGTGCCAGAGGTGTTGCTCACAAACAGTGCAGTTCATATTGTAGATTTGAATAACCTACTGCATCCGGTTACGTGATTGGTGACTCGGACCCTATAATGAGTCCTACTGTGGCGAGTTGAATAACGCCTACAAGTCCCAGAATGCCACAGTCGTGTGGGGTGTAGTATGCGTGGGGAATTAAAGTCACGAAATTCACAAACTTCACCAAGTCTGTGTGCCCTCCGAAACTGTATGTCTCCTCTGGTCCCCTATACCGCATAAACCCCCAAAACCCGAACGGGAGCTTTGAGTTAGGGGGTTTGGGGATGAATCCTCCAGACCCGACGTGCCGCCAGATGGCGACAACACCACCCCGGCTTCTCCCTGGATTGGGGGTGGGGTGCGGCCAACATCCAGTACCCTGGAACAGAAACAGTCCGCCGAAACAGAAGCCAGCAGCACCGCACCCAACTTTGCAATGTGGGGGTCTCTCTGCGCGATGCTGGCCATCACGCTAACAAAGTCCAAAACAGCTGCTCCAAAAGAAGAAACAGAGACCACTTGCGGGGATACAAGGAGGCATTTTAATCTCGAGGCTCACAGGTAGGCAAATGCATTTCGGAGGTAATCTTCGCCTTCTTCAGTGCCAGAGGTGTTGCTCACAAACAGTGCAGTTCAAATTGTAGATTTAAATAACCCACTGCATCCGGTTACGTGATTGGTGACTCGGCCCCTATAATGAGTCTTACTGTGGCGAGTTGAATAACGCCTACAAGTCCGAGAATGCCACAGTCGTGTGGGGTGTAGTATGCGTTGGGAATTAAAGTCACAAAATTCACAAACTTCACCATGTCTGTGTGCCCTCCGAAACTGTATGTCTCCTCTGGTCCCCTATACCGCATAAACCCCCAAAACCCGAACGGGAGCTTTGAGTTAGGGGGTTTGGGGATGAATCCTCCAGACCCGACGTGCCGCCAGATGGCGACAACACCACCCCGGCTTCTCCCTGGATTGGGGGTGGGGTGCGGCCAACATCCAGTACCCTGGAATAGAAACAGTCCGCCGAAACAGAAGCCAGCAGCACCGCACCCAACTTTGCAATGCGGAGGTCTCTTTGCGCGATGCTGGCCATCACGCTAACCAAGTCCAAAACAGCTCCTCCAAAAGAAGAAACAGAGACCACTTGCAGGGATACAAGGAGGCATTTTAATCTCGAGGCTCACAGGTAGGCAAATGCATTTCGGCGGTAATCTCCGCCTTCTTCTGTGCCAGAGGTGTTGCTCACAAACAGTGCAGTTCAAATTGTAGATTTGAATAACCCACTGCATCCGGTTATGTGATTGGTGACTCGGCCCCTATAATGAGTCTTACTGTGGCGAGTTGAATAACGCCTACAAGTCCCAGAATGCCACAGTCGTGTGGGATGTAGTATGCGTGGGGCATTAAAGTCACGAAATTCACAAACTTCACCAAGTCTGTGTGCCCTCCGAAACTGTATGTCTCCTCTGGTCCCCTATACCGCATAAACCCCCAAAACCCGAACGGGAGCTTTGAGTTAGGGGGTTTGGGGACGAATCCTCCAGACCCGACGTGCCGCCCGATGGCGACAACACCACCCCAGCTTCTCCCTGGATTGGGGGTGGGGTGCGGCCAACATCCAGTACCCTGGAACAGAAACAGTCCGCCAAAACAGAAGCCAGCAGCACCGCACCCAACTTTGCAATGCGGGGGTCTCTCTGCGCGATGCTGGCCATCACGCTAACAATGTCCAAAACAGCTCCTTCAAAAAAAGAAACAGAGACCACTTGCGGGGATACAAGGAGGCATTTTAATCTCGAGGCTCACAGGTAGGCAAATGCATTTCGGAGGTAACCTCCGCCTTCTTCAGTGCCAGTGGTGTTGCTCACAAACAGTGCAGTTCAAATTGTAGATTTAAATAACCCACTGCATCCGGTTACGTGATTGGTGACTCGGCCCCTATAATGAGTCCTACTGTGGCGAGTTGAATAACGCCTACAAGTCCCAGAATGCCACAGTCGTGTGGGGTGTAGTATGCGTGGGGAATTAAAATCACAAAATTCACAAACTTCACCAAGTCTGTGTGCCCTCCGAAACTGTATGTCTCCTCTGGTCCCCTATACTGCATAAACCCCCAAAACCCGAACGGGAGCTTTGAGGTAGGGGGTTTGGGGATGAATCCTCCAGACCCGACGTGCCGCCCGATGGCGACAACACCACCCCGGCTTCTCCCTGGATTGGGGGTGGGGTGCGGCCAACATCCAGTACCCTGGAACAGAAACAGTCCGCCAGAACAGAAGCCAGCAGCACCGCACCCAACTTTGCGATGCGGGGGTCTCTCTGCGCGATGCTGGCCATCACGCTAACAAAGTCCAAAACAGCTGCTCCAAAAGAAGAAACAGAGACCACTTGCGGGGATACAAGGAGGCATTTTAATCTCGAGGCTCACAGGTAGGCAAATGCATTTCGGAGGTAACCTTCGCCTTCTTCAGTGCCAGAGGTGTTGCTCACAAACAGTGCAGTTCAAATTGTAGATTTAAATAACCCACTGCATCCGGTTACGTGATTGGTGACTCGGCCCCTATAATGAGTCTTACTGTGGCGAGTTGAATAACGCCTTCAAGTCCGAGAATGCCACAGTCGTGTGGGGTGTAGTATGCGTTGGGAATTAAAGTCACAAAATTCACAAACTTCACCATGTCTGTGTGCCCTCCGAAACTGTATGTCTCCTCTGGTCCCCTACACCGCATAAACCCCCAAAACCCGAACGGGAGCTTTGAGTTAGGGGGTTTGGGGATGAATCCTCCAGACCCGACGTGCCGCCAGATGGCGACAACACCACCCCGGCTTCTCCCTGGATTGGGGGTGGGGTGCGGCCAACATCCAGTACCCTGGAACAGAAACAATCCGCCGAAACAGAAGCCAGCAGCACCGCACCCAACTTTGCAATGCGGAGGTCTCTTTGCGCGATGCTGGCCATCACGCTAACCAAGTCCAAAACAGCTCCTCCAAAAGAAGAAACAGAGACCACTTGCGGGGATACAAGGAGGCATTTTAATCTCGAGGCTCAGAGGTAGGCAAATGCATTTCGGCGGTAATCTCCGCCTTCTTCAGTGCCAGAGGTGTTGCTCACAAACAGTGCAGTTCATATTGTAGATTTGAATAACCTACTGCATCCGGTTACGTGATTGGTGACTCGGACCCTATAATGAGTCCTACTGTGGCGAGTTGAATAACGCCTACAAGTCCCAGAATGCCACAGTCGTGTGGGGTGTAGTATGCGTGGGGAATTAAAGTCACGAAATTCACAAACTTCACCAAGTCTGTGTGCCCTCCGAAACTGTATGTCTCCTCTGGTCCCCTATACCGCATAAACCCCCAAAACCCGAACGGGAGCTTTGAGTTAGGGGGTTTGGGGATGAATCCTCCAGACCCGACGTGCCGCCAGATGGCGACAACACCACCCCGGCTTCTCCCTGGATTGGGGGTGGGGTGCGGCCAACATCCAGTACCCTGGAACAGAAACAGTCCGCCGAAACAGAAGCCAGCAGCACCGCACCCAACTTTGCAATGCGGGGGTCTCTCTGCGCGATGCTGGCCATCACGCTAACAAAGTCCAAAACAGCTGCTCCAAAAGAAGAAACAGAGACCACTTGCGGGGATACAAGGAGGCATTTTAATCTCGAGGCTCACAGGTAGGCAAATGCATTTCGGAGGTAATCTTCGCCTTCTTCAGTGCCAGAGGTGTTGCTCACAAACAGTGCAGTTCAAATTGTAGATTTAAATAACCCACTGCATCCGGTTACGTGATTGGTGACTCGGCCCCTATAATGAGTCTTACTGTGGCGAGTTGAATAACGCCTACAAGTCCGAGAATGCCACAGTCGTGTGGGGTGTAGTATGCGTTGGGAATTAAAGTCACAAAATTCACAAACTTCACCATGTCTGTGTGCCCTCCGAAACTGTATGTCTCCTCTGGTCCCCTATACCGCATAAACCCCCAAAACCCGAACGGGAGCTTTGAGTTAGGGGGTTTGGGGATGAATCCTCCAGACCCGACGTGCCGCCAGATGGCGACAACACCACCCCGGCTTCTCCCTGGATTGGGGGTGGGGTGCGGCCAACATCCAGTACCCTGGAACAGAAACAGTCCACCGAAACAGAAGCCAGCAGCACCGCACCCAACTTTGCAATGCGGAGGTCTCTTTGCGCGATGCTGGCCATCACGCTAACCAAGTCCAAAACAGCTCCTCCAAAAGAAGAAACAGAGACCACTTGCGGGGATACAAGGAGGCATTTTAATCTCGAGGCTCACAGGTAGGCAAATGCATTTCGGAGGTAACCTCCGCCTTCTTCAGTGCCAGAGGTGTTGCTCACAAACAGTGCAGTTCATATTGTAGATTTGAATAACCTACTGCATCCGGTTACGTGATTGGTGACTCGGCCCCTATAATGAGTCCTACTTTGGCGAGTTGAATAACGCCTACAAGTCCCAGAATGCCACAGTCGTGTGGGGTGTAGTATGCGTGGGGAATTAAAGTCATAAAATTCACAAACTTCACCAAGTCTGTGTGCCCTCCGAAACTGTATGTCTCCTCTGGTCCCCTATACCGCATAAACCCCCAAAACCCGAACGGGAGCTTTGAGTTAGGGGGTTTGGGGATGAATCCTCCAGACCCGACGTGCCGCCCGATGGCGACAACACCACCCCGGCTTCTCCCTGGATTGGGGGTGGGGTGCGGCCAACATCCAGTACTCTGGAACAGAAACAGTCCGCCGAAACAGAAGCCAGCAGCACCGCACCCAACTTTGCAATGCGGGGGTCTCTTTGCGCGATGCTGGCCATCACGCTAACCAAGTCCAAAACAGCTCCTCCAAAAGAAGAAACAGAGACCACTTGCAGGGATACAAGGAGGCATTTTAATCTCGAGGCTCACAGGTAGGCAAATGCATTTCGGCGGTAATCTCCGCCTTCTTCTGTGCCAGAGGTGTTGCTCACAAACAGTGCAGTTCAAATTGTAGATTTGAATAACCCACTGCATCCGGTTATGTGATTGGTGACTCGGCCCCTATAATGAGTCTTACTGTGGCGAGTTGAATAACGCCTACAAGTCCCAGAATGCCACAGTCGTGTGGGATGTAGTATGCGTGGGGAATTAAAGTCACGAAATTCACAAACTTCACCAAGTCTGTGTGCCCTCCGAAACTGTATGTCTCCTCTGGTCCCCTATACCGCATAAACCCCCAAAACCCGAACGGGAGCTTTGAGTTAGGGGGTTTGGGGACGAATCCTCCAGACCCGACGTGCCGCCCGATGGCGACAACACCACCCCAGCTTCTCCCTGGATTGGGGGTGGGGTGCGGCCAACATCCAGTACCCTGGAACAGAAACAGTCCGCCAAAACAGAAGCCAGCAGCACCGCACCCAACTTTGCAATGCGGGGGTCTCCATGCGGGATGCTGGCCATCACGCTAACAATGTCCAAAACAGGTCCTCCAAAAGAAGAAACAGAGACCACTTGCGGGGATACAAGGAGGCATTTTAATCTCGCGGCTCACAGGTAGGCAAATATATTTCGGAGGTAATCTCTGCCTTCTTCAGTGCCAGAGGTGTTGCTCACAAACAGTGCAGTTCAAATTGTAGATTTAAATAACCCACTGCATCCGGTTACGTGATTGGTGACTCGGCCCCTATAATGAGTCTTACTGTGGCGAGTTGAATAACGCCTACAAGTCCCAGAATGCCACAGTCGTGTGGGGTGTAGTATGTGTGGGGAATTAAAGTCACGAAATTCACAAACTTCACCAAGTCTGTGTACCCTCCGAAACTGGATGTCTCCTCTGGTCCCCTATACCGCATAAACCCCCAAAACCCGAACGGGAGCTTTGAGGTAGGGGGTTTGGGGAGGAATCCTCCAGACCCGACGTGCCGTCCGATGGCGACAACACCACCCCGGCTTCTCCCTGGATTGGGGGTGGGGTGCGGCCAACATCCAGTACCCTGGAACAGAAACAGTCCGCCGAAACAGAAGCCAGCAGCACCGCACCCAACTTTGCAATGCGGGGGTCTCTCTGCGCGATGATGGCCATCACGCTAACAAAGTCCAAAACAGCTGCTCCAAAAGAAGAAACAGAGACCACTTGCGGGGATACAAGGAGGAATTTTAATCTCGAGGCTCACAGGTAGGCAAATGCATTTCGGAGGTAATCTTCGCCTTCTTCAGTGCCAGAGGTGTTGCTCACAAACAGTGCAGTTCAAATTGTAGATTTAAATAACCCACTGCATCCGGGTACGTGAATGGTGACTCGGCCCCTATAATGAGTCTTACTGTGGCGAGTTGAATAACGCCTACAAGTCCCAGAATGCCACAGTCGTGTGGGGTGTAGTATGCGTGGGGAATTAGAGTCACAAAATTCACAAACTTCACCATGTCTGTGTGCCCTCTGAAACTGTATGTCTCCTCTGGTCCCGTACACCGCATAAACCCCCAAAACCCGAACGGGAGCTTTGAGGTAGGGGGTTTGGGGATGAATCCTCCAGACCCGACGTGCCGCCCGATGGCGACAACACCACCCCGGCTTCTCCCTGGATTGGGGGTGGGGTGCGGCCAACATCCAGTACCCTGGAACAGAAACAATCTGCCGAAACAGAAGCCAGCAGCACCGCATCCAACTTTGTAATGTGGGGGTCTCTCTGCGCGATGCTGGCCATCACGCTAACAAAGTCCAAAACAGCTGCTCCAAAAGATGAAACAGAGACCACTTGCGGGGATACAAGGAGGCATTTTAATCTCGAGGCTCACAGGTAGGCAAATGCATTTCGGCGGTAATCTCCGCCTTCTTCAGTGCCAGAGATGTTGCTCACAAACAGTGCAGTTCAAATTGTAGATTTAAATAACGCACTGCATCCGGTTACGTGATTGGTGACTCCGCCTCTATAATGAGTCTTACTGTGGCGAGTTGAATAACGCCTACAAGTCCCAGAATGCCACAGTCGTGTGGGGTGTAGTATGCGTGGGGAATTAAAGTCACGAAATTCACAAACTTCACCAAGTCTGTGTGCCCTCCAAAACTGTATGCCTCCTCTGGTCCCCTATACCGCATAAACCCCCAAAACCCGAACGGGACCTTTGAGGTAGGGGGTTTGGGGATGAATCCTCCAGACCCGACGTGCCGCCCGATGGCGACAACACCACCCCGGCTTCTCCCTGGATTGGGGGTGGGGTGCGGCCAACATCCAGTACCCTGGAACAGAAACAGTCCACCGAAACAGAAGCCAGCAGCACCGCACCCAACTTTGCAATGCGGGGGTCTCTCTGCGCGATGCTGGCCATCACGCTAACAATGTCCAAAACAGCTCCTTCAAAAAAAGAAACAGAGACCACTTGCGGGGATACAAGGAGGCATTTTAATCTCGAGGCTCACAGGTAGGCAAATGCATTTCGGAGGTAACCTCCGCCTTCTTCAGTGCCAGAGGTGTTGCTCACAAACAGTGCAGTTCAAATTGTAGATTTAAATAACCCACTGCATCCGGTTACGTGATTGGTGACTCGGCCCCTATAATGAGTCCTACTGTGGCGAGTTGAATAACGCCTACAAGTCCCAGAATGCCACAGTCGTGTGGGGTGTAGTATGCGTGGGGAATTAAAGTCACAAAATTCACAAACTTCACCAAGTCTGTGTGCCCTCCGAAACTGTATGTCTCCTCTGGTCCCCTATACTGCATAAACCCCCAAAACCCGAACGGGAGCTTTGAGGTAGGGGGTTTGGGGATGAATCCTTCAGACCCGACGTGCCGCCCGATGGCGACAACACCACCCCGGCTTCTCCCTGGATTGGGGGTGGGGTGCGGCCAACATCCAGTACCCTGGAACAGAAACAGTCCGCCAAAACAGAAGCCAGCAGCACCGCACCCAACTTTGCGATGCGGGGGTCTCTCTGCGCGATGCTGGCCATCACGCTAACAAAGTCCAAAACAGCTGCTCCAAAAGAAGAAACAGAGACCACTTGCGGGGATACAAGGAGGCATTTTAATCTCGAGGCTCACAGGTAGGCAAATGCATTTCGGAGGTAATCTTCGCCTTCTTCAGTGCCAGAGGTGTTGCTCACAAACAGTGCAGTTCAAATTGTAGATTTAAATAACCCACTGCATCCGGTTACGTGATTGGTGACTCGGCCCCTATAATGAGTCTTACTGTGGCGAGTTGAATAACGCCTACAAGTCCGAGAATGCCACAGTCGTGTGGGGTGTAGTATGCGTTGGGAATTAAAGTCACAAAATTCACAAACTTCACCATGTCTGTGTGCCCTCCGAAACTGTATGTCTCCTCTGGTCCCCTACACCGCATAAACCCCCAAAACCCGAACGGGAGCTTTGAGTTAGGGGGTTTGGGGATGAATCCTCCAGACCCGACGTGCCGCCAGATGGCGACAACACCACCTCGGCTTCTCCCTGGATTGGGGGTGGGGTGCGGCCAACATCCAGTACCCTGGAACAGAAACAATCCGCCGAAACAGAAGCCAGCAGCACCGCACCCAACTTTGCAATGCGGAGGTCTCTTTGCGCGATGCTGGCCATCACGCTAACCAAGTCCAAAACAGCTCCTCCAAAAGAAGAAACAGAGACCACTTGCGGGGATACAAGGAGGCATTTTAATCTCGAGGCTCAGAGGTAGGCAAATGCATTTCGGCGGTAATCTCCGCCTTCTTCAGTGCCAGAGGTGTTGCTCACAAACAGTGCAGTTCATATTGTAGATTTGAATAACCTACTGCACCCGGTTACGTGATTGGTGACTCGGACCCTATAATGAGTCCTACTGTGGCGAGTTGAATAACGCCTACAAGTCCCAGAATGCCACAGTCGTGTGGGGTGTAGTATGCGTGGGGAATTAAAGTCACGAAATTCACAAACTTCACCAAGTCTGTGTGCCCTCCGAAACTGTATGTCTCCTCTGGTCCCCTATACCGCATAAACCCCCAAAACCCGAACGGGAGCTTTGAGTTAGGGGGTTTGGGGATGAATCCTCCAGACCCGACGTGCCGCCAGATGGCGACAACACCACCCCGGCTTCTCCCTGGATTGGGGGTGGGGTGCGGCCAACATCCAGTACCCTGGAACAGAAACAGTCCGCCGAAACAGAAGCCAGCAGCACCGCACCCAACTTTGCAATGCGGGGGTCTCTCTGCGCGATGCTGGCCATCACGCTAACAAAGTCCAAAACAGCTGCTCCAAAAGAAGAAACAGAGACCACTTGCGGGGATACAAGGAGGCATTTTAATCTCGAGGCTCACAGGTAGGCAAATGCATTTCGGAGGTAATCTTCGCCTTCTTCAGTGCCAGAGGTGTTGCTCACAAACAGTGCAGTTCAAATTGTAGATTTAAATAACCCACTGCATCCGGTTACGTGATTGGTGACTCGGCCCCTATAATGAGTCTTACTGTGGCGAGTTGAATAACGCCTACAAGTCCGAGAATGCCACAGTCGTGTGGGGTGTAGTATGCGTTGGGAATTAAAGTCACAAAATTCACAAACTTCACCATGTCTGTGTGCCCTCCGAAACTGTATGTCTCCTCTGGTCCCCTATACCGCATAAACCCCCAAAACCCGAACGGGAGCTTTGAGTTAGGGGGTTTGGGGATGAATCCTCCAGACCCGACATGCCGCCAGATGGCGACAACACCACCCCGGCTTCTCCCTGGATTGGGGGTGGGGTGCGGCCAACATCCAGTACCCTGGAACAGAAACAGTCCACCGAAACAGAAGCCAGCAGCACCGCACCCAACTTTGCAATGCGGAGGTCTCTTTGCGCGATGCTGGCCATCACGCTAACCAAGTCCAAAACAGCTCCTCCAAAAGAAGAAACAGAGACCACTTGCGGGGATACAAGGAGGCATTTTAATCTCGAGGCTCACAGGTAGGCAAATGCATTTCGGAGGTAACCTCCGCCTTCTTCAGTGCCAGAGGTGTTGCTCACAAACAGTGCAATTCATATTGTAGATTTGAATAACCTACTGCATCCGGTTACGTGATTGGTGACTCGGCCCCTATAATGAGTCCTACTGTGGCGAGTTGAATAACGCCTACAAGTCCCAGAATGCCACAGTCGTGTGGGGTGTAGTATGCGTGGGGAATTAAAGTTACAAAATTCACAAACTTCACCAAGTCTGTGTGCCCTCCGAAACTGTATGTCTCCTCTGGTCCCCTATACCGCATAAACCCCCAAAACCCGAACGGGAGCTTTGAGTTAAGGGGTTTGGGGATGAATCCTCCAGACCTGACGTGCCGCCCGATGGCGACAACACCACCCCGGCTTCTCCCTGCATTGGGGGTGGGGTGCGGCCAACATCCAGTACCCTGGAACAGAAACAGTCCGCCGAAACAGAAGCCAGCAGCACCGCACCCAACTTTGCAATGCGGGGGTCTCTTTGCGCGATGCTGGCCATCACGCTAACCAAGTCCAAAACAGCTCCTCCAAAAGAAGAAACAGAGACCACTTGCAGGGATACAAGGAGGCATTTTAATCTCGAGGCTCACAGGTAGGCAAATGCATTTCGGCGGTAATCTCCGCCTTCTTCTGTGCCAGAGGTGTTGCTCACAAACAGTGCAGTTCAAATTGTAGATTTGAATAACCCACTGCATCCGGTTATGTGATTGGTGACTCGGCCCCTATAATGAGTCTTACTGTGGCGAGTTGAATAACGCCTACAAGTCCCAGAATGCCACAGTCGTGTGGGATGTAGTATGCGTGGGGAATTAAAGTCACGAAATTCACAAACTTCACCAAGTCTGTGTGCCCTCCGAAACTGTATGTCTCCTCTGGTCCCCTATACCGCATAAACCCCCAAAACCCGAACGGGAGCTTTGAGTTAGGGGGTTTGGGGACGAATCCTCCAGACCCGACGTGCCGCCCGATGGCGACAACACCACCCCAGCTTCTCCCTGGATTGGGGGTGGGGTGCGGCCAACATCCAGTACCCTGGAACAGAAACAGTCCGCCAAAACAGAAGCCAGCAGCACCGCACCCAACTTTGCAATGCGGGGGTCTCCATGCGGGATGCTGGCCATCACGCTAACAATGTCCAAAACAGGTCCTCCAAAAGAAGAAACAGAGACCACTTGCGGGGATACAAGGAGGCATTTTAATCTCGCGGCTCACAGGTAGGCAAATATATTTCGGAGGTAATCTCTGCCTTCTTCAGTGCCAGAGGTGTTGCTCACAAACAGTGCAGTTCAAATTGTAGATTTAAATAACCCACTGCATCCGGTTACGTGATTGGTGACTCGGCCCCTATAATGAGTCTTACTGTGGCGAGTTGAATAACGCCTACAAGTCCCAGAATGCCACAGTCGTGTGGGGTGTAGTATGTGTGGGGAATTAAAGTCACGAAATTCACAAACTTCACCAAGTCTGTGTACCCTCCGAAACTGGATGTCTCCTCTGGTCCCCTATACCGCATAAACCCCCAAAACCCGAACGGGAGCTTTGAGGTAGGGGGTTTGGGGAGGAATCCTCCAGACTCGAGGTGCCGTCCGATGGCGACAACCCCACCCCGGCTTCTCCCTGGATTGGGGGTGGGGTGCGGCCAACATCCAGTACCCTGGAACAGAAACAGTCCGCCGAAACAGAAGCCAGCAGCACCGCACCCAACTTTGCAATGCGGGGGTCTCTCTGCGCGATGATGGCCATCACGCTAACAAAGTCCAAAACAGCTGCTCCAAAAGAAGAAACAGAGACCACTTGCGGGGATACAAGGAGGAATTTTAATCTCGAGGCTCACAGGTAGGCAAATGCATTTCGGAGGTAATCTTCGCCTTCTTCAGTGCCAGAGGTGTTGCTCACAAACAGTGCAGTTCAAATTGTAGATTTAAATAACCCACTGCATCCGGGTACGTGAATGGTGACTCGGCCCCTATAATGAGTCTTACTGTGGCGAGTTGAATAACGCCTACAAGTCCCAGAATGCCACAGTCGTGTGGGGTGTAGTATGCGTGGGGAATTAGAGTCACAAAATTCACAAACTTCACCATGTCTGTGTGCCCTTTGAAACTGTATGTCTCCTCTGGTCCCGTACACCGCATAAACCCCCAAAACCCGAACGGGAGCTTTGAGGTAGGGGGTTTGGGGATGAATCCTCCAGACCCGACGTGCCGCCCGATGGCGACAACACCACCCCGGCTTCTCCCTGGATTGGGGGTGGGGTGCGGCCAATATTCAGTACTCTGGAACAGAAACAGTCCGCCGAAACAGAAGCCAGCAGCACCGCACCCAACTTTGCAATGCGGGGGTCTCTCTGCGCGATGCTGACCATCACGCTAAAAAAGTCCAAAACAGCTCCTCCAAAAGAAGAAACAGAGACCACTTGCGGGGATACAAGGAGGCATTTTAATCTCGAGGCTCACAGGTAGGCAAATGCATTTCGGAGGTAATCTTCGCCTTCTTCAATGCCAGAGGTGTTGCTCACAAACAGTGCAGTTCAAATTGTAGATTTAAATAACCCACTGCATCCGGTTACGTTATTGGTGACTCGGCCCCTATAATGAGTCTTACTGTGGCGAGTTGAATAACGCCTACAAGTCCGAGAATGCCACAGTCGCGTGGGGTGTAGTATGCGTTGGGAATTATAGTCACAAAATTCACAAACTTCACCATGTCTGTGTGCCCTCCGAAACTGTATGTCTCCTCTGGTCCCCTACACAGCATAAACCCCCAAAACCCGAACGGGAGCTTTGAGTTAGGGGGTTTGGGGATGAATCCTCCAGACCCGACGTGCCGCCAGATGGCGACAACACCACCCCGGCTTCTCCCTGGATTGGGGGTGGGGTGCGGCCAACATCCAGTACCCTGGAACAGAAACAGTCCGCCGAAACAGAAGCCAGCAGCACCGCACCCAACTTTGCAATGCGAGGGTCTCTTTGCGCGATGCTGGCCATCATGCTAACCAAGTCCAAAACAGCTCCTCCAAAAGAAGAAACAGAGACCACTTGCGGGGATACAAGGAGGCATTTTAATCTCGAGGCTCACAGGTAGGCAAATGCATTTCGGCGGTAATCTCCGCCTTCTTCAGTGCCAGAGGTGTTGCTCACAAACAGTGCAGTTCAAATTGTAGATTTGAATAACCCACTGCATCCGGTTACGTGATTGGTGACTCGGCCCCTATAATGAGTCTTACTGTGGCGAGTTGAATAACGCCTACAAGTCCCAGAATGCCACAGTCGTGTGGGATGTAGTATGCGTGGGGGATTAAAGTCACGAAATTCACAAACTTCACCAAGTCTGTGTGCCCTCCGAAACTGTATGTCTCCTCTGGTCCCCTATACCGCATAAACCCCCAAAACCCGAACGGGAGCTTTGAGTTAGGAGGTTTGGGGACGAATCCTCCAGACCCGACGTGCCGCCCGATGGCGACAACACCACCCCGGCTTCTCCCTGGATTGGAGGTGGGGTGCGGCCAACATCCAGTACCCTGGAACAGAAACAGTCCGCCAAAACAGAAGCCAGCAGCACCGCACCCAACTTTGCAATGCAGGGGTCTCCATGCGCGATGCTGGCCATCACGCTAACAATGTCCAAAACAGGTCCTCCAAAAGAAGAAACAGAGACCACTTGCGGGGATACAAGGAGTCATTTTAATCTCGCGGCTCACAGGTAGGCAAATGCATTTCGGAGGTAATCTCTGCCTTCTTCAGTGCCAGAGGTGTTGCTCACAAACAGTGCAGTTCAAATTGTAGATTTAAATAACCCACTGCATCCGGTTACGTGATTGGTGACTCGGCCCCTATAATGAGTCTTACTGTGGCGAGTTGAATAACGCCTACAAGTCCCAGAATGCCACAGTCGTGTGGGGTGTAGTATGCGTGGGGAATTAGAGTCACGAAATTCACAAACTTCACCAAGTCTGTGTACCCTCCGAAACTGTATGTCTCCTCTGGTCCCCTATACCGCATAAACCCCCAAAACCCGAACGGGAGCTTTGAGGTAGGGGGTTTGGGGAGGAATCCTCCAGACCCGACGTGCCGTCCGATGGCGACAACACCACCCCGGCTTCTCCCTGGATTGGGGGTGGGGTGCGGCCAACATCCAGTACCCTGGAACAGAAACAGTCCGCCGAAACAGAAGCCAGCAGCACCGCACCCAACTTTGCAATGCGGGGGTCTCTCTGCGCGATGATGGCCATCACGCTAACAAAGTCCAAAACAGCTGCTCCAAAAGAAGAAACAGAGACCACTTGCGGGGATACAAGGAGGCATTTTAATCTCGAGGCTAACAGGTAGGCAAATGCATTTCGGAGGTAATCTTCGCCTTCTTCAGTGCCAGAGGTGTTGCTCACAAACAGTGCAGTTCAAATTGTAGATTTAAATAACCCACTGCATCCGGGTACGTGAATGGTGACTCGGCCCCTATAATGAGTCTTACTGTGGTGAGTTGAATAACGCCTACAAGTCCCAGAATGCCACAGTCGTGTGGGGTGTAGTATGCGTGGGGAATTAGAGTCACGAAATTCACAAACTTCACCATGTCTGTGTGCCCTCTGAAACTGTATGTCTCCTCTGGTCCCGTACACCGCATAAACCCCCAAAACCCGAACGGGAGCTTTGAGGTAGGGGGTTTGGGGATGAATCCTCCAGACCCGACGTGCCGCCCGATGGCGACAACACCACCCCTGCTTCTCCCTGGATTGGGGGTGGGGTGCGGCCAATATCCAGTACTCTGGAACAGAAACAGTCCGCCAAAACAGAAGCCAGCAGCACCGCACCCAATTTTGCAATGCGGGGGTCTCTCTGCGCGATGCTGGCCATCACGCTAAAAAAGTCCAAAACAGCTCCTCCAAAAGAAGAAACAGAGACCGCTTGCGGGGATACAAGGAGGCATTTTAATCTCGAGGCTCACAGGTGGGCAAATGCATTTCGGCGGTAATCTCGGCCTTCTTCAGTGCCAGAGGTGTTGCTCACAAACAGTGCAGTTCAAATTGTAGATTTGAATAATCCACTGCATCCGGTTATGTGATTGGTGACTCGGCCCCTATAATGAGTCTTACTGTGGCGAGTTGAATAACGCCTACAAGTCCCAGAATGCCACAGTCGTGTGGGATGTAGTATGCGTGGGGAATTAAAGTCACGAAATTCACAAACTTCACCAAGTCTGTGTGCCCTCCGAAACTGTATGTCTCCTCTGGTCCCCTATACCGCATAAACCCCCAAAACCCAAACGGGAGCTTTGAGTTAGGGGGTTTGGGGACGAATCCTCCAGACCCGACGTGCCGCCCGATGGCGACAACACCACCCCGGCTTCTCCCTGGATTGGGGGTGGGGTGCGGCCAACATCCAGTACCCTGGAACAGAAACAGTCCGCCAAAACAGAAGCCAGCAGCACCGCACCCAACTTTGCAATGCAGGGGTCTCCATGCGCGATGCTGGCCATCACGCTAACAATGTCCAAAACAGGTCCTCCAAAAGAAGAAACAGAGACCACTTGCGGGGATACAAGAAGTCATTTTAATCTCGCGGCTCACAGGTAGGCAAATGCATTTCGGAGGTAATCTCTGCCTTCTTCAGTGCCAGAGGTGTTGCTCACAAACAGTGCAGTTCAAATTGTAGATTTAAATAACCCACTGCATCCGGTTACGTGATTGGTGACTCGGCCCCTATAATGAGTCTTACTGTGGCGAGTTGAATAACGCCTACAAGTCCCAGAATGCCACAGTCGTGTGGGGTGTAGTATGTGTGGGGAATTAAAGTCACGAAATTCACAAACTTCACCAAGTCTGTGTACCCTCCGAAACTGTATGTCTCCTCTGGTCCCCTATACCGCATAAACCCCCAAAACCCGAACGGGAGCTTTGAGTTAGGGGGTTTGGGGAGGAATCCTCCAGACCCGACGTGCCGTCCGATGGCGACAACACCACCCCGGCTTCTCCCTGGATTGGGGGTGGGGTGCGGCCAACATCCAGTACCCTGGAACAGAAACAGTCCGCCGAAACAGAAGCCAGCAGCACCGCACCCAACTTTGCAATGCGGGGGTCTCTCTGCGCGATGATGGCCATCACGCTAACAAAGTCCAAAACAGCTGCTCCAAAAGAAGAAACAGAGACCACTTGCGGGGATACAAGGAGGCATTTTAATCTCGAGGCTAACAGGTAGGCAAATGCATTTCGGAGGTAATCTTCGCCTTCTTCAGTGCCAGAGGTGTTGCTCACAAACAGTGCAGTTCAAATTGTAGATTTAAATAACCCACTGCATCCCGTTACGTGATTGGTGACTCGGCCCCTATAATGAGTCTTATTGTGGCGAGTTGAATAACGCCTACAAGTCCCAGAATGCCACAGTCGTGTGGGGTGTAGTATGCGTGGGGAATTAAAGTCACGAAATTCACAAACTTCACCAAGTCTGTGTGCCCTTCGAAACTGTATGTCTCCTCTGGTCCCCTATACCGCATAAACCCCCAAAACCAGACAGGAGCTTTGAGGTAGGGGGTTTGGAGATGAATCCTCCAGACCCGACGTGCCGCCCGATGGCGACAACACCACCCCGGCTTCTCCCTGGATTGGGGGTGGGTTGCGGCCAACATCCAGTACCCTGGAACAGAAACAGTCCGCCGAAACAGAAGCCAGCAGCACCGCACCCAACTTTGCAATGCGGGGGTCTCTCTGCGCGATGCTGGCCATCACGCTAACAAAGTCCAAAACAGCTGCTCCAAAAGAAGAAACAGAGACCACTTGCGGGGATACAAGGAGGCATTTTAATCTCGAGGCTCACAGGTAGACAAAGGCATTTCGGCGGTAATCTCCTCCTTCTTCAGTGCCAGAGGTGTTGCTCACAAACAGTGCAGTTCAAATTGTAGATTTGAATAACCCACTGCATCTGGTTACGTGATTGGTGACTCGGCCCCTATAATGAGTCTTACTGTGGCGAGTTGAATAACGCCTACAAGTCCCAGAATGCCACAGTCGTGTGGGGTGTAGTATGCGTGGGGAATTAAAGTCACGAAATTCACAAACTTCACCAAGTCTGTGTGCCCTCCGAAACTGTATGTCTCCTCTGGTCCCCTATACCGCATAAACCCCCAAAACCCGAACGGGAGCTTTGAGGTAGGGGGTTTGGGGATGAATCCTCCAGACCCGAAGTGCCGCCCGATGGCGACAACACCACCCCGACTTCGACCTGGATTGGAGGTGGGGTGAGGCCAACATCCAGTACCCTGGAACAGAAACAGTCCGCCGAAACAGAAGCCAGCAGCACCGCACCCAACTTTGCAATGCGGGGGTCTCTCTGCGCGATGCTGGCCATCACGCTAAAAAAGTCCAAAACAGCTCCTCCAAAAGAAGAAACAGAGACCACTTGCGGGGATACAAGGAGGCATTTTAATCTCGAGGCTCACAGGTGGGCAAATGCATTTCGGCGGTAATCTCGGCCTTCTTCAGTGCCAGAGGTGTTGCTCACAAACAGTGCAGTTCAAATTGTAGATTTGAATAATCCACTGCATCCGGTTATGTGATTGGTGACTCGGCCCCTATAATGAGTCTTACTGTGGCGAGTTGAATAACGCCTACAAGTCCCAGAATGCCACAGTCGTGTGGGATGTAGTATGCGTGGGGAATTAAAGTCACAAAATTCACAAACTTCACCAAGTCTGTGTGCCCTCCGAAACTGTATGTCTCCTCTGGTCCCCTATACCGCATAAACCCCCAAAACCCAAACGGGAGCTTTGAGTTAGGGGGTTTGGGGACGAATCCTCCAGACCCGACGTGCCGCCCGATGGCGACAACACCACCCCGGCTTCTCCCTGGATTGGGGGTGGGGTGCGGCCAACATCCAGTACCCTGGAACAGAAACAGTCCGCCAAAACAGAAGCCAGCAGCACCGCACCCAACTTTGCAATGCAGGGGTCTCCATGCGCGATGCTGGCCATCACGCTAACAATGTCCAAAACAGGTCCTCCAAAAGAAGAAACAGAGACCACTTGCGGGGATACAAGGAGTCATTTTAATCTCGCGGCTCACAGGTAGGCAAATGCATTTCGGAGGTAATCTCTGCCTTCTTCAGTGCCAGAGGTGTTGCTCACAAACAGTGCAGTTCAAATTGTAGATTTAAATAACCCACTGCATCCGGTTACGTGATTGGTGACTCGGCCCCTATAATGAGTCTTACTGTGGCGAGTTGAATAATGCCTACAAGTCCCAGAATGCCACAGTCGTGTGGGGTGTAGTATGTGTGGGGAATTAAAGTCACGAAATTCACAAACTTCACCAAGTCTGTGTACCCTCCGAAACTGTATGTCTCCTCTGGTCCCCTATACCGCATAAACCCCCAAAACCCGAACGGGAGCTTTGAGTTAGGGGGTTTGGGGAGGAATCCTCCAGACCCGACGTGCCGTCCGATGGCGACAACACCACCCCGGCTTCTCCCTGGATTGGGGGTGGGGTGCGGCCAACATCCAGTACCCTGGAACAGAAACAGTCCGCCGAAACAGAAGCCAGCAGCACCGCACCCAACTTTGCAATGCGGGGGTCTCTCTGCGCGATGATGGCCATCACGCTAACAAAGTCCAAAACAGCTGCTCCAAAAGAAGAAACAGAGACCACTTGGGGGGATACAAGGAGGCATTTTAATCTCGAGGCTAACAGGTAGGCAAATGCATTTCGGAGGTAATCTTCGCCTTCTTCAGTGCCAGAGGTGTTGCTCACAAACAGTGCAGTTCAAATTGTAGATTTAAATAACCCACTGCATCCCGTTACGTGATTGGTGACTCGGCCCCTATAATGAGTCTTATTGTGGCGAGTTGAATAACGCCTACAAGTCCCAGAATGCCACAGGCGTGTGGGGTGTAGTATGCGTGGGGAATTAAAGTCACGAAATTCACAAACTTCACCAAGTCTGTGTGCCCTTCGAAACTGTATGTCTCCTCTGGTCCCCTATACCGCATAAACCCCCAAAACCAGACAGGAGCTTTGAGGTAGGGGGTTTGGAGATGAATCCTCCAGACCCGACGTGCCGCCCGATGGCGACAACACCACCCCGGCTTCTCCCTGGATTGGGGGTGGGTTGCGGCCAACATCCAGTACCCTGGAACAGAAACAGTCCGCCGAAACAGAAGCCAGCAGCACCGCACCCAACTTTGCAATGCGGGGGTCTCTCTGCGCGATGCTGGCCATCACGCTAACAAAGTCCAAAACAGCTGCTCCAAAAGAAGAAACAGAGACCACTTGCGGGGATACAAGGAGGCATTTTAATCTCGAGGCTCACAGGTAGGCAAAGGCATTTCGGCGGTAATCTCCTCCTTCTTCAGTGCCAGAGGTGTTGCTCACAAACAGTGCAGTTCAAATTGTAGATTTGAATAACCCACTGCATCCGGTTACGTGATTGGTGACTCGGCCCCTATAATGAGTCTTACTGTGGCGAGTTGAATAACGCCTACAAGTCCCAGAATGCCACAGTCGTGTGGGGTGTAGTATGCGTGGGGAATTAAAGTCACGAAATTCACAAACTTCACCAAGTCTGTGTGCCCTCCGAAACTGTATGTCTCCTCTGGTCCCCTATACCGCATAAACCCCCAAAACCCGAACGGGAGCTTTGAGGTAGGGGGTTTGGGGATGAATCCTCCAGACCCGAAGTGCCGCCCGATGGCGACAACACCACCCCGACTTCGACCTGGATTGGAGGTGGGGTGAGGCCAACATCCAGTACCCTGGAACAGAAACAGTCCGCCGAAACAGAAGCCAGCAGCACCGCACCCAACTTTGCAATGCGGGGGTCTCTCTGCGCGATGCTGGCCATCACGCTAACAATGTCCAAAACAGCTGCTCCAAAAGAAGAAACAGAGACCACTTGCGGGGATACAAGGAGGCATTTTAATCTCGAGGTTCACAGGTAGGCAAATGCATTTCGGAGGTAACCTCCGCCTTCTTCAGTGCCAGAGGTGTTGCTCACAAACAGTGCAATTCATATTGTAGATTTGAATAACCTACTGCATCCGGTTACGTGATTGGTGACTCGGCCCCTATAATGAGTCCTACTGTGGCGAGTTGAATAACGCCTACAAGTCCCAGAATGCCACAGTCGTGTGGGGTGTAGTATGCGTGGGGAATTAAAGTTACAAAATTCACAAACTTCACCAAGTCTGTGTGCCCTCCGAAACTGTATGTCTTCTCTGGTCCCCTATACCGCATAAACCCCCAAAACCCGAACGGGAGCTTTGAGTTAGGGGGTTTGGGGATGAATCCTCCAGACCCGACGTGCCGCCCGATGGCGACAACACCACCCCGGCTTCTCCCTGGATTGGGGGTGGGGTGCGGCCAACATCCAGTACCCTGGAACAGAAACAGTCCGCCGAAACAGAAGCCAGCAGCACCGCACCCAACTTTGCAATGCGGGGGTCTCTTTGCGCGATGCTGGCCATCACGCTAACCAAGTCCAAAACAGCTCCTCCAAAAGAAGAAACAGAGACCACTTGCAGGGATACAAGGAGGCATTTTAATCTCGAGGCTCACAGGTAGGCAAATGCATTTCGGCGGTAATCTCCGCCTTCTTCTGTGCCAGAGGTGTTGCTCACAAACAGTGCAGTTCAAATTGTAGATTTGAATAACCCACTGCATCCGGTTATGTGATTGGTGACTCGGCCCCTATAATGAGTCTTACTGTGGCGAGTTGAATAACGCCTACAAGTCCCAGAATGCCACAGTCGTGTGGGATGTAGTATGCGTGGGGAATTAAAGTCACGAAATTCACAAACTTCACCAAGTCTGTGTGCCCTCCGAAACTGTATGTCTCCTCTGGTCCCCTATACCGCATAAACCCCCAAAACACGAACGGGAGCTTTGAGTTAGGGGGTTTGGGGACGAATCCTCCAGACCCGACGTGCCGCCCGATGGCGACAACACCACCCCAGCTTCTCCCTGGATTGGGGGTGGGGTGCGGCCAACATCCAGTACCCTGGAACAGAAACAGTCCGTCAAAACAGAAGCCAGCAGCACCGCACCCAACTTTGCAATGCGGGGGTCTCCATGCGGGATGCTGGCCATCACGCTAACAATGTCCAAAACAGGTCCTCCAAAAGAAGAAACAGAGACCACTTGCGGGGATACAAGGAGGCATTTTAATCTCGCGGCTCACAGGTAGGCAAATATATTTCGGAGGTAATCTCTGCCTTCTTCAGTGCCAGAGGTGTTGCTCACAAACAGTGCAGTTCAAATTGTAGATTTAAATAACCCACTGCATCCGGTTACGTGATTGGTGACTCGGCCCCTATAATGAGTCTTACTGTGGCGAGTTGAATAACGCCTACAAGTCCCAGAATGCCACAGTCGTGTGGGGTGTAGTATGTGTGGGGAATTAAAGTCACGAAATTCACAAACTTCACCAAGTCTGTGTACCCTCCGAAACTGGATGTCTCCTCTGGTCCCCTATACCGCATAAACCCCCAAAACCCGAACGGGAGCTTTGAGGTAGGGGGTTTGGGGAGGAATCCTCCAGACCCGACGTGCCGTCCGATGGCGACAACACCACCCCGGCTTCTCCCTGGATTGGGGGTGGGGTGCGGCCAACATCCAGTACCCTGGAACAGAAACAGTCCGCCGAAACAGAAGCCAGCAGCACCGCACCCAACTTTGCAATGCGGGGGTCTCTCTGCGCGATGATGGCCATCACGCTAACAAAGTCCAAAACAGCTGCTCCAAAAGAAGAAACAGAGACCACTTGCGGGGATACAAGGAGGAATTTTAATCTCGAGGCTCACAGGTAGGCAAATGCATTTCGGAGGTAATCTTCGCCTTCTTCAGTGCCAGAGGTGTTGCTCACAAACAGTGCAGTTCAAATTGTAGATTTAAATAACCCACTGCATCCGGGTACGTGAATGGTGACTCGGCCCCTATAATGAGTCTTACTGTGGCGAGTTGAATAACGCCTACAAGTCCCAGAATGCCACAGTCGTGTGGGGTGTAGTATGCGTGGGGAATTAGAGTCACAAAATTCACAAACTTCACCATGTCTGTGTGCCCTCTGAAACTGTATGTCTCCTCTGGTCCCGTACACCGCATAAACCCCCAAAACCCGAACGGGAGCTTTGAGGTAGGGGGTTTGGGGATGAATCCTCCAGACCCGACGTGCCGCCCGATGGCGACAACACCACCCCGGCTTCTCCCTGGATTGGGGGTGGGGTGCGGCCAATATTCAGTACTCTGGAACAGAAACAGTCCGCCGAAACTGAAGCCAGCAGCACCGCACCCAACTTTGCAATGCGGGGGTCTCTCTGCGCGATGCTGACCATCACGCTAAAAAAGTCCAAAACAGCTCCTCCAAAAGAAGAAACAGAGACCACTTGCGGGGATACAAGGAGGCATTTTAATCTCGAGGCTCACAGGTAGGCAAATGCATTTCGGAGGTAATCTTCGCCTTCTTCAGTGCCAGAGGTGTTGCTCACAAACAGTGCAGTTCAAATTGTAGATTTAAATAACCCACTGCATCCGGTTACGTGATTGGTGACTCGGCCCCTATAATGAGTCTTACTGTGGCGAGTTGAATAACGCCTACAAGTCCGAGAATGCCACAGTCGTGTGGGGTGTAGTATGCGTTGGGAATTATAGTCACAAAATTCACAAACTTCACCATGTCTGTGTGCCCTCCGAAACTGTATGTCTCCTCTGGTCCCCTACACAGCATAAACCCCCAAAACCCGAACGGGAGCTTTGAGTTAGGGGGTTTGGGGATGAATCCTCCAGACCCGACGTGCCGCCAGATGGCGACAACACCACCCCGGCTTCTCCCTGGATTGGGGGTGGGGTGCGGCCAACATCCAGTACCCTGGAACAGAAACAGTCCGCCGAAACAGAAGCCAGCAGCACCGCACCCAACTTTGCAATGCGAGGGTCTCTTTGCGCGATGCTGGCCATCACGCTAACCAAGTCCAAAACAGCTCCTCCAAAAGAAGAAACAGAGACCACTTGCGGGGATACAAGGAGGCATTATAATCTCGAGGCTCACAGGTAGGCAAATGCATTTCGGCGGTAATCTCCGCCTTCTTCAGTGCCAGAGGTGTTGCTCACAAACAGTGCAGTTCAAATTGTAGATTTGAATAACCCACTGCATCCGGTTACGTGATTGGTGACTCGGCCCCTATAATGAGTCTTACTGTGGCGAGTTGAATAACGCCTACAAGTCCCAGAATGCCACAGTCGTGTGGGATGTAGTATGCGTGGGGGATTAAAGTCACGAAATTCACAAACTTCACCAAGTCTGTGTGCCCTCTGAAACTGTATGTCTCCTCTGGTCCCCTATACCGCATAAACCCCCAAAACCCGAACGGGAGCTTTGAGTTAGGAGGTTTGGGGACGAATCCTCCAGACCCGACGTGCCGCCCGATGGCGACAACACCACCCCGGCTTCTCCCTGGATTGGGGGTGGGGTGCGGCCAACATCCAGTACCCTGGAACAGAAACAGTCCGCCAAAACAGAAGCCAGCAGCACCGCACCCAACTTTGCAATGCGGGGGTCTCTCTGCGCGATGATGGCCATCACGCTAACAATGTCCAAAACAGGTCCTCCAAAAGAAGAAACAGAGACCACTTGCGGGGATACAAGGAGTCATTTTAATCTCGCGGCTCACAGGTAGGCAAATGCATTTCGGAGGTAATCTCTGCCTTCTTCAGTGCCAGAGGTGTTGCTCACAAACAGTGCAGTTCAAATTGTAGATTTAAATAACCCACTGCATCCGGTTACGTGATTGGTGACTCGGCCCCTATAATGAGTCTTACTGTGGCGAGTTGAATAACGCCTACAAGTCCCAGAATGCCACAGTCGTGTGGGGTGTAGTATGTGTGGGGAATTAAAGTCACGAAATTCACAAACTTCACCAAGTCTGTGTACCCTCCGAAACTGTATGTCTCCTCTGGTCCCCTATACCGCATAAACCCCCAAAACCCGAACGGGAGCTTTGAGGTAGGGGGTTTGGGGAGGAATCCTCCAGACCCGACGTGCCGTCCGATGGCGACAACACCACCCCGGCTTCTCCCTGGATTGGGGGTGGGGTGCGGCCAACATCCAGTACCCTGGAACAGAAACAGTCCGTCAAAACAGAAGCCAGCAGCACCGCACCCAACTTTGCAATGCGGGGGTCTCTCTGCGCGATGATGGCCATCACGCTAACAAAGTCCAAAACAGCTGCTCCAAAAGAAGAAACAGAGACCACTTGCGGGGATACAAGGAGGCATTTTAATCTCGAGGCTAACAGGTAGGCAAATGCATTTCGGAGGTAATCTTCGCCTTCTTCAGTGCCAGAGGTGTTGCTCACAAACAGTGCAGTTCAAATTGTAGATTTAAATAACCCACTGCATCCGGGTACGTGAATGGTGACTCGGCCCCTATAATGAGTCTTACTGTGGTGAGTTGAATAACGCCTACAAGTCCCAGAATGCCACAGTCGTGTGGGGTGTAGTATGCGTGGGGAATTAGAGTCACGAAATTCACAAACTTCACCATGTCTGTGTGCCCTCTGAAACTGTATGTCTCCTCTGGTCCCGTACACCGCATAAACCCCCAAAACCCGAACGGGAGCTTTGAGGTAGGGGGTTTGGGGATGAATCCTCCAGACCCGACGTGCCGCCCGATGGCGACAACACCACCCCTGCTTCTCCCTGGATTGGGGGTGGGGTGCGGCCAATATCCAGTACTCTGGAACAGAAACAGTCCGCCAAAACAGAAGCCAGCAGCACCGCACCCAATTTTGCAATGCGGGGGTCTCTCTGCGCGATGCTGGCCATCACGCTAAAAAAGTCCAAAACAGCTCCTCCAAAAGAAGAAACAGAGACCACTTGCGGGGATACAAGGAGGCATTTTAATCTCGAGGCTCACAGGTGGGCAAATGCATTTCGGCGGTAATCTCGGCCTTCTTCAGTGCCAGAGGTGTTGCTCACAAACAGTGCAGTTCAAATTGTAGATTTGAATAATCCACTGCATCCGGTTATGTGATTGGTGACTCGGCCCCTATAATGAGTCTTACTGTGGCGAGTTGAATAACGCCTACAAGTCCCAGAATGCCACAGTCGTGTGGGATGTAGTATGCATGGGGAATTAAAGTCACGAAATTCACAAACTTCACCAAGTCTGTGTGCCCTCCGAAACTGTATGTCTCCTCTGGTCCCCTATACCGCATAAACCCCCAAAACCCAAACGGGAGCTTTGAGTTAGGGGGTTTGGGGACGAATCCTCCAGACCCGACGTGCCGCCCGATGGCGACAACACCACCCCGGCTTCTCCCTGGATTGGGGGTGGGGTGCGGCCAACATCCAGTACCCTGGAACAGAAACAGTCCGCCAAAACAGAAGCCAGCAGCACCGCACCCAACTTTGCAATGCAGGGGTCTCCATGCGCGATGCTGGCCATCACGCTAACAATGTCCAAAACAGGTCCTCCAAAAGAAGAAACAGAGACCACTTGCGGGGATACAAGGAGTCATTTTAATCTCGCGGCTCACAGGTAGGCAAATGCATTTCGGAGGTAATCTCTGCCTTCTTCAGTGCCAGAGGTGTTGCTCACAAACAGTGCAGTTCAAATTGTAGATTTAAATAACCCACTGCATCCGGTTACGTGATTGGTGACTCGGCCCCTATAATGAGCCTTACTGTGGCGAGTTGAATAACGCCTACAAGTCCCAGAATGCCACAGTCGTGTGGGGTGTAGTATGTGTGGGGAATTAAAGTCACGAAATTCACAAACTTCACCAAGTCTGTGTACCCTCCGAAACTGTATGTCTCCTCTGGTCCCCTATACCGCATAAACCCCCAAAACCCGAACGGGAGCTTTGAGTTAGGGGGTTTGGGGAGGAATCCTCCAGACCCGACGTGCCGTCCGATGGCGACAACACCACCCCGGCTTCTCCCTGGATTGGGGGTGGGGTGCGGCCAACATCCAGTACCCTGGAACAGAAACAGTCCGCCGAAACAGAAGCCAGCAGCACCGCACCCAACTTTGCAATGCGGGGGTCTCTCTGCGCGATGATGGCCATCACGCTAACAAAGTCCAAAACAGCTGCTCCAAAAGAAGAAACAGAGACCACTTGCGGGGATACAAGGAGGCATTTTAATCTCGAGGCTAACAGGTAGGCAAATGCATTTCGGAGGTAATCTTCGCCTTCTTCAGTGCCAGAGGTGTTGCTCACAAACAGTGCGGTTCAAATTGTAGATTTAAATAACCCACTGCATCCGGGTACGTGAATGGTGACTCGGCCCCTATAATGAGTCTTACTGTGGCGAGTTGAATAACGCCTACAAGTCCCAGAATGCCACAGTCGTGTGGGGTGTAGTATGCGTGGGGAATTAGAGTCACAAAATTCACAAACTTCACCATGTCTGTGTGCCCTCTGAAACTGTATGTCTCCTCTGGTCCCGTACACCGCATAAACCCCCAAAACCCGAACGGGAGCTTTGAGGTAGGGGGTTTGGGGATGAATCCTCCAGACCCGACGTGCCGCCCGATGGCGACAACACCACCCCTGCTTCTCCCTGGATTGGGGGTGGGGTGCGGCCAATATCCAGTACTCTGGAACAGAAACAGTCAGCCGAAACAGAAGCCAGCAGCACCGCACCCAACTTTGCAATGCGGGGGTCTCTCTGCGCGATGCTGGCCATCACGCTAAAAAAGTCCAAAACAGCTCCTCCAAAAGAAGAAACAGAGACCACTTGCGGGGATACAAGGAGGCATTTTAATCTCGAGGCTCACAGGTAGGCAAATGCATTTCGGCGGTAATCTCGGCCTTCTTCAGTGCCAGAGGTGTTGCTCACAAACAGTGCAGTTCAAATTGTAGATTTAAATAACCCACTGCATCCCGTTACGTGATTGGTGACTCGGCCCCTATAATGAGTCTTATTGTGGCGAGTTGAATAACGCCTACAAGTCCCAGAATGCCACAGTCGTGTGGGGTGTAGTATGCGTGGGGAATTAAAGTCACGAAATTCACAAACTTCACCAAGTCTGTGTGCCCTTCGAAACTGTATGTCTCCTCTGGTCCCCTATACCGCATAAACCCCCAAAACCAGACAGGAGCTTTGAGGTAGGGGTTTTGGAGATGAATCCTCCAGAACCGACGTGCCGCCCGATGGCGACAACACCACCCCGACTTCTCCCTGGATTGGGGGTGGGTTGCGGCCAACATCCAGTACCCTGGAACAGAAACAGTCCGCCGAAACAGAAGCCAGCAGCACCGCACCCAACTTTGCAATGCGGGGGTCTCTCTGCGCGATGCTGGCCATCACGCTAACAAAGTCCAAAACAGCTGCTCCAAAAGAAGAAACAGAGACCACTTGCGGGGATACAAGGAGGCATTTTAATCTCGAGGCTCACAGGTAGGCAAAGGCATTTCGGCGGTAATCTCCTCCTTCTTCAGTGCCAGAGGTGTTGCTCACAAACAGTGCAGTTCAAATTGTAGATTTGAATAACCCACTGCATCCGGTTACGTGATTGGTGACTCGGCCCCTATAATGAGTCTTACTGTGGCGAGTTGAATAACGCCTACAAGTCCCAGAATGCCACAGTCGTGTGGGGTGTAGTATGCGTGGGGAATTAAAGTCACGAAATTCACAAACTTCACCAAGTCTGTGTGCCCTCCGAAACTGTATGTCTCCTCTGGTCCCCTATACCGCATAAACCCCCAAAACCCGAACGGGAGCTTTGAGGTAGGGGGTTTGGGGATGAATCCTCCAGACCCGAAGTGCCGCCCGATGGCGACAACACCACCCCGACTTCGACCTGGATTGGAGGTGGGGTGAGGCCAACATCCAGTACCCTGGAACAGAAACAGTCCGCCGAAACAGAAGCCAGCAGCACCGCACCCAACTTTGCAATGCGGGGGTCTCTCTGCGCGATGCTGGCCATCACGCTAACAATGTCCAAAACAGCTGCTCCAAAAGAAGAAACAGAGACCACTTGCGGGGATACAAGGAGGCATTTTAATCTCGAGGTTCACAGGTAGGCAAATGCATTTCGGAGGTAATCTCCGCCTTCTTCAGTGCCAGAGGTGTTGCTCACAAACAGTGCAGTTCATATTGTAGATTTAAATAACCCACTGCATCCGGTTACGTGATTGGTGACTCGGCCCCTATAATGAGTCTTACTGTGGCGAGTTGAATAACGCCTACAAGTCCAAGAATGCCGCAGTCGTGTGGGGTGTAGTATGCGTGGGGAATTAAAGTCACGAAATTCACAAACTTCACCAAGTCTGTGTGCCCTCCGAAACTGTATGTCTCCTCTGGTCCCCTATACCGCATAAACCCCCAAAACCCGAACGGGAGCTTTGAGGTAGGGGGTTTTAGGCATGAATCCTCCAGACCCGACGTGCCGCCCGATGGCGACAACACCACCCCGGCTTCTCCCTGGATTGGGGGTGGGGTGCGGCCAACATCCAGTACCCTGGAACAGAAACAGTCCGCCAAAACAGAAGCCAGCAGCACCGCACCCAGCTTTGCAATGCGGGGGTCTCCATGCGCGATGCTGGCCATCACGCTAACAATGTCCAAAACAGGTCCCCCAAAAGAAGAAACAGAGACCACTTGCGGGGATACAAGGAGGCATTTTAATCTCGCGGCTCACAGGTAGGCAAATGCATTTCGGAGGTAATCTTCGCCTTCTTCAGTGCCAGAGGTGTTGCTCACAAACAGTGCAGTTCAAATTGTAGATTTAAATAACCCACTGCATCCGGTTACGTGATTGGTGACTCGGCCCCTATAATGAGTTTTACTGTGGCGAGTTGAATAACGCCTACAAGTCCCAGAATGCCACAGTCGTGTGGGGTGTAGTATGCGTGGGGAATTAAAGTCACGAAATTCACAAACTTCACCAAGTCTGTGTGCCCTCCGAAACTGTATGTCTCCTCTGTCCCCTATACCGCATAAACCCCCAAAACCCGAATGGGAGCTTTGAGGTAGGGGGTTTGGGGAGGAATCCTCCAGACCCGACGTGCCGCCCGATGGCGACAACACCACCCCGGCTTCTCCCTGGATTGGGGGTGGGGTGCTGCCAACATCCAGTACCATGGAACAGAAACAGTCCGCCGAAGCAGAAGCCAGCAGCACCGCACCCAACTTTGCAATGCGGGGGTCTCTCTGTGCGATGCTGACCATCACGCTAACAAAGTCCAAAACAGCTGCTCCAAAAGAAGAAACAGAGACCACTTGTGGGGATACAAGGAGGCATTTTAATCTCGAGGCTCACAGGTAGGCAAATGCATTTCGGAGGTAATCTTCGCCTTCTTCAGTGCCAGAGGTGTTGCTCACAAACAGTGCAGTTCAAATTGTAGATTTAAATAACCCACTGCATCCGGTTACGTGATTGGTGACTCGGCCCCTATAATGAGTCTTACTGTGGCGAGTTGAATAACGCCTACAAGTCCCAGAATGCCACAGTCGTGTGGGGTGTAGTATGTGTGGGGAATTAAAGTCACGAAATTCACAAACTTCACCAAGTCTGTGTACCCTCCGAAACTGTATGTCTCCTCTGGTCCCCTATACCGCATAAACCCCCAAAACCCGAACGGGAGCTTTGAGGTAGGGGGTTTGGGGAGGAATCCTCCAGACCCGACGTGCCGTCCGATGGCGACAACACCACCCCGGCTTCTCCCTGGATTGGGGGTGGGGTGCGGCCAACATCCAGTACCCTGGAACAGAAACAGTCCGTCAAAACAGAAGCCAGCAGCACCGCACCCAACTTTGCAATGCGGGGGTCTCTCTGCGCGATGATGGCCATCACGCTAACAAAGTCCAAAACAGCTGCTCCAAAAGAAGAAACAGAGACCACTTGCGGGGATACAAGGAGGCATTTTAATCTCGAGGCTAACAGGTAGGCAAATGCATTTCGGAGGTAATCTTCGCCTTCTTCAGTGCCAGAGGTGTTGCTCACAAACAGTGCAGTTCAAATTGTAGATTTAAATAACCCACTGCATCCGGGTACGTGAATGGTGACTCGGCCCCTATAATGAGTCTTACTGTGGTGAGTTGAATAACGCCTACAAGTCCCAGAATGCCACAGTCGTGTGGGGTGTAGTATGCGTGGGGAATTAGAGTCACGAAATTCACAAACTTCACCATGTCTGTGTGCCCTCTGAAACTGTATGTCTCCTCTGGTCCCGTACACCGCATAAACCCCCAAAACCCGAACGGGAGCTTTGAGGTAGGGGGTTTGGGGATGAATCCTCCAGACCCGACGTGCCGCCCGATGGCGACAACACCACCCCTGCTTCTCCCTGGATTGGGGGTGGGGTGCGGCCAATATCCAGTACTCTGGAACAGAAACAGTCCGCCAAAACAGAAGCCAGCAGCACCGCACCCAATTTTGCAATGCGGGGGTCTCTCTGCGCGATGCTGGCCATCACGCTAAAAAAGTCCAAAACAGCTCCTCCAAAAGAAGAAACAGAGACCACTTGCGGGGATACAAGGAGGCATTTTAATCTCGAGGCTCACAGGTGGGCAAATGCATTTCGGCGGTAATCTCGGCCTTCTTCAGTGCCAGAGGTGTTGCTCACAAACAGTGCAGTTCAAATTGTAGATTTGAATAATCCACTGCATCCGGTTATGTGATTGGTGACTCGGCCCCTATAATGAGTCTTACTGTGGCGAGTTGAATAACGCCTACAAGTCCCAGAATGCCACAGTCGTGTGGGATGTAGTATGCATGGGGAATTAAAGTCACGAAATTCACAAACTTCACCAAGTCTGTGTGCCCTCCGAAACTGTATGTCTCCTCTGGTCCCCTATACCGCATAAACCCCCAAAACCCAAACGGGAGCTTTGAGTTAGGGGGTTTGGGGACGAATCCTCCAGACCCGACGTGCCGCCCGATGGCGACAACACCACCCCGGCTTCTCCCTGGATTGGGGGTGGGGTGCGGCCAACATCCAGTACCCTGGAACAGAAACAGTCCGCCAAAACAGAAGCCAGCAGCACCGCACCCAACTTTGCAATGCAGGGGTCTCCATGCGCGATGCTGGCCATCACGCTAACAATGTCCAAAACAGGTCCTCCAAAAGAAGAAACAGAGACCACTTGCGGGGATACAAGGAGTCATTTTAATCTCGCGGCTCACAGGTAGGCAAATGCATTTCGGAGGTAATCTCTGCCTTCTTCAGTGCCAGAGGTGTTGCTCACAAACAGTGCAGTTCAAATTGTAGATTTAAATAACCCACTGCATCCGGTTACGTGATTGGTGACTCGGCCCCTATAATGAGCCTTACTGTGGCGAGTTGAATAACGCCTACAAGTCCCAGAATGCCACAGTCGTGTGGGGTGTAGTATGTGTGGGGAATTAAAGTCACGAAATTCACAAACTTCACCAAGTCTGTGTACCCTCCGAAACTGTATGTCTCCTCTGGTCCCCTATACCGCATAAACCCCCAAAACCCGAACGGGAGCTTTGAGTTAGGGGGTTTGGGGAGGAATCCTCCAGACCCGACGTGCCGTCCGATGGCGACAACACCACCCCGGCTTCTCCCTGGATTGGGGGTGGGGTGCGGCCAACATCCAGTACCCTGGAACAGAAACAGTCCGCCGAAACAGAAGCCAGCAGCACCGCACCCAACTTTGCAATGCGGGGGTCTCTCTGCGCGATGATGGCCATCACGCTAACAAAGTCCAAAACAGCTGCTCCAAAAGAAGAAACAGAGACCACTTGCGGGGATACAAGGAGGCATTTTAATCTCGAGGCTAACAGGTAGGCAAATGCATTTCGGAGGTAATCTTCGCCTTCTTCAGTGCCAGAGGTGTTGCTCACAAACAGTGCGGTTCAAATTGTAGATTTAAATAACCCACTGCATCCGGGTACGTGAATGGTGACTCGGCCCCTATAATGAGTCTTACTGTGGCGAGTTGAATAACGCCTACAAGTCCCAGAATGCCACAGTCGTGTGGGGTGTAGTATGCGTGGGGAATTAGAGTCACAAAATTCACAAACTTCACCATGTCTGTGTGCCCTCTGAAACTGTATGTCTCCTCTGGTCCCGTACACCGCATAAACCCCCAAAACCCGAACGGGAGCTTTGAGGTAGGGGGTTTGGGGATGAATCCTCCAGACCCGACGTGCCGCCCGATGGCGACAACACCACCCCTGCTTCTCCCTGGATTGGGGGTGGGGTGCGGCCAATATCCAGTACTCTGGAACAGAAACAGTCAGCCGAAACAGAAGCCAGCAGCACCGCACCCAACTTTGCAATGCGGGGGTCTCTCTGCGCGATGCTGGCCATCACGCTAAAAAAGTCCAAAACAGCTCCTCCAAAAGAAGAAACAGAGACCACTTGCGGGGATACAAGGAGGCATTTTAATCTCGAGGCTCACAGGTAGGCAAATGCATTTCGGCGGTAATCTCGGCCTTCTTCAGTGCCAGAGGTGTTGCTCACAAACAGTGCAGTTCAAATTGTAGATTTAAATAACCCACTGCATCCCGTTACGTGATTGGTGACTCGGCCCCTATAATGAGTCTTATTGTGGCGAGTTGAATAACGCCTACAAGTCCCAGAATGCCACAGTCGTGTGGGGTGTAGTATGCGTGGGGAATTAAAGTCACGAAATTCACAAACTTCACCAAGTCTGTGTGCCCTTCGAAACTGTATGTCTCCTCTGGTCCCCTATACCGCATAAACCCCCAAAACCAGACAGGAGCTTTGAGGTAGGGGTTTTGGAGATGAATCCTCCAGAACCGACGTGCCGCCCGATGGCGACAACACCACCCCGGCTTCTCCCTGGATTGGGGGTGGGTTGCGGCCAACATCCAGTACCCTGGAACAGAAACAGTCCGCCGAAACAGAAGCCAGCAGCACCGCACCCAACTTTGCAATGCGGGGGTCTCTCTGCGCGATGCTGGCCATCACGCTAACAAAGTCCAAAACAGCTGCTCCAAAAGAAGAAACAGAGACCACTTGCGGGGATACAAGGAGGCATTTTAATCTCGAGGCTCACAGGTAGGCAAAGGCATTTCGGCGGTAATCTCCTCCTTCTTCAGTGCCAGAGGTGTTGCTCACAAACAGTGCAGTTCAAATTGTAGATTTGAATAACCCACTGCATCCGGTTACGTGATTGGTGACTCGGCCCCTATAATGAGTCTTACTGTGGCGAGTTGAATAACGCCTACAAGTCCCAGAATGCCACAGTCGTGTGGGGTGTAGTATGCGTGGGGAATTAAAGTCACGAAATTCACAAACTTCACCAAGTCTGTGTGCCCTCCGAAACTGTATGTCTCCTCTGGTCCCCTATACCGCATAAACCCCCAAAACCCGAACGGGAGCTTTGAGGTAGGGGGTTTGGGGATGAATCCTCCAGACCCGAAGTGCCGCCCGATGGCGACAACACCACCCCGACTTCGACCTGGATTGGAGGTGGGGTGAGGCCAACATCCAGTACCCTGGAACAGAAACAGTCCGCCGAAACAGAAGCCAGCAGCACCGCACCCAACTTTGCAATGCGGGGGTCTCTCTGCGCGATGCTGGCCATCACGCTAACAATGTCCAAAACAGCTGCTCCAAAAGAAGAAACAGAGACCACTTGCGGGGATACAAGGAGGCATTTTAATCTCGAGGTTCACAGGTAGGCAAATGCATTTCGGAGGTAATCTCCGCCTTCTTCAGTGCCAGAGGTGTTGCTCACAAACAGTGCAGTTCATATTGTAGATTTAAATAACCCACTGCATCCGGTTACGTGATTGGTGACTCGGCCCCTATAATGAGTCTTACTGTGGCGAGTTGAATAACGCCTACAAGTCCAAGAATGCCGCAGTCGTGTGGGGTGTAGTATGCGTGGGGAATTAAAGTCACGAAATTCACAAACTTCACCAAGTCTGTGTGCCCTCCGAAACTGTATGTCTCCTCTGGTCCCCTATACCGCATAAACCCCCAAAACCCGAACGGGAGCTTTGAGGTAGGGGGTTTTAGGCATGAATCCTCCAGACCCGACGTGCCGCCCGATGGCGACAACACCACCCCGGCTTCTCCCTGGATTGGGGGTGGGGTGCGGCCAACATCCAGTACCCTGGAACAGAAACAGTCCGCCAAAACAGAAGCCAGCAGCACCGCACCCAGCTTTGCAATGCGGGGGTCTCCATGCGCGATGCTGGCCATCACGCTAACAATGTCCAAAACAGGTCCCCCAAAAGAAGAAACAGAGACCACTTGCGGGGATACAAGGAGGCATTTTAATCTCGCGGCTCACAGGTAGGCAAATGCATTTCGGAGGTAATCTTCGCCTTCTTCAGTGCCAGAGGTGTTGCTCACAAACAGTGCAGTTCAAATTGTAGATTTAAATAACCCACTGCATCCGGTTACGTGATTGGTGACTCGGCCCCTATAATGAGTTTTACTGTGGCGAGTTGAATAACGCCTACAAGTCCCAGAATGCCACAGTCGTGTGGGGTGTAGTATGCGTGGGGAATTAAAGTCACGAAATTCACAAACTTCACCAAGTCTGTGTGCCCTCCGAAACTGTATGTCTCCTCTGTCCCCTATACCGCATAAACCCCCAAAACCCGAATGGGAGCTTTGAGGTAGGGGGTTTGGGGAGGAATCCTCCAGACCCGACGTGCCGCCCGATGGCGACAACACCACCCCGGCTTCTCCCTGGATTGGGGGTGGGGTGCTGCCAACATCCAGTACCATGGAACAGAAACAGTCCGCCGAAGCAGAAGCCAGCAGCACCGCACCCAACTTTGCAATGCGGGGGTCTCTCTGTGCGATGCTGACCATCACGCTAACAAAGTCCAAAACAGCTGCTCCAAAAGAAGAAACAGAGACCACTTGTGGGGATACAAGGAGGCATTTTAATCTCGAGGCTCACAGGTAGGCAAATGCATTTCGGAGGTAATCTTCGCCTTCTTCAGTGCCAGAGGTGTTGCTCACAAACAGTGCAGTTCAAATTGTAGATTTAAATAACCCACTGCATCCGGTTACGTGAATGGTGACTCGGCCCCTATAATGAGTCTTACGGTGGCGAGTTGAATAACGCCTACAAGTCCCAGAATGCCACAGTCGTGTGGGGTGTAGTATGCGTGGGGAATTAGAGTCACGAAATTCACAAACTTCACCATGTCTGTGTGCCCTCTGAAACTGTATGTCTACTCTGGTCCCCTACACCGCATAAACCCCCAAAACCCGAACGGGAGCTTTGAGGTAGGGTGTTTGGGGATGAATCCTCCAGACCCGACGTGCCGCCCGATGGCGACAACACCACCCCGGCTTCTCCCTGGATTGGGGGTGGGGTGCGGCCAATATCCAGTACTCTGGAACGGAAACAGTCCGCCGAAACAGAAGCCAGCAGCACCGCATCCAACTTTGCAATGCGGGGGTCTCTCTGCGCGATGCTGGACATCACGCTAAAAAAGTCCAAAACAGCTCCTCCAAAAGAAGAAACAGAGACCACTTGCGGGGATACAAGGAGGCATTTTATTCTCGAGGCTCACAGGTAGGCAAATGCATTTGGGCGGTAATCTCGGCCTTCTTCAGTGCCGGAGGTGTTGCTCACAAACAGTGCAGTTCAAATTGCAGATTTAAATAACCCACTGCATCCGGTTACGTGATTGGTGACTCGGCCCCTATAATGAGTCTTATTGTGGCGAGTTGAATAACGCCTAAAAGTCCCAGAATGCCACAGTCGTGTGGGGTGTAGTATGCGTGGGGAATTAAAGTCACGAAATTCACAAACTTCACCAAGTCTGTGTGCCCTCCGAAACTGTATGTCTCCTCTGGTCCCCTATACTGCATAAACCCCCAAAACCCGAACGGGAGCTTTGAGGTAGGGGGTTTGGGGATGAATCCTCCAGACCCGACGTGCCGCCCGATGGCGACAACACCACCCCGGCTTCTCCCTGGATTGGGGGTGGGGTGCATCCAACATCCAGTACCCTGGAACAGAAACAGTCCGCCGAAACAGAAGCCAGCAGCACCCCACCCAACTTTGCAATGCGGGGGTCTCTCTGCGCGATGCTGGCCATCACGCTAACAAAGTCCAAAACAGCTGCTCCAAAAGAAGAAACAGAGACCACTTGCGGGGATACAAGGAGGCATTTTAATCTCGAGGCTCACAGGTAGGCAAATGCATTTCGGAGGTAATCTTCGCCATCTTCAGTGCCAGAGGTGTTGCTCACAAACAGTGCAGTTCAAATTGTAGATTTAAATAACCCACTGCATTCGGTTACGTGATTGGTGACTCGGCCCCTATAATGAGTCTTACTGTGGCGAGTTGAATAACACCTACAAGTCCGAGAATGCCACAGTCGTGTGGGGTGTAGTATGCTTTGGGAATTAAAGTCACAAAATTCACAAACTTCACCATGTCTGTGTGCCCTCCGAAACTGTATGTCTCCTCTGGTCCCCTACTCCGCATAAACCCCCAAAACCCGAACGGGAGCTTTGAGTTAGGGGGTTTGGGGATGAATCCTCCAGACCCGACGTGCCGCCAGATGGCGACAACACCACCCCGGCTTCTCCCTGGATTGGGGGTGGGGTGCGGCCAACATCCAGTACCCTGGAACAGAAACAGTCCGCCGAAACAGAAGCCAGCAGCACCGCACCCAACTTTGCAATGCGGGGGTCTCTTTGCGCGATGCTGGCCATCACGCTAACCAAGTCCAAAACAGCTCCTCCAAAAGAAGAAACAGAGACCACTTGTGGGGATACAAGGAGGCATTTTAATCTCGAGGCTCACAGGTAGGCAAATGCATTTCGGCAGTAATCTCCGCCTTCTTCAGTGCCAGAGGTGTTGCTCACAAACAGTTAAGTTCAAATTGTAGATTTGAATAACCCACTGCATCCGGTTACGTGATTGGTGACTCGGCCCCTATAATGAGTCTTACTGTGGCGAGTTGAATAACGCCTACAAGTCCCAGAATGCCACAGTCGTGTGGGATGTAGTATGCGTGGGGAATTAAAGTCACAAAATTCACAAAATTCACCAAGTCTGTGTGCCCTCCGAAACTGTATGTCTCCTCTGGTCCCCTATACCGCATAAACCCCCAAAACCCGAACGGGAGCTTTGAGTTAGGGGGTTTGGGGACGAATCCTCCAGACCCGACGTGCCTCCCGATGGCGACAACACCACCCCGGCTTCTCCCTGGATTGGGGGTGGGGTGCGGCCAACATCCAGTACCCTGGAACAGAAACAGTCCGCCAAAACAGAAGCCAGCAGCACCGCACCCAACTTTGCAATGCGGGGGTCTCCATGCGCGATGCTGGCCATCATGCTAACAATGTCCAAAACAGGTCCTCCAAAAGAAGAAACAGAGACCACTTGCGGGGATACAAGGAGGCATTTTAATCTCGCGGCTCACAGGTAGGCAAATGCACTTCGGAGGTAATCTCTGCCTTCTTCAGTGCCAGAGGTGTTGCTCACAAACAGTGCAGTTCAAATTGTAGATTTAAATAACCTACTGCATCCGGGTACGTGAATGGTGACTCGGCCCCTATAATGAGTCTTACTGTGGCGAGTTGAATAATGCCTACAAGTCCCAGAATGCCACAGTTGTGTGGGGTGTAGTATGCGTGGGGAATTAGAGTCACGAAATTCACAAACTTCACCATGTCTGTGTGCCCTCTGAAACTGTATGTCTCCTCTGGTCCCCTACACCGCATAAACCCCCAAAACCCGAACGGGAGCTTTGAGGTAGGGGGTTTGGGGATGAATCCTCCAGACCCGACATGCCGCCCGATGGCGACAACACCACCCCGGCTTCTCCCTGGATTGGGGGTGGGGTGCGGCCAATATCCAGTACTCTGGAACAGAAACAGTCCGCCGAAACAGAAGCCAGCAGCAGCGCACCCAACTTTGCAATGCGGGGGTCTCTCTGCGCGATGCTGGCCATCACGCTAAAAAAGTCCAAAACAGCTCCTCCAAAAGAAGAAACAGAGACCACTTGCGGGGATACAAGGAGGCATTTTAATCTCGAGGTTCACAGGTAGGCAAATGCATTTCGGAGGTAATCTCCGCCTTCTTCAGTGCCAGAGGTGTTGCTCACAAACAGTGCAGTTCATATTGTAGATTTAAATAACCCACTGCATCCGGTTACGTGATTGGTGACTCGGCCCCTATAATGAGTCTTACTGTGGCGAGTTGAATAACGCCTAAAAGTCCAAGAATGCCGCAGTCGTGTGGGGTGTAGTATGCGTGGGGAATTAAAGTCACGAAATTCACAAACTTCACCAAGTCTGTGTGCCCTCCGAAACTGTATGTCTCCTCTGGTCCCCTATACCGCATAAACCCCCAAAACCCGAACGGGAGCTTTGAGGTAGGGGGTTTTAGGCATGAATCCTCCAGACCCGACGTGCCGCCCGATGGCGACAACACCACCCCGGCTTCTCCCTGGATTGGGGGTGGGGTGCGGCCAACATCCAGTACCCTGGAACAGAAACAGTCCGCCAAAACAGAAGCCAGCAGCACCGCACCCAGCTTTGCAATGCGGGGGTCTCCATGCGCGATGCTGGCCATCACGCTAACAATGTCCAAAACAGGTCCCCCAAAAGAAGAAACAGAGACCACTTGCGGGGATACAAGGAGGCATTTTAATCTCGCGGCTCACAGGTAGGCAAATGCATTTCGGAGGTAATCTTCGCCTTCTTCAGTGCCAGAGGTGTTGCTCACAAACAGTGCAGTTCAAATTGTAGATTTAAATAACCCACTGCATCCGGTTACGTGATTGGTGACTCGGCCCCTATAATGAGTTTTACTGTGGCGAGTTGAATAACGCCTACAAGTCCCAGAATGCCACAGTCGTGTGGGGTGTAGTATGCGTGGGGAATTAAAGTCACGAAATTCACAAACTTCACCAAGTCTGTGTGCCCTCCGAAACTGTATGTCTCCTCTGTCCCCTATACCGCATAAACCCCCAAAACCCGAATGGGAGCTTTGAGGTAGGGGGTTTGGGGAGGAATCCTCCAGACCCGACGTGCCGCCCGATGGCGACAACACCACCCCGGCTTCTCCCTGGATTGGGGGTGGGGTGCTGCCAACATCCAGTACCATGGAACAGAAACAGTCCGCCGAAGCAGAAGCCAGCAGCACCGCACCCAACTTTGCAATGCGGGGGTCTCTCTGTGCGATGCTGACCATCACGCTAACAAAGTCCAAAACAGCTGCTCCAAAAGAAGAAACAGAGACCACTTGTGGGGATACAAGGAGGCATTTTAATCTCGAGGCTCACAGGTAGGCAAATGCATTTCGGAGGTAATCTTCGCCTTCTTCAGTGCCAGAGGTGTTGCTCACAAACAGTGCAGTTCAAATTGTAGATTTAAATAACCCACTGCATCCGGTTACGTGAATGGTGACTCGGCCCCTATAATGAGTCTTACGGTGGCGAGTTGAATAACGCCTACAAGTCCCAGAATGCCACAGTCGTGTGGGGTGTAGTATGCGTGGGGAATTAGAGTCACGAAATTCACAAACTTCACCATGTCTGTGTGCCCTCTGAAACTGTATGTCTACTCTGGTCCCCTACACCGCATAAACCCCCAAAACCCGAACGGGAGCTTTGAGGTAGGGTGTTTGGGGATGAATCCTCCAGACCCGACGTGCCGCCCGATGGCGACAACACCACCCCGGCTTCTCCCTGGATTGGGGGTGGGGTGCGGCCAATATCCAGTACTCTGGAACGGAAACAGTCCGCCGAAACAGAAGCCAGCAGCACCGCATCCAACTTTGCAATGCGGGGGTCTCTCTGCGCGATGCTGGACATCACGCTAAAAAAGTCCAAAACAGCTCCTCCAAAAGAAGAAACAGAGACCACTTGCGGGGATACAAGCAGGCATTTTATTCTCGAGGCTCACAGGTAGGCAAATGCATTTGGGCGGTAATCTCGGCCTTCTTCAGTGCCGGAGGTGTTGCTCACAAACAGTGCAGTTCAAATTGCAGATTTAAATAACCCACTGCATCCGGTTACGTGATTGGTGACTCGGCCCCTATAATGAGTCTTATTGTGGCGAGTTGAATAACGCCTAAAAGTCCCAGAATGCCACAGTCGTGTGGGGTGTAGTATGCGTGGGGAATTAAAGTCACGAAATTCACAAACTTCACCAAGTCTGTGTGCCCTCCGAAACTGTATGTCTCCTCTGGTCCCCTATACCGCATAAACCCCCAAAACCCGAACGGGAGCTTTGAGGTAGGGGGTTTGGGGATGAATCCTCCAGACCCGACGTGCCGCCCGATGGCGACAACACCACCCCGGCTTCTCCCTGGATTGGGGTTGGGGTGCATCCAACATCCAGTACCCTGGAACAGAAACAGTCCGCCGAAACAGAAGCCAGCAGCACCGCACCCAACTTTGCAATGCGGGGGTCTCTCTGCGCGATGCTGGCCATCACGCTAACAAAGTCCAAAACAGCTGCTCCAAAAGAAGAAACAGAGACCACTTGCGGGGATACAAGGAGGCATTTTAATCTCGAGGCTCACAGGTAGGCAAATGCATTTCGGAGGTAATCTTCGCCATCTTCAGTGCCAGAGGTGTTGCTCACAAACAGTGCAGTTCAAATTGTAGATTTAAATAACCCACTGCATTCGGTTACGTGATTGGTGACTCGGCCCCTATAATGAGTCTTACTGTGGCGAGTTGAATAACACCTACAAGTCCGAGAATGCCACAGTCGTGTGGGGTGTAGTATGCTTTGGGAATTAAAGTCACAAAATTCACAAACTTCACCATGTCTGTGTGCCCTCCGAAACTGTATGTCTCCTCTGGTCCCCTACACCGCATAAACCCCCAAAACCCGAACGGGAGCTTTGAGTTAGGGGGTTTGGGGATGAATCCTCCAGACCCGACGTGCCGCCAGATGGCGACAACACCACCCCGGCTTCTCCCTGGATTGGGGGTGGGGTGCGGCCAACATCCAGTACCCTGGAACAGAAACAGTCCGCCGAAACAGAAGCCAGCAGCACCGCACCCAACTTTGCAATGCGGGGGTCTCTTTGCGCGATGCTGGCCATCACGCTAACCAAGTCCAAAACAGCTCCTCCAAAAGAAGAAACAGAGACCACTTGCGGGGATACAAGGAGGCATTTTAATCTCGAGGCTCACAGGTAGGCAAATGCATTTCGGAGGTAATCTTCGCCATCTTCAGTGCCAGAGGTGTTGCTCACAAACAGTGCAGTTCAAATTGTAGATTTAAATAACCCACTGCATTCGGTTACGTGATTGGTGACTCGGCCCCTATAATGAGTCTTACTGTGGCGAGTTGAATAACACCTACAAGTCCGAGAATGCCACAGTCGTGTGGGGTGTAGTATGCTTTGGGAATTAAAGTCACAAAATTCACAAACTTCACCATGTCTGTGTGCCCTCCGAAACTGTATGTCTCCTCTGGTCCCCTATACCGCATAAACCCCCAAAACCAGAACGGGAGCTTTGAGGTAGGGGGTTTGGAGATGAATCCTCCAGACCCGACGTGCCGCTCGATGGCGACAACACCACCCCGGCTTCTCCCTGGATTGGGGGTGGGGTGCGGCCAACATCCAGTACCCTGGAACAGAAACAGTCTGCCGAAACAGAAGCCAGCAGCACCGCACCCAACTTTGCAATGCGGGGGTCTCTCAAAGCGATGCTGGCCATCACGCTAACAAAGTCCAAAACAGCTCCTCCAAAAGAAGAAACAGAGACCACTTGCGGGGATACAAGGAGGCATTTTAATCTCGAGGCTCACAGGTAGGCAAAGGCATTTCGGCGGTAATCTCCGCCTTCTTCAGTGCCAGAGGTGTTGCTCACAAACAGTACAGTTCAAATTGTAGATTTGAATAACCCACTGCATCCGGTTACGTGATTGGTGACTCGGCCCCTATAATGAGTCTTACTGTGGCGAGTTGAATAGCGCCTACAAGTCCCAGAATGCCACAGTCGTGTAGGGTGTAGTATGCGTGGGGAGTTAAAGTCACAAAATTCACAAACTTCACCAAGTCTGTGTGCCCTCCGAAACTGTATGTCTCCTCTGGTCCCCTATACCGCATAAACCCCCAAAACCCGAACGGGAGCTTTGAGGTAGGGGGTTTGGGGATGAATCCTCCAGACCCGAAGTGCCGCCCGATGGCGAGAACACCACCCCGGCTTCTCCCTGGATTGGGGGTGGGGTGCGGCCAACATCCAGTACCCTGGAACAGAAACAGTCCGCCAAAACAGAAGCCAGCAGCACCGCACCCAACTTTGCAATGCGGGGGTCTCCATGCGCGATGCTGGCCATCACGCTAACAATGTCCAAAACAGGTCCTCCAAAAGAAGAAACAGAGACCACTTGCGGGGATACAAGGAGGCATTTTAATCTCGCGGCTCACAGGTAGGCAAATGCATTTCAGAGGTAATCTTCGCCTTCTTCAGTGCCAGAGGTGTTGCTCACAAACAGTGCAGTTCAAATTGTAGATTTAAATAACCCACTGCATCTGGTTACGTGATTGGTGACTCGGCCCCTATAATGAGTCTTACTGTGGCGAGTTGAATAACGCCTACAAGTCCCAGAATGCCACAGTCGTGTGGGGTGTGGTATGCGTGGGGAATTAAAGTCACGAAATTCACAAACTTCACCAAGTCTGTGTGCCCTCCGAAACTGTATGTCTCCTCTGGTCCCCTATACCGCATAAACCCCCAAAACCCGAACGGGAGCTTTGAGGTAGGGGGTTTGGGGAGGAATCCTCCAGACCCGACGTGCCGCCCGATGGCGACAACACCACCCCGGCTTCTCCCTGGATTGGGGGTGGGGTGCGGCCAACATCCAGTACCCTGGAACAGAAACAGTCCGCCGAAACAGAAGCCAGCAGCACCGCACCCAACTTTGCAATGCAGGGGTCTCTCTGCACGATGCTGGCCATCACGCTAACAAAGTCCAAAACAGCTGCTCCAAAAGAAGAAACAGAGACCACTTGCGGGGATACAAGGAGGCATTTTAATCTCGAGGCTCACAGGTAGGCAAATGCATTTCGGAGGTAATCTTCGCCTTCTTAAGTGCCAGAGGTGTTGCTCACAAACAGTGCAGTTCAAATTGTAGATTTAAATAACCCACTGCATCCGGTTACGTGAATGGTGACTCGGCCCCTATAATGAGTCTTACGGTGACGAGTTGAATAACGCCTACAAGTCCCAGAATGCCACAGTCATGTGGGGTGTAGTATGCGTGGGGAATTAGAGTCACGAAATTCACAAACTTCACCATGTCTGTGTGCCCTCTGAAACTGTATGTCTACTCTGGTCCCCTACACCGCATAAACCCCCAAAACCCGAACGGGAGCTTTGAGGTAGGGGGTTTGGGGATGAATCCTCCAGACCCGACGAGCCGCCCGATGGCGACAACACCACCCCGGATTCTCCCTGAATTGGGGGTGGGGTGCGGCCAATATCCAGTACTCTGGAACAGAAACAGTCCGCCGAAACAGAAGCCAGCAGCACCGAATCCAACTTTGCAATGCGGGGGTCTCTCTGCACGATGCTGGCCATCACGCTAAAAAAGTCCAAAACAGCTCCTCCAAAAGAAGAAACAGAGACCACTTGCGGGGATACAAGGAGGCATTTTAATCTCGAGGCTCACAGGTAGGCAAATGCATTTGGGCGGTAATCTCGGCCTTCTTCAGTGCCGGAGGTGTTGCTCACAAACAGTGCAGTTCAAATTGTAGATTTAAATAACCCACTGCATCTGGTTACGTGATTGGTGACTCGGCCCCTATAATGAGTCTTATTGTGGCGAGTTGAATAACGCCTAAAAGTCCCAGAATGCTACAGTCGTGTGGGGTGTAGTATGCGTGGGGAATTAAAGTCACGAAATTCACAAACTTCACCAAGTCTGTGTGCCCTCCGAAACTGTATGTCTCCTCTGGTCCCCTATACCGCATAAACCCCCAAAACCCGAACGGGAGCTTTGAGGTAGGGGGTTTGGGGATGAATCCTCCAGACCCGACGTGCCGCCCGATGGCGACAACACCGCCCGGGCTTTTCCCTGGATTGGGGGTGGGGTGCATCCAACATCCAGTACCCTGGAACAGAAACAGTCCGCCGAAACAGAAGCCAGCAGCACCGCACCCAACTTTGCAATGCGGGGGTCTCTCTGCGCGATGCTGGCCATCACGCTAACAATGTCCAAAACAGCTGCTCCAAAAGAAGAAACAGAGACCACTTGCGGGGATACAAGGAGGCATTTTAATCTCGAGGCTCACAGGTAGGCAAATGCATTTCGGAGGTAATCTCCGCCTTCTTCAGTGCCAGACGTGTTGCTCACAAGTGTTATGATTGATTGATTGATTGACCTACTGGCTTTCGCCAGTAGATTATATATATATATAGCTATGCGTGCTTGCACGTTGGCTGGTGGGAGGAGCAGGTGTTCAAAAGGGACCATTCTTCCATTTTTGAAGAAAACATCGTACACTACTACAGATTTATCGATGATATTTTCATCGTGTGGCGTGGTAGTAAAGAAAAGGCACTGGAATTCATTGAAACCATCAACGTTAATAATTTGAATCTCCACTTTACCCACCACATAGACAACTCCAGCTTGGAATTCCTGGATGTCAAACTGTATGTAGCTAATGGGAGGATAGAAAGTACCCTATTCAGAAAATCGACCGCTGGCAATGTCACACTCCATGCCTCCAGTGCCCATCCTAGGCATCTGATTGCAAGCATCCCCTATGGGGAATTGCTACGCCTAAAACGGATATGCAGCACGGATACTGAATTCAACATCTGTGCTGCAGAATCCATGCGTCGCATGCGAGCTAGAGGCTATTCAGAAAAGATCTTAACATCAGCTCTAAATAAAACATCTTCCAGATCTAGAGCGAGCTTACTTCCAGCTGCTACAGCGGAGGAGCCTGTCCCGGAAATTCCACCTGATCCTCCAGCTAATCCCGGGACAATTGACAAGGCCCAATGTCCCAGATTAATCACAGCCTATAGTGAGAACGAACGCAAAATCAGATCCATCATCAATAAAAACTGGGGAATAGTACTCACTGACCCCGTTTTGAGGATGAGTCTGCTATCCAGCCCCACCATAACATTCAGTAGAGCAAGAAACATGGGAGCTGTGTTAGATCCTACCAGCCCTGAAATAAGAACTAAACCCAATTGGTTAAAACCCAAAGATGGTTTCTATAAATGCTCATCTTGTCGGGCGTGCAAGTTCGGGGTGAACACAACAGAATACTGCACTCCATTCAGTCCCACACCACACAAGATAATGGGAAACTATAACTGTAAAACAGAATTTGCAGTATACGTTCTCTCCTGTACCTGTGGGCTCAATTACATCGGAAGCACAAAGTTACAGGTACATGAGAGAATCCTCCAACATCTTCGTGCCATTTTGCACAGTGATCCCAATTACCCAGTGGCGCGCCACTTTAAACAAGTTCATGGTAACAATTTATCTTGTTTAACATATTATATGGTATCTGCTGTACCTAAACTTCGCAGAGGAGGGAATAGAGAGGCTTTGCTTAGAAAATTAGAGACTAAATGTATCCTTAACTTCGATAGCAAATGCCCAAACGGTCTGAATAACACCGAAGACATGTACACGTGCTTGTAAATAGGTATTCTGTGTGTAACCCGGAGCAGTGTATTTAGATATCGTACAGATTCGTTTGATTCTGTTTTCTGGTCTAATTCTAGATATTGTATATATATTTTTTTTGAGTGTGTTGGTATTGGTAAATTCCGTGGTCAAGATAAGAATGTTCAGTGATCCGGGACAAACCTTTTATCATGGTGATTAGTAGTGGGTTTCACTTATTTATACTTCGGCAGAGATATTGCAATATAGGTAGGACATGTTGTACTGTTGTGACTGCATACTTTAAGAAAAAGTTAAACTTAGATTGTGTTCTGAGTTTAAAGGGGAACTCTTAAAAATAAGCGGGTGCCACCCCTCAACATATTTCACTCGGTGTTACTTAGTGTTATATCTCAGCCGGAGCTGGGTTGCAAAATGCATTTTTTCATGTAACCCTTTTTTTCATCACTTACACTTAATTAATTTACACAGTATATATTTGTAGAATAATTGTTATGATTAGCTCTGCTATGCACTTTATCTTTTTTGCACATTCCTTCCAAACTAAAATCACAGGTCTGTTAGTGATTACATGCATTTATGCAGCTATAATGAATTTTTGGTACTTTTTATAATGGTATTTGGATTTATCCAGGAATTTTTAGAATGCCAAAAGCAGTTCTTTCTTTGGAATATGACTGTAATTTCAAAGTGTATTTTCTTTGTTAACATCTGCCGATAATATTATAATTTTCCGTTGCAATGGGAAATGCGGAAGGTGTTTGATGCTAATATGAAATTTTTGGCACTAATGAGTATTTATATGATATCGATTGTATTCGAATCATGCAGTCTGTTTTCCATGTTTTTCATTAACTTTTGGAACATGTGACCTTGGTGGGAAGGGCATATCACTTAAAATGGCGAAAATCATTCACAGCCTTTATGTGAACAAGGGCGCCAAAGCCCGAAACGCGTCATCTGTTTGACTGCTGCTAGGCTGTAAATAAACATCTTGCCTGAGAAAAGAAGTGGTTCGTTTCTCTTTCTTCGCCGCCGTTTCAGTGGAAGTGGAAGGAGTGCTCTCTTTGCGATATATATATATATATATATATATATATATATATATATATATATATATATATATATATATATATATATATATATATATATATATTACCTACTGGCGGTCGCCAGTAGGTATATATAGTTAGGATTTTTTCCCTATGGGATTTCTGAAAATTCTATGCCTAATAACTTTTGCGTTTGTGGACGGAATTGGCTGAAATTTTCAGGAAAATGGCACATTTTGTTTCTGAGCAGCCCCTGAAAATTTGGTGGGGTTTCGTCAAGGGGGGGCTGAGAAAAAAGGGGGGTCCCAAAACGCATTTTTTGCATTGAGTTTTCCATAGGGCGGTTGGACTCACTTTTAGCCCGAACGGCTGAATGGATTTTCACGAAACTTGGCAAAATTGTAGGGACTGTTAGCCCGATGTGCCTTTGCTAGGTCTCAATATATGTGCTTCAGTGGATTTTGAGAAATTAACGTTTAAATCAAGATATATATCTGTAACAGCGCTCCGGGCAGCGATCCGGTTAGCGAACCTTTCGCGTATCGGAACTTTGCGATGCGAAGCTGATTGGCCCTCCGGTGTCTGTCAACATTCTAAACAGTCCGGAGCGGCCGCCATCTTGTCTCTCGGTAGGATCGAGAGACAAGAGGAGGCCAAAACAAAGGGGGAAATTACCATAAGGGGGCATAGTAGATCCTCGTTGACCCCCTAGGTTTTATGTGGAGGTTTTAAAAGGGCCTAGGAGGGTCCAAAAAAAAAAAAAAAATTTTTTTTTTGCGTGGTAAGCGCCAAGTTCGCGAACCGGAAAGCGTTCTGGGCAGCGAACTTTATGGATAAAAGAATGAAAGACTTTTCTAATACTGTATGTTAATTATTTGTTGGTTTTGTTGATTATTTTTTAATTTTTTTATTTTTTAAGCAATTTTTTATTGTTGTGATTGTGTTTCAAAATTTAATAACATTTCTAACATTTAACTAGTTTATGAATTACATATAAAAATGATTAAAGACTCAAACAATTTTGAAATGTGGTAAATTTGACACCAAACCATTTGTTCCCATTCAGCCAGTGATGGTGTCCCGTTTAGCGAATTTTGCATAATACATAGCGAATTTGCACAAGAAATAAGAAAATTTATAAAATTAATAATATATTTTTGTACATGATTTTAATGTGCTATATACAAAATTGTTGGTTACAGATTTTAATCAATATATTTATTGGGAATGAATCACGATGAATTACGTGGAACATCAAATTGAACAGACAAGCCGAGAGGGCATTCTCTTTTAAAATCTGTTTTGTTTGTTATTATATATTGTTTTCAATATGGTGAACTACCATTTAAGTGTGGTTGAGGTGTCAAATGCACAATCATACTGTCAAACGTAAGCGCTACTGAACCAGGCTGAAGTATGTTTTTTATTTCCACAGGCTGTGGGGTCAGCTGACTGTGTATTGGCACTTTAAAGATGATGGGGGTGTAACCGACCATGTCATGTGATCAAGGGGCTGAGGTCCCGAAACGCGTCATGGCGGCGTGTTCCGTGCACTAAGGATGAAATAAACCAACTTGCAAAACATCCACTTGGGTCCGGTTTCGTTATTTCCTTTGGAGTCTGACTTGGGGGATTTGGCGAAGTTCGTGGCACGTTATTACACCAACAGCTTCTGGGTGTATAACCGGACCCCTTCAGTGAACAGGGCGCAAGCGGAAGGAAGCAGCGTTTGCGGGTTTCTTTCCTGCAAGATTCAGTGGCTCTGGTAAGAGCAATCGCTACAGCCCCCGACGAGCGGAATTCTCCAAGGGCAGCCGCTGCATTGAAAGGCGAGGCAGTTCCCACGGATGTGGTAGAACCGGCGCCACGGTGAAGCAGCATGGTGTGGAGACCGCAAGCAATTCACTATCGGGACTGAAGGAGGAAGCAGCATAGCGTGACGGGTTACTTGAAACCCGGGTGCGCAGAGCTGAGTGCAACTAATTTTCTATTAATAATCCTTAAAGAATATCCGTGCACGGACCATGGCCGCCGCCGATGTGGTCAGATCCCGTGAGGAGGCAGCTGTTGAAATGTTTGACGATACTCCCGTCACGAGCATTAACCCTATGGCGCAAGCAGCGCAATCGAATGTGGGAAATAATGCCATGAAAGAACTTTTTAGAAAACTAGAGAAAGCCATGCGGACGGAACAGGCGAAATGGTGGGAGAGGAAGTCACTGTCCCGCTATTTGGAAGTTGGACGCGTTCCCCGGGGCTTAAGGATCATGCTGGCCCCCAGCTTTGAAAACCCGGACCCAGAGATGTTAAGTGAGTGGGCGAGGTGTAACCTGGACTCTTCGAGCAGACTACTCAGAATATTAGTCAAATATGCGGAGAGTGACGGAGCGAAACTGGGGGTAGTGATAAATGATTTAAATGAGGAAATTAAGAAGCTCAATGATGTGGAACAGGAAAAACGTTTGCGCGATGCAATGAAACAACGACTCACCAAGGAGGAGGAGGTAATCAAAAAAAGAAAGACCTTCAAATTTCAGAGGGACAAACTAGATTACCAGAACGGTCGTATTTTCACCTTCGCAAAAAAGTACGATCTTCTAAAGGGGACGACCGGACCTCGCTCCAAGGGTACAGGGCAAACAAGCAACAGGGGCCCCAGCCCCTCTACCTCGGAGTCAAACCTGAGTTCAATCCCAGGAAGTGAGTCAGAAAATGATCAACGCAATAATGAGGAAGCGGAGGGTTTTACCAAGCGGTCGCTGGGAGAGGAAGTGGAGTGCCTATGCAGCGACCGCAAGCAGACCCTAAGATCTCACACCGCTGGCAAGAAATCAGGTGGAAACGCAACCTCAAGCGCAAATGGCGGAGGAGGAGCCGGGCAACAAACCGGCGCAACGAAACCACCAGTGAGGGGCCGGGGACGAAAACGATGGAACCGCTAGTGAACAATCAAGTAAGCGACCAACTATCTGTGATTAACCTCTCAGATGTTCATTTAACTGTTAAAGAGACTAAAACATTATCATTAGGCTTGACTTATTGTCCCCCTTGTACATTCAATTATGCGCAAACTAGAATGGACTTTTTTAAATATATACGCAAACTGAAATTAAGAAAGCTATTCTTGCAGAACAAATTGAAAATGCGCATACCAACTCAGGATAATAATAGAACTGAGCTTGATCCGGGTCCATGCCTGGCGGGAGAGGTTGATTTATATATGGACCTGGTTGATTTGAACAGGGAAGGGGGAACTTCATTGGATGTGGACATGGAGGAACATATAAGAACAGATGCCCCGGGGGCTACGAGCTTTAGACCCAAATCAACATTCAACCCCATATCGGTCTATGACAACATAGAAGTATTCAATAATCTGGTTATATCTGATCTCAAAGAGTTGCACCAGGCCTCCAGAACTAAAGACACTAGATCTAACAATAGGTGCAATAATGCCTATGGGAGTCTAATGAAGAAACTGCAGGGGGAGAATACGGTGATTGTAAAACAATCAGATAAGGGGGGCAACATTGTCCTGTGGCCAAAACAATTGTACATGGAGGAGGCTTTACTGCAGTTGAATGACAGGAATTGTTACTGCAGGAGCGATTGGCGTACAGCTAGACAGGCGTGGGATGCTTTCAATACCAGGTTATATGTGTGGAAGGGCATGGGATTACTCAGTGGGGATGAACAAAAATTCCTTAAATCCAATTATCCTGTGATCCCGGTGTTTTATATGATCCCGAAAGTCCACAAAAATCTGACCAAGCCCCCAGGGAGGCCTATAATTTCCGCCAGGCAGGGCCCTTTTGAGAATGCCTCTAAATATATTGATCACTTCCTGCAGGAGCATGTGAGGGCGCTTCCCTCCTATATCAGGGATACGGGTGATTTTTTGGACAAAATCAGGACCATAGAGTGGCAGGAAGATTACCTTTTACTAACACTAGATGTAACTTCCTTATACACCAGTATTAATCATAACGATGGATTAAGGGCAGTAAAACACTATCTGGAGCGTAGACCTGCCTGTATGACACAGCACAACAGCATGATAAGTGAGATGATTGAGATCTGCCTCAAAAGCAACTTCTTCTTGTTTCAAAAACAGGTTTTCCAACAACTAAGGGGAGTTGCGATGGGGGCCTGCTTCTCCCCTAGCTATGCCTGTCTGCATATGGGGCATTGGGAGGAGCAGGTCCTAGCAAGAACATATGAGGGTACCATGGCAAATAACATCGTAGCCTGGTACAGATTTATTGATGACCTTTTCATTATTTGGAAGGGGTCAGAAGAGGAGGTTAACAAGTTCATAACCAACATTAATGAGAATGATCTTAATCTACATTTCACTGGTCAAGCCAGCAGAACACAGGTCACCTTCTTAGATGTGGAAGTGAGCATTGGCGAGGGAAGGATATTGACTGACCTGCATCGCAAGGCAACAGCTGGAAATACGGTGTTGCACGCCACCAGCCACCACCCGGCGCACCTGATTCGAAGCATTCCCTATGGGGAGATGCTGAGGATCAGGAGGATCTGTAGCACAAAGGAGAGTTGTGAACAGGCACAAAAAGCAAGCGGGAGTAGATTTATTGAAAGAGGCTACTCACGAGAAATGGTGGAGGGTGCCATGAAACGTGCCAATTTAACATCAGGGCACAGTCCAATAACAGATGTTGGGCCTATACGGACCGCAGGAAAGGAGTCAGGTCAACCTAGACTTATAACAGCATACAGCAGACAGCACAAAGAAATATTCAACATCATTCGCAGAAATTGGCAGGTGGTCAAGGGAGACCCGGTCATTGGTGGGACCCTTGCCGAGAGACCAGCTATTACTTACAGCAGAGCGAGGTCTATGAGCGATATGATAGTTAAGAGTAGCCCGGAAGTAGCCGATGACAACTGGCTGGGTAAAAGTAGGGGCTTCCTAAAGTGTGCAGTCTGCAAGGCATGCAGGATAGGAAAGAACAGGACCACCTATATGACAGCTTTCAATAAAGAGGTGGTCTCGATTAAAAAGAAAATTACCTGCAAATCTGACTTCGTGGTCTATGTATTGGAATGTGCTTGTGGCCTGCGCTACGTGGGCAGCACCAAGCTGCAGGTGCACAGGCGCATTCTTCAGCACCTTAGAGCAGTGACCAACAAGGACGAGGCATACCCTGTCGCCAGACATGTAAATATGTGCCATGGGGGGGACATAGGATGCTTGCAGTATTATGCGATTGACATGGTCCCGCCACTTCGTAGAGGTGGCGATAGGGAGGCCCGTTTGAGAGTTCTGGAAACACGATATATTCTAGAACTCAATTCCAAGGCCCCCAATGGTCTAAATCAAACGGAAGACTTACACTCTTGTCTTTATTAGGGATCTAATATTTAGACCAGTTGGATCAAAATTTATCATTAACTGCAGAGTAATTGAGGGGCAATATGTATCATAGTCAAACATGTAAACAGTCTACCTTCTGTTTTTAACTTCAATTTATGGTGAAGGGAGCGAAAACAATTTTTATCACTTGGTTAGAGAGCCATTTTTATGATGTATCATAATTATGTTTCCGATATTCTTTTTAAAGTGCACAAGCTTTTGTACCCTTGATACAGCAGTGTGGAAGCAGTGGTCATGTGTAGCGGTTAAATGCCCACTTGGGCACAATTTTGAAATGTGGTAAATTTGACACCAAACCATTTGTTCCCATTCAGCCAGTGATGGTGTCCCGTTTAGCGAATTTTGCATAATACATAGCGAATTTGCACAAGAAATAAGAAAATTTATAAAATTAATAATATATTTTTGTACATGATTTTAATGTGCTATATACAAAATTGTTGGTTACAGATTTTAATCAATATATTTATTGGGAATGAATCACGATGAATTACGTGGAACATCAAATTGAACAGACAAGCCGAGAGGGCATTCTCTTTTAAAATCTGTTTTGTTTGTTATTATATATTGTTTTCAATATGGTGAACTACCATTTAAGTGTGGTTGAGGTGTCAAATGCACAATCATACTGTCAAACGTAAGCGCTACTGAACCAGGCTGAAGTATGTTTTTTATTTCCACAGGCTGTGGGGTCAGCTGACTGTGTATTGGCACTTTAAAGATGATGGGGGTGTAACCGACCATGTCATGTGATCAAGGGGCTGAGGTCCCGAAACGCGTCATGGCGGCGTGTTCCGTGCACTAAGGATGAAATAAACCAACTTGCAAAACATCCACTTGGGTCCGGTTTCGTTATTTCCTTTGGAGTCTGACTTGGGGGATTTGGCGAAGTTCGTGGCATATATATATATATATATATATATATATATATATATATATATATATATATATATATATATATATATATATATATTACCTACTGGCGGTCGCCAGTAGGTATATATAGTTAGGATTTTTTCCCTATGGGATTTCTGAAAATTCTATGCCTAATAACTTTTGCGTTTGTGGACGGAATTGGCTGAAATTTTCAGGAAAATGGCACATTTTGTTTCTGAGCAGCCCCTGAAAATTTGGTGGGGTTTCGTCAAGGGGGGGCTGAGAAAAAAGGGGGGTCCCAAAACGCATTTTTTGCATTGAGTTTTCCATAGGGCGGTTGGACTCACTTTTAGCCCGAACGGCTGAATGGATTTTCACGAAACTTGGCAAAATTGTAGGGACTGTTAGCCCGATGTGCCTTTGCTAGGTCTCAATATATGTGCTTCAGTGGATTTTGAGAAATTAACGTTTAAATCAAGATATATATCTGTAACAGCGCTCCGGGCAGCGATCCGGTTAGCGAACCTTTCGCGTATCGGAACTTTGCGATGCGAAGCTGATTGGCCCTCCGGTGTCTGTCAACATTCTAAACAGTCCGGAGCGGCCGCCATCTTGTCTCTCGGTAGGATCGAGAGACAAGAGGAGGCCAAAACAAAGGGGGAAATTACCATAAGGGGGCATAGTAGATCCTCGTTGACCCCCTAGGTTTTATGTGGAGGTTTTAAAAGGGCCTAGGAGGGTCCAAAAAAAAAAAAAAAATTTTTTTTTTGCGTGGTAAGCGCCAAGTTCGCGAACCGGAAAGCGTTCTGGGCAGCGAACTTTATGGATAAAAGAATGAAAGACTTTTCTAATACTGTATGTTAATTATTTGTTGGTTTTGTTGATTATTTTTTAATTTTTTTATTTTTTAAGCAATTTTTTATTGTTGTGATTGTGTTTCAAAATTTAATAACATTTCTAACATTTAACTAGTTTATGAATTACATATAAAAATGATTAAAGACTCAAACAATTTTTTAATATTACATACAATTTTATTTTTCGGATTGTTTTTCGAAATTTAATACAACGTCTAGCATTTCACTGTCTGATATGTGTTCTTGTTCAGTGAACATAAGTTCAAACATTTGACCGTCATCATAATGAAGTAAATGATCCACTGATTCTACACATTGAACTAATTCATGGTCCCGTGATTCATCCATGAAATCTGAGTCATCATTGTCCGCAATAACTTTTTCTGTGTTGGTCTCCAGAACAATTTCGAAGGAAACATTCTGCTCACCTTCCATTTTATTGCTGTAATTTGCATAAAAAATAAATATATCAGTAGAGATAGGGCACTGTTGGGTTTAAGTTCAGACAGGCACTTGTGAGTTTATAACAGAGAAGTAATCTATGGGCACTGTATGGTTTCAGGCGTGAAGTAGTACTATTAAAAAGTGCCTGTGAAGAAGCCTAAGTAAATTCATAATTATACCACAGAAACCTAAATCAGTCCATAATTATAATAAAGAAGCCTTTCTCAATGTCTAACTCTTACAGAGGGATAGTATATAACTATCTGAAAAAGTTTACCATATTTACTTATAGTGCACAATATACTTCAGTTTTAAAAATAACAACTTACCTTTAGAAACAAGTTGATGTTATTAGTGATATTCTAAATGATATATACAACAACAAGTAGTAGTCAAAATGGCTGTGTTTCCTTCTCTCCCTTTATATATATACAGGTATATAACCAATCAAATGTCAGGTAATAAAAGTAGAAAAGGAAAGTAACATTTTCATTGGTTGTCAATTCCAACAATTCAGATGTGTTTTGTGAAGTAATTTACCTCACGGTATTTGGAGAGGTCTACAGGCTAAATGGCTAAATGGAATTTCAATGAAATTTGTGAGAATGGAAGGGATTGTTATGTAGTATGAGCTAATCTATATTTGGTGAGAGTGTCTCTAGTCGTTTTTCTGTAAATTACTTTCCCGCCTTTTTTTAGGACCGCTTTCCGGGAAGCGGCCCGGTTAGCGAACCTTAAGCGTCACGGGAGTCCACCATTTTGTGTTTCGGTCGCATTAAGATACAAGATGGAGGGCAAATAATGTTTAGAATGGGTAGAAGGGGTCATGGTAGACTTATCTTGACCCCCTAGGTTTTCTGAGCGTGGCTGAGGAGGCTTATATGTGCGGAAAAAAAAAACTTTTTTTTAAAAAATTCCGCGAGGTTAGCTTTCGGTTAGCGAACCGGGTAGCGCTCCGGGGAGCGAATTTTGTGGAAAATTAGTGAAAAAAGTTAGAGAAAAATCAAAGTCAAAGTTGTTGAAAAACTGTTTGTTTTTGAACCTTTTCCCTTGTCTTTTCTAATTTTTAAATACATGTTTTAATATTTTTGGAAATGTTTGTTCTTTGTTTTACAGATTGAAAGTATGAAAAAATATTTAAAAAAGGTAACAAGAATTATAAGGTAAATGTTTTCTACTCTTTTTACCCGCAATGCACTGCTGATGATGTCATTGACAGTATCTCTCATTTACTCTCTATAGCTGTCTTTCTTTTTACATTATTCTCTGTTTACTTCCCTTATACTAACTCTTCTTTTTTTTAAAAAAATATTTTTTTAGTTCGCTTAAAGTTCGCGAACCGGTCAGCGAACTTGAAGCGAACCAAAAGAAATAGAGCTTGCCAGAGTGATAAACATTCTAGCAATTTTGTTTGAAAGGGGAGGTAGTTCTGAAAAGAACTGTTTTTTTTTGTTTTTGTTGTTTTATTTATTTATTTTTTTTTTTGAACATTTTTTGATTTTTTTGTATTTTTAGAACTGTTTTATGTTTTTTTTGTGTTTTTTATGGAGGGGAGACAACAAAAAACAGGCATTGAAAACGGCTCAACTGGAGCAAAAAAAAAAATTACTTCTTGGGTGCATTAGGGCATTTATGATTTTCGAACGCCATGTTCATCAGGTTGACGCTCATGTTGCCATACGACAGCATACCACCACAGTATATACAAGTTAACTTCATATGCTGGAAGTTGGGTTGAATGTTTGGCACAGTTTCTTGTGCCTCTCTTCCCGTCAAAGACATTGTGGAGGTAGATCTGGCCACAGGAGTTGTCGTGGGATTGTCTTGAAGATCCCTTAACTCAGCCCGGCTGTAGTTTAAGGGATGCCACCTGCTCATGTGTCGATGCATCGTATAGTTGCCCATACTGTATTTCTTATCTGTGCCTCTCGACAATCTGTAATCACAGATGAGGCAGGTGGCATATTTAGCATTCACCTTCTTTGATCCAGGAGGGATGGAGAAAAACTGCCAGATGAAACTTGTTTTTCGCTTTGAAACCCGGGGCAACTCTTGGACAAATTGTTGTTCCTCTCTGTCCTCTTCTTCTTCTTCCTCCTCTTCCTCCTCTCTGTTAGTGATAAATTGACTAGGTGGTCCTCTCTTCTTATGAGGAGGTGGAGGTGGTGGTGGGGTTCCACCAGCTGCAGCAAGTACAGAAGCCATTGTTCAATTCTAGCTAAATGGTCTTTCTCTCACCAAGATGAAAGTCAGAGTGAGGAAATAAGGAGGGGTTTACATGATTTGGGGAAAGCAAAAGTTCTGAACCAATGAAAAGTGTTATTTTTAGGTCACATGACCTAGTCATACATCATTTGGAAACCAAAAGTGAAATGAACCAATGAAAAGTTTGATAAACAAGTCACATGACCTGTTCCGCTTACGTTACGCGGCGCGCGCCGCGTCCCAGATCGCTTCCGGTTCGCGGTCCGGAGCACTTCCGGGAGCGCTAACGCGGCGCGTCATTAGACGCATTACGCGATAACGTGATACGTCGCGCTTCCGCGACGCGTCACAGTTCCGCTAACGTAACGTTGACCGGTTCGCGGACTAGATCGCGGCATCAAGATGAGCTAACGGAAAGCTTCCCGGTTCGCGAACTAGAAGCGAAGAAAAAAAATATTAAAAAAAAAATTATCAATAAACATCTAAATATATTTTGGGATTTAAAGAAGAATACATTTTACAGCTACAGATGTTAGCTTTTAAAAAACCAATGAAATTCACAGAAAAAACCATAGGTTATAGACCATATATAGTTAGAAATTTGCATTTAAAAAACCATTGAAATTCAATGAAAAAACCATAGGTTATAGACCATATATAGTTAGGGATTTGCATTTACAAAACCTTATTTTACTCGCATAAAACCATTGAAATTCCATATATAGTTAGTTGCGCTAACTATATATCGCGCACCCGCAATCCACTGCTGATGATGTCACATATTACATCATTCATGACATGGTCAGTGACATCACTGATGACATCACTGATGACAACATCCAGTGACTGTATGTTTCTGTGAAGTTAAAATATGTCTTACATATTGAAGAATGAGTGGATGTATAAGTGTCTGGATGAAGGATTTAGTAGGTGCATGACTGACTGTATGAGTGAGTGATTAAATGTGTCTCACTGAGTGCATGGGTTAGTGACTAAACTGTCTTAATTTGTGCATCATTATGTCTGTTGTTCTGTAAACTGCTGCATGTGTTGATCAGTAGCTATATGAGTAACTATATGGATTATTGATTGGTTGCCCAAGTATTTGTATGGGAGACTGAGTGTGTGTGTGGGTGGCTGGGAGGTGTATGACTCTGTGCATAGATGTGTGAGCAGTTGATACACTAGATGTATGGGTTCAAAAGTGCATGTGGAAACAGCTGTATGGGCGGTTGACTGTGTGCATGAGTGTATTGGTGAGTGAATGGATATCTCAGTGCTACATGTCAAAGTAAGTACATATTTAAAACACAGTACATGTGAGAGTTGACATATATAAATAACTGTGCATAAGAGCCAGTGAATGTGTGAGTGGCTGTATTGATCATTGTGAACTTGTATCAGGGATTGTATAAGAGAGTAAATATGTGTTAGTATATGTTTGAATAAGTAAGGTGTGTATAACTGTATAGTTGAGGAATTGGAGGTGTGATTGATTCTTTGCATGACTGTCTAGGTGTATGAGTAACTCCATGGATGAGTGACAATCTGTGAGTGTCTGTTTTCACTGAGTGTATCTAAGGTTATATCAGAGTCTGTAGAGGTTCATCGTATTAACACATGAATGATGTCATCTGTGATGTTGTCAGGGATGTCATTTGAGTTGTCATCAGTGATGTCATCAGTGATGTCACTGACCATGTCATGAATGATGTAATATGTGACATCATCAGCAGTGGATTGCGGGTGCGCGATATATAGTTAGCGCAACTAACTATATATGGAATTTCAATGGTTTTATGCGAGTAAAATAAGGTTTTGTAAATGCAAATCCCTAACTATATATGGTCTATAACCTATGGTTTTTTCATTGAATATATATATATATATATATATATATATATATATATATATATATATATATATATATGCGGTATGTGTCGTCCTTAGCTTGTTAAAGCTCAGCTACTTGCAGCTCAAGGAAGATGCGAGACCCGATTTCTTAGGTGTTGTTATTTATTTATTTTGAACCCAAACACCAGTTTGCCACTATATATATATATATACACATATGGATCCATAGGTATAAGATACAATCTGGATGGAATGCATGTGTCAAAAGAGGGGTAGCAGAGGGGTTATTTGCAGGAAAAGGATGAAAATCATAGGGTTGCAATTGAAAGGTCCTCTCAGAAAGTCCAGCACTTTAGAGGTTATGTGTAAGGAAGACTCTCCACATGATCCTCAGCAATGAACTATTCATGTGATCTTGGTGCATGCACTGCAGATGCCTCCACCAATGATCAGCTCCTCTCTGTTCCCTCTCTCTCCTCATTACATGGTTAACACCCCACCCATGACATTGATAGTATTTAAACCTCCTACTATCATCACTACTTATCATCCCAGTTTTCCAAATAATGAAACAACAAAATGAAACAAGGATGAATGTCAGAATTATTCAGCACATAAAAAAATGGATATTCCATTCAGATGTATAAGTTCCTTATTCACATATGTAACCATTCAACTTTGTAGGTTTCCTCAGAACCCTAACAACCCTGCTGGTTCCACACTCAGCTTCCTTACTCGTCTCCCCAGGAGAAGACAAACCACTATTATTAGGCATGGGAATTTCTTCTCAGGTCATGGGACCTTCCCCCTCATCAATTAACCAATTAAAAGTTTTCTTTTGTTCAAAAGGCTTCTTTCCTTCCTCACCAGCCAGCATACTCCACTTGTTACACATGGATAAGGAACTCATATGTCTTACCTTTCCATTGCTCAATAAAGCAACATTACAAAACATTTTTTCCACCTAATTTGGTCTTGAATATCTATTTTGCCCAATTCTCAAAACTCCAATTCGCTTTACTCTCACCCTATCACCAATTTGCACTCTGGCAGATTTCCAACCATACTTCACATCACTTAGGGGCATATGTTTCAAAGGATACATTTGCGATTCTCAAATAGCGATTTTTAGAGAATAGCTATTTGACAATTGCAAAATGAAATGTATGTAGGATTTGCAAGATATGTTGTGAATCCTACATATTCCGTATTTGCGAATTCCAAATTGAGTTTCGCAAATAAGGAATACCTTCCCATTCATTCCTGTGAATGGGAAGACATTCTCAATTTGCAATTACCAATTAGAGAATCGCAAATTGAGAATGCAATTTCAAGGTTGCAAGGGTGCCAAAAGGACACCCTGTTGCACCCCTGAAATGTGCATGTGTGCACATGTGGTGCACATACCTGCCCTAAGGGCATGTATGTGTGCCACATGGCACCTTGAAAAAATCAAAAACGTGCTTTTTTAAAGGAAATCGCATATTACCACCAACTTCAAGTTGGTGGTAACTTGCGATTCCTTAAGGCAATATCGCAATTTGCGATGCCTTCAAGCATAGTATTTAGAGAATCGCAAATTGTGATTCTCTAAATACTTGAGCAAAACAAGGAATCGCAATTTTTGTGATTCCTTATTTCACGCCTAGGTTTAAACTTTCCTACATAGCACAATAGCACAACGTTAAATTGCGATCGCAAACACGAACACAATTCTGCTTAATACATATGGTCCTATATTTCTTGTATACTTGCTTTGTCTCATTAATTCTTCCTTCCCATGCCACCCTTTTGGTGTTTAATGAATATGTGTGGGTTATGCATCCTTACTTTACAAATTAATCAAGAATAAATGACCAGATTCTGCTTAGTGTGCTGCAACTGACTGTGTGTACCTGTCCACACCAAATAATATGAAGAGATGGCCCGACGTCCCACTGAATACTGGGCTCAGTTGCGCACTACTTTAAAAAGGATTTACTTTATGTTACACAAACACTATTCTTTAATCAAAGATGCTATTTAGCTTACTTCAGCTGTTTAATCCATACATCGTGAATGGTAAATAATTTAAAGGCAATTTATACGGAACAAAATACAATAAATTCTTTTTAGCCTTTAACAATTCTAAAATCAATAATCTAGTTGCATATTATAATTTGTTACACAGAAGTGTACAAGAAAAACCCAATGCATTTAGGGACATAACTAGTCCCTTCTTCAGGGGTGTAGCTGTAAAACAAAAAGATCATAATAATCATCAGCGTACATTGCAGATTAATATTGAAGTGAGAAGCGTTACTGATAAATTATCAAATTCAGCTTGTGATCATAGAGCCTATAAAAGCTTGGCAGGCTTACACATTGTTGTGCTTCAACAGAATAAGAAAGTCCCGGTGCTCAATGAAAGCGTGCAGGACTCCCAGAAAAAGCAGGGGTGATTCCAGGTTCAATGTCTTTCAGTTGGAACCTGATGTCAGCTCAAGGTTGTTCACGTGGCCCATAAAGTTATCGGTAGGTTCCAATATGTTCCCTAAAGTCCGGACAAATGTATCCTGCCACATTATTTCAATTACCAAAGCATGGGGTGAACCTGGTAGCTCGTCGCCAAATCTGTAAGCAATACTGTCCACATGATCTTCAGAAATGTACTTTATTCATGTAATCCTGGTATATGCACCATAATGCCTCCACCTCTGATCAGCTCCTCTCTTTACCCTCGCTCTGCTCATTACATGGTTAACATCCACCATTCCAATCCATGACATAGCATTCTGTAGGAGAGTAGGGTCTGCTATCCAATGGTCACCCCAATTTTTGCTTTTTGCTTCACTGGTTTTCGACTTAATGTGGCTGTGGGCCTGCTAATCAGACCCACAGCCTGCTTTTCTCTCTCTAAATTCACATACATGTACTATAGGCACATAACCCCATTGGAACTGGGCTCCTTGTCAGCCCCTGTACCATGCACTATAGGTGCTCAGGGCATAGGTGCCAACAAGGCCTAACAGGGGCTGCAGCATATCTTTTGCCACCTCTGGCTGGTTCTTAAATTGACACAACTGGCTGATCACTCAGCTGGGGCAAGTTGGTCACCCCTTGCTTAGATATAGTATACCTATATCTAAACCTATATCTGGACACATATGAGCCTATAAGTCACTCCTATGGCAGGCCTTATCAATCCTGGAGGCAGAGTGCTTGGTTTTACGTGAGATGGTGCTAGAGCATGAGCTGCGCCTGTCTGCAGCTGTCGGGAACAACTCCCTTAGCTGTTCTGGGATAATGCCATACTATATACTCTTAAGTGCATTATAATCCTTTGCAGTTATGTGCTAACTTTGGTTTGGCTTTATCAAAACATGTTGTGTAAGGTGTCATACAATTTGGAATACTATCCCCTCGACACTCCTGTCGACGGGGATAGCATTCCACCCCTCTAGAGGGAGAAGACATGTTACTTTACTAAAACGCGGTTAATCCTAATCAGAGTCTCAGCATCACAAAATGGATGCTGCTGCCACCGACACAAGTCTGACCTCCTGCTGCTGACCGAAACTTGGCAGAGAAGGTCTGGACAAAGGGTTTCCTGTCACAGGGAGGTGCTACACCACCCCAGACAGGAGATAGTGTATTGGGGCAGGGAGGGCTGAAAGAAACTAGACAGTGCCTGGGGCGCACAAGGCTTCCCCTTGCATAATCCAGTCAAACCGGTTCTGGGGAACACCAGCCCCAGTCCCAGCGCAACCCTGGACAAAGGGAAAGGGGTGTAACCACCCCCTTCCTGGGTCCCACCCATAGGAGGGACCTAGCAGGTAATACAGCCCCCTAGATTGGTATAAGAATGGGAGCAGTGCCAACGCACTCAGATTATCCTGACAGGAACTTATGAAATTAAACTCTGGACCCTGGACATCCTACTCGACGTAGAAGACTGAAGAATCTCCCTTGTGGTCAAGGAGTGACCACCCTGTGCAAACAGGCACCATCCAGCACCTCGACTTTTGCTTTGTTGCATTCCCGCCAGAACTCGAGCAACAGAGTTCGACAATACCCAGCGTTCCTGCCTTCTAACAGCCCGATCCACAGTCCCTGCAGAGCTGAGACCCGTGGAGGCGACCTGAAGCGTGGGGCCGGCCATCTTGGAAAGACCACGAGGCGCTGACCGTGCAGCTTCCAAGGCTCCCTAGAAGCTGTGCATTGGGATTTGAGAAGCCCCAGCCCTGAGCCACTCTTGCACCGAAGCTCACCCCTCTACACTCACCGAGTGCTGTGTGGGGCCCTTCTGCATCTTTTGGCTCAATGTGTTGGTCCGGTCGCTTGCCCATTGGCTAGCGGCCCCAGTACCAACGAACCTTTGAATTTGATTTGTGAGTCTGGTTGCTCCAAACTTGCCCTCGCTCCCCTGAAAAGGAGCACCCGCTCTGACCCTCCTGGTCGGAGTATTAAGCGATCTTCGAATCCTGCGTGGGTTGCGCTTGCCAAGGGTTGTTTGCTACAATCCTAAAGCCAACACTGCCGACAGCGAGAGCCTTCATAGGACAGCTCGTGATCCACTCCTGGACATCCTCGGTGCCCCAGATTCCACATGGCAGCGTAGACAAGCTTCACAACATCGACCTGATTGCGCCCGACATTGCCTGGTTTTTTCTTGGTTCCACCCTGGTCACTGCTGAGTGACCCAGACTCTGTCCCCTCTGCTTTCAGATCATCTATATCTTCAATCCACCCTTGGATCACACCGGACACTGCTCTTCGCGATGCCTGCAGCATCTTCATCTTCAGGCACCATCAACCTGCGTGACGAAACCCGACACTACTTTGCACCCGTGCACCCACTTCCTGTGGGTGAGGTAACTCAGCAACGCCGGTGCTCCTGTACTGGTACACACCTCTAGTGTATATGTCTAAAGTTTCATCCTTCTAGGTTAGTCGGAAGACTCCTTTAACAGTAACTTTGTAACTTTTAGGTACCATTGACTTTACATTGGAGCATGTGTGTGCTTTAAGCGCTGCACCCGAATCCCGTGGGCTTTTCCCGACTTCTGATCCACATACTGACTATGGCAGAGGAACAGGGTACTATAGACATCAAAACCAAGAAATTTCTGACACCTGTTAATTCCAGCACTCCCAGCATGTATATGCTGCCGAAGGTCCACAAGAGCATCACCCAACCCCCATTCAGACCAATTGTATCTACCCGTGGTAGTATCCATGAGAATACTGGCAAATTCATTGATCGTTACCTCCAACCTCTCATTCAGCAATCTCGGACCTACATAAGGGACACTACACATTTCCTGCAGAAGATCATGGATATCCGATTTGATGAAGACGCCACCATCCATCTATGTTCCATTGATGTCAAATCCTTATACACAAGCATCCCACATGACCTTGGGATGGAAGCAGTGGAGAACATCCTATTACAATCTGACCTTTCTAATGATTTTCAAATTTTCTTGATGCAACTGATGCACTTTACTCTCTACCAGAGTTATTTCTCTTGGAACGATCAATGCTTTGCACAGTTGTCCGGGACCTCCATGGGCAATTGTGCAGCTCCTGTCTATGCTAATGCATTTATGATCTATTTTGAGGAGAACCATATCTTGAATCAGACACCTTGGATTCAACATGCCATGTCATTCTTGCGATACATTGATGACATTTTCGTATTGTGGAAAGGAGATCACGAATCTTTAATGAAAGCATTAACGGATTTGAATCATATCAATGATCGCATACAGTTCACTCATGAAACCAGCCAGGATACCATCACATTTCTCGATGTGCGTGTTACAAAGGTGCGTGATCATCTTGAGACCGACCTATATAGGAAACACACTGACAAAAATAACACGTTGCATTACAAATCTTACCATCAAAGATCACTGAAAAATCATCTTCCGTTTTCACAATTGTTACGGATCAAACGGATTGCATCTGAGAGTAACAAGTATGAAGAACAAGCTACTGAAATGTTGACACGCTTCTCCAAAAGGGGATATCCTCAAACCATTTTGACTAACGCTAAAAAACGATGCGATAACATCAAAAGAGAAGAAGCATTTGCCACACAACAAAAAAGTCAAAAGACAAGATCTGTAATTGTATCCAAATTTTCTGAAGCCTCTAGAGCTTACAAAACTTCGATCTTGAAACATTGGCCGATCATCAGCCAAGAACATGATTTTAATGGAATTTTCAGTGAACAACCACTATTTGCCTACAAAAGGGGAAACAACCTAAAAGAGCTGATAAAAAACCCTAGAATTAAAACCAATGCCAACTACAAAGGGAACCAACCGTGCTTCAATTGTCAGAACTGTAACAACATGATCAAAGGCCCTGTATTAAAACATCCCATGAAGGGCACAGATGTGAAACTCAAATTGAATGCCACTTGCGACACTGAAAATGTCATATATGTGATCAAATGCCCTTGTGGACTGATGTATACTGGCAAAACCACCCGTAAGCTAAAAGTAAGAATAAATGAACACAAGAGCAATATAAGAACAGCTAACATCAAATCTAACCTGGCACTACATTTCAAGGAGAGTAGACATAACATCAGTCAACTAAGGTTCGCTGCTGTAGAAGTGGTGAACAAGCGGGACGACAGAGACAACAATAACTTTTTACTGCAGCGTGAAAACCACTGGATTAAATTTCTGCAAACCATGAAACCATCCGGTCTTAATGATCGGATGGAATTTCAATGTTACCTTTAATGCAACTGCTTTCACTGATGTGACATCTTATGTTTGTTTGATATTATGTTTCTTTATACTTCTGACATCTTATTTCTGTATTTTTAACTCTTGTTCCATACTATGGTTCCATCACACTTTTTTCATGTGTTTTGTCTAATTGCACACCTTAGGTCTTGCATTGTTTATTGTTCGTTTGCACCCGATTTTTCTCTATCATATCGTCCGCTTTACACATGGGAATTTCGGTTTATCACACCACTTCAAGATGGCCGCCGCGCTCTATGGTCCTTTCTCTATTTTCACCGTCCCCCTGGATACATTTCCGCTATCATTGAGCACTTCGTTTCACAACTAATGGCGAAGGACGCCAACAGCAAGACGCGTGTTCTTGCCTTCAATTTATCGTAAGTCTGATTTTAATCACGGACTAATGCTCATGTTACTTCTGTTTGATCTGCGCTTTATTTTGGGGTGACTACGGACTTAATGCAGTTCTTGCGCGTAACGTTAACAAACACACGAGCTATCACTTTCGTTGCATTTTTGTTCACCGAGCACCATTTGCCTTTCAGTTTTTTTCGTACGCACGTTTTACTTATTCAACACTTTTAGATTCTCACCCTTGTTGACCATGACGCTCGTTCACTTTGGTATTAATGGACACTTTACTTTGAGGTGTTTTGATGACACGATATTTTACACACTGTGCACGTTATTTGACTAGAATTTCTATCACATTGGCAACTTCATCTAAACATATTTTCTACCATCGAGGATCATACTTAGTTCATTTTATCTTATTTTCAGGATTCCCCTGATGAAGGATTTAATATCCGAAATGCATTGGGAAAGAATGCGCACCCACATTTATTGATTGGATGTATTCATGACATAAATTGCATTAATTTGGAGGAACGACACATGTGAAATTAAACATGGAGATTTCTACAATGATTTTGGTTTAATTCTTGAATTCAATTTGGAATGATTGACTGAAGAAACTCATCTGTTTCACTTGAGGTTGTGCGCTGAGAGTTGGCATCTACCCTAGGTGCCACCAACCATTTAGTGATTTCCACACCTTCTTGTCGGGGGGTGATATCTCCGCAGCACACCACAGAATACTAACTTTGATACATCGAGGAGTGCGTGCCCCACACCTTCTACTTTTCCCGACTTCAGCATTGCTAGTCCCGACTGCTCCCAGCGATTCCCTAGGCCTGACCACCGTTCGATTAGTGATACTTATACCACTTTTTTAATATATGGTTTGCCGGCCCCTGGGCCTCATCCATAATTGTGCAACATTTATATGTTTAACTGTGCTTTTGTTTAAACGCTTGTGCCTCTGAACTCATAAAGAGTACAGAGGATTATTCTAGTAATAAATACATATATTTTTATAATATATAACTTGTGTGGTGTCCTTTCATTTGATATTACAGGATTGTGATTGGTAAAACAGCTTGCTTAACACGAGCTCTTAAGTTAAGCCTTTAGGGCTGCTTAGTCCATGCTACCCTTAGGATAGCTTGTCTATAAGGTTGACTTACAAGCAGACACCATAAGGGATTGTTTGGACTGATGCAAGGTGCCCCCAGAATTGGAGACATCATATATCAGGCCAAGTTCTCACATTGCTGCGCAGCAGTGCGGATTTGAGCTTGCTGTTGTTTTACCATTGCAATCTTTTTATCAAATTGAAAGATCACATCAAGTGCCTTAGGTACATATAAACAAAGCTTAGCATATTTAAGTTCAACTGAACTTAGTAGTTGTAGATCAAAGGGCTTAGCACACCCTGGCTACAACTCACTAGCAAGGTACAGTAGGAAAACACTTAGTGTAGGTAAGTGCACCACTTACACCTCACTAGCAGTCATGTCTGGCAGAGAGGGAGCTTCTGGCTCTCAGCCTGTGACAGTTGACCTTACCAAGGCAACTTCCAGCTATGACAACCTCAGCCACAGAGACTTGAGTGCCTTGTGCACTTCAAGGGGGCTGAGAAAGGGTCACAACCCTACCATTCCCATCCTGATAGCCATCCTGGAGAAGGATGATCTAGATAAGGCAAGTGCAGTTCCCTTAGATGCAGGAGATGGAGTGAACCCCCCTGAGACTGAGAATCCCCCAGAGATAGAGGATGAACCTGAATCAGATCTTAATGAAGATTCAGACCAGGATCAAGGGACAAACCAGGTACTAGTGGGGAGGCTTAACCAAACCAACTTGGACCTACATAGGAATGGAGAGGACGAGCACCTCCCCAGGGCCTATAACATAATTCCCTCAGGTAATAGAAGGATGAGATCTTCCTCAAGGGACTCTCATATTTCTAGTGCCTCAAGGGAATCTCAAAGGGGAATGACTTCCCCCCAGAGGAAAGAGCATAGGGCCAGAATGAGGGCTGTCCAACTCCAGATAAAGAGGGAAGAGGTAGCCCTGGCTCAAGCTAAACTTGCTTTAGCAAGAGAACAAAAGTTGAGTGGATTAGATTCCACTGGTGGCAGCATAATTCCTAGAGAGAAAGACAGGTCCTATGACAGTAGAAACCTGACAAAAATTGTGCCCCCCTACAAGGAAGGGTGAACATCCACAAATGGATGACTGCTCTGGAGAGACCCTGCATAGTACAGCAGGTTCCTCAAGATCAGTGGGCTGCAATTTTATGGTATTCCTTTTCTGAGAAAGGGAGGGATAGGCTCCTCACAGTTAGACCTGAGGATGCCAAAAACTACTCTGTCCTGAAGAGTGCTCTTATTGAGGGGTTTGGCCTAACCACTGAGCAATACAGGTTGTGGTTCAGAGATACCCAAAAAGCTCAGACTCAGGACTGGATTGATTTTGTTGATTGTGCCAGTAAGGCTGGGAAGTAAAGTCTCAGACTATACAGGATTGTACAATCTAATAATGAGAGAGCAGATCCTTAATAACTGTCAGAATCAGCTTTTGCATCAATACCTTATTGACTCAGATCTGACCTCTCCCCAAGAATTGGGAAAGAAGGCAGACACGTGGGTCAGAACAAAGATTAAGCAGAAACCCCAGAACCATGGAGGTGATCAGAAGAAAGCAGACCAGAAGGGTGGGGATAAGAAAGATAAAGAAAAAGACCAGAAGTCTTCTTCGGGCACACAAAATTCTAATAAGGAGGGTGGTTCCCAGAATGGAAACAAGAAGAAGAAGAATGATGGCCCAAAGAAACCTTTGTGCAATACCTGTAAGTCCATTTCCCACTGGGGGAGTGAATGCACCAAGAAAAATCCAGTTTCTACCACTGCAGCTCCTAATGCACCTGCACCCCCTAGTACAGTCAGCAGTGGTGGTACACAACCTAAGGGTATAGTAGGGTTGACCCTGGGTACTGAGATGGAGTCTGGCCTATTCAGGGTCCCTACTCAGGCAGTTCTGCTCTATGATGTGGACATAGCCATGCCCACTACTGTGAGTCCCAGTAACTTGGGCAAGTATAGACAGACGCCTTTAATTAATGAGAAACTGCCTCAGGCCTACAGGGACACATGTGCCAGTGTCACTATGGTGACACCTAACTTTGTGGACCCTGGACAAATATTACTAGGTGAGAATTACCTAGTGACCAATGCAAGCAATACCACTACTACACATAGTGTGGCTGTTGTGAACTTCTCCTGGGGAGGGGTAACTGGCCTCAAGAAAGTTGTTGTGGGTGCAGAACTGCCAGTAGACTGTCTGCTGGGCAATGATCTAGAGAACTCAGTTTGGTCAGAGGTGGAGTACAGGACTCATGCAGAAATGCTAGTGATATCAGCACAAGTCCTTGCTGTAACCAGGACTCAGGCAAAGAAGTGCCTACCTGAACCTGTGGTGGATCTTGAAACTATAGACCAACCACAATCCAAGAGGAAGAGCAAGAGGGTTAAGGCTGTGCCTTCCCACTTGCCCCAGGTTGAGGATCAAACTTCACAGGAGGCTGATTCTGCAGTCCAAGAGGAGACTGTCTCTGAAGAACTTGAACCTGATTAGGTTGAGTTTCTGGGGACAGGGGGACCCTCAAGGGCAGACCTGGGGCAGGCCCAATTAGATTGCCCTTCCATTGAACCCCTCAGACAGCAAGCTGCTGCTGAGGCTGCTGGGAATTCTCAAGGTACCCATAGAGTGTATTGGGATGATGGGCTCCTTTATTCAGAGGCTAGTGACCCCAGGCCTGGTGCCACCAGGAGGTTGGTCATACCTCTGCAATTTAGGGGCTTCCTTCATACCTTGGCCCATGATATTCCCCTTGCAGGACACTTAGGCCAGAACAAGACTTGGGACAGGCTTGTCCCTCACTTTCACTGGCCTCATATGTCAGAAAAAGTCAAGGAGTTTTGTCGCTCCTGTTTCACTTGCCAAGCCAGTGGTAAGTCAGGTGGCACAACAAAGGCCCCCCTGATACCACTACCTGTGGTGGGGTACCCTTTGAAAGAGTTGGAATAGACATTGTGGGTCCCATGGATCCACAAACAGCATCTGGGCTACAGATTTATACAGGTGGTAGTGGATCATGCCACCAGGTATCCAGAGGCAATTCCCCTGAGGACCACAACAGCTCCTGTTGTGGAAAGGGCCCTTCTTGCAGTTTTCTCAAGAGTGGCCTTTCCAAAGGAGGTTCTTTCAGACAGAGGTACCAACTTCATGTCTGGATACTTAAAAGCAATGTGGAAAGAGTGTGGAGTGAACTATAAGTTTACCACACCCTATCATCCTCAGTGCAATGGGCTTGTTGAAAGGTTCAACAAGACCCTCAAGGGAATGATAAAAGGGTTACCTGAGAAGCTTAGGCGACGATGGGACATCCTTTTACCCTGCTTGCTCTTTGCTTACAGAGAGGTCCCACAGAAGGGGGTTGGCTACAGCCCTTTTGAACTTTTGTTTGGCCACCCTGTGAGGGGTCCATTGTGTCTGGTGAAGGAAGGATGGGAGTTACCTCCCAAAAAGCCTAAGCTAGATTTTGTGGACTATGTACTTGGTCTCCGCTCCAGGATGGTTGAGTACATGGAAAGAACATCCAAAAACCTGGAGGCCAGTCAAGAATTACAGAAAGCTTGGCATGACCAAAAGGCTGTTCTGGTTGAGTTCCAGCCAGGGCAGAATGTGTGGGTGTTGGAGCCAGCGGCCCCAGCAGCTCTCCAAGACAAGTGGTATGGGCCCCACACCATAATTGAAAAGAAGGGAGAGGTCACCTATTTGGTGGACCTTGGAACCCCTAGGAGCCCCCACAGGGTGCTCCATGTGAACAGATTGAAAGGATTTGTTGACAGGGAGGACATGATCCTGCTCATGGCCACAGATGAGGAACAGGAGGAAGAGAGTGACCCTCTCCCAGACTTGTTGTCCCAGAACCCTGATGATGGTTCGGTTGATGGAGTAGCCTTGGCAGGCAGCCTCACTGAGCAGCAACAGATGGACTGCAGACAGGTGCTGCAGGCCCATAGACATATGTTTTCTCTCACAACCAGTCAAACTAACTGGTGCACCCATGAGGTGGACACTGGTGACAGTCTACCTGTGAAGAATAAGATCTACAGGCAACCTGACCACGTCAGGGATTGTATAAAGGCTGAGGTGCAGAAAATGCTTGAACTTGGAGTGATTGAGCCATCAGAGAGCCCATGGGCCAGCCCAGTAGTCCTTGTGCCAAAACCCCATACCAAAGATGGAAAGAGAGAAATGAGGTTTTGTGTGGACTACAGAGGTCTCAATGCTGTCACTAGGACAGATGCTCATCCCATTCCAAGGGCAGATGAGCTGATTGATAAATTGGCTTCTGCCAAATTTCTGAGCACATTTGATTTGACAGCTGGCTATTGACAAATCAGGTTAGCTGAAGAGTCTAAAGCCTAAACAGCATTCTCTACCCCTAGTGGGCATTATCAGTTTGTGGTGATGCCCTTTGGTTTGAAGAATGCACCTGCAAAGGTTGGTGAATCAAGTCCTTGCTGGGTTGGATGACTTTTGTGCAGCATATCTAGATGATATTGCTGTCTTTAGCTCCACCTGGGAGGATCACCTGATCCACCTGAAGAAGGTTCTGGAGGCCGTACAAAAGGCAGGCCTGACTATCAAGGCTACTAAGTGCCAGATAGGGCAGAACAAGGTTGTGTACCTGGGCCACCTAGTAGGTTGGGGTCAGGTTCAACCACTGGAGAGTAAGATCCAGACCATCCAGGACTGGGCTCCTCCAACTACCCAGACACAAGTCAGAGCCTTCTTGGGCCTGACTGGGTATTACAGAAAGTTTGTAAATAACTATGGGTTCATTGTGACACCATTAAATGACTTGACATCCAAGAAGATGCCAAAAAAGGTTCAGTGGACAGCTAGCTGTCAAAAGGCAATTGTTGACCTGAAGAAGGCCATGTGCTCTGCACCTATCCTGAAGAGTCCTGACTACTCCAAACAGTTCATTGTTCAAACAGATGCTTCTGAGTTGGGGGTGGGAGCTGTGCTTTCACAACTTAATGTAGATGGTCAAGACCAGCCCATTGCTTTTATTAGCAGTAGGCTGACCCCCAGGGAGAAACGTTGGTCAGCTATTGAGAGGGAGGCCTTTGCTGTGGTGTGGGCCCTGAAGAAGTTGAGGCCATACTTGTTTGGAACTCACTTCCTAATTCAGACAGACCATCAGCCCCTCGTGTGGCTAAATCAGATGAAGGGTGAACATCCCAAACTGCTCAGGTGGTCCATTTCCCTACAGGGGATGAACTTTACAGTGGAACACCGCCCAGGGACTGACCATGGTAATGCAGATGGTCTCTCCAGGTATTTCCACTTAGAACGTGAATACTTATCTGGTCAAGGTTAAGTTTAATGTCCCCGCGTTTGGGGGGGGGGGTTGTGTAGGAGAATAGGGTCTGCTATCCTATGGTCACCCCAATTTTTGCTTTTTGCTTCACTGGTTTTTGACTTAATGTGACTGTGGGCCTGCTAATCAGACCCACAGCCTGCTGTTCTCTCTCTAAATTCACATACATGTACTCTAGGTACATAACCCCATTGGAACTGGACTCCTTGTCAGCCCCTGTACCATGCACTTTAGGTGCTCAGGGCATAGGTGCCAACAAGGCCTACCATGGGCTGCAGCATATCTTTTGCCACACCTGGCTGGTTCTTAAATTGACACAACTGGCTGATCACTCAGCTGGGGCAAGTTGGTGTAATCACCCCTTGCTTAGATATAGTATACCTATATCTAAACCTATATCTGGACTCATATAAACCTATACGTCACTCCTATGGCAGGCCTTATCAATCCTGGAGGCAGAGTGCTTGGTTTTACGTGAGATGGTGCTCGAGCATGACCTGAGCCTGTCTGCAGCTGTCGGGAACAACTCCCTTAGCTGCTCCGGGATATTGCCATACCATATACTCTTAAGTGCATTATAATTCATCGCGGTTATGTGCTAACTGGTTTGGCTTTATCAAAACATGTCATGTAAGCTGTCATACGATTTGGAATACTATCCCCTCGACAGTCCTGTCGACGGGGATAGCATTACGCCCCTCTAGAGGGAGAAGACATGTTGCTTTACTAAAACGCGGTTAATCCTAACAAGAGCCTCAGCATCACAAAATGGATGCTGCTGCCACCGACACAAGTCTGACCTCCTGCTGCTGACCGAAACTCAGCAGAGGAGGCCTGGACAAAGGGTTTCCTGTCACAGGGAGGTGCTACACCATCCCAGACAGGAGATAGTGTATTGGGGCAGGGAGGGCTGAAAGAAACTAGACAGTGCTTGGGGCGCACAAGGCTTCCCCTTGCATAATCCGGTCAAACCGGTTCTGGGTCACACCAGCCCCAGTCCCAGCGCGACCCTGGACAAAGGGAAAGGGGTGTAACCACCCCCTTCCTGGGTCCCACCCATAGGAGGGACCTAGCAGGTAATTCAGCTCCCTAGATTGGTATAAGAATGGGAGCAGTGCCAACGCACTCAGATCATCCTGACTGAAACTAATGAAATGAAACTCTGGACCCTTCAACATCCTACTCGACGTAGAAGACTGAAGAATCTCCCTTGTGGTCAAGGAGTGACCACCCTGTGCAAACAGGCACCACCCAGCACCTCAACGTTTGCTTTGTTGCAGTTCCCGCCGGAACTCGAGCAACAGAGTTCGAAAAGACCCAGCGTTCCTGCCTTCTAACAGCCCGATCCACAGTCCCTGCAGAGCTGAGACCCATGGAGGCAACCTGAAGCGTGGGGCCGGCCATCTTGGAAAGACCACGAGGCGCTGACCGTGTAGCTTCTGAGGCTCCCTCGAAGCTGTGCATTGGGGTTTCGAGAAGCCCAGCCCTGAGCCACTCTTGCACCGAAGCTCACCCCTCTACACTTACCGAGTGCTGCGTGGGGCCCTTCTGCATCTTTTGGCTCAACGCGTTGGTTCCGGTCGCTTGCCCGTTGGCTAGCGGCCCCAGTACCAAGTCTGGTTGCTCCAGACTTGCCCTCGCCGCGCTGAAAAGGAGCACCCGCTCTGACCCTCCTGGTCCGAGTATTAAGCGATCTTTGAATCCTGCGTGGGTAGCGCTTGCCAAGGGTTGTTTGCTCCAATTCGGAAGCCGACAGCGAGAGCCTTCGTGGGAAAGCTCGTTATCCTCTCCTGGACATCCTCGGTGCTCCATAGTCCACGTGGCAGCGGAGACAAGCTTCACGACATCAAGCTGATTGCGCCCGACATTGCCTGGTTCCTTCCTGGTTCCACCCTGGTCACTGCTGAGTCCCCTCTGCTTTCAGATCATCTATATCTTCGATCCACCCTTGGATCATACCGGACACTGCCCTTCTCGACGCCTGCAGCATGTTCATCTTCAGGCACCATCAACCTGCGTGATGAAACCCGACACTACTTTGCACCCGTGCACCCGCTTCCTGTGGGTGAGGTAACTCAGCAACGCCGGTGCTCCTGTACTGGTACACACCTCTAGTGTATATGTCTAAAGTTTCGTCCTTCTAGGTTAGTCGGAAGACTCCTTTAACAGTAACTTTGTAACTTTTATGCACCATTGACTTTACATTGGTGCATGTGTGTGCTTTAAGCGCTGCACCCGAATCCCGCGGGCTTTTTCCGACTTCAGCATTGCTAGTCCCGACTGCTCCCAGCGATTCCCCAGGCCCTAGGAGTGACCACTGTTCGATTAGTGATACTTATACCACTTTTTTAATATATGGTTTGCGTGGCCCCTGGGCCTCATCCATAATTGTGAACTTGTATATGTTTAACTGTGCTTTTGTTTAAACGCTTGTGCCTCTGCACTCATACAGAGTACAGAGGATTATTCTAGTAATAAATACATATATTTTTATAATATATAACTTGTGTGGTGTCCTTTCATTTGAAATTACAGGATTGTGATTGGTAAAACAGCTTGCTTAACACGACCTCTTGAGTTAAGCCTTTAAGGCTGCTTAGTCCATGCTACCCTTAGGATAGCTTGTCTATAAGGTTGACTTACAACCAGACACCATAAGGGATTGTTTGGACTGATACAAGGTGCCCCCAGAATTGCAGACATCATATATCAGGCCAACTTCTCACACATTCCAACCCCTTAATAACATTACTATATTATATCGTAATAATGTATTATTTGTCAAACTGGCTCGAGAGCTCCATTGAGAAGCAGAGATAGGAGGGCACATATTCGAACTGGGGTGGTGTGTGACTCTCAGACTACATATTAGAAAGACTAGCATGCCATCTTTTTCTTTGTGAATTTACTTTTTTCCACAGTGGTGACAGTGCTGCTATTGGTAGAATGTGTTCCAAAGGAGGGATTGATTCATGCTTTCAAGGAATACCACAGTGTTGGCTTCACCTGCCTCATGACCGGCTTTACATTTTCTGAATGCTAATAAAGTGGTAAGACAAAGACAAAAGGGTTGACCATCTCCCACCTACACCATATTCACCTGCTTCCTCAAATGCTGTGCTGCTTTTTATGTTGTTGCTTTACCAAATACCATAATTGGAAAAGGGGAGATTAGAGAACCTGTTGTCTAACATCTAGTGGTTGGAAAAAGCATCTCTAGCAGCAGTCTCTAGTAAACAAATCTGCTTTCTCTTTAGACACTCGTGCCTGTGTTCATCTTCTCTCTAAGGGCATCAACACATGGCCAGTATAAATCTAGAGTGTTGTGAGTGATGGTTCAAGAACTTCATAACTAACCACTGCAGCTGTGGATAAAGACATCCATAACAGCTACTTATTACCTCCAAAAAAAACTCACCTGTTTACTATCTAGCCCATGAAAGCCCATGGCACTCTTAGAATAATATCAAGGATCTGGAGAGTGTACTTACTTCAGAAGAGTACACTGGCAGCCAACCATTGTACTGTTTTATTTAACCCGTTGAATTATTCAGAATGTTCTAAAATAAGAGGGATTTTACATTAATCTTGGAAGGCAGATTCTCAGGATAGCCACGTAAAATCAAATTACATCCGATAATTTAAACAGAAATCATTACATATTGAGGGGTTGTTCTGAAAACCTGTCTTGAATCTGGTCCCCTTATATGTATACTGGATCTGCCTTCTACATTTGGCCTGATTCACATAGCCACTTCTGTAAGGAAGGTTGAATTACACAAGGAAATAGCTTCTTTCATGAGTACAAAATGGCATTCACAATTCACAAATGCCTTTTTTGCACTAAAAAATATTTATTTACAACATCATTTTTGTGTGAGGACCACTCCTCCTTTAGGAGTGAAGTCGAATTTCTAAAGTGGAAATGTCCCAGAAGTTTTGAACATCTACAAACCTACAGCTTTGAGTATAAGCACACACCTCTCTCCAAGTCCTTCCTTCCCTGGTAGTGATAAGAGATTACTTTTCAGAAGGGCAAGAGTATGTCCCTTTCCATGGTGGAAAATGGAAAGGAATATGTCCAAAGCTGGTGGAATGCATGCCAATGAGTTTTCACAACATAAATTATTTTCACCCTGGAGAAGGAACAGGTGAACATTTAGCAAATGTGCTTCTGCTAGCTTTTTTTATTACATGCCAAAATGGATGTTTATTTATGCTTCAGAATATGGATTTCCAAAGCGTTTCCAGGATTATCCTTGGAAAGCTGTGAGTGGTGCAGGTGTCCAGGTGTAACCTGAACAAGTATAAAAAATGAGTTAGAAAATGTTTGGGTGCCAGTTTATGTTTTTGGACTTCACTATGAGTTACTGCCATTTCCACTATGGGCAGTTTCTCCTGATTTGGGTGTAATGGAGTATTGAAATTCCACAACATTGGATTTTTTTCAGTATGCATTTGGCATGTTCACAAACTTCTTTCCAAGTCCTGTTTTCTCGGGTAATGGTTAGGGATGTACTCCTGACAAGGGCAGGCAGGACTAAATCCTTTTCCATGGTGGCAGAGGAACGGGAAAATGCAAAGAACTTGTGAGTGCATGGCAAGAAATGTCCACATGATCAAATGTATTTTCTCATTAGGGAGGGAAAAGAAGACAAGTTAGCAAATTCCACCTTCGAGGGTCCAAAACATGTAATAATACTACATTAGCACACTGTGCATTTGGGCACCACTCACTCTGAGTATGGTATTACTTCTTCTGGAGTCACAAGGACCTTGTAATGTATCAAGACACCTGATCCTCTGGTGCATGTTCTATTTCCTCTGTCCTCTATCTACTGAAGTAAGAAATATCCTCAAACATATAGCATTGTATAGAGTCCATCATTCGCCTTTTCAGCATTTAGTTGCAGAGCTATCTGTTTGGAGCGATCATGTGATCTATACTGGCCAACAGAATGTTACAGATACTTACACTGTCCCATTGACTTTACAATATGGCTTTGTTAAATGTGTTCATGTAGTTCCTTGCTGCACACACAGCCAGCTCAGATCTCTTAGCAGTAGAATCAGCTTCTTCAATCAATTGGTAAAAGGCATTTGTAAAGCGCTCCACCGCTTCAGCAGAATCGTCCCAGTACTCAAAAGCATAGACTGATAGCGCAGCCAGAGTAACATGTTGAATTTTGAACAAAGAGCCAGGTGTTTAATTCTTTCCTGAAGCATTGCTTGGACATTGCCAAGCAAAGATTGATTGGCAGGAAATTACAAAGTTTTGCTGCTAGTACCAAACACTACCTACCTCTCTGATGGATTTAGCAAACCTGGGGGTATGCATAGGTCAAAGGTGGTTAGATCTCAAGCATCTCTCTTGTTGGTACCTGCCAAGTCTGTTTCTAAGGTAACTGGGACTGATGCCCTCAAAGGCTCTAATGGTCAGGGTGAGGGCCTTAAATGTAATCATTTTTGCCCCAGGTAGCTAATGTAGCTGCTTTAGATGTGATGAAATGTGTTGGTGGAGAGGGACCTACTAGATTAGCCTATCAGCTGCTTCTTCAGTCCAGAAATAGGCTTCAAACTTGAGGTGAAGGCTTGCAACACTGTTAGCTGCACTCATCCATTTTCATCCTGCTGTAGTTGGCTCTTCTTTTGTAACCTTCAAAAGCGCTCTTCACATGGCATAAGCCAGAGTTGGTTTTGCCAATATTCGTTCATATTTCTTTCCCAGTTACAACATATTTTCCATAATGGCCATCATATGCTTTAGCCTCAAAATCTATTTTTTTCAAATTTTGTGGTCTGCAGAAGTGGCGAGGTTAGCACTTCATAATTACTAGAAATAAAGGGGCTGTTCAAAAACTGCACTTAGTAGTACATTTAGTGGTACTGCTCAAACACTATAAAATGCTAGTCACAAACCTAGGTGCGGAGAACTCTGCCTCCAATGTTTTTTCTATGCCGAACCCCCGTGCCTTCCGCATAGCATGAATATATGGAAGAACCTTCTCCTACGTCGCAGCCAAGACCTGGAACGTGCTCCCGATCAACATCAGACGCACTCCCACCCTCCACATCTTCAGAAAGACCCTCAAGACCTGGCTCTTAAACTGACCAGAGCTGCCCCCCCCCCCCCCAGAAGCCTTGAGACCCTCACTGGTGAGTAGCGTGTTTAAAACTCCCTGATTGATTGATTGATTATGCCTAGGTCTCTGCCATGTCTGAGAAGAAATTTGCACACATAGGTATACATGTTAGTAGTAAATGTAGGTGGGACAGGGGACAGTGGCTGGAAAACAGAACATTCTTATTAGTAAATGGATGAGCATTAGGGAGGGTAAGGAGAGCCTGGGCCCAGATTACAAGTGCGGGGCTAAATTCTGATCTCTGTTCAAACAAGCGTTTGCACAGGAATTGGAATTATGAGTTGTGTGATAATCAGCACACCCTCTGTGTCTTTCACTGATACATTCCGGCAGGTCGAACCTGTTGATATTTATCGGGGAAAAAGGCACAGTACTGACCAGTACATGTGGATTTGAGTGCGGTAAGCACCATTATCTACACATTATTCTTTCAGAGAGTGTAATCAGGAGATATTTACTTCACCTAATAAGTTATGACTCTGCAGAGCCAGATTTTATGGGGTGCAGTAACTATCCCACTGTTTGCATGGCCGCTCATAATGAGTGCCTTAGTGTGAAGTGAGGAGGTGTCTCTGGAGGAACATGCAAACACAAACACCTACCGACAAGAGAGTAAGCTAATGCTGCTGTGCAACATGTCTAAAAACAATCACAAAATCAATAGATCTCGCAGAAGGGGAAACTATTGGCTGTGCCAATGATTATTTGATGCTGGTTTACTCTCCATAAATCCCTGGCTATGAGGATTACACATTGTGGGTCTCCTGACTAAATCTACAATGGAGGCTTTTACAGCCTCTCTGCATCTTTTTCACAACTATGCTAATGCTCTTGGTTTACGAACAGCCACTTCAATTGGATTCCGGAGTAGCGTGCTACTAACTGTAAAGCATTTCACTGTAAGTCCTACAGAGATGTCATTAGAATACAATCAGTTCAAGGGCCCGAATGTTGATTGGTCCCTGAGCTCCGCTGCCTTTTTGGCAAGGGTTGCAATACCATGTATATATAATTCCTCCATTAGCCCTTGTAAGGGGTGGGATGCAGAATGTGTGCAGGGCAATTGGTCAGAGTTGTGAACTTAAAATTAATAACATAGAGTTTCCAGTTGCATCTAATGTTAAACTGTTATGCTGGGTACAAGGACAAGCAGTCACCAAGAGGGGGTGGAAGGGACGACATCAACAAAGTGGGAGCGGCTGGGAGAGACACATTAAATGGCCCTGCATGGATGGTGATTGATCCCTGAGCGTTGCTGTCTTTTTGGCCAGGGTTGCAATACCACATACATCTAAAGCCTGCTTTAGTCCTGGGACAAGGAATGTGTACAGGGCAATTAGGCGGGGTTGTGTACTTAAAAACTTGTATTGATACTTTATAGCTTCCAATTGCATCAATTATTAAAATGTGATATTGAGATACACAGACAATCGGTCACCAAGACGGGGTGGGTGGGATGGCAACAATGTAGTGGAAGTGGGTGGGATGGAGGGGCAGGGAAAACAACAAAGGCAAGAGGATGGAGAAATGGTGAGGGTTACAGTGGATCTGCAAACACAATAAGGAGAGCTAGATTACAAATAAGAAAAATTACCTTTTCAAGCGGCAGCCAGTGGAAGGACACGGCCCACATGAAACATGAAGCTGTACTTGGTCCAAGCTCTATGGGTGACCAGAGGACCAGAAGAACTGAAGAGAGAGTGAAAGCAGCAAGGGACCCCGACCAGTGAGAAGCAAAGAAATGAGATTGATGTGGTATTCAACCAATGATAAGTAACGGTAAGAATGGGGTGGCCTCTAAGCCCGTTTTTAGGTACTTTTTTGTTTGCAAGAGATTTCACAGTGCATGCTTGGTCTAGGCGAAACCTAAAAAGACCTAAGACAGTCATAAATGCACTCCAGCCCAACTATGGAATGGGTCCAGCCCTACTTATGGCCGCTCACAGATAGTGTAAATCATTGACATGAACAACAACAAAATATTTTTCATATACATAAAATATATTCAATAACATTCACATGAACACATATATAGAATATATGTACAGCACTCTGCTGACTTTTGCCTAGGTTTGCACTATACAAATGCCATACACATGCATTATGTAACATACATATATTTCTGTGTGTGAGGGAGCGTGTGTGTGAAAAAAGTTCTATTCAATTTGAAATGATTTTTGTAAATTAAAAACCATTTAAAAAATATTTATTACATTAAAGAAATATTATTTAATATTTGTCTTTCCAATTCAATATAACTAAAAACTATATAACTCTTTATTAAAAAGGACACATTTTTAAAGAAATAAGATATACGTTATAATAAAATGTACAAAATTGTAATAACATATATAAATGCTAGTGAGGATGGGATTGAAAACATATTTAAATTGACAATAAATATAAATCAATTGAACATATTATATGTATTTAAATATTAATTAAACATTTAAGTTGCTGAGGTAACATGCTGTAATATCTCATATTTGTCAGTTCAATTAATAATAAATATATTAAGTACATGTATGTCTGGAAAGGGTTACGACCTTCCAGTATCTTGGGGTCACTATTCATGAAAATCTGTCATGGGGTCCGCAGAAAACAAAATCTCACATGAAACTTTCACAGTTGTCGGGTGCTATACTAAAAGTTTAAATACATCAAGTTTTAAGCCAGTGAGCCCTGCCCTCGAGGTCTAGAAGACCCAAGCAAGATGGGGGGAGCTCTGGGGTCACTCCAAGGCCTCTGAAATTGTTAAAATGGAGTCTAAATTTGTAAGGCGACTCTTATCGCTCCCTCAGAGTACCCCTATAATACAATTGAGGCTAGACTTGGGACTGTCGCCCATTCAGGATGAGTTAACAGTAAAGCCCCTTAGGTTCTGCCACAGACTATGGTCCACCCCAGATCTTCTAAACTATAGGGAAGAACTAAAACAGATTCTTAGTTATAATTGTGTAGGCAAAATCCCTTGGCTGTCGTTTATTAGACGTGAATTGCTAAGTGTAGGATTACAAGCCATGTGGGAAAATCCGGACAGGACGTGTGCCCAGATATCTCGCAGAATGCTTACCAAAATCGATAAAGAGAAAAGGTTGGAATCCCTAATTTCTCTCCCTAATGCTGGTACCCTGACAAATGCTTTTTTAGAATTTAAAAATTCTTACTACTTTGAGGATTTTATGGACGTAGTCTTCCCGATTTTAGCGAGGAAACTTTTTATCCAATGGCGACATGGCACCTTACCTCTCAATGCACTCACAAGTAAGTGGTCGGCCTCTTCTGACAAGTCGTGCCCAGGTTGCAGCGGTGATACAGAGGATGAGCTTCATGTACTCTTCTTCTGCCTAGCTTATATCAAATCAAGAAAATATTGGCTGTTACCACTATGCAGAAATGTAGGTTTTAAACATTGTTTAAATGCGTATAGAATTTTCAAAACAAATGCATCAAGTACCATTGTCTTTGAACTATCAAAATATTTGCTAGCCATGTGGTGTAAGCGACGACAATTAATTGATACTGATTGCTAGCCTCAATGTCATGTCATTAAGTACATTTACAATTTTAATTTAATTTAGAAAAACAAAGAAATGATTGCACTTTCTTATTTTTCCCTATAACTTATCTTAGTGAGATCTTCGTCCTGAGGCAGAAACCTCCATCTATGTGTGAGAATTTACTAGTATTAACTTCACATATGTAAATCTTGTTCTAGCAGCTCCACCCCTGTTTCGAGCAGGTGGGGGCATGTAAGTCTGCACCGTAAATTTGCACTTAGGCATGGTGAATAGCAAAACAAGTGTAAAGTTACTACTAGGTGAAGTAGTAAGTTTACACATTAGTTAATCTACATATGTAAATGTAGCTTTGCAATAGACCCCAACATATTTAAATACAGATTTCCTTGTCAGAGCTGCTATTTAAAAATAACTCACTGGATTCAAATGTATTACTATTGTAGAACGCACGCTGAGAGTGACAGCTTTGTTTACTGCTAAAGGTAGCCTATTTGCATCAATAATTTGTTTAATGTATACTCTTCAGAAGAATGTGACATGGAATAAGCTTTCTTTATGAGAAATTCATATATAAAGAGGGAATTTAAGAAAAAATCACAGCATTTTTTTTTGTGATCCACACTACAAGTTAGACTACTTGAGCTTCCCTTTCAAATTCTATGAAAGCAAATAGAACGTGTGACATTTTCCATCAAACACATGTTTACTGAGTGGGTGGAAATGTCAGCTTCATGTGAGAAAAAAAAAACTTGATGATTTTTTTATTTATTTTCTTATGGGATAAGAAATGCAATAGAAGTATAAGGTGGTCTTCAAGAGAAAACATTAAACAGCCAGGGATTTCAAATAAAGGTCATGTGAAATATTTGCCGATGAATTTGCGCTATTTCTCTCCCATAAGTCTACATGTATATGAATGTGTGAATAATGTGTGATGTACAAAGTGTGCAGAAGTCATCAATTAGAAAAAGTATTCCCAAATTCAGAATTACTCGTAAAAACATTCACATCTACAATGCCAAGTTAGCCATTGTCATGGGGATACTTCTGAATTAATTGACCAAACAAATAAACCCTATTGTCAATAAAAAAATTAAAAAAATGAAAGAGGCTCCTAGGAACACAATAGCTTATTTCGATTCTCATGGGTCTTTTCCTTCCAGATTTTCTGGTAGATGGGATTCCGTGTTGCATTCTGATTCCACTGGCATATCAAGCAATCTGCAAATGCGGGATGCCCCAGTCTGACTGGTTAGTGTATAGACCAGTTTTGTGGCTGCGGATGGGTCGGCTAGTTGTCTGGTCGGTCAGTTTTGTGGCTGTGTGTGAGCTGGTGTTATAAACATTTTTAAAGAAAGACCATGTTGCAGTAGGAAGCAGCAGAGAGCAGGCTTTAGATAAAGCTAGACATTGCATGCAACGTGGATAGACCAGTCGCACTTGGATAGAAGCAGGGATCTGTCCATTTTTTTTCATTTTAATAGCGAAGAAACATTCTGAGTTTCAGTGCTAACTTTGTCTAATATTACCACCCACTGTGCCGCAACAAGCACAAAAACCTACGGTTTCCCACCACTCAGAGACCACCCAGACAGAAAGTCTTAAAAACTCAAGATACAATTTTTTCCTACTACCCCTTTCATAACTGTGGTTGCCATTTTTCTTTGGTTCCTGGACCTAATTTCTGCCCCATTCTTACCCTGGTTACCTTGTGTGTGCATTCAACTCACTCAAGGAGTGCATACGCACTTATCCACTGGTAAGTTTTTAGTAACCGCCAAGGGGGGTTTAGACAAAATATCGTAGAAAGAATATTGTCTGGTCAAATTATTGTGTCAGGAATATCAAGGCACAAATATTGTGAAGGTAAGTTCCTACAGATAAACAATGTTTTATTATATATAACCCCACATATATGTACCTTGATGATATATATATCTGCATGGTACGCAGATGTGGAGTTAAGTAAATCTATACTTACCTATTTGCACTTACCTTCTCTATATTTTGTTCCTCGATATTTTTGACACGAGATTCTGTCCATACAATAATTTTGCTTCTGATGTACTATCAATGACCCCCTCCCATGGATGGCATCTCGTCTGTTTCAAATATCACAGGTAGCAATACTCTGCTGACAAAGCTTTTAAGAGGAACAATAAATTGGAAATAGTATGGTCATTAATAATGTTAAATGTTCATTCCATGCTCTTAAGTGGGCGTAATTAAAATATAGAAGCATAAAATGAATTAGAAATTGAATTATCTTTGTGATGTTCGGAGCATTAATCATTTTAAGTCCTACTGCAAACGCAGTGTATTTAGTTTAATGCAGCCCCTGCAACAAAGATGTAAGGGTGATTGATTCCTTCTTTGGCAACAAAAATAAACCTTCGCAGAACAAAAATGATCAGTATAAAGTCCATCTATTGAACACTCATGTAATACTGTTTGCTTACCCTTCAAATAACACATTTTAATGCAGACAAAATAATTCGTTTGCAATACTCATGCATAAAGAGAGATAGGCACAATCTGCAGAGGATGTGTCTCCGTAGACAGATAAACTGACAGATATGTAAATAGACAGGTAGACAGACAGGCACAGGTGGATGGATGGCTGAATGGATGGATGGATGTGGGTTGGGCAGTGGCCGCCGGCACAGGTCAGAGTGGTGGCCGGTGAGGTAGGGTGGGGCGGGGCAGGTTGGGGCATCAGCGGGGGTGGAGTAGTCGGCAGAAAACTAGGTAGGTAAAATAGAATAAATAAATAAATACATAAAACCACTTGCCTTGCGCTCCCTGCATTGCCGTGCGCAAGGTAAGTGTTTTTATTTATTTGTATTTTTTATTTTTATTTTACCTACCCCATCGTCTGTCAACTTCCACCCACTCCACCCGACTCACCGTCCGTCGCTCTTACCTGTGCCTGCCGCCACTGGGGTTGGGGGCATGGATGGATGGATATTTTGTTGGCTGAGCATTAGGGAAAAAGGACACTAGCGGCAGTCTTTTAAAACTGTACTTCAAATGTTCTCACGAAAGAAAACAGATGGAAAGGCGCGTTATGCAGACGTGGCGGAAATATATAAAATCTGTGTTAAGAGGAACTGTATGTAAACATGTAGAGCACAAGATGTTTGTCTTTCATGGCATCAAGTAGAATCTTTGAAAAAGCGACACCTTCTAGTTCTCCCTGTAATTACGGAATATTATCTTAACATCTGGACTTCTTTTAAAAGCTTTTAAACAGCGCTGTTTAAAGGTTTAACTTTTACGACGCGCATTCTTTTCCTTAGCATTTAATTCATGCCATAAAACTGTTCCGAGCTTAATAGTGTTTGTTCAGGAAAAGGAAGGCATGGTACTATTTATTTACTAAAATGTCGGGCAGCTGCGCACAAGCTACCTTCGTTTTGTGTAACATATAGTCCTTTTCAGGACCCACGATGCGCAGAGCTAGTATATGCAATGCATTAAAACATGGAGGTCAGTTATTTCTATAAACCGGACACATCCACCCTTGTTCTGGCTCTGCTTAGCACTGGCTCTGTACTCGCCAACTATACATTCACATATTTAGGCCTCGCTTATGAGTGAATCATAACAGCTATGCAAACCATTATTTGTACTGCTGTTGGAATAATGCTTTTCACCTAAAGAATTTCAACAAGTCAAACCTGCCGAAATGTACTCGTTGAAAAATCTCGGTAAATAATGGGGCATGTGGATTTCGGTGAAGAACCAAAATTGGAATGTTATACCCCATTTTGATGGCAAATCTCCTATTTGCTGATTTTCGCGCATCTGATAGTAATCCATGTGTATACTTGTTTTTCAGGACTGATAAACCGAGATATCTTTTGCATTTTGAGGGCTCCTGTTTGGAACACCTTTGAATTTATGATCCAGTTTCAGCTTTCTTGCCCTCTTTGGCCTGGCCACTGAGGTGCACAGGCACATGTGTCCAAATTCTAAATGTGTTTACATGCAACATTGAGGGATTATGATGTGTGTTTTTGATATTGTAACACAGCAGCAGCTTACAAATACTGGAAATATTCTCTGTCACACCCTCCCATTTGTCATATGTGAGCTCCTGTTTTGACCTAAAGAAACATTTAATGGATGTTGCATAAAATAGAAACACAACATTTATCTGTTAAATATTTTGTATTAGACTTTCAAACAGTACCCACATTAAAAATAAATTAAATGAAGACAATATTTAAAACAATCTGTTTAAGAATTATTGAAGGTCATCAGGGCAAGTCTCTCTACAGAACAGAGCTGGCTTTATCAGGGGTCCCCAGAGAGGTTTGGGCCCTGGGTCAGATCCCACTTTGCCTATTTAATAAAAAGTCTGTGTTGATAAATAAGAACCCAATCATGAATGACTCATAATAGAGGCCTCAGGATCAGAAAACAAAAAAGTGAGCTGGAAAAAATTGACAGATATGCCACCAATATCACAGACTAATATATAGACTCCTGTTACAAGTTTGGGGAAAACTCTGCTATTTGCGGGAACAGAACTTTACACTAGGCCTGGGCAGAGTTTGTGGAGTTTTACTCTATAGAACTATGCAAAGTGCCAAAAAAACTCCTACATGCTCTGTGGAGTTCCACCAGTGGTAGACTCTGCTAAGTCACGCTGCTTGCACTGATTTTTAGAGCCGGGAATTTGTCCCGCACTGTAAAATCAGGGTGACTGGCACTGCACAGCATGCCAGAGGGCGGTGCTGCTTTCTGCTGCTCGAGTAGACATTTAACTCGAGTGGTAACTTCCTCATCGTGAATGGCAGATTTCTCAATGCGAGTAGTCTCAACCTGCCGCAACTGCCCACGTTGAGAAATCTCACCCGGAGGAGGTCTAGCGCATGATGTTTCCTTGGGAGAGCTTGCCAACTTAACGTTGGTGAGCCGCTTGAGAGAGAGAAAACTCCACATCACTTCATGGAGTTTTTCGCCACTCCGCATGGAAAAATCCACAAACAGAGCAGAATTCTTTGCCCACCCACTTTACACAGGGATTGGAACTCCTACTTGAGTAATATTTATCACACCACTATGTTTTCCCCTGACATATTTGGGCAAGTCAAACCTAAGATTTATCAGCGGAAATGGGCAGGTAAGCAGGTAAACCATGCAGAATCTAGAGTGTTGAATGCCAGTTCTAATTGTTATGCTGCATTTTAAGTTTAAAACTCAGAATGGGAGATATTTACCGTATCCGGTAAGTAGCTCCTATCGGAGTAAATGTACTTACCCAGTATGAAAAATACCCTACCGAATACCACACAATATTTAATCAGGGCACTAATGTTTTTAGAAAAACAAAGATATATAGAGCTTTTCATTAACTTGTACACCTGAGTTGATGCAGGAGAAGTAATGTTGTCAGGCTCGCCTAGTGTCATGCAGATGTAAAACCTGTAAAACATTGGCCCTGTCAGTGGCCAGATAATGTTAACAGTTTTGTGTTGGTAGTATTCCAATTGTCTTAGAATTTTTCTGCAGATTTGGATAGATCATGCGAGGAGCTATTAGGGCTTCAGGTTCCATCCGCATCTCAACCAGCTCAGACGTCAACCTCGCTAGCGCCGAACACCCTCACTTCCAGATCCACACCGACCCCAAGACCACACTCAGAGGCACCCTCCTCTACAGGCCACCAGGACCCCGTGCACAATTCAACGAAGACATCACTGACTTTATCACCCCACACGCCCTCCCCTCCGAGGACTACATTCTACTGGGAGACCTCAATTTTCACCTGGAAAAGAGCAACGACCGCAACGCCACCACCCTTCTGGACAATCTCGCCAACCTCGGACTCAAACAACTTGTTAATACCCCCACTCACTACGCAGGTCACACACTCGACCCTATCTTCACCTCCAGCAAACATATCTCCTTCAGTCACACCACAGCTCTCCATTGGACGGACCACAGCTGCGTTCACTTTTTCTACAAAAAGACCACAACCCACAACCATCCTCAACCTACTATGCGAAGAAACTGGAACAAAATCACCATCGACCAGATGTCCTCATCGCTTCTTCAAAACCCCCCTGCCCACTCTTTGAACCCCAACCAAGCAGCCATTAACCTCACTCAATGGCTAACTAACAGCGCCGACAACCTAGCACCTCTGAAAAAACGTCAAATCAAACTAGGCAGCAAAAACGCCCCCTGGTTCAACGATGATCTTAAGAAATCCAAGAAACTCTGTCGCTCCCTTGAGAAGGCCTGGAAAAAAGACCCAAATTCCAGCACCAGGGACGCCTTCAAAAACGCCACCCGCATACACCACCAACTGATCCGAACTGCCAAGAAGGCCGCATTCAAAGACCGAATAGACAACAACGCCCACAACAGCAAGGAACTATTCAACATCGTCAAAGAGTTTACCAACCCCACTGCCAACTCCAACGACATCACTCCCTCTCAAACCCTTTGCGACTCCCTAGCTTCGTTCTTCTACAACAAAATCGCAGACATCCACAGCTTCGACGACCAACCCGGAGACCAATCCACCAAACCTTCTGCCGTACATTCACCCCCCTTGAACATCCTTAATGACTGGAACCCAATCTCCACTGAGGACACCATCTGCCTGATGAACTCAATCCACTCAGGATCACCAACAGACCCATGCCCTCACCACATCTTCAACAAAGCAGACTCCATCATAGCACCACACCTCCGAGACGTCATCAACTGCTCACTGAACTCCGCCACCTTCCCGGAAAGCTGGAAACACGCCGAACTCAGCGCCCTTCTGAAAAAACCCACAGCTGACCCCACCGAACTCAAAAACTACCGCCCCATCTCGCTCCTTCCATTCCCGGCCAAAGTCATCGAGAAAGCTGTCAACAACCAGCTCGCCGCCTTCCTCGAAACCAACAAATCCCTCGACTCCTCACAGTCCGGCTTCCGAGCCAAACACAGCACTGAGACCGCACTCATCGCAGCAACAGACGACATTCGAACTCTACTAGACAATGGGGACACAGTCGCCCTCATCCTCCTCGACCTCTCTGCAGCCTTCGACACAGTCTGTCATAGCACCCTGTTACAACGCCTCAGAAACATCGGAATCCAAGGAAAAGCACTGGAATGGATCACCTCGTTCCTTGCCAGAAGAACTCAGAGAGTCCGCCTCCCACCTTTCAAGTCAGAGGCCACTGAAGTAATTTGCGGCGTACCACAAGGATCTTCACTCAGCCCCACCCTCTTCAACGTATACATGAGCCCCCTCGCGGCCATTGCACGCCAACACAACCTCAACATCATCTCCTACGCTGACGACACTCAACTGATCCTCTCACTCACCAAAGACCCAAACACCGCCAAAACGAACCTGCATGAAGGAATGAAAGAAGTAGCCGAGTGGATGAAGCACAGCCGTCTGAAACTGAATACAGACAAAACAGAAGTACTTATCTTAGGCACCTCCCCCTCTGCCTGGGACGACTCCTGGTGGCCAGAGGCCCTTGGAAAAGCACCCATCCCGACGGACCACGCACGGAACCTGGGCGTCATCCTGGACTCCTCACTTGCGATGACCAGACAAGTCAACGCCGTTTCATCATCTTGCTTCAACATTCTTCGCATGCTCAAAAAAACATTTCGCTGGATACCCACCGAAACTAGAAAAACGGTCACCCACGCACTGGTTACAAGCCGCCTGGACTACGGAAACACCCTATACGCCGGTACCACCGCAAAACTTCAGAAAAAACTCCAACGCATCCAGAGCGCATCAGCCAGACTCATACTAGACATCCCGCGTAAAGACCACATTTCTGATCACCTGAAAAACCTCCACTGGCTCCCGGTCAATGAGAGAATAACATTCCGCCTCCTAACCCACGCACACAAAGCACTTTACGAACTTGGACCCGAATGCCTCAACACACGACTTTCCTTCTACACCCCCTCCCGCCAGCTTTGTTCTTACAACCAAGCCCTTGCTGCTGTACCTCGCATCAACAAAACCACCATGGGAGGAAGATCCTTCTCTTACCTGGCGGCTAAAACTTGGAACTCACTCCCCATTCACCTTCGCCTCACTCAAAACCACCTAGCATTCAGAAAGCAACTTAAAACCTAGATATTCGACATGTAATTCCCCACCCTTCCTCAAGCGCCTTGAGACCCTCTGGGTATGTAGCGCGCTATATAAATTAATTGACTTGACATCCGGGGGTGCATCCTACAATTGCCTTGCAAACTGAAGCAGCAGCTCCTTTTCATGGGCTTCTTGGCAAAGCCCCCTGCTACCTGTGAGGCCCCTTGCCATTTTTCAATTTAGCAATGTTCATGAGAACACATGGCGGCTCATTTACCAGCCCCTTGCACATTCATTGCGTCACTTTTTTTGGAACAACAACAGTGCTTCTTTTTTTTCAGGTTATGTCACTTTTTCTGTTTTTGGCACTTCGAGTTGCAGCGCTGCCAATGCGAAACAATCTCTACGCCTGCTAAACCCAGGCATAGGGATGACAGTGGCTGTGGCCAAGAGACCACACCAACTGTAGTGACTTGACTGCAATCTGCAAACAAGTCATAAGGTAAGTGGGCCACAGAAGGTAGGTTTGTGCATATAATGTCACATTTTGTGACATTATATTCTGATGTCACACATCCAAGTGGGCACTATGCCCACTTGTATTATTCACATTCAGGGCCAATTTGTTAGAACAGAAGGTGACTTTGTCACCTTTTCATGTTCTAACACATTCGTCTCCATACAGTAGGCTATGTGCATCAGATTAAACTGAAACAGCCAAAATTTTATGACAGAATGCTTTTGTTGAGTCAGTTTCATTATAGCATTGGAATGCCATACCATAAAAATGGCACGTCCATGGCGCTGTAAGCTATTTTGCTGCAGGTTCAAGTAAACTGACACATTGCAGCTTTAGTGCAGAGATGTATCTGTTTCTTGTAAATGAGCTCAAAGGTTTGTATTTTTTATGAACACTATCAGTACACATGTTAACCCTCACTAACTTGTCTCTAGGCACCTAATGACAGGAGGAGGGAGCTGCAGGAGCTTAGGCATGATCCAGCTGCAGAGTGCTGTTTCAAAAAAAATCCTGCTGGATCTTTTAATTGTGCCTGTTTATGAGACATAATTTAACTTTGATTCCCTCACACAGGTACAATCCATTTTATCTAGCAGACATACTGCACATGCCTCAGGCAGCACAGTACGCTCCTTCGCTGGAGCAGCTGTGCGTATTAAAATGTAACTAACATAACATAACATAACATATATCTGCTAAAATTTTACTTTCATGGTGCAAAATAGTGCATTCCTGCAGCCAATGGAAAGCCACAGAGCAGCAGAGGCCTGAATCCCCAGCACTATCCCTGCTTCCTGTAGGGCTGTGCGTCCAGTCCTATCAAGAAGCTGGGAGAGGATTGAGGTGGATCTTCCCATTTTTAACCCTGCCCCTGGTGCTCCATCTGGCTTCTCATTGGGAATCATGGCTTACTAGTTCCAATGCCCAGCACCAGAGTCCTACTTTGCTGTTGCTATGCAAATTCCAAGATAGCAGCTAAGTGAGCAAGGTAAGTAAAACAATTGTTATCTCTCTATGCATCAGTGTACATGTCTGTGAGTGTGTTTGGGAGTGATTGGGAGTGAATGGGATAGAGTAAAACTGTGTGAGAGTGTGTTACAACGACTGATTGATAGGAGATTGTGAGACCTAGTGGAAGTGGAAGTGAGTCCGGGGTGAACTATCAATGGTGCAGAAGGTGCAGTTGAATACGAGCCCAGAGTCAGTGAGTGTGTGTAAATATGTTAGCAAGTGAGAATGGGAAGCAGTGAGTATAAGGACATTTGTGTGTGAGAAATAGTTAGTGGGAGTGTGTTTGAGTGAGAATCAGCAAGGGAGAGAATGTGAGTTAGAGAAAGTGAGGGGAAAGAGACTAAGGCACAGATTATCACAACTTTCACACACAGTAGCACAGCCCACAAAGTTGCTGTGCTGTGTTGCATGTGGGAGCAAGTGCAGGAACGCACCATATCTACAAAGATATGGCACTATACTTCTCTCTCCCTAGTGCTGGTGCACAATTAGGTTGCTGTGCTACATGCATACACCTTTGGGCAATAGTACAAAGGCGCCTGCATGAGTCTTGCATAGGTTTTGTACTGGAAGGGTGCCTTTCCAGTACAAAATACTATGATTTGGCTAATGTTGGACCTGGCCCTCTTTGGCAGGTTCACTCCAAAACTTTTTGCTTCTTCCTAGCCTGTTTCTGTAACCTGGTGTTGGTGACTTTAGGTCGCTGCGCACTTTTTCACTGTGGTACAGTGTAAAGTGCGTGAGCTCTCTGTGTGTGTGCTGAGCGTAATCTGCCCTCCCATAGGAATGAATGGGGAATATTTATGCCCATGGTAGTTCCTGATGTGTGGGGAATGCAGGGTCGAGTTTGGTATGTGCAAACTCGTGAGATTGAATGATGCGCAATGATGTATGCGGCATGAAGGTGTCTAGCGCGGAAGTGCCACTTCTAGAAGTTGACATGTTTGTGTAATTTGTGTCTGGCATGTGATTGGCTGGAGCTGGCTGGTGAGCCTGGCTCCAAGAGTCTGGGTGGGTCTGGCCCGGTGGTGAATGGAGTGATTAGCATGCTGATGTGAGGGAGGGGTACACCTGGGACCTGAATAGGGCTGGGTTTTCCCTCCACAATGCTGGCTCCACCCCCTGTGGTGCGTCTGATGTCCCTAGCTTGGCCAGTGAAAGGAGTTCCCCATAACCAGTTGTAGCTGGTTCTCACACTGCCTGCACCCTGCTAGACAAAGGATTTTGGGTATAAAAATAGTGCTGTGACACTCTGAAAATGTTCTTGTTCTTAACTTGAATCCTGCCAGGGGCGTGCTGCTGCTTGGGCCCAGGGGAAGGCTTGCCTCCCTGGGCCCTGCCCAGCCCCTGGATGTCCTACCTCTGGATGCTGGAGGATTTTCCTTATGGGGAGCTGTGTTGCTCCATCTTTATTCTTCCAGGACTACTGGGACTTCTTTTTGCTGGCTGTTAATGATACCAGGACCTTGAGCAGCCCCCCAGCTCCTTATTTTGGGCAGGAAGCGCTTTATTTTGTCTTTAGTGCTTGGGAGCGCTTTATTTGTATTCCAAGTGCCTGGGAGCACTTTATATCACTCTAGCGCCTGGGAGCGCTGTGAGAAGTTGGCCTGGTATATAATGCTCACTAATTTTTAGTGATCACTTTGTACCATGCCAAGCAACCCTTATGATGATGGTTGTAATTCAACCTTGTAGACCAGTTATCCTAGTGGTAACGTGGACAAAGCAGTCTTAGGCTAAACTCTGAAAGGCATGTGAAGCCAGCTGTTATACCATACACAACCCCCTTGAATACCAAATAAAAGGGACACCACACAGATATATATTGAAAATATATATTGATTTATTAACTATAAAATCCCCTGGACTCTTTATGAGCACAGAAGCACAAGCGTTAAATCACAAGACAGTTTAAAATATACAAAAGTTGCACAATATGGATGAGCCCTAGGGGCCACCTAAACCATATTTTAAGAAAGTGGTATAAGAGATACCAATAGGAAAGGGAACAGGCCTAGGGCCTTGGGAATCGCTGGAGCTATTCGAGACTAGCAATGATTAAGTCGGGAAAGGCCCACGGGACTCGGGTGCAGTGTTCAAAGTGCACGCACTTTCCAATGCAAAGTCTATGGTGCGTAAAAAGTACAAAGTTAGAAAGTTAGGAATCTTCCGAGTGACCTAGGGAGCTGAAACTTAAGACACAGGCCCTTGAGATGTGTACCAGTGCAGGAGCACCGGCGGAGCTGAGTTACCTCACCCACAGGAAGCGGGTGCACAGGGTCGAAGTAGTGTCAGGTTTCGCCACGCTGGTCGATGGTGCTTGGAGCTGAAGATGCTGCAGGCGGCTCGAGGTGAAGAGTTCCGGTGGATCCAAGGGTGGATTTGTAGTTGTGAAGACCTGAAAGCAGAGGGGACAGTGTTCAAAGTCACTAGCCAGTGACTACCGTGGAACCAGATTGGAACCAGGCGATGTCGGGTGCAAACAGGCGTTGTCAGGTAGCTTCTTTCTGCAGCCACGTGGATACCCGGGGTTGAGGACGTCCAGGAGTTGGTCACGAGCTGTCCCACGTAGGCTTCTCGCTGTTGGCAGTGTCGGCGACCTGATCGGAGCAAACAGGCCTTGGCAAATGCAAGCCATGCAGAAGTTGAAAGATGCTTATCACTCGGACCAGCAAGGTCAGAGCGGGTGCTCCTTTTTACAGGAGCTTGGTTAGGTCTGGAGCAACCAGACCTGCTGTGTAAATCATCGGTTTCGTCGCCAAGATGGCCGCTGACCACGTGGCTAGTGGCCGGGATGGCGCGTCGAGTAGCACAATGCAAAAGGGCCCCACGCAGATCATGGAGATGCTGGAGGGCTGATCTTCAGTGCAAGGGCTGCTCGGTGGTGGGGGTTCTCAGTCCCCAAAGCACAACGTCGAGGATGCCTCAGAAGCTGCGCAGTCAGCTTTTCGAGTGTCTTCCAAGAGGTCCGGTCCCACGTCACTCGGTGCCTCCACGGGTCCCTTCTTTGCAGGGACTGTGGATCGGGCTCTGAGAGGTCTAGGAGTCTGGTTCTTGTCGGGCTCTGGGCTCGGGCTCCGGCGGGAGGCGGCGGCAAAGCAGACGTCGAGTTGCTGGTTGGTACCTGTGTTCACACTCCTAGGCCACAAGGGAGATTCTCTTCAGTCTTCTGTGCAGCAGAATGTCGAAGTCCAGTCTTCTTCTTCGTGTAAAGTTGATTCAGGATGATCTGCTGTGCAATGGCACTGCTCCCACTCTTATTCCCAATCTGAGGGGCGGATCACCTACTAGGTCCCTCCTCTGGGAGGAACCAGGAAGGGAGGCGGTTACACCCCCTTTCCTTTGTCCAGTTTCGCGCCAAGCCTGGGTCTGGAAAGTCCCAGGACCGGTTTGGACTGGCCTATGCACGGGGACACCTTGTGTGCCCCGGGCATGTCTGATTCTATTCAGCCCTGTCCTACCCAATACACAAAGCCCTGTCTGGGGTGGTGCTCGCACCTCCCAAGGCAGGAAACCCTTTGTCCAGGCCACCATCTGCCGAGTTTCGGTCAGCAGCAGGAGGCCAGACTCGTGTCTGTGGTGGCAGCATCCATTTTGTGATGCTGAGGCTCTGTTTAACTTTAACCGGGGTTAAGGCTACACACATGTCGTGTCCCTCTAGAAGGGTGGAATGCTATCCCCGTCACCAGAATTGGCGAGGGGATAGTATTCCAATTCGTATGACACCTTACTCGACATGTTTTGATAAAGCCAACCCAAAGATAGCAATTAACCGCGAGGATTATAATGCACTTAAGAGTATATGGTATGGCAATATCCCGGAACAGCTTAGGGAGTGGTTCCCGACAGCTGCAGACAGGCTCAGCTCATGCTAGAGCACCATCTCACATATTTCCAAGCACTCTGCCTCCAGGATTGATGAGGCCTTCCATAGGAGTGGCTGATAGGAACATATGTGTCCAGTTTAGGGTTAGGCACAGGCATACTGTACCTAAGCAAGAGGTGATTACACCAACTTACCCCAGCTGAGTGATCAGCCAGTTGTGTCAAATATGGAGGCCAGGCCAGGGGTGGCACAATACATGCTGCAGCCCCTGGTAGGCCTTGGATACACCTATGCCCTGGGTACCTAGGGTACACGTTTACAGGGGCTCATAAGGTGAACCAGTTCCAATTCGTAATGCACCTAAAGTGCATTGGCAGTAATTTAGAGAGAGAACAGCAGTCTGTGGGTCTGATTAGCAGGCCCACAGCCACATTAAGTCAGAAACCAGTGAAGCAAAAATCTAAAATTTGGGGTGACCATAGGATAGCAGACCCTACTCTCCTACAAGCGCTTCATTTGATTCTAGCGCACCAGCACTCTATTTATTATAGCGCTTGGGAACGCTGCTGTCGCTTTAGCAGGAGCCCATCCTGCATTATGGCCTTTATCCATACTAATATAATAACGAGAGAGCCCAAACCTTTGAGGCGTAATCTCAGGAACCACAGCACCAATCACACCACCCAATACAGCGTTGGAAAGGGCAGTTGCAGCAGAAGGACATAGGCTATGCAGACGCCCACCATATACATTTAAAAGGTAAAAGAACCGTGCCAGCAAAGTAGTCCCTTGTGGGCGTGTCTGCGTTGTGATGTGGGCGTGTGCTGGGGGCGTGACAAACGCTGGGGGCATGTGGTACGTTCCGCCCTTCATGCTTCACTGGTTAGAGGCGGCAGACCCGAGAGCAGAGGACGGCCCGAGACCAGGGTTCGATTCCCGGTGCGGCAGGTTTCTGGACCAGGGTCAGCGGACTCGATAATTCTCTCGCCTCGGTGTCCACTCTGATCAGCGATCACACTCGGCAACTCTGGGCATTAGCTTGCCTCATCTTCCCTAACGGCCCCACCAGACCGCTGGGGATGCCTGGTCTCACCCTGGAGGTACCCATTAAGGGATCATCTCTCAGGGAAGCCAGGAAGGGTTTCGCAGCGGTCGAAGCGCCTTGGGACCCTCCGGGGTAAGTAGTGCGCTATATAAATGCCTATACATACCTGCCATGTCTCATATCGTGTGCCAATCCCACCGTGCTCCCTTTAAAAACCCCTGCACCCCATAATCATAGCCCACCCTTACTCTTTAAAATACCCCAACACCCTTTAACACTAACCCATCTTAACCCTATAAATATACCCTGTACCCCAAAACCCAAACCTATCCCTAAACCCTATAAATACCTCTGTACCACAAAACCCAAACCTACCCCTGAACCCTAAAAATACCCCTGTACCCCAAAACCCAAACCTAGCCCTGAACCTTAAAAATACCAGTGTACCCCAAAACCCAAACCTACCCCTGAACCCTGAAATACCCCTGTACCCCAAAACCCAATCCTAGCCCTGAAACCTTAAACTACCCCTGTGCCCCAAAACCCAAACCTACCCCTGAACCCTAAAAATACCCCTGTACCCCAAAACCCAAACCTAGCCCTGAACCCTAAAAATAACCCTGTACCCCCACACCTACCCCTGAACCCTAAAATACCCCTGTAACCCAAAACCCAAACCTAGCCGTAAACCCTAAAAATACCCCTGTACCCAAAACCCAAACCTAGCCCTGAACCCTTAAAATACCCCTGTACCCCAAAACCCAAACCTACCCTAAACCCCAAAAATACCCCGTACCAAAAACCCAAACCTAGCCCTGAACCCTTAAAATACCCCTGTCCCCCAAAACCCAAACCTACACCTGAACCCTTAAAATACCCCTATACCCCAAAACCCAATCCTAGCCCTGAACCCTAAAAATACCCCTGTACCCCAAAACCCATATCTATCCCTAGACCCTACAACTACCCCTGTACCCCATAACCCAAAACTATATATGAACCCTTTAAATACCCAAACACCCCAAAACATATACCTCAGTACCCCAAAGCATATACCCCTATACCCATACTTACCTTATCCAAACATTAAAAAAACATGCTTTTACCATTCATGCATTTACAACGAATTCCGTTGTAAATGTATGCGTGGTAAAAGCATATAAAATGTAATGCCATGCGTTATAATGGCATTGCGGAGTCATGGTACTTTCGTAATGAAAGTATGCGGAGTGATGGTATGCAGAAAGAAAGTTGCGGAATAATGGGTGTTTACCCTCCCCGGGTAAGTACATTCGTGGCGCGTCGGCCCACATCTCCAGCAACATACTCATATTTTTTAACCACCCATTTGAAAAATGCACAGGTCTCTCTCATTGATGGCCAGCACCGACATACACTTTTAGAAACACCTCCCGCCACAAGGTCTAGAATTGCGAACTTTAGAGCTGGGGAGCTACATTCGAATCTTGGCATCAGCTCAACATCCTGTGATTCCAGGCAAGCTTTGTCTCTCCGTGCCTACCACAAATGAATGTGTTCTTCTGTAATGTAAATTGTGCTCATGCCATGGTGTCAAGTTCACGCTATATAATATTGCAAGGAAAAATAAAGTAGGGAAACTCGAGTTCACACACTACTGAACGCGCACTCTTAGTGCATTAGCAGTGCACTGTGAATCGGAGTGTTTCACAGGCCTGTCACAGATAAGAAATGCTATCAAAACGAAATCCTACAAAACAATATACTACTGGCCGGCAGCAATTCATACCCTGACAACGTCGAGATGGGCTGCTAGTTGTTTATATAGCGAGGGGGCCCACCCCTCGTTATGCCAGAGAACTCACCGTCATCAGCCCCGGGGTCAGCTAAAGCGACCGAAGTGGCTGCGCAGTGATTGGGCTGCTGCAGGAGGCTCATTTGTTGGCCGCGCTGTGATTGGCCCACTGTAGAAGGTGCGAATGTGGGGCCGCGCTGTGATTGGCCCAGCGCTCAGGGATACCGGAAGAGAAGCCGCCCGAGCCTCGAGGGCTCGCCTCTAAGCCCCGGTCCCGAGATGGGGGACCGGGTGAATTTGGGCACTGTCGGGCGGGGCTCCCATGAGCGAGGAGGAGCCCCGCGTGCCGCTGCGAGGGACGAGTGCCGCCTCTACCAATAGAGAGCCTCCCCCGCCAGAGCCGGTGAGTAGAGCGCAAGGCGGGGGGAAGCGACGGATGCAGTGCCAGTGGGAGCACCAAGCCAAGAGCGGCCCCGGGTGTTGAGTGGGCCGCTCCTACATTTAGGGGCATTTCTATTTACGCTCCCCAAGGGAGCAGATGGAGTTTGGTGGTGCCTGTGCACGGCACTGAGTTAGAGTGGCCCCATCTGTCAGCGGGCCGCTCCACCGATGGAGACGTTGTTTTAGGGGCCCCAGAGGGGCTCGTGGCCCTTCCCCAGTCCTTGGGGACATTTAGTTCCAGAGCCCTGTGTGGCTCCCGCGTGCTGCAGCGCTTGAGGTGCACCATGGTGATTTTTAGAGCCTAGATGGCTCCAACCACAATGCCTTGTATTTGTTTAGGGCCTAGAAGGCTCCCACGTGTAGCAGTCTTTGCCCCAGGGTCGGTGAGGGGCCCTGTCGCAGTTATGTTGTTTCCCAGCTGCCCAGCAATTAGTGGGCAGCTGCACCGTTTAGGCGCCAAGGGAGAGAGAGTCCCTGTGTGGGCTGGAGGTGGCACAGAGGTGCCAGGCCTTCTACAGCTGCGCAGCACTTAGTGCCAGCTGCAACGTTTAGGCCCTGTTACTCTCATCAGCTGCCTAGCAAGTAGTGGGCAGCTGCAACGTTTAGGTTTGCGCCGGTGGCGCACCCCTGACTGGCGCTGCGATGGCAGCGTGCCCTGACATTCTGGACACAGGGCATTTGAGCCCTTCTTGAGATGGCCAGTTGGCCAGGGGGCTGGTATGTGATTTTACTATGTTTATAATGGTAAGGGCCTAATGTGATTTTTGCGCAATGTGATGTTACTGTGATTGTGGGGTTACTTTACCTGTGTAGGTTTATGTTAGTGAGAGTTTTCTTCACTGTGAGTCACGCCCCTAAATGTGAGTTATGCTTAGGGGGAGAGTCTAATGTGTTTAGACTAGTGAGGAGATTGCCTACTGTTTTTTTACCGGTTAGGCCCAAATGTGAGTTATGCGTAATGTGCTATGCCATTATGCTTGTGACACCTCTGAATGTGTTTTATGCATTATTTGTCTTACCTACACCTCTGAATGTTTCTATGCATCATGTGTAATGCTTCTGACCGATACCCCTAAATCTATTTTATTCTTAGGTGGTTGTGTTTTGCCTAGTATAGTGTATACTAGAGAGGTTATGTGTCCATGCATGATCTAGGCCTATGGTTATTAGTATTGCGTAGTGTGTACCTACCTGTTACAAGTGGTTACTGGTGGTGACCTATAATTGTTATTTTGGGCTATACTTATTCTAAGTTCTAGAAGTGCTATTTCTACTAAGTGTTGATTCTGACAGTGGCCCATGTGGCCCTGTCCTGGTGAAAATAATCCTTGTGAATATTGCCCGTGCCAGGTGGCACAATGTATATTGTGTGAGTACTATGTGATGTGTTTTGACAATACAAAAGTTATTTGTATATAACCTTGTGTGGAGTTCCTTTTGTGGTGTGCCTAGGATGTTGTTGCTGTTGTGTGCGTGCACAAATGCTTTACGCATTGCCTCCGGGATAAGTCTGTCTGCTCGTGCCAAGCTACCAAGGGGGTGAGCAGGGGTTATCTTGGCGTGTGACTCCCTTGCCCTGACTATTATGGTGGTTTCTGCCTGGATTTGGCGTAAGCCTTAGCCAACCAGAAAAAGACGGTTCTAACATTGTTGGACAGCGGTGAGGATTAGGACTTGTGTTTGCGCAGTGCCACAGCGACAACTGTCTACATTACAAAACTCTACATTCTAGATAGTCACATGTTTGGGATTATTGTTTATGATTTTGTTTTTCCTCAAGAGTGTCATTTTCAAATGGTGTTCCTGTGCTTTTATGTTTAGTGGCAGATGAGAGAAAATGACAGGGCGGGTCGCCAGTAGAGGGGGAGGTTCCCATAGATCAGGAATCCCTTGCTGGGTCCAGTGCCCAATCCCTGTTCCTGTGTTCCTGTCCCTTTGTGGGTAGATGGAAGAGAGGGACTGTGGAGGAGAAATGGCTAGCTCGGGACGGTGGTTATCCCCTGAGCGTAGTATATGTGTTTGGATTCCCCAGTATGATAGGATCCAGTGGTGGCAGCTAAAATGTGTCCAGTGCGTGAAGTCCCATTCCCAGTTCCCAGAGTATGGTGCCTGGTGCTCAGTAAGAGGGGTACAGGTTGAGAGTCAGAGGCAGTGAGGAACGGTCTCACCAGTCTGAAGGGGGAGTGTGTGGATGAGTAGTGTGTTGAACTGGAGGAGTTGGTGTGAGTTTTCTGTTTGGTGATAAAAGGAGCTTGCACTGGAGGTGTACCACTGGTGGTGTGCAGGAGGTCCTGCAGAGGCACTGGATAAGAAGGTGGACGTCTGGCGGTGTGCTAGATGTTTTGCAGAGGCATTAGGGAGTGATTCTAAAAGTAGTGGCTTGTGCATCTGATGATCCAATGTATGGGAAGAGGTTCATGTGTAGCCCAGCTAGGTCCCAGTAGGATGGTAGGGATGTAGGGGCTCATGTCCTGTCTCAGTGGAGGCGGAGTGAGTGTAGGACAGTGTGTCCCACGTTGGCCCGAAACCCTGTCTCATGGCCTGGAGGGTTCGCTAAGGGAGCTCAAGGTCAGGGGCCTAGGCTGTACTTACAGGTCATTTGAGGAGGATCTTCCTGTGTCTAGAGGACGGGGGGTGTCTGTAACCAGAACTCCGGCGGTCCTGGTGTTGGGCAGTACCACTCCTAAGTGGAGGGTGCAGAAGTCCTGGTTCGCTGGGCATTTGACCGTCTATTGTGCTTGACCATTTGTGGGGCCTCTGGAGGTCGTTCCCCGAGGAGGGGGGAGGTCAGGTTCAGCCTGACCTGGAGGGAAGGGCATCTGTAATCAGTGTCCTGACCGTTTTTTGCTTCCAGGGGTACCGCTCCAAGGTGGGAGGGTACAGAACTCTGGAAGGGGGGCGCAGAGGGACGGTATCCTTGCCTCTGACCCCGGGGCAACCTGAGGGTTTAGATCCTAGGTTGGAAGATTAGGAAACTTCCAGGTCAAGAAGGAATCTCTGCCAAAGTAGATCAGCTGAAGAGACTGAGGGGGCTGCCCTTGCTGTGTAATCTGGGGCTCACCTGCAGTTTGTTGGTTCGACTAAGGTAGAGGAAAGGGAACTTGCTGTGTGCTGTGTCTCCCCACCTGCTTGAAGAGGGACTGTGCTGTGTGCTTCGTACCTCCAAAGTAAAGTAGTTTCCAGATCCCAGGTGGTAGACCAGTGATGGAGTGAGGTCCTGATCTGGTGGGAGAGATGTGTTCTGGTGGGTGCTTCCCTGGGAGGGTGGGGAACCCCAGAAGTAGAGGTAGGGTAGGGAATTCTTGCCCGTGACCTCTGGTCAACCTGAGGGTATGGTCCCTAGGTTGAAGGATCAGTGGTAGTTGTAGCTACACTGAGAAGGAGAGTGGAGAATGGCTATTGTGTTCCAGGGGTTACTGCCCCCCACTCTGTGGATTGGACAGGACCTGTGACATTTGGAGGGCCTAGGGCCTGGTCCTGGCCGTGGATGACTAGAGAGTACCAGTGGGGTATCCTAGTTGGGCCAGAGAGCTCTTGTTGAGAGAAATCCATGTGGGTTCAGAGTGGCAAAGAACCGGAAGGTGTCCCTGCCGTGCGGGCCTGTGTCCGTGTTTTGTAGCCCAAAGCAGGGAAGCCCTTCAAGGGAATGATTAGTCTACCCTGCGTTTTGGCTGGAAGGGGGTTGTGTTGGACCTGGCCCTCTTTGACAGGTTCACCCCAAAACTTTTTGCTTTTTCCTTTCCTGTTTCTGTAACCTGGTGTTGGTGATTTTAGGTCTCTGTGCACTTTTTCACTGTGGTACAGTGTAAAGTGCGTGAGCTCTGTGTGTGTGTGGTGAGCGTGACCTGCCCTCCCATAGGAATGAATGGGGAATATGTGTGCCCATGGTAGTTCCTGATGTGAGGGGAGTGCAGGATCGAGTTTGGTATGTGCAAACTTGTGAGATTGAATGCTGCACAATGATGTACGCGGCATGAATGTGTCTAGTGCGGTAGTGCCACTTCTAGAAGTTGGCATGTTTGTATAATTTGTGTCTGGTGTGTGATTGGCAGGAGCTGGCTCCAAGAGTCTGGGTGGGTCTGCCCCGGTGGTGAATGGAGTGACTAGCATGCTGATATGAGGGAGGGGTACACCTGGGACCTGAATAGGGCTGGGTTTTCCCTCCACAATGCTGGCTCCACCCCCAGTGGTGCGTCTGATGTCCCTAGCCTGGCCAGTGAAAGGAGTTCCCCATAATCAGTTGTAGCGGGTTCTCACACTGCCTGCACCCTGCAAGACAAAAGATTTTGGGTATAAAAAGAGTGCTGTGATACTCTGAAAATGTTCTTGTTCTTAACTTGAATCCTGCCAGGGGCATGCTGCTGCTTGGGCCCAGGGGAAGGCTTGCCTCCCTGGGCCCTGCCCAGCCCCTGGATGTCCTACCCCTGAATGCTGGAGGATTTTCCTTATGGGGAGCTGTGTTGCTCCATCTTTCTTTTTTCTGGACTGCTGGGACTTCTTTTTGCTGGCTGATAATGATGCAAGGACCTTGAGCAGTCCCCAGCGCCTCATTTTGGGCAGGAAGCGCTTTATATTGTCTTTAGTGCTTGGGTTTGCTTTATTTGTATTCCAAGTGCCTGGGAGCGCGCTTTATATTGCTCTAGCGCTTGGGAGCACTTCATTTGCTTCTAGCGCACCAGCGCTCTATTTATTATAGCGCTTGGGAGCGCTGCCGTCGCTTTGGCAGGAGCCCACCCTGCATTATGGCCTTTATTGTTTACATAGCGAGGGGGCCCACCCCTCGTTATGCCAGAGAACTCACCCTCATCAACCCCGGGGTCAGCTAATGAGACCGAAGGGGCCGTGCAGTGATTGGGCTGCTGCAGGAGGCTCATTTGAGGGGCCACGCTGTGATTGGCCCGCTGTAGGAAGCGCGAATGTGGGGCCGCGCTGTGATTGGCCCAGCACTCAGGGATGCCGGAAGAGAAGCCGCCCGAGCCTTGAGGGCTCGCCTCAAAGCCCCGGTCCCGAGGTGGGGGACCGGGTGAACGTGGGCACTGTCGGGCGGGGCTCCCATCAGCAAGGAGGAGCCCCGCGTACCGCTGCGAGGGACGAGGGACGCCTCTACCAATAGAGTGCCTCCCCCTCCAGAGCCGGTGAGTAGAGCGCAAGGCGGGTGGAAGCGACCGATGCGGTGCCAGTGAGAGCACCAAGCCAAAAGTGGCCCCAGGTGTTGAGTGGGCCGCTCCTACAATTGGGGGCATTTCTATTTACACTCCCAGAGAGAGCAGATGGAGTTTGGTGGTGCTGGTGCACGGCACTGAGTTACAACAGCCCCATCTGTCAGCGGGCTGCTCCACCGATGGAGACGTTCATTTCAGAGCCCCAGAGGGGCTCGTGGACCTTCCCCAGTTCTTGGGGACATTTAGTTCCAGAGCCCTGTGTGGCCCCGCGTGCTGCAGTGCTTGAGGTGCAACATGGTGATTTTTAGAGCCTAGATGGCTCCAACCACAATGCCTTGTATTTATTTAGGGCCTAGAAGGCTCCCACGTGTGGTAATCTTTGCACCAGGGCCAGTGAGGGCCCATGTCGCAGTTATATTGTTTCCCAGCTGCCCAGCAATTAGTGGGCAGCTGCACCGTTTAGGCGCCAAGAGAGAGAGAGTCCCTGTGTGGGACGGAGATGGCACAGAGGTTCCAGGCCTTCTACAGCTGCGCAGCACTTATTGCCAGCTGCACCGTTTAGGCCCTGTTACTGTCATCAGCTGCCCAGCAAGTAGTGGGCAGTTGCAACGTTTAGGTTTGCGCCGGTGGCTCACCCCTGACTGGCGCTGCGATGGCACCGCGCCCTGACATTCTGAAAACAGGGCATTTTAGCCCTTCTTGAGACGGCCAGTTGGCCAGGGGGCTGGTATGTGATTTTACTATGTTTATAATGGTAAGGGCCTAATGTGATTTTTGCGCAATGTGATGTTACTGTGATTGTGAGGTTACTTTACCTGTGTAGGTTTATGTTAGTAGGAGTTTACTTCACTGTGAGTCACGCCCCTAAATGTGAGTTATGCTTAAGAGGAGAGTCTAATGTGTTTAGACTAGTGAGGAGATTGCCTACTGTATTTTTACCGGTTAGGCCCAAATGTGAGTTATGCCTAATGTGCTATGCTATTATGCCTGTGACACCCCTGAATGTGTTTTATGCATTATGTGTCTTACCTACACCTCTGAATGTTTCTATGCATCATGTGTAATGCTTCTGACCTATACCCCTAAATGTATTTTATTCTTAGGTGGTTGTGTTTTGCCTAGTATAGTGTATACTAGAGAGTATATGTGTCCATGCGTGATCTAGGCCTATGGTTATTAGTATTGCGTAGTGTGTACCTACCTGTTACCAGTGGTTACTGGTGGTGACCTATAATTGTTATTTTGTGCTATACTTATTCTAAGTTCTAGAAGTGCTATTTCTACTAAGTGTCTCCTGGTGTAAAAATTCCCTTGTGAATATTGCCCGTGCCAGGTGGCACAATGTATATTGTGTGATTACTATCTGATGTGTTTTGACAATACAAAAGTTATTTTTATATAACCTTGTGTGGAGTTCCTTTTGTGGTGTGCCTAGGATGTTGTTGCTGTTGTATGCGTGCGCAAATGCTTTACACATTGCCTCCGTGATAAGCCTGTCTGCTCGTGCCAAGCTACCAAGGGGGTGAGCAGGGGTTATCTTGGCGTGTGACTCCCTTGCCCTGACTAGAATGACGGTTTCTGCCTGGTTTTGGCGTAAGCCTTAGCCAACCAGAAATAGCCAGTTCTAACAGCTAACTTTAAGTTTCCCACTTTGGATGTGTGCTGCATGGTGTAGCTCACATGTAAAGTAGGAAACATTAGGAGAAATAAAAGCATTTCTCTTTTTTTAATTCCTGCTTTCAAGTGGCATTAGCGTTTGGCTCAAAACCCTATCTACTATTGTTAGTAGATAGGGGTTTGCGTCAAAAACCATGAGAGGATGCACAGGAGCGCCCATGGACCACACATAGAAGTCACCCTTGATGAAAAGCAATACTTGTCACTCGTTTGGGTCACTTCTAATTACAAACCATTGTAAATACCAATTTGCGTTGGTCTGCAAATCCTGAAAAAGATTTTATGCCAGGCTTGCTTTATAAAAGTAACGCGTAACCACTGCAAAGCCTTTGAAAATGCAGCTCCTGGGATATTCTAGTTGGTAATTATTATTTGCTGACCCAGACAATTTTGCAAACAGAAAGATTGTTGCAGACCTTGTGGAAAAAACTCTTCATCCAAAGCTAATGAGTTTTTGCTCATTGCAATAAATATGGACCAAGGAAGGCAATGGGAAGAGGGAGCAAAGAGTAGACAACAAAAGGTCGATTGCAAAAAAATGCCCAGGAAAATTCAGAATGAGTTCAGAGACTAATTTCCCTGCATGTTATAAATGGACAGAAATTGTTAACACAGCATGTACAGATGAAAATAAAAAAAGACAGATAATTTCAGATTCAGTGTTGTTTGAACAATAATTATTTCATAAGGGAAGATGCTGAGGGCCTGATTCACAAAAGTAAATTAAAATGTGTATATTTACTCCTACACCTAGGAACTGGTTCTCCACTGTTTTGCTATTCACCATTTCTGAATGAACTAAAACATAATTATATTCACCTAACTATAACGTAACTTTACCCTTTGTTTTTTCAGTGAATTATGAATGTTATTTTAAACAAAAACAGATCTTTTTATCTAACCTAATGATAACGTTCCTATAACCTTTGGTTTTCTGTACTGCTTACTCTACACTACAGCTGTGTAAAGGGCCTGAGGTAATGTCTCCAGTGACCTTGTGTACATTCAGTATTAGCAATGTGATTGTTCCTCAAGCATCTTCATACAGAAATCTGTGACAAAATATATACTCATATAGAGAAGATGACGAAACTAGAGACTTAGGGGCAGATTTATGTTAACTGGCGCATCCCGAGGGATGCGCCAGTTAACGTGCGCCACAGTGCGCCACAGCTACGCCACCCATGGTGCGCCGCATTTATAATGCGGCGCACCATGGTGCAAAAACGGCACAGATGCGTGATGCATCTGTGCCGGAAATATGGCGCATTGCTGGAGTTGCGTCGCAAGCGCGACGCAGCTCCAGCAAGGCTCGGGGGTGCCCCATTCAACTAATGCTGCATCAAGACCTACGCCTGCTTCAAGCAGGTGCAGGGTTTTGACGCAGCATTGGCCAGAAAGTGACTGAGTGAAATCTCATAGATTTCACTCAGCCACTTTCAGGAGGCGTTCCTGCGCAGGAACGCCCCCCCTGCGCAGGAACGCCCCCCCTGCGCAGGAACGCCTCCTTATGGCGCAGTGCTTTACAACGTGACGTATCTCCTAGATGTGTCACGTTGTAAATAGGGTGCATTGTTTGCGCCATAGTCGCGTCAAAAAAAGTGACGCAATTGCAGCGCAAAGAGGCGCAACAGACTCATAAATCTGCCCCAAAGAGTTGAATCTCCACCAAAAAAGGGTACTTGCTCTTAAATAGAGGAAGTGTTTCTTTTTTTGGTGGAGACGTCCTTATACTCTACATCAAGAACTTGCCATCAAAATATGTGGGAAATGCACTCGAATCACATGGTAAGTTGAGTAGTCCATCAGCCTGGAAAAAGGCAGGAACATTGTTTCAGACTATTAAATTGGAAGGGGTGAGGCCAAACAGGCAGAGCTTGTAGGTGACTTTGCACATTTGCATACTCAGCAGTAATTAAAAGGGAGAACCATGGACTCTGCTGTCAGATGAGGAGACAACAAGGAAGTACCCATTTGTCTTGGATAGTCACTACAGAAGAGATTGCACTCCAATAAACCAGTGATGTTTTTACCTCCATCAAGGATTCCAGATCATTTTACAATGAGAAATGTAAAGAAAACACTTATGTTTTGCCTTGACCTAGCGCAAGAAGTCAAGATTCCTTGTCCTTTACAGAAGTGGGGATTCAACTAGGCCACCTGCTATGTTTATATCCGTAAATGCTTCCCTTTGGGGTTTAATTTCTGTGACATGAGC